>NC_137784.1:41339235-42539235 GCF_963455305.1 Plecotus auritus | reverse complement strand
TGGTCTCAAGACCCCCAACACCTCGGGCCTTTTAGCAAAAGCCCACAAAGGGACCAGAAGCATAATCCATATTTGAGGGACAAAGACCCCAGAAAGATATAAAAGAGAAGCCCCCTGCATGTTACTTTACTCAGATTTGGGAAGTTATTCCGCTGAGTCTGCCAGCATAGATAAACAGTGTAACTCCTTTTCTCTAAAAACATTGCTTAGTTTTTCTCTGGTCTTCTACAACAAACTGAGAAAACAGCAGTTTCTGTACCCTAAAGACTGTCTCACATCTCATCTCAAGCTGACTTTTTTTAGAAGGAGAAGAAATGTTTGGGTAAAAGGTTTAGAATTCCGGGGAAAGTAAGTAAGGGGTTTGGAATTCATGGAAAAGTATTAATCAGATAAGAGCTGTAATCTGGTGATTTTCCTAGCTTCCCTTCATCTGCTGAGCAGTGAGTGATTCTTTATCTGAGACCTGGGTGGTTGATGCTCTCTCCCTGGAGCACAATGGCTCAGGTACCATCTTGATCACTTGCAGTCAGTCCCCCTGAGGCACAAGGTTCCTGAAGCAATAGCTTTCTACATGTATTAATTACCAAGTCTATTAACCATATAACTAAAGCTAAACATTTTTAACTTCTTGAGTTCCCCAGTAGAAAAAAAGTAAATAACACTGACTAGAGCAGATATAATTAAAACAGAAAATAGAATAACCATAAAACAACCGACAAACTAAGAGTTGGTGTTTTGGATAGATTAACAAATTTACAAACCCTTAGCTGCACTCAAAGAAAGAGAGAGAAGATTCACATAATAAATGAAAGAGCGACCATTTCAACTGGTGTCACAGAAATCTCTAAACAGTTTAAGACAATTATACACAAATTACATAACCTAGAACGTGGGGTCAAATCCTAGAAACAGACAAGGACCCACTATGAAAAATTTTTAAAAATATGAAGGAAATGATAACTAAATAGTCAAGTAGTAATAAAAAACATAAAACAACAAAAACCTAGAACACATGGCTTCACTGCAAAAATCTACCAAACACTGACAGAGGAATGAACAATAATCCGGCTAATAATCCTCCAAATATTTCCAGAGAAAACACTGGCAAACTGATTCTATGGAGTATGCATGATTCTGATAGCAAATCCACAAAAGACACAAGAAAACAAAAAAGAAACTACAGATTAATACCCAGGGTCAATATTGAGGCAAAACAAAATACTGCTAACCCCAATTCAACAGCACATGAAAACAATTGCACATCATGACCAAGAGAAATCTACTACTGTAAGAAAAGACTGTTTCCATATAAAAATTAATTAATGTAATTAGCCATAGTAACAGAAAGAATAAAAGGAAGAAACAAATGATCTCAAATGATGGAGAAAAGTCACTGGACAAAATTCAACAACCTTTTAAGAAACTACTAATTGTTAGCTACCTCAACATTAATAAAAGCCGTATTTGAAAAGCACTCAGCTAATATCATACTCAAGGAGGAAGTCTGAAAGCTTCAGCTTTTTGATAACGCAAAGGCAAGGATGCATACTTTTGGCACTAGTAGGCAACAACGTATTGGAAGTTTTAGCCAGAGCACTTAGACAAGAGAAATAAAAGTCATCCAAATTGAAGAGAAATAAAATCACTATTTTCAGTGGATGAAAAGATCTTAGATGTAGTAAACCATGAAGATTCTGAGGAGAAAGAGGGAAGCTAGATAGACAGGGACTGGGACCATGGGGGGAGAGAATAAAATCGGGGAACCCAACTAAGTGGAGTTAACTAAGATACCCCAACTGGGCAGGGGAAGGAAGGGTGCACGCAACAGAGATATGAGTTTTAAAATGCATGAATGTTTCTAAGACAGGCAGCTTGCAAAAAACAATCACAAGACAGTGAGGTGTATAAATAATCCCAAGAATGTTATAAAGGCAGAGTTCTTTAAAAAGACCAATTAGGAGCCAGCACGGCTGCATCCACCCCCTAAATTAAAAGATGCGTGCTTCCTCTCACCCTCTCTGTTCTCCCTGGCACGCAATGGGTTCCTGATGTTCCTGGGGAGCACGTATGGCCATGTGGGACTCTACACGTGGATTAATAGACTTTCATCGCATAGGTGCTGTCAATAAACTTTGGTTCTGCTAACTGTTTTTGTCCGGGACTTCAGTCTTCGATTTCACGAGACAACAAACTCAGACTCACCCCACATTTTGGTTTCATTTCCACACACCAACAAAAAAATGTTTCAACTTAGAAAACTATTAAGAAAGTTGCAATGAAGACTCCAAAAAGAACTGCTGAAAAATCCTATTTAACAGAGCATCCAAAAGGGAGATGAAATACATAGGAATAAAAGTAGCCCAGAAGATGAACGACTTATACACTAAAAACAACAAAACATTGCTGAAGCAAAGGAAATACAAATAAATAGAAAATCATCCCTTACTCACCGATTGCAAGATTTAATATGGTTTATATGCCCATGCTACCGAAAGTGTTCTAAAGATTAAATGGAATCCCTATCAAAGTTGCAAAGAAATGTTGGCAGACATTTAAAAAAAATAACGACTTAGAATTCATATCAAGTAAAAGGTATTCAGAAGAACCAAAACACTCTTGAAATAGAAGTTGAAGGCTTCCCATTTGTAGACTGAAAAACATATTACAAAGCAAGAGTAATCAAGTTGGTGTGATACTGGATTAACACAGATACATAAACCAATGGAACAGAAGAGAATACCCTGAAATAATCTGATGAAAGCCTTACCAACATGGAACATAAAGACTACTCTGTGTCAAAGGATACAATTCCCAGGGTTAAAAATGCAACCTCCAAGAAACGGATGTGATAAAAATGATCTAAAGTATCTCCAACATTCAGACATTTCGGTTGATTTCTTATTTTAAAATTCATAATGGAATAAACCACCCTCTGTCACAGAAGTCTGTCAACTTTCCTCTCCATTCCAAATCATGAAGTGTTTGAAGCCAGTGACTTACTCATTTAGCTTCAAATGTATATAAAAGCAATCGGAAAAATTTCCCCCTAACCTATTGGTCCCTTCTCCAGAACTTACAAAGTATCTGTGCATATTATTACCTTACTTCTGTTGCCAGTGTGTGCAATAGGGCATTTTGTGGTGACATGATGAAATAATTCCGAATGCACACACGTGGATAAGTTTAAACGTGTCCAAAAGTTTCATTACATCATCTAGTTCTTATTGTGCATGCCTTGAGCAGAGGAATTTCTTCCTCCAACTCCAGTACCAAGCTTTTATCCCTTCTGGGGAGGTTTCCTGTCCCTTCCTGGGGATTAAGTCCTCCCAGAGGCAACCCCCTAAAGTGCGTGTAGGGGTCTGTTTACCAGTAAACTAAATGGAAATTTTGCTCTGTTTCTTGTTTCTGCTTCCCAGTTTATGAAAATTATTTAATTCCCGCCAAAACTGGTTTGGCTCAGTGGATAGAGCGTCGGCCTGCGGACTGGGAGGTCCCAGGTTCGATTCCGGTCAAGGGCATGTAACTTGGTTGCGGGCACATCCCCAGTAGGGGGTGTGCAAGAGGCAGCTGATCGATGTTTCTCTCTCATCGATGTTTCTGACTATCTATCCCTCTTCCTTCCTCTCTGTAAAAAATCAATAAAATATATTTAAAAAAAAAGAAAATTATTTAATTCCCTTTTGCTTTCTTCCTTATATTAAAAACTCTGGCTGCCTACACTGACATCTCCCTATACAGAGAACATGAGCCTTCATCCTATATAATAAAGAGTAATATGCAAATTAACCATCACTCCACTACACCCACAAGCCACGCCCACAAGCCACACCCAGCAGCCAATCAGGAGAGAATATACAAATGAACCCAACCAAGATGGCTATGGCCACAGAGAACAGGAGGGAGGCTTGGGTTTCCCCGGCAATGGAGGAAGCCAAGCTTTCCTCCTGCCCTTGCCGGCCTAGGCCTCCACTCAAGGCTACAAAGTTTCAATGATAGAAGAAACATAAATCCAAACAGAAATGGTGGCAGCCACAGACCTGGAAATAGCAGGAGGCTGGGGTTGCCCCCGGTGATGGAGGAGGCCAAGCTTTCTGCACACCCTGGCAGGCCCAGGCCTCTGCTTAAGGCTACAAAGTTTCAATTATAGAAGATACATAAATCCCCAAAAAAATGGCTGCCGCCACAGAGCAAGCAGAAGGCTTGGCTCCACTCCAGGCTACAAAGTTTCAATTGTAGAAGATAAATAAACCCCAGATACCAGGGCCTCTGCTCAGGTCACCAGGGGGCTTGGCCGGCCTGCAAACCACCACAGGCCCCTCACCCAGGCCACCCCACGCCCCAAGGAAACCCCCACCCTGATCCGGGACACCCTTCAGGGCAAACCAGCTGGCCCCCACCCATGCACCAGGCCTCTATCCTATCTAATAAAAGAGTAATATGCAGATTGACCATCACTCCAACACACAAATGGCTGTCCCCATGTGGTCAAAGATCCTGCCCCCATGTGGACACAAGATGGCCACCACAAGATGGCCAGCAAGGGAGGGCAGTTGGGAGGTACCAGGCCTGCAAGGGAGGGCAGTTGTGGGCGATCAGGCCAGCAGGGGAGGGCAGTTGGGAGGGACCAGACCTGCAAGGGAGGGCAGTTAAGGGTGACCAAGCCGGCAGAGGAGGGAAGTTGGGGGCGACCAGGCCTGCAGGGAAAGGCAGTTGGGAGGGACCCAGGCCTGCAGGGGAGAGCAGTTGGGGAGGACCAGACCTGCAGGGAGGGCAGTTAGGGGTGACCAGGCCTGCAGCGGAGGGCAGTTGCGGGGTACCCAGGCCTGCAGGGGAGAGCAGTTGGGGAGGACCAGGCCTGCAGGGGAGGGCAGTTAGGGGTGACCAGACCTGCAGGGGAGGGCAGTTAGGGGTGACCAAGCCTGCAGGGGAGGGCAGTTAGGGGCAAACAGGCTGGCAGGGGAGTGGTTAGGGGGTGATCAGGCTGGCAGGCAGAAGCAGTTAGGGGCAATCAGGAAGGCAGGCAGGTGAGCAGTTGGGAGCCAGCAGTCCTGGATTGTGAGAGGGATGTCCGACTGCCCATTTAGGCCCGATCCCACCGGACATCCCTCAAGCGGTCGGACATCCCTCGAGGGGTCCCAGATTGGAGAGGGTGCAGGCTGGGCTGAGGGACACTTCCCTCCTCCGTGCACAAATTTCGTGCACCGGGCCTCTAGTAATCTTATAAAGGGTAAATGTGTGAAGGTCTCAATTTTCTGTAACTACTTCATGGTGTCAATGGGGCATAGGCCTGCCTATCCATGTCTCTTCTAAGAGGTTCTCTCCTATCTATTAAAGGAAGAAGCAGAAAGGGAAGTAGAAACCTCACATAGGGAAAAGGGATATTTTAAAAGTCCAGGTCAGCCAACTGTCACTGGGAGAGAGCAGCATCCACAAGATACAAAGGATGACACTATCTGGACAATGGCACTGCAGAAGAGGCTCTTATTCTTGTTGTGGAATCATCTAGATATAACTGGGGGGTGGGTGGGAAGCTTTTTCTTCTTAAAAACAAACTTCAAGTTTTGTATCTCAAATCAGCCAGCTGGACAAGATGCCTTAATGAACCAATTAGTTAGGAGTCATCTTTATTGCACACAGGTTCAGAGCAGATTACCTCTGTCAAATTCTGAACAAATACAAGAGGGAGTATTTCCTTTTTATATCCTTCTAGTTCTTTGTATAAGTTATTTTTGTAGACAGTTTGTAACCTTGAATATATATCATATCTAGCAAACACCTGTAACCTTGAGTATCATACCTATATAGGCACCTGGCACCAATATCAGTATATCAGTTAGATGGCTAGCTTGCAAGGTCAGACAATTAAGTTTATCTTTTCTATTATTCAAGCTAAAAACAAAGTTATTTTACAGTCTAAAAATAACAGAGTTGACCTACAGAATAAGAGACTAAGAATAATAGAGTAGTTCAAACAGCAGTTTCAAACAGCAGTTTTTCCAAAAGAGGGAACACTATGCTTCACAAGTACTCAAGGGGCTGGCAGTCATGTGCATGGTCATGGGCTCCATTTTCAGGACTCTTCTGGGAATGCTCAGAAGAAAAAGGTTTAATTATGGACAAGTGGATCCAGCTATTAATTCCTTGGAGTTTTACAGCTGTGGGTGCTGTTAGCAAAGCCTAGTAGGGGTCTTTCCACTTAGGTTGTAACTGGCTAGTGGGAGAGACTTCCTTCCAAGTTTTGAGAAGGACTAGGTCACCTGGGCTTATATAAGTACAGATGGAATTTTTATTGGGCATAGGCATAATTTTATTGCCATATTCAGTGAGGGCTTTTTGTACTTGTCCTAAATTAGTTAAATATTTGACAAGTTCATGAGTCTCAGTGTCTAATGTCAGAGGTTAGGAAGGGCCTTCCATACAACATTTCAAAGGGGCTGTGGAGGAAAAGGGGCCATTTGCTAACCCGACTAACTCAGGAAAGGCCTTCATGGTGGCCTTGCAAACTCAGAGACCTGAAGTAACCACAAATTAAAACTTTTCAATTTAAAAAGCAGTTTATAGTGGGTAGTCATGTAATATGCCAGTATCTTCCCTGACAAAGATCAACTTTTTTTTTTAAATATACTTTATTGATTTTTTACAGAGAGGAAGGAAGAGGGATAGAGAGTTAGAAACATCGATGAGAGAGAAACATCTATCAGCTGCCTCTTGCACACCTCCTACTGGGGATGTGCCCGCAACCAAGTTACGTGCCCTTGACCGGAATTGAACCTGGGACCTTTCAGTCTGCAGGCTGACGCTCTATCCACTGAGCCAAACCGGTTTTGGCCAAAGATCAACTTTGATATTAACTGAGCCTATTGTCTTTTTGCACCTATGATAATATACCTTTGGAATATCAGGGTAACTTGTAACTTCCCTTTTTCCAGACCCCTCGGGGCACAACCAGTGCTTCAGGCAGAAACCACAAATTGCCTGATTGTTATTGTTACCATGTTAATTGTTGACTGTTAAATATCCCTTACCCACCTGGGTAAAAGAAGCATGTGTCTATTGTTGGGGTCCCTGAAGAAGGAATGCCACAGGCCAAAGTGGTCAGGGATTATAAATTTATGAGGTCATCTGGTTACCAGAGATGGGCTGAGCCCCAAAATGGCATCAGCACCCAAGGATGGGGAATCAGAGTTTTTAAGGGACTCTAGGCAGGCCTTTTCTGGGCAGAGTCTGAATCCTGGGAAGGTCCGGAGGGGAGAGATAATGGTCTTAGCAAGTGGAATGCGGTCTAAGCGATAGGAGATGTCTGTTGTGAAGTGGCCTAAAGGTCAGTTCCCAGGGGAGTGGTATTGATTCAATTATTTGACCAAACCTAACATTCCAGCCTTTTTTGTTTTATGGAATAGAGATGAAGGTCATATATTCTGCAGTTACTTCCTGCTGAGGGGGACGTTGAGATCACAGGGGGATGGACTTTGATAATAGGTCAGCTGGAACACTGTATAGATTCCTCACAGTTGGAGCAAGGGGTTGCAGCAGCATGATTTCCCTGAGAAGGCTTGAAAGTGGTCCTGACAGAAAGATGAAAAAAGATACAGAATACATGGGCCAAAAATGAGGATGAGGAACAAGAATGTTAATGGTCCGAAGAAGGATAGTAGCCAGGTATACCAATTTATATTCTTTAGCCAGTAGCACCATGAATTTTATTGATGTTCTCCGATCTTTGTGGCCCTCTCTGTTAGTTTTTGGGTGGCATCCCTGACTAGGCCAGATTGATTGACATAAAAACAACATACTTCTTCCAGAAAGAGGCATAGACCCCCTTTTTCCACCGTTAGGTGGTCTAGTCCTCTCTGATTTTAGAGGGTGACAGCTGCTAGTGAGTTTATCTGATCTTGAATGTGAACTAAACTTTTGGCAATGACACCTAGGCTTTCTTGTAGGTCCTGAGACAGGGTTTCAAAATATGATAGAGCAGTGGTTACACCCCCCCCCCCGTGCCAGTCCCAACCCTGCTGTGATGCCAAGGGTTATTAGAAGAGGTATTATCTGAACTGCCCTTTTGTGTCAGATGTGATGGGTTACGGGAACAGTTAAAGACTGATTATTGGAGGCTACATCTACATTGGGTGAGAGAAAGATGAGAGTACAGGTTCCTGTCCAGTTGGTGGGGCAGATGTATGTGTTTTCCCCACAGAGGGAGAAAAATCCCTGATCATGGAGACAAGCTGAAAGATGTAAGGAGAAGAGGTGGACTAAAGGGTATGAGGATCCTTTTCCCAGTTCTGCATTCCAAATCGAGAGGGTAGTCGCCATGGCTCTACCAATAAGAGGTGATAGACGAGTGGTTGAGATTCTATTGCAGTGAAAGTAGGCAGGAGTGCTAGAATGGGCTGTTATCCAAGGGAAAAGCAAAAGGGAAGGAAAAAAGCAGTTGAAGTCGGGCCTGAATGGTTGGTTGCAATCTGATGATGAGAGATGCCCTATTGATATATTTCCTTGTAAAGCATAAAGGGGTTTGGGCGATTAGTGGGGTGTGTAGAGGGATACAACCTGTGATCCAGATGGAGGAAGGAACTACTGAATATAAGTATGGAAAAGAAGGGAGGCTTGATTTGCCTGGGCAGTAGGATAATTACCTAGAAGAGTGTCTGCCTTTTGTAGAAATATAGTTCCCTTTCCCTCTTATAAGCTAGAGCAGTGGTCGGCAAACTGCGGCTTGTGAGCAGCGGTTTGCCGCTCTGTTGACTAATGAGTTTGCCAACCACTGAGCTAGAGTGTTTTTTGCCTGATTCCATATCTTTATTGGTCTAGGGATGGTGATATATGCTGAAGAGGAGAGGAAAGAAAGGCAGAGCCAGCAATTCCTGGCTAAGGTTAATTGTTTGTTCGATATGAATGGAGGTGAGAAAACTCTTTATGGGTATAGGACAGTGGTCGGCAAATTCATTAGTCAACAGAGCAGCAAACCGCGGCTCACGAGCCGCAGTTTGCTGACCACTGGTATAGGAGAAGAGGGTTGGAATAGAATGAGAAGGAGAGCTAATCACCACTTCTAGGGTTGGGATTCTCTCAAGGCAGGAAAGGGGTATGCTCAGGATCTTGAAGGAAGGAAATCTCTTCCCATAAGTAATCAAAGTCCCCTTGTAGAAGGGAGTCCCATAGCAAGGTGAGAATCCTGATGCAAAGGGACAGGGGGACAGTAGCTAGAACCTGGAGGATTTGTATTTGGAGAGGAGGTGGGCTTTCAGGGAAGTCAGGGCTTTTAGGGTCAGTACATAGGGGGCATGTGCAGTAGTGCTCACTCATCAGTCCTCTTCTTCTGGGACTTGGATAAGGTGGAGTCTGGTGGATCCAGTCTGGTGGCTGTAATACTTAGGGGATTCCAGCTCATGTGACGGAGGTGTTCCTGGGATGGGTTTTAATCTGGAAAGGTGGAACTATGGGGTAGGCCCCGATAGTTTAGCTGCAGTTGGGGTAGTTATAAGGGCCTTGCCATTGGGGCTGTAAATTATTTGATGGATGAATTTCCTTTAGGAGGACCCAGTCCCCTAGCTGTAGAAGAGTGTGTGTGTGTGGGGGGGGGGGTGTGGATGTCTCCCATAAAAGGTCAAGGCAGGACCTGATCAGCATGTTTTCTCAGTAATTGTCAGATGAGATTTAAAATGGGGACACAGTATCCTAGAGGAGTCTCTGTGGAAGGGAAGTTTCCTAATAAGAAGGGTCTTCCATGTTAGGTAGAGGCAGGGGGCAAGTCCAGAGCTGATGCATGCATCTGCAAGGTAGATGGTGACAGAGATAACTGGCGCCTTCCTAGACCCCTGGCCTGAGGCGGAATTCCACAACTCTCATGCCCTCCGCCCTCCCCCTACTAAACAGCTGTATAAAAGAAGTACCTATGCCCCCTTTTTGGCGCAAACTTCCCTGGCCCACCCTCGGACCAGCGAATTTCGCCAGGGAGCGCAAGATTAAAACCTCCCCCTTTTTAATCGCCTGGACTCTCTGTGTTTTGTCTCCTGTGTCGCAAACCTCTCATTCCATACATGAGTTCAAAGGGACTAAGAAAAGAGGGTGCACGGAGCGGGGGGCAGGGGGGTTGCTGCCTTGATGTGCATAAGGGCTAGAGGTAGGAGAGTGGTTTAAGGTTTTTTAGTTTCAAGAGTTAATTTAGTTAGGTGAGACTTAATTAAGGAATTTGTCTTTTCAACCTTGTCTGAAGGTTGGGGCCAATAGGGGAGTGTATAAGTTCCACTGGATGTTCAGAGTGGAGGAGACCTGTTGAGTTATTTGAGATATGAAAGCAGGTCTATTATCTGATTATAATGAGGTGGGTAGGCTAGAATCTGGGAATGATATGCTGAATGAGAGCTTGTGTGACCTCAGAGGACTTTTTATACCTAATGAGGAATGCTTCTACCCAGCCTGAGAAGGCATCTATGAGGGTTAAGAGATATTTGGTTCTTTTAATAGGGGGCATGTGAGTGAATTCAATTTGCCAGTCTTGTCCAGGGATTTGGCCACTAGTCTGATGAGTGGGGAATGAAGGAGGTCTAACCTGTTCTTCTGGAGATACTGAGCAAGTAATAAGTAGAACAGGTTTTGGTGATATCTTGCAGTAGGGAGGCTAGGCTAGGCTATGTGATGAGGGGTTTTAGGAGTTGTAAAAGTGGTCTGAATCCTATATGAAGGGAATTGTGAATAGCCCGTAAGATATTGCAAGCCTATCCTGGGGAGGGATGTATTTTCCCTAAAAAAAAAATAAATATATTTTATTGATTTTTTACAGAGAGGAAGGTAGAGGGATAGAGAGTTAGAAACATCGATAAGAGAGAAACATCTATCAGCTGCCTCTTGCACACCCCCTACTGGGGATGTGCCCACAACCAAGGTACATGCCCTTGACCGGAATCGAACCTGGGACCCTTCAGTCCGCAGGCCAACACTCTATCCACTGAGCCAAACCGGTTAGGGCTTCCCTGGAATTTTAACCATGGATCTTCCCGAGTTGCCCCAAGGGCTAATAAGGACTGAAGTTCCTCTGGAGTGTATTTGGGTGTTATATGAGGTAAAGCTAAGAGTTGGGGAGATGGAGGCTTCTTCTGAGTTGCTGCCTTGGCCTCCTGGTCTGCTTTGTTATCTCTCTGTATCATGGGATCATTCCCTACTTGGTGTCCTTTGCAGTGTATGACTTTTCAGAAGGCTAGAAAAGGGGAGAGAAGTTCCTAAATACCAAGCAGGAAGACCTGTTGAAGCTGTGAATGCTTGATGGAAATAAAGAAAGTCTAGTCTTCAATCTAAGGTCTTAAGCAACAGGAGAGAGCCCGGGTAGGGTTGCTTTAGCTTACTATGAGAGAAGGGGTCCCTTTGATATCAGGAGTGATCAGGCCCTGACTCACAGACAAACTTTTCTGCAACTTTCACAAACCTTCTATCCATTCATAAATAACCAGTGTTAGCTAAAAGTAAACAGCTAGCATTTCTTAGATTGAAATTTATGAACACACTTTAAACACACTCTTACTTTCAAGAAAATATACCTTCAACAAAGTATAAGAGACCTTCTGTAATAAAAGCTTAAGAGCATGTGAATTTAAAACTTGTCTAGCAATCAATGTTTCAGTATTGCATATTATTATAAAATATTTAGATGTTTATCATTTAATCCAGCAATGCTCCAAAGCCTTTAGGTTACCAAAGTCTTTGGAAAGTTATGTATAGGCATATGAGGCTGGAGAAAAGGCAGCGGGGAGGAGGAAGCAGGCCCAGCAGCCTGTACCCAGGCCTCTAGCCACTTGGATTTAAAACTGCCACATTTTTCCTTAGAGATAACATACTAATGGGTGATAATTACTTCAACTTCTGATAGTAGCAGGACTGTTAAGTAAGCATTTGCAGTTTTGCAGGAAAGACAGTTTTTCTTTGGGAGGAGGGGCATCTGAGAAGGCACTGAGGTAAGAGCAGTTTTCAGAGCATTAAAGGGTTGGGAAAGATAACCTTGGGATCTAAAGCCTCAGTGAGGGGTCCCTTCACCACATAATGGAGGGGCTTTGCAAGAAGACTAAAGTTGGGAACCCAGAGGCAAAAGTACCCAGTGAGCCCAAGAAAGGAGAATATTCTTGTGTAGAGTAGGGTAGAGTCATGGAGGAGATAATGCATTTACTGTCTAAGGTAATGGCTCAAATTTGTGGGATGAGAATGAAACCAAGGTAGGTGACTTTGGTTTGGGACAACTGGGCTTTATGAAGGGATGCACCATAGCTCTGGTTGGGCACTGAGGTGGGAATGAGAAAAGAGTGGATAAAGGGGCTGTCTAGTAAGATGTAGTGCAGAGGTGAGGTGGCTAATGGCTGTGAGATTAATCCATCAACCCCCCACAATAGAGACTGAGGAGGGGACAAGGGTTGCAGCGAATTCAGGGAGGGCAGAATAAGTGGCCCCAGTGTCAATTAAAAAGGAGTTTGGCTTACCTGCCACCACAATCGTTACCCGAGGCTCTGTCCTGGTGATGTAAGTCTGTGGGGCCTTGTCAGTGCCTGGGCAGCTTCAGTCTTCAGTGGCCAGTCCCAGGAGGTCTGGGAGATCCAGAGGGTGGTCTTGCTGAAGTCCAACCTGGAGGGACCAGACTGCAGTCTGATTTCCAGTGGCCTTCCCTTCCACACCTTGGGCAGTGGGTCTCGAGTTTGGGCAGGACTTGGCCCAGTGTCCTTCCTTGTTGTATTTGAAGAATGGGCCCGGAGGAGGCTTAGCCCCTGACTTACCCTCGGTAGGAGGACTGGCACTTCATTTGGGGTTCGTGAGAGCAGTGGCTAGGAGCTGAAAGGCCTCTGTCTGGGCCTCAGTCTTGGACTGATCTTGCTTTTGTTTTTGGATTTGGGTCTCCTTGTCTCTATTATTAAAGACCTTAAAGTCCAGGTTAACAAGGTCTTTTGAGGGGTTTGTGGACCTAGGTCTATATTTCAAAGTTTGTGGCATATGTTAGGGGATGACTAGGATATAAAATGGGTGTTCAGAAGAAGGGTTCCTTCTGGGGAGGTAGGGTATAAGGTGGTAAATTTCTGTAAGGCCTCCTTGAGAATAAAGAGAGATGGGTTTTTGTCAGGGCCCTGAGTGATTTTTATGGAGTTTGTCATAGTTGACCTCCTTATGGGCAGCCTTTGTGAGTCCGGCAATGAGACAGGTGATTATATGGCTACAGGGCTGGCACCCTGAAGTATTAACCTGACAGTCCCATCTCAGGTCAGTTCTGGGGACCGCATCAGTGCCAACATGGTTTGCTGCCACTTCCTCTCTATGGAGGGCATGGGCATGGTCCTGGGCTGCTAGCCAAATGTGCTCCTTCTCCTCTGGGGTTAGAGAGAAGGGCAGGATGACATAGATGTGCCAGGTCAGGTCATAGAACTGGGTCAGGTACTCAAACTCCTTAGTTCAGGTGGTGGGTTCAGTGGAAAAACACCTGAGATGCCTCGTAATCTGTGCTAGGTTGGACATGGAAAATGGGATGTGTACTCAGACAATACTCTCAGTTCCTGCTACCTCCTTCAGGGGTAGAATGGGTACAGGAATAGAAGAGGCTGTTGAGAAGGGTGGTCTTTGGGTGGCCAGAGAGCAAGTGTTAGGTGGGAAAAGGCTGTATTGAAGCTTGTGTTCTTGGTATTTAGGCTCTCAGGGGCCAGGGAAGAAGGTGGCTGCTGGTGAGGAGGGACTGGGGTTTGGGAATCTACTGCAGGTGAGTGAGGAGGCACATAAGGAAGTGGAGGTCAGTGGTCTGCTGGGTCAAAAGTAGATTCAGAATCAGAAGTGTTAGGGATATGATGCTTTGTGTGAAGGAGAAGGAGAAGGAGCAGGAATGGCAGAGAGAGGGTCTGGACTGAAGGTGAAAAAGGCCTGGACATAGGGAATCTCTGACCATTTTCCATTGCAGTGACAGCAATGATCTAAATTGCACAATGTGTTAAAATGGAAAGTGCTGTTTTCAGGCCATTGAGACTTGTTATCTAGTTTATATTGTGACCAAACAGTGTTACAAAGGAAAATGAGGTGTTTAGGCATGATCTCCCCCGTGAGTTTGCAGAGGAAGTGTAGCGTAGCCCACGAGAGAGGGAGGGTGACAGACCCCAAATCCAAAGGTGACTCTTTAGGGAAGGTGTCCCCACTGCTAAACAAATCACGAAAAATGTGAAGTGACCCTCAGGACTGGGTGTCCCCAATCCAGAAGTGCCCAAAGCCAAATGGCTGAGGAATCTTCTGGCGTAGCGCTAGGACTTCTTTTGAGAAGTCAGTGAGAGAGTTGGCAGAAGACTGAATACAAGGGAAATTGTGGAATGTCACTCACCTAGAGAAGATTGGCTGGTGTGGAATGGAGGGTCAGCAATGGAGAAGGAGAGTTTGCAGATCCAGCCTCCTCCTTGGCTGGTTCAGGAGGGCCTGTAAGGAACCCTCCCGGGTTTCAGCACCAAATATTAGAGTCACTGGAGGAGGAATGCACGAGGCCAAAGTGGTAAGGGATTATAAATTTATTAGCACATCTGGATGCCAGACGAGCTGAGCCCCAAAATGGCATCAGCATCCAGGGATGGGGAGTCAGAGGTTTTAAAGGACCCTAGGCGGGCTTTTTCAGGGCGGAGAATTCTCTGGGCAGGTCTGCATCCTGGGAAGGTCTTAAGGGGAGAGATAATGGTCTTAGCAAGTGGAATGTGGTCTTAGCAAATGGAAAGTGGTCTAAGCGAAAGGGAATGTCCATTGTGAAGTGGCCTAAATAAAGGTCAGTTCCCAGGGGAGGGGTATTGATTCATTATTTGATCAAACCTAACACTATCATTTTACTTCTTATCCAATCCCAGCTATCCCCTCCCTCCCCACCCCCCCTCACCCCGCAGCTGTGCTTTCTCCCACCTCCATAACCTATCACCAATGGATTTCATGTAACCCACTTCCATCTCATCCTTCGATTGTAATTTATAAAACAAGGTGAAAAACTGCCATTCTCCAGAGCATTAGCTCAATACTTTGAGATTCTGCTTCCCGGCAATTGTCAACAGTTTGGCTCAAACTCACAAAGTTTTACATGTTTGAATGTTTATTACATTAACAGGACTGAGATTAAGATTTGCTTTGGGGGCTGCCCTTAATCTGAGAAGGGCTATAGGTAAGAGTTTTACCCAGATCTCTGAAGTCTCCTGACACAGTTTGGCTAGAATTCTGTTAAGAGTCTGATTTGCTCTTTCAACTTTGCCTAAGAATTGGGGCCTCCAACTACTGTGGAGATAATATTGTATGCCCAAAGAAGAGGACACTTGCCAAGTAATTTTAGAAACAAAAGAAGGACCATTATCACTTTGTAAAGACTTAGAAAGTCCAAATCAGGGACTGCTTACTTTTATTAAATACTTAGCAACATCCTGGGCCTTCTCAGTTCTACTTGGATATGCTTCCACCCACCCCATGAAGGTATCAATAAACACTAGTAAGTATTTATTTCCATGGGAGAGTGGCATTGGGGTAAAATCTATTTTCCAATCCTCTCCTGAGTAGGTTCCTCATCTTTCAATAGGGGTTAAGAGGGCAGGGGTCTAACCCCTCCTCCTGGGGTGCTAGTATAGCATAAATCACAGGCCTTTGTAACTTCCTTGATAGTCTTATGGAGTCCAAATCCCGTAAAAATTCTATCAACTAGTGAGGTCATTGCATCTCTGCCTAAATGAGAGGAGTTGGGACGCCCCTCAATGATTTTCCATGGAAGATTTTGAGGGAGGACTAATTGGTGATTCAATTCCCACCATTGCTCAGGATTTAGCTGATATTCTCATTTCCAAGCCCAGTCATTTCTCCTTTGTGTATTGTGGTCTCTGTTGGGGGACAGAATTCTGTGGGAATAGGCCAGAGCACTTTTTGCTGCAGTATCAGCCAGGTTGTTTCCTGTAATAATATCTGTGTCCCCCTTTTTTATGCCCTTTACAGTGAATTACAGCTACCTCTGCAGGTTCTGATACTGCTTGTAGGAGAGCAAGCATTTCCTGGCGATGTTGGATAAGGGAGTTATTTGCTGCTAACAGTCCCTGTTCTTTCCATATTGCCGCATGGGCATGCAGGATGAGGAAGGCTACACAGAGTCTGTGTAAATATTGACTCTTTGTCCCTTTCCCAGCTGTAAGACTCTAGTCAAGGCAATGAGCTCAGCCTTCTGGGCAGAGGTGTTAAGAAGCAATGCCGGGCTTCAATGACCTGATTAAGATCTACCCATGAATATCCAGCCTTTTAAATTCCTTCCTTTATAAAACTACTGACATCAGTAGCCCATACTTTATCTGGATTGTCTAGTGGCTGGTCCTTTAGATCAGACCTGATTAAATAACCTTATTCTACTACCTCTATGCAGGAGTATAATATCTCCTCTTTTTCCTCCACAGGCAGGAAGGTGGCTGGGTTAAGATTTTGACATACTTTAAGAGTTGCTTCAGGGAAGTCTAGGAGTAAATCCTGCTACCTAGTAAGATGCCCCCCTGTCAGCCATTGATGGCCTTTAATTTCTAGGACTCCTTGAACCTGATGTGGGGTCAGAACCTCTAGTGGCTGTCCCAATGTTAACTTTGTGGCCTCTTCTATCAGGAACACTGTGGCTGCAAGGGCCCTTAAACATGCTGGCCATCCTGCTGCCACTGAGTCTAATAGCTTAGGACAGTGGTTGGCAAACTCATTAGTCAACAGAGCCCAATATCAACAGCACAATGATTGAAATTTCTTTTGAGAGCCAAATTTTTTAAACTTAAACTTCTTCTAACGCCACTTCTTCAAAAATAGACTTGCCCAGGCCGTGGTATTTTGTGGAAGAGTCACACTCAAGGGGCTGAAGAGCAGCATGTGGCTCGCGAGCCACAGTTTGCCGACCACGGGCTTAGGAAAATAAGCCACTGGTCTTGTCTCTGGCCCTAATCTTTGGGTAAGAACTCCTAAAGCCACTCCCTGCTTCTCGGCCACATATGGCTTTCCCAGATTGGGATCCTCAGTGCTGGGGCTGTTGTGAGCAAATCCTTAATTTTTCTGAATGCCTGCTGCTGCGTGCCTGTCCATTCAAGCGGGTCAGAATCAGGGCCTTTTAGGGACTCATGTAGTGGCTTAGCAATGAGTCCTAATCCTGGCATCCAGATTTGACAGAAACTTGCCATGCCTAGAAATGTTCTGAGCTGTTTCCTTGTTTGGGGTGGCCCTATACATAGGATAGGCTCTTTACATTGGGCCAACAACTTTTGCTGACCAGGGCTAAGGACATGGCAAAGATATGTTACTGTCTGTTTAGAAATTTGGGCCTCTGCAGCGGCAACTTTGTATCCTCATTCTCCCAAGAACTTGAGGACCTGGATGATGTTCTTGTTTGATTCTTCCAGGGAGAGGCTACACAGATTAGTATGTCATCTACATATTACAAGAGAGCCCCAGAATTTAAAGTAAGTTCCCTGAGTTCTCTGGCAACAATGTTGCCAAATAAATGTGAGCTGTCCCTAAAGCCCTGTGGAAGGATTGTCCATGTGAATTGCTGAGTTACATTAGTGGTTGGGTCAGTCCACTCAAAGGCAAATAAAACTTGAGAATCTGGGTGGAAAGGGATACAAAAGAAAGCATCTTTAAGATCTTTGACAGTAAACCAAGTGGTGTCATCTGGTATCTGAGTTAAAATAGTGTATGGGTTAGGTACTACAGGATACAAGGGAATGACTGCCCCATTTATGAGTTAAAGGTCTTGTGCCATTCTATATCCCTTGTTTGATTTTAGTACAGGTAAAATTGGGGTATTGCAAGGAGACTGACATGGGACTATAAGACCATGCTTTATAAATTTATCTGTGAGGGATTGGTGGCCTCACTTGGCCTCTGGCTTAAGAGGTTACTGGCATTTACATGGGAACTTAATCTGGTCCTTGAGAGAAACTTTTACTGGTTGAGCAAATTTGGTTCGGCCTGGGACTCCCCTGTCCCAAACCTGGGGATCCACTTGGTCTCATATCTCAGGGGAAATTGTATGAGGCTCAGGTCTTCAAGGGGACACAGACTAGCCAGAAATAAACCATGGGCCTCTGGTAAGCTTAAAGTATCTCCTAGTGTGGCTAAATATATATCTACACTAATAAAAGAGAAAGATGCAAATTGACCATACCTCTGTGACACCCACCAGCCAATCAGGAGTGAGTATGCAAGTTAACCCGACAAATATGGCGTGTTAATTTGCATACACAGGCGCCCAGCGGCTTGGGTCCCGGGAACATCCTCAGGACCCAGGCCACTCTGAGCCTGTAGGCCTATGTGTAGGCCATGAGCTGCCGGGGTCCCAGAACGCCCCCGGCCACTCCTGGCCTATGAGCCTTGGTGCCAAGCAGCTGGGGGTGGGGCGGCAGAGGCTTGAGCAGGGCAAGAGCTGAGCTGGGGAGGTCATGCCCAAGCCATGGCACAGGCTTGATCAGAGCTGGGGGGCCCTGCCCAAGCCACGGCAGAGTCTTGATTGGAGCCGGGGGGTCCTGCCTAAGCCACAGTGGAGGCTTGAGCAGGGCCTGAGTGGAGCGGGGGGCCCTGCCCAAGCTGCGGCAGAGGCTTGAGCAGGCCCAGAGACAGGGGGTGTGCCAGCCTCGGCTTGCCAGCAGTCCTGCCTCTGCGCGTGAGCTGCAGAGGAAACACCTTTTCTGACCGCTCATTGGCAAAGCTCCCTGTACGCCACAGGTAATGTTCTTGGTAACTTGCCTAATAAGAATCCAAGAAGGTGATCTAGGGTTTTTCCACCACACTCCTGGAGGAAAAAACAAAGGTCTGCTGCTGAACGGCTAAGAAATGTCATATCCTGCCCTAGCTGGTTTGGCTCCGTGGATAATGCCTCAGCCTGCTGACCACAGGGTCTGGGTTCGATTCTGATCAAGGGCATGTACCTAGGTTGCAGGGTCCTCCCTGGCCGGGGCCCAGGTGAGGGCTCATGCAGGAGGCAATCAATCAAAGTGTCCCTCTCACATTGATGTTTCTCTCTGTCTTTCCCTCTCTCTTCCACACTCTCTAAAAATCAATGGAAACATATCCTCAGGTGAGGATAATAAAAAAGAAAGAAAGAAATGTCATATCCTATGAAAGACACATACTAGGGGCCTGGTGCATGAAATTTGTGCACTGGGGGGTTGTCCCTCAGCCTGGCCTTCACCCTCTCCAATGTGGGACCCCTCGGGGGATGTCCGACTGCCAGTTTAGACCTGATCCCACCACAGGAATCGGGCCTAAACTGGCAGTCAGACATCCCTCTCACAATCTAGGACCGCTGGCTCCTAACCACTCATCTGCCTCCTAGCCTGATCACCCCTAAATGCCCCCCTGGCTGGCCTGCCTGCCCCCAATTGCCCCCATGCTAGCCTGCTCCTCCCCAACTGCCCACCCCCGCTGGCCTGCTTGCCACCAACTGTCCCCCCGCCCACCTGCTATCCCCCAACTGCCCCACCTGCTGGCCTGCTTGCCACCAACTACCCCCCCCACCAGCCTGCCTGCCCCCAACTGCCCCCCTGCTGGCCTGCTTGCCCCCAACTGTCCCCCCTGCAAGAATGTTCACCCCCAACTGCCCCCATGCTGGCCTGCTCACCCCCAACTGTCCCCCGGCTGGCCTGCTTGCCACCAACTGCCCCCCCACCAGCCTGTTCACCCCGAATTGCCCCCCCACCTGCCTTCCTGCCCCCAACTTCCCCCCCTGCTGGCTTGCTTGCTCCCAACAGCCCCCCCACTGGCCTGCTCGTTCTCAACTGGCCCCCCTGCCTGCCTGATTGCCCCTAACCACCTCTGCCTTGGCCCCGCCACCATGTCTTTGTCTGAAAGGACATCCAGAAGGTCTCCTGGTCTAATTAGCATATTACCCTTTTATTAGTATATCCTATCTAATAAAAGAGTAATATGCAAATTAACCATCACTTCGCTACACCCACAAGCCACACCCAAAACCACGCGCACCAGCCAATCAGGAGCAAATATGCAAATGAACCCAACCAAGATGGCTACGGCCACAGAGAGCAGGAAGGAGGCTTGGGTTTCCCCAGTGATGGAGGAAGCCAAGCTTTCCGCCTGCCCTTGCCAACTTAGGCCTCCACTCAAGGCTACAAAGTTTCAATTATAGAAGATACATAAAACCAAACAGAAATGGTAGCAGCCACGGAGCTGGAAAAAGCAGGAGGTTAGGGTTGCCCCCGGTGATGGAGGAAGCCAAGCTTTCCACACACCCTGGCCGGCCCAGGCCTCCGCTTAAGGCTACAAAGTTTCAATTATAGAAGATACATAAATCCCAAAACAAATGGCTGCTTCCACGGAGCAAGCAGAAGGCTTGGCTCCACTCCAGGCTACAAAGTTTCAATTGTAGAAGATAAATAAACCCCAGACACCAGGGCCTCCGCTTGGGTCACCAGGGGGCGTGGCCGGCCTGCAAACCACCACAGGCCCCTCTCCCAGGCCGCCTCATGCCCCAAGGGAACCCCCACCCTGATCCGGGACACCCTTCAGGGCAAACCAGCTTGCCCCCTCCCATGCACCAGGCCTCTATCCTATCTAATAAAAGAGTAATATGCAGATTGACCATCACTCCAACACACAAGATGGCTGCCCCCATGTGGTCAAAGATCCTGACCCCATGTGGACAGAAGATGGCTACCACAAGATGGCCAGCAGGGGAGGGCAGTTTGGAGGGACCAGGCCTGCAAGGGAGGGCAGTTGGGGGCGATCAAGCCTGCAAGGGAGGGCAGTTAGGGGTGACCAAGTCGGCAGAGGAGGGAAGTTGGGGGAGACGAGGTCTGCAGAGAAAGGCAGTTGGGAAGGACCCAGGCCTGCAGGGGAGAGCAGTTGGGGGAGACCAGGCCTGCAGGGGAGGACAGTTAGGGGTGACCAGGACTGCAGGGGAGGGCAGTTGGGGGGGACCCAGGCCTGCAGGGGAGAGCAGTTGCGGGGGGACCAGGCCTGTAGGGGAGGGCAGTTAGGGATGACCAGGCCTGCAGGGGAGGGCAGTTAGGGGCAAACAGGCTGGCAGGGGAGCAGTTAGGTGTCAATCAGGCTGGCAGGGGAGTGGTTAGGGGGTGATCAGGCTGGCAGGCAGAAGCGGTTAGGGGCAATCAGGAAGGCAGGCAGGCGAGCAGTTGGGAGCCAACAGTCCTGGATTGTGAGAGAGATGTCCGACTGGGCAGTCGGACATCCCTCGAGGGGTCCCAGATTGGAGAGGGTGCAGGCTGGGCTGAGGGACACCCTCCCCCCCGTGCATGGATTTCGTGCACCCGGCATCTAGTGTGTGTGTGTGTGTGTGTATATCCCTAATAATGGACTTGGACACTGAGCCATGACTAGAAATCTTTGACTCACTAAAATGTCTCTCCGAATACAGGGGAGAGGCTCAGTAAAGCATTTAGATGTGACCTTTCCCTCTACCCCCACAATGAAGCAAGTTTTTTAAGACAAAGGACCAACATAAGAGTTTAAAACAGTGTAAGTTGCTCCCTTATCAATTAAAATTGAACAGGCTTACCTGATACTTCAAGGACAACCCATGGTTCCTCCCCTTTGATTTTGATGTTTGCTCTGGGAGCCTCTGAGGATCCTGGGCCACTTCAGTCCTTTAGCACCATGGAGAGGGGCTCTCTCCCTCCTCACTTTGAGACATGGGACAGTGCCTCTTCTAGTGCCCACCCTTTCCTTTTTTTTTTTTTTTTTTTTTTTTTTTTTGCACCGGAGGCAAGGTGTATTAGGCCCTTTTTAGCTTCTGTGGACCCTTTTAGGACACTTTTGGCTCCAGTGATCCAGGCTCCCACAGGGGTAACATGCTCCTGACAAATCCTGGGAAGAACAACATGTGGGTTGTTCCTGAAGTGGTCCTGCCACACTTAAAGTGGCTGCCAGAAGTTTGGCACCTTTCTTTGCCTTCTTCAACCCTATCTCAACTGTGGAAGACAGAGAAAGCCATCTCTATTAATTCCTGTACTGGGGTTTGGGGACCTAGTGCCAGTTTCTGTAGTCTCCTCCAGATATCAGGGGTAGACTAATTAAAGAGGACATAGCTAGCACTATTTCCCCTCTGGGCGAGTCTGGAACTATGCTGGTATACCTGTGAATGGCCTCTGTTAGAAGAGAGTAAAAGAGAGAGGTTCTCCTCGGTGAGCTGAGTAACTGCTCTTACTTTGTCATAATTGATAGCCTTGCTGCTACTTCTTTCCATGCCTTCTAAAAGGCAGAAAATCATATGGTCTCTACAAGCGGATCCTAGTTGTCCCATTTGATAAGACCAATTAGGGTCGATCTGAGGTATGGCAGTCATTCCTACAGAAAACTAGGTTGGCCCCCCAAAAGCAGTCTTTCCTTGGGTTGGCAGCATTGGGAGAGAAGGATGGTTAAGTCCTCCTAGGTTAATTCATAGGTCTGAAATATTGCCTGAAATTCCACTATAAATCTCTTAGGGTCTTCTGAGAAATTACTAGCCATCCTTGTAATCTTTTAAATCTGACATAGAGAAAGTGTATGAACTCCAGTGACCCCCTCCAGACCTCCTGCCACCTCCTGTAGGAGGTAGAGGGGGTCCAGTTTCAGATTTTTGTTAGAGGCATCTGGGAAATCCCAGGGGCATGGAGGTGAATGGTTGCGGCGGGGCGGGGGGGGGGTCTCTACTGGAACCTCTGCTGGGCCTTCAAGCATGTAAGCCATTATGGAGGCAACTTTACCGATTGTCTTCGAGGAGAGAGAATTTCCTTCCCTGCAAAAGGAGGGAAGTGTTTGGGTAGCTAAGGGAAGACATGGGAATCCCCAATCTTCCCTAGCTCCATGGTCATGCAGGGCCTAGGATAATGGACAACCCCCACTGCCAGTAGCCCTCCCCACTTAAAGGCATAGACCTTCTTGAAGAGCACGGTTAAGCTTTGTGCTCCCACAATAATGTCAGAAGTACCTGGGTGCAGACCTCGGGAGCATGTGTCCTTAAGATTCCAAGATCTCCAAAGGTCCCATTGTCCCTGTTCTAAGATTGCCCTCAGTAGGGAGAGACTAGCCAGGCCTTGAGTGATGATGGCTTCTGGCAAGGCATGAGGGTTCCCTCCTGAATCTGGATAAACATTGCAATGTCCCATATCTTAAGAGATGTCCTATGTTCCATCCCCTCCCTGAAGTTCTCAGAAACCAAGACCCATTGGCACAAGATTATGTGTTTTATTAAACACGCGATAAGAGTAATATCCAGCTGGGAGGCTTCACTAGCTAAGGCAGGGGTGGGCAAACTTTTTGACTCGAGGGCCACAATGGGTTCTTAAACTGGACCGGAGGGTCGGAACAAAAGCATGGATGGAGTGTTTGTGTGAACTAATATAAATTCAAAGTAAAGGAGTGGAGGGGAGTGCAAGAGAACTGGATAGAACAGCCGGATCCAGCCCTCGGGCCATAGTTTGCCCAAGGCTGAGCTAAGGTGAAAAACTGTCTTAGCTTGAAGCAATTATGCTGGGTTGCCAGATCATGCTGGGAGAGAGTGGAAAGGAGTAAGGCACATGGATCAATAATGACCCTACTCAAACTGCCAGACCCTAAACTCCTGCAAGGGCACAGGCTCCAGGAAGGGGGCTGCAACAGTGGGCCCAGGTCCCAGGCAGGGGTCTCCAGCCACTGCCTGCTGCCAGTGCAGGGATGGAGCCTGAGGAGTAGGGGAGTTCTGAGTCCAGGGCCTGAGTAGGCAAACTGCCTCAAAGGAGCATATCTCTGCATATCCAGCCACTGGAGGGAGCTGCTGGTAATTGTATATACAACAATAAGGATATAGACCTACAACCTGGTCATGACCACCTGCAAAAAAGGACAGTGATGTCGGTCCCCCACATGAGGGGCAAAATGGAACTAAAATATTAATAAATGGGACAGGGCAGCAGAGGCTAAGCAAAGACAGTAAAATGCCATTAGAAAGAAATAGGTTGTCTGTGTTTTCAACTAATCCTATCAAGGAATTTTGCCGCAGGGTTTGGGCTCTGTGTTTTGCTTGTGAACTCCTGTTCCTCATTGTGCAAGTTAGTCTTGATCCTGGTCACCAGCCTAGTGCAGTGGTTGGCAAACTCATTAGTCAACAGAGCCAAATATCAACAGTACAACGATTGAAATTTCTTTTGAGAGCCAAATTTTTTAAACTTAAACTTCTTCTAATGCCACTTCTTCACAATAGACTCACCCAGGCTGTGGTATTTTGTGGAAGAGCCACACTCAAGGGGCCAAAGAGCCGCATGTGGCTCGCGAGCCGCAGTTTGCCGACCATGGGCCTAGTGCATCTGGCCAGTCTTGCAACCAGGTAATCGTGATATGGAGCGATTTCTTTATTTGGTGGCAGGTGCCCTAAGGGCATTTAAATGCCTGACCCCTGTGAACCATCAGTTTGCAGCTTGAAAACACCTGGGACCAAAGGCAGATGGGGTGGGGAAGGGGGTGGGACACAAAGGGGCAGAAAGGAACACACATGTAGAAGTTTAAATGAGATGGTAAGATTTTATTGCAAATTAGGGGAATTAATACCCATGGGACCTAGAGGGTGGGCAGGCTCTACCAGGGGTGGGCAAACTTTTTGACTCGAGGGCCACAATGGGTTCTTAAACTGGACTGGAGGGCCGGAACAAAAGCATGGATGGAGTGTTTGTGTGAACTAATATAAATTCAAAGTAAAGGAGCGGAGGGGAGAGCAAGAGAACCGGATAGAACAGCCGGATCCGGCCCGCGGGCCGTAGTTTGCCCACGGCTGCAGCTAAACACTGCCACAAGATTTCTGCTAAACCTCCATATTTCTTCTTGGTTCAGGTCAAGGACAAAGAACTATTTAAATTATCCAACCCAAATTCCTAACTTTTTCTGGGCTTTGATTGGGCCCTCCTCCCAGTAAATTCTATTGGGGTTCTGTGCCCTCTATCCAATCTGATTACCTTCCTGATTGTTCCCACTAGGGGCTAGGTCCTGCCCCTCCATTTTGCCATCTTGTTTCTCATTGCACAAGTTCAAAAGTTTCATCAAATCATCTAGTTCTCTCTCTCTTTATTTTTTACACCATCTAGTTCTTATTGTGCATGCATACACCAAGCAGAGAAATTTCCTACTCCACCTCCTGTACCAGGCTTTTAGCACTCCTAGGGAGATTTCCTGTCCCTCCCTGGGGATTAAGTCCCCAAGGGGCAACCCCCTAGAATGCATGAATGGGTCTGTTTACCAGTAAGCTAGATGGAACTGTTGCTCTGTTCCTTGTATCTGCTTCCTAGTTTATGAAAATTATTTAATTTCCTTTTGCTTTCTTCCTTATATTAATAACTCTAACTGCCCATGCAAACACTTCTAAATACATCTCTTTTTATCCTAGTTGATAAAAGTATCCATGTCACTGGATCATGGTGAGATAAAATCTAAGTAAAGTTGGGAGGGACTGAGGGAAGGCCTAGGGTGAGTGTGAACTAACAAATGTCAGGCAGGACAATGCAGAGTCAGAGAAGATCAGCAAGTCAAAAGGCATTTCAGGAAAGACAGACACAACAATCAACTGAGAACAGGACTTTACCTGGGAAAGAGCCATTGCTGAACCCTCTTTCTTTTCTCTTCCTCCTTTTCTGCTTTTCTGCTAAAAACAGGATTGTTTAGCAGTGAATCTGGACAGTAGAAAATATGCTGTTTATCAAGAAACATCCTTGCTCTGCCACACCCATACACACACAGGAAAGACCTCACCATGTGGATGAGGCAGTCTCTGCTGCCCAGTGTCACAGGAGGGACTCAGAATCAGTAAACTGGTACTCAGAGACAAACAAGTGAGTTTTCTCACCCCTTTCTTCATATCATGCTATGCTTCTGGTGACACCTTCACACACCAACACACACAGCAGCAGTGGGGACCATCCTGAAACTGACACTCCCCTTCAGGTAACAGATTTAACCCTTTTGAAACTCCATTCACAGCAGTGACTACAAAGGGGGGCGGGAGGCCTGAGCAGCCCAAAGACCCAGCTAGAGAAGGACCCAAGTACTGGGAACAGGAAAGGTGTCTCAGGACAGGGGTGGGGTTGCCAGAATGCCAGGATAAGGGATAGGAGGGTAGGGTAGTTATTGGGGATGGAGTGAAAAAGGTGAATGGATTAAGAAGTACAAATTGGTAGTTACAAAATAGTCCCAGGGGTATAAAGTATGGCATAGGGAACACAGTCAATAATCTATCTATATGTATAAAAGCCCAGCGACCAGAATGGCAGAATGACCAGAACAACCAGTGACTATGAAACGCACCAAAGTAGCCAACTGGCCTGATCTGGGCCCTGATCGGGCCCCTCCCCAGCTGGCCCAGCCTCCGATCAGCCCCCAATGCCCTGATCAGGGGTGGGTCCGGCCAGCCAACTGCCCACAGCCCCTCCCCCTTGCCAGATGGGACCAATGGGCCCCCATCAGGGCAGGTTGGCTGGACCCCACCCATGCATGAATTCATGCACTGGGCCTCTAGTCCTATATAATAAATAGGTAATATGCAAATTGACCATCACTCCAACACACAAGATGGCCGCTTCTATGTGGTCAAAGATGGCCGCTCCCATGTGGACACAAGATGGCTGCCCCAAGATAGCCGGCAGGGGAGGGCAGTTGGGGGGACCAGGCTTGCAGGGGAGGGCAGTTAGGGGTGATGAGGCCAGCAGGGAAGGGCAGTTAGGGGTGACAAGGCCTGCAGGGGAGGGCAGTTGGGGGGGACAAAGCCTGCAGGGGAGGGCAGTTAGGGGGTCCAGGCCTTCAGGGGAGGGCAGCTGGGGGTGATGAGGCCAGCAGGGGAGGGCAGTTAGGGGTGACAAGGCCTGCAGTGGCAGGCAGTTGGGGGGCCAGGCCTGCAGGGGAGGGCATTTGGGGGCATGCAGGCTGGCAAGGGAAGGCAGTTAGGGATGACCGGGACTGCATAAGAGGGTAGTTAGGGGCAATCGGGCCAGCAGGGGAGCAGTTAGGCATCAATCAGGCTGGCAAGGGAGTGGTTAGAAGGTGATCAGGCTGGCAGGCAAAAGCGGTTAGGGGCAATCAGGCAGGCAAGCAGGCGAGAGGTTGGGAGCCAGCGGTCCTGTATTGTGAGAGTGATGTCCAACTGCCCGTTTAGGCCCAATCCCACTTGATCGGGCCTAAATAGGCAGTCGGACATCCCTCGAGGGGTCCCAGATTGGAGAGGGTGCAGGCTGGGCTGAGGGACACACACCCCCCATGCACAAATTTCATGCACTGGGCCTCTAGTATTGTAATAACTATGCATGGTACATAGGAGAATTATCAATGGAAACACTTTTTAAAGTATGTAATGTATATGATTGTCTTACCACTCTGCTCTACACCTGTAACTAACACTAAATAATTTTGAATGTAAACAGTAATTTAAAAAAGAAAATAAAGATGCTCCTGCATCTTTTGCATCTATGTAGAATTGATGTTCCTACCCATTTTAAGTTACAGAGTCTATCTTTTACTCTGAAACATTTATTAGGAAGGTATATTCTCTGTGATATAAACCCTAAAGAAAAGAAACTAAATTAACAAACAATTCTATGATTTTATGTCCTTCTCTAACCTCAACAAGACAGTGTGTGTGCAGTGATTAGAGCTTAGTCCTGGGAGCCTGAAGAGAGGGACAGGGGAATGGTTGTTTCTGTTTTGTGTTTTTTTTTGTTGTTGTTGTTGTTTTGCCCAAGAGCATTTCATCTTAGAACATTTCAATCAGTGTGAGTCTAAGCATTTAAACATGAAATAATAAAGCCTCACTACTATATTAATGTAAAAAATACTTTAAATGTTTCAAATCATGTATTATTTCTAAGCCAAACAGAAAGCTGCTCTTTATTGGAAATAACCTTTTAGAAATTTCTGTGACATATACATTAATTATCTGGTTGATCCAACATCTGCCAGGACCCTCTTAAAATTTTCCACAGAAAACTGAAAAGTAGGTATTAACTTGCATATTTCAAGTTAAAATTAATAAGGGTATAAATGATGCTATTGAACATTTGAAATCTAGTGCTACTGTTTGCTTTTATTGTTCACTTAAGAAAATAAACATCCTTACCAGATGTCTCCAGATGCCACAGTGACATGCAACTCAGGAAGAGGTTCCTTGGAGGTGATCATCCTGTGAATGAGTGTCTCCTCAGGCCTGGGTTAGAGATGGGGGGTAGGCTCTGTACAATCAGAAAAATTCGGTCTGTAAGATTGCTTAGGGGCCCCATCTGTAGCTCTATGTAAACCAGGATTAAAGAGACTACCGCGTTTTCCCGAAAATAAGACATCCCCGAAAATAAGACCTACTTACAGGTTTCCTTCTGAGTGAAATATAAGGCATCCCCCGAAAATAAGGCCCCCAGGCTCTGTCTCAGAATGAAAGTTAATTTACCGTAAACTGGTCGCTAGGGCCGCCCCGACTGGCGTCTAGCAACCAGTGACGTTACGCGGAGTCCTGACGTCACTGCTGTGTGGAGGCGGAGCGGAGGTCGGAGTGAGCGGTGAGCGCGGGGCGGGAGAGAGGAGGAGACTTTCGCAGATGCGTGTAGAAGAACAGGAGGATTAGAGCGGACGGGATGCGGCGAAGGTGGTGAGTGCTGGTCTGTCTCTGGTGACAATACCTGATGCTCGCGGCCGCCTTCATGATGACTGAAGGTTCTCAGTCAGTGGCAGACCCTGCTCCAGCCCAGATCCAGGCCCCAGCAATCCCAGTGACAGTCCCCAGGCAGGCCCCAGGGGGTAAATGTCTGATAAAGGGGGAGGGGGACTGTCTGGTGAAGGTGTTCAGTGGCACAGGGGTGGGGGAGGGGGATCACTTAAAATGACACAGGAGGATCAGAGGGGACAATCAAAATGACACAGGAGGATCAAAAGGGGTTACTAAAATGGGAATCCCCCCTCTGATTCTCCTGTGCCATTTTGATTCCCCCCTCTGATCCCCCCTGTGTCATTTTGAGTGATCCCCCTCCCCCCACCTTGATACCCCAATTCCTTTTTTTTCACCCCTAGAAATGAGCGCAAAAAGAAAAAGCTACTCCGTGGAGTACAAGAAAGGAATCGTGGAAGACTCTTGGGGCCAAAATCTTACTGCTTTCTGCAAAGAGAAGATGTTGAGTATCCGATTGGTCCGAAAATGGCGAGCAGAGGATGGTAACCTCATTGAACAAGTGGACAAGGGAAATGCTAAAAAGCGCAAGTGTGGATCAGCTCGGCAACCATTATTTTCCGAGCTGGAAGACCTGATCTGTGAATGGGTTGTTGACAGGAGAGCAAAGGCTTTGGTTGTGAATAGGGCTCAGATTCAAGAATTTGCCCTTGCAATGGCACCACAGTTTGACATAGCCCCTGAAGACTTCAAAGCATCACAACACTGGCTGGATAATTTCCTTCAGTGAAGTGAACTGTCTTTAAGAAGATCTACAACATTGTTTAGGTTGGAAGATACTCAAGTTATTAAACGGGCACTTGCATTCAAGTCCTTTATTGATGATGCTGACTTCTCTAAATACAATCTTTCCAACATGATTGCTATGGATGAAACTGCAGTGTTTATGGGCCAATCATCTCAAACAACAATTGAACAGCGGGGTGCCTCCTTAGCGTACATTCCCTCCACTGCTTACGAAAGTGCATGTGTTTCCTGTATTTTGGCAATTCGTCTGGATGGCACTAAAATCCCACCTTTAATCATTTCTAAGGGCAAGAAGGAAAAGATTGAACTTGTTTTGGGCGTTTTTATTCTTGAAACTGAAAAAGCCTGGGCCACACAAGCAGTTATAAGGAAGTGGGTCGATTTAATGCTGCCGCTTATTATGCGAGGGAGCCAAAGAGGTCTGCTGGTCTGGGATGCAGCCAGCACTCACCGCGCTAAAGACATGAAGACATTTCTTCACGAAAGAAAAATAGATCAGATAATGATTCCCGCAGGAATGATGGCCTATCTCCAGACTCTTGATATTGCAATAAACAAGCCATTCAAAGACAATTTGCGCATGGAAATTAATGACTACATTGAAAATAGAATGGAGAGAAATCAGCGTGGAAACTTTGTGAAACCTAAACTGTAAGACGTTGTGACTTGGGTGAAGAATTCATGGGAGAAAATCACTGACAGTTGCATTGCACATGCACTGCAAGCAGGCTACCTTGACAAGAAGTACTCATTTAAAGACAATGCTATTGCTAAACATGAGACATTTGGTCCACTGATTCTGAAAGAAATGGAGTCACAAGAAATTCACCAGGAAATTCAGGAATTGGATTGTTATGATGATGTTCCAGAAGATGATGACATGATTGTCATTGAATAAATGAGTAAATTCTTGATACTGTAGGATTCACAGTTTGTCTGGTTTGTGTTGACAACTACCATACTACCATACCGTATACAGGTAATAAATTTCCTTTATTTTCACTTAACAATAAATGTGTACGGTATTCTTCTTCATGGAAAAATAAGACATTCCCTGAAAATAAGACCTAGCGTGTCTTTGGGGGCAAAAATTAATATAAGACACTCTTATTTTCGGGGAAACAGGGTACATATGCAGTGATGTATTAATGTGCACAAATGCCCAAGAACCTATGGGAAAGAAGACTGATAGAAGAAATAATCTTTTCCTAATTTTATAAATGCATTTGAAATTAAAGAAGAGAATCAAGGCTTATAATTCTGACTAAAAATATTAATAATTTTAGTAGAGTGAAATGTTCAGAGTTAGAACTAACAGTTAAAGAGGGTTTTTTAATCATATAATTAGCTTTAAATGTGCAATGAACCTGATTTTGTAAGAGTAAGCATTTCTTATTCACAAAAACCCTGGTGTTCATGTCCAGAGTCTCATTCAGCAGGTGTTTTAAGTAGAAATGGTTGTAACTGAGCAAAGGCATAAAAGGCATATGGGAGCTAAATGTAAGAGGTAAACATATAGAACACTTAGATGAAAACATAGGTATAAATCTTCATGACGTTGCATTTGCCAGATTTTCAGATATGACGCCAATACCAAAAGAGAAAAATAAAATAAGAGAAATTGGTCTTCATCAAAATTAATGCTTCAGCCTGGCCGGTGTGGCTCAGTGGTTGAGCATTGACTCAGGAACCAGGAGGTCACAGTTCAATTCCAAGTCAGGGCACATGTCCAGGTTGTGGGCTCAATCCCCAGTAGGGGGTGTGTAAGAGGCAGCCGAACAATGGTTCTCTCTCATCATTGATGTTTTATCCCTCTCTCCCTCTCCCTTGTGCACTCTGAAGTCAATAAAAACATGTTTTTTTTAAAAAACGTAATGCTTCATTGGATCCCTGCCCTCTACTTACCTGAAGAGAGCACCTGGCAAGGCACATTGGGCATTTCTTTAATTATTGTCAGCTGAGTCCAGTGGCGTTAGCAGAGCCAGGTCCTGGAAACGCACCATGCTAGAGGCAGGTACATTGCCAGCCTAACCCTTAGCTCAGGTGCCAGGGGGTGAGTTTCATTGTTTAAGTTCAGCCAGGTGCAAGGAACAGACGCAATTATCCAGGCTTAGCCAGGAGTGACTATTACAAAGAAGCCACAAGAATGAAAAATTACAGCTTGATCTTTAACCATGACTATAGCTTGATCTTTAACCATGATTTCACATAATTTCCTTTGTTTTAAACTCTAGTAAAACTTCCTGGAATTATACTGTATATAATAAATGGGCTGCACCAGCTCTGGGTCACTGTCTCTCCATCAGAGGACAGCTGTCCCACCTGGTCCCAGCTTTCCCTACTGTTTCTGCATCTGTCTCTTTCATTTTCTCAATCCCCCGTCACCCCTACTCAGGACTCCTGTCCGCTCTCTAGCCGTGCTGGTCATGGAAAAGAGAGAAATACTTAATATCTGGTGCCACAGAATAGGGACTGAATTCTGGGGAACTCTCAGCCAGGCAAGGGGCATGCTCCAGGAGTGCGCGCACAACAAACTCAAGAAGTAAGGTAAGGAGCATAAGGTAAGAACTGGGTGTAAAACATGGGATATTCAGGGTCTCAGGAAAGAGATCTCTACTCTCAAATGCTTAAAACTATGCTTAAAGGTAGAGGATGCTCTGTTAAGCGTAGTCAAATTCTTGGTTTCTTAAGTTTTATTAATGAAACTTGCTCTTGGTTTCCTGAAGTGGGGAACCGTCAACTTTCAAACCTGAGAAAAGGTTGGAAAGCAGTTGCGTGACTGATACAAAGCAGAAGATCCAGAGAAAATTCCTATTCCCACACTCACACTATTGTCTGTAATTCGTGATTGCCTTGATCCAGAACAGGAAAGTTTTAGAATGTCTAAGCAGGAGAAACCAAGATGGCGGCATAGGTAATCACCTATACTTGCTGCCTCTCACAACCACATCAAAACCACAGCTAAACAGCAGAACAACCACCACCCAGAATTGTGAGAAAGCTGGCTGAGTAGAAGTTCCACAACTAGAGAGGCGAAGAAACTGCATTGAGACTGGTAAGAGGTGCGGAGGCACAGAAAGTGCTGGCACCTGGATGTGCTGCTCTTTAAACTGGGAGGGAGATACAAGCTCCCGCTTGCTCTGAACTCCAGTTCCAGGCGAGACTCTGGGGGACCCAGGCACATATGGAGAGAAACTCGACTGTCTGGCATCGGGATAGGAACGTGAGGGCAGCTTACTCTTAGAGGTGCTCACAGCCATCGTTGTTCTTGCATGGGGGCATGGGATGTGGAGAACCAGGGATTTATCTGGTTCAGGGCAGCCATTGCTGGTTGCTCCGCCCTGGTGATTCCCAGAGACCCTGCCCCACCCAGTTTACAACACCACCCAAGCTGTGCACATCGGCTTTTGCACATTAATGGCCTGTCCTTTCGCCTTAAACAAACTGCAGCTGGGTCAGAGAGCCCCAGAGATTCCAAAAGAAGGCCCACTGCCTGGCAGCAGCAGCGGCCTTGCTTCACAGCTGGGCCTTGTCTGAGCACTTCCAAACCCCATACAAAGAGGAGGAATCTGCAGATGTCTCTGTAGCTCCTGCTGGGTGGCCCCAGAGGGTGGCTGACCTTGCACCACCTTGGAGATCCAAGAGCCAGTGTACCCAGTGGTCAGTGTGAGACCATACCGGATTACAACTCTTCACATCCATAAGAGACACAATCAAGGGGCAGACTCATTGAGCACCAGAGCCCTACTGAAGCAAGTCCTGCCCCATAAGGCTGCCTCCTGCACAACAGATCTTCCAGTGTAGACAAAGCTGGTCATCACAGCCAATTGGCCTGGAGGTCAATTCCTCCCAGTGATACCAACAGCAATCAAGGCTTAACTACAACAAGACTGTGCAAACAGCCCACAAAGGGGTGCACCAAGAACGTCCACCTCAGGTGACTCGGGAGGCTGAGCCACTGGGCCCTATAGGACACCAACCACACAAGGCCACTATATCAACTCAAGGAGAGTTAGAAGCTACCTGGTATATAGAAACAAACAGAGGGAAGCAGCCAAAATGCAGAGACAAAGAAACAAGTCACAAATGAAAGAAATGGATGAAAGCAAAATACTGGATATAGAGTTCAAAACCACAGTTATAAGGTTACTCAAGAATCTTCTAGAACCCTCGGAGAAATTTAGTGAGACCCTCAAGGATATGAAAAAGGACCAATCAGAAATTAAGCATACACTGACTGAAATAAAAGATAATATACAGAGATCCAACAGCAGACTAGAGGATCCCAAGAATCAAGTCAAAGATTTGAAATACGAGGAAGCAAAAAACACCCAACCGGAAAAGCAAAAAGAAAAAAGAATCCAAAAATATTAAGAGAGTGGAAGGAGCCTCTGGTACAACTTCAAGCATACCAACATCCAGATTATGGGGGTGCCAGAAGAAGAGAGAGAGCAAGATATTGGAAACCTATTTGAAGAAATAATGACAGAAAACTTCCCCTACCTGGTGAAAGAAATAGACTTACAAGTCCAGGAAGCTCAGAGAACCCTAAACAAGAGGAATCCAAAGAGGACCACACCAAGACACATCATAATTAAAATGCCAAGGGCAAAAGACAAAGAGAGAATACTAAAAGCAGCAAGAGAAAAACAGTTAGTTAACTACAAGGGAGTACTCATACGACTGTCAGCTGATTTCTCAACAGAAACTACTAGTATGCAGGCCAGAAGGGAGTGGCAAGAAATATATAAAGTGATGAATAGCAAGAACCTACAACCAAGATTACTCTACCCAGCAAAGCTATCACTCAGAATTGAAGGTCAAATAAAGAGCTTCACAGACAAGAAAAAGCTAAAGGAGTTCATCACCACCAAACCAGTATTATATGAAATGCTGAAGGGTATTCTTAGAAGAAGAAGAAGAAGAAGAAGAAGAAGAAGAAGAAGAAGAAGAAGAAGAAGAAGAAGAAGAAGAAGAAGGGAGGAAAAAGAAAAAGGTAAAGATAAAAAATTATGAACAACAAAGTGACAACAAATACATATCTATCAACAAGTGATTCTAAAAATCAAAGGAATAAAAAATCTGAGGAACAGAACAAAGTGGGGAATGTAATAGAATCAGGGGCATGGAAAGGGATCGGACTGACATTTCTCAGGGGGAAGGGGGTGTGGGGGGTGCGGGAAGAGATTGGACAAAGAGCTTACACCTATGGATGAGGACAGTGTGGGGGGTGTGAATGCCTGAGGTGGGGTGGGAACGGGGTGGAGGGGAGCTATGGGGGGAAAAAGAGGAACATCTGTAATAATCTGAACAATAAAGATTTTTAAAAAGGGGGGTTTATTGGGGATTACAGGGTACAACTAGTCTCCTGGGAGTTAAAAAGGATGTGTAAAATAGACTGGCCATCTTTTGGAGTAGGATGGCCATTGGAGGGTATATTGGATGTACCTACGATTAGGAATGTTCACTGAATTATCACAGGAGACCCAGGTCATCCCAACCAGTTCCCTTATATTGACTAGTAGCTAGAAATAGCAGAGCTTAAGTCGCTTTGGATCCAGTTTTGTGTATATAAGGGAAAAGGGCAGGCCCCCTCAGAAGGAGAATAAGCCTCCTATTCTGCAGGAACCGCTTGAGGAAGCCCTGCCAGTTCTACCACCTCCATATGTGCCTCATCAAGCGGTACCCAGTGCCCCTTTGCCTAGCCAGGGAAGCTTAGATACATCACCTCCTTCCATCTCCCCCCAACCAGACTCTCCAGAGCCAGTTGGATGCAGTATGGAGGTTTGCACTCAGCTGATCGGGGACCCAAACCGCTCCTGGCTTTCCAGATGCCTCTCCAAGAAATGTGGGGTCCTCATATAATTGAAGAAAATGGGACCCCCACAAGAGGGGGGATCGGTCTTTTACTACCAGCCTTTTACTATGACCGATCTCTTAAATTAGAAGCATCACACTCCCGCTTATTCTGAAAAACCTCAAGCCATGGTTGACCTTCTGGAGTCAATTTTTCAGACCCATAAGCCCACCTGGGTCGATTGCAAGCAACTCCTTCTCACGCTTTTTAACACTGAGGAGCGCATGAGAATAATAACAGAAGCTCAGAAATGGCTCCAGACCCAGGCCCCGCCAGGGACATTAGACCCAGACAGATGGGCCAGGGAGGCTCTCTCAGATGTGGAACCCAGATGGGACCAAAATTTGGAGGACAGGAGGGCCAGATTAGAGAGATATCGGCTGGCCTTCCTCCAGGGGCTCCGTGCTGGGGCCAAGAAGCCCACTAATATGGCCAAGACCTCTGAGGTTTTCCAGAGGCCTGATGAAACTTCTTTGCCCTTGCTACTCTGACAATCCACTTGAGGAATGTGGGATCCCTTAACACAACCCGCGTGGTTCAGGGCCCACTGAGGGTCCGGTTTCTGGAGGAGGCCGCACACTAAAATGAAGAGAGAGAGACTAGAAAAGAGTTAATTTGGGAAAATGGGGGGCCAGGCGGGAGTCAACCTCTAGTGGCCTTGCTATTCCTTTTATTGAGGCTATGGGATACACCCATTACCCTTAAGCAGCTTTGGGAAACACCCATAGCCCTTAAGCAGGTAATAAGCGGATCATCATATCAGTAAGGATTTACATGATTACAAGATGGGGAAGTTGCCTCAGTTACCATTGTCTCAGTTAGATAAGGAGTGGTTGGCTCTGACCTTTCAGAGCTTCAAGGTTGACCAGCCTCTTTCTATTAGTGAGACAATGATTGGTTTCTGGCAGGGGAAGATGGTAAAGACTCGGGATACTGAACCCACTTTTTCGTCACGTCCCTCAGCAGGAAGTAGCTAGAGTGGTCCTTGGCCTTATTCCCAACTCCTAAGTCTTTTGTAATCCCCAAGGCTAAGAATAACTTGTGGAACAAGAGGGGAGAATGAAAAGGAAAATGCAGGGGAGGGGGAGCTTGCAACCTCGTTCAGTATCTGGTTAAAACTGTAGTCTTACCCACTCTGACTGACTTGGGTGGAGCTGCAGAGCCCAACCCCAGGGCCCCACCACAGCTGACTTGGGCGGAGCTGTGGAACATGGCCCCAAGAGCCGCCAAGATTGACTTGGAAGGAGCTGTGGGGACCCTCAGGGACCCCTCACAGGAGGAGATATATAGGTCAGAGCCTCCCCACTAGTTCAGTTACGGCTTTGGATCTGGAATTCCCCTGGACTAGCAGATCTGCGAAATAAAAGTTAAACTTTCCTCACTCGGAGTGCTGGCTGATCTTTCTCCCATGCAGTCTGCCACAACAACATCATATCCCTAACACTTCTGATTCTGAATCTACTTTTCAAACAGCAGACCACCGACCTCCACCCCCTTACACATCCCCTCCCTCACCTGCAGTAGATTCTTAAAACCCAGACCCTCCTAACCTGCAACCATCTTCTCCCTGGCCCCTGAGAGCCCAAATCCCAAGAACACATGCTCCAAAACAGCCTTTTCCCACCTAACACTTGCTCTCGGGCCCCCCAAAGACCACCCTCCTCAGCAGCCTCTTCTATTCCCGCCCCCATTCTACCCCTGAGGGAGGTTGCAGGAACTGAGGGTATTATGGTCAATTATGACAAACTTACTGAAATCACTCAAGACCCTGACGAAAACCTAGCTCTCTTTCTCTTCCTCCTCCCAGAGGCCTTACAGAAATTTACCTCCTTAGACTCCAGCTCCCCAAAGGAGCCCTTCTTCTGAACACCCATCTTACAATCCCAATCAGCCCCCAACATATGCTGTAAACTTTGACAAATAGACACAGGTCCACAAACCCCTCAACAAGAACTCATTAACCTAACTTTTAAAGTCTTTAATAATAGAGACAAGGATACCCAAATCCCAAAACAAAGGCGAGATCAAGCCAAGGCTGAGGCCCAGAAGGAAGCCTTCCAGCTCCTAGCCAGCACTCTCATGAACCCCAAACGAAGTGCCAGTCCTCCTACCGAGGGTAAGTCAGGGGCTAAGCCTCCTCCGGGCCCATGCTTCAAATGCAACAAGGAAGACACTGAGCCAAGTCCTGCTCAAACTCGAGACCCCTGCCTGGCCCCTGCCCAAGGTGTGGAAGGGAAGGCCACTGGAAATCAGACTGTAGTCTGGCTCCTCCAGGTTGGACCTCAGCCAGTCCAGCAAAGCCGCCCTCTGGATCCAGTTTGGAGCTCCCAGACCTCCTGGGACTGGCCACCAAAGACTGAAGCTTCCCGGGCCCTGACAGGGCCCCACAGACTTACATCACCAGGACAGAGCCTCAGGTAACAACTGAGGTGGCAGGTAAACCAATCTTCTTTTTAATGCACACTGGGGCCACTTATTCTGCCCTCTCTGAATTCGCTGGGACCCTTGTCCACTCCTAAGACTCTACTATGGGGGTTGATGGATTAGTCTCACAGCCATTAGCCACCTCACCTCTACACTGCATCTTACTAAATGCCCCCATTCACTCTTTTCTCATTCTGCCTTGGTGCCTGGCCAGAACTACCATGCATCCCCTCATAAAGCCCAGTTGTCCCAAACCACAGTCACCTACCTCAGTTTCACTATCTCACCTCACAAGACTGAGCCATTCCTTGGACTGTAAATGCCTTATCTCTTCATCTCCTCCATGACTATACCCTCCTCTGAACAAGGAATGGTCTCCTTTCTTGGGCTCGCTGGATACTTTCACCTCAGGGTTCCCAACTTTAGTCTTCTCCCACTGAGCAAAGGAATCACTCACTGAGCCTTTAGATCCCAAGGCCAGCATTCTCACCCCTTTAATGCTCTGAAAACTGCTCTCACCTCAGCACCTTCCCAAAGAACAACTTTCTTTACTGCACATATTACTTAACGGTATGGCTGCTATCAGAAGCTGAACTCATTATCACCCAAACCTTAGCATGTTATCTCTAAGGAAAAATGTGGCAGTTTTAAATCCAAGCGGCTAGAGGCCTGGGAATAGTCTGCTGGGCCTGCTTCTTCCTCCCCTCCCCCCGCCCCCCACTTTTTCTCCAGTCTCACATGCCTATACATAATTTTTCAAAGTCTTTATTAACTTTAAAGACTTTGGAGCATTTCTGGGTTAAGTGATAAACATCTAAATATTTTAAAATAGCATACAATACTGAAACATTGATGGCTAGATACGTTTTAATTCACCTGCTCTTAGTTTTTATTACAGAAGATCTCTTGTACTTTGTTGAATGTATATTTTCTTGAAAGTAAGAGTGTGTTTAAAGTGTGTTCATAAATGTAAATGCCGGTTGTTTACTTTTTGACCAAAGCTGCTTATTTGTGAATGGGTAGAAGGTTTGTGTTGTCCAGTGAGTCAGGACCTGATCACCCCTGACGTCTGAAGGGACCCCTTCTCTCCTAGTAAGCTAAAGCGGCCCTGCCCAGGCTCTCTCCTGATGCTTTAAGTCCTTATATCTGAGCCTAGACTTTCTTTATTTCCACCGCTCATTCACAGTTCTTGGCACTATCATTGAAAGCCTCAACAGGTCTTCCTGCTTGGTATTTAGGAACCTCTCTCCCCTCTTCTAGCCTTCTTAAAAGTCATACACTGCAAAAGACACAGAGTCAGGAATGATCCTGTAATACAGGGAGATAACAAAGCAAACCAAGAGGCCAAGACAGCAGCTCAGAGGAAGCCTCCGTCTTCCCAGCTCTTAGCTATAACCCATATAACACCCTAATACACTCCAGAGGAACTTCAGCCCCTATTGGCTCTTGGGACCACTCAGAAGATCCATGGTTAAAATTTCAGGGAAAACATAACCTTCCCCAGGGTCAGGCCTATGATATCTTATGGGATAGTCACAATTCCCTACATATAGGATACATTTACAACTCTTAAAACCCCTCATCACATGTTCTATCCTAGCCTTCCTACTGCAACATATCACCAAAACCTGTTCTACTTATTACTCCGTATCTCCCCAAGGACAGGTTAGGTCAGACCTCCTTCTTTCCCCACTCATCAGTTAAGGGGCCAAATCCCTGGACAAGACTGGCAGATTGACTTCACTCACATGCCCTCTATTTAAAAAACCAAATATCTTTGAACCCTCATAGATACTGTCTCTGGGTGGGTAGAAGCCATTCCCTACTACTTCTGACCTACCTCATTACAATCATAAAATGAACCTGCTTTCAGATCTCAAATAACTCAACAGATCTCCTGCACTCTTAACATCCACTGGAACTTACGTCCTCCTACCAGACCCAAACTTCAGGCAAAGTAAAAAAGGCAAATTCTTAATTAAGTTTCACCTAACTAAATTGACTTTCGAAACTAAAGAAACTTAAACTACTCTCATACCTCTAGCCTTTATGCACATCAGGGCCCTTCCCCCATGCACTCTCCTTCCTTAGTCCCTTTGAACTCATGTATGGAAGACCCTTCTTATTAGGAAACTTCCCTTCCACAGAGACCCCTCTTGGAGTCTATGTCCCCATTTTAAATCTCATCTGACAATTACTGAAGAACATGCTGATCAGGTCTTCCCTCAACTTTTACAGGAAACATCCCCCCTACTCCTCCTAAAGGAAATCTATCAATAATTTACAGCCCTTATCAGGTACTATTAACTGCCCCAATTGCAGCTAAACTATCAGGGCATACCCCATGGTTCCACCTTTCCAGGTTAAAACCCATTCTTGGAACACCTCCATCACATGAGATGGAGTCCCCTAAGTATTACAGCCACCAGATTGGGCCCACCAGACTCCACCTTACCCACATCCCAGAAGAAGAGGACGAATGAGTGAGCACTCCTTCAGGTGCTCCCTATGTACCCTAATGACCCTGACTTCCCTGAAAGCCCACCTCCTCTCCCAATACAAATCCTCCAGGTCCTAGCTACTGCCCCCTCCCCCTTTGCATCAGGATTCTCACCTTTCCATGGGACTGCCTTCTACAAAGGGACGTCGATTACCCATGGGACAAGATTTCCTTCTTTCTAGATCCTAAACATACCCTCCCCCGCCCCCCTTTGGACAATCCCGACCCTGGAAGTGGGAATTAGCTCTCCTTCTCATCCTATTTCAACCCTCCTCTCCTACACCCATAAGGAACTTTGTCACCTCCAGTCATCTCGAACGAACACTTAACCTTACCCATTCCCTCCTTAGCCAGGAATTGCTGGCTCTGCCTTTCCCTCTCCTCTTCAGTGTATACCACCACCCCTATATCAATCAAGAGATGGAATCAGGCAAAAATCACTCTAGCTTATAAAAAGGAAAGGGAACTATATTTATCAAAAAGGTAGACACCCTTCTATGTAATTATCCTACAGCCCAGGCAAATTGAGCTTCCCTTCTTTTCTGTACTTATATTCTATTTCTTACTAAGGTAGCTCCTTCCTCCCTCCCGGTCACAGGTCCTATCAGAGTACACACCCCACTAATCGCCCAAGCCCCTTTATGCTTTACAAGTTCACAGGGCAATATAACAAAAGGCCATCTCCCATCATCAGCTTGCACCACCACAGTTAACCCAGAACTGCCAAAGAGCCATTGGTTCCAACGGGTTGACTACCTGGTCTTCCCGTAAGCCAATGGTTATTTCCTACAGCCAGTCCATTTTACTTCTTATCCAACCATCCAGGCCCACGGCTTCAACTGCTCCTTTCCTTCCCTTTCTCTTTTCCCTTGGATAACAGCCCATTCTAGCATTCCCTCCCACTTTCACTGCAATAAAATCTCAACCACTCATCTGTCACCCCTTATTGATAGTGCCATGGCGACTACCCTCTCAGCGTGGAGCGTGGAACTGGGAAAGGGAATCTCATACCCTTTAGTTCACCTCTTCTCTCTATACCTTTCAGCTTGTCTCCATGATCAGGGATCCTTCTTCCTCTGTTGGGAGAACACATACATCTGTCTCCCCACCAGCTGGACAGGAACCTGTACTCTCATCTATCTCTCACCCAATGTAGATGTAGCCCCCAATAATCAGTCTCTACTGGTCCCCATAACCCACCATATTCGACAAAAAGGCAGTTCAGATAATCCCTCTCCTAATAACCCTTGGCATCACAGAAAAGGTTGGAACTGGCATGGGGGGGGCTAACCACTGCTCATCCTATTTTGAAATCCTGCCTCAGGACCCACAAGAAAGCTCTGGATGCGTAGCAAGGGGCAAAACTGGGAAAACAAGAACCTCACCCCCAGGGTAACCTATGCTCCCCTTTCATATCACTAGTCAGGCAACTTACACCCCTGATTTTTTCCTCCCTAAAGATAACAGCTAGGCCACAGTTTTGTTTCAGCTCCAGGCCCAGAAAAGCAGCAAAACCAAACAAGTGATGCTGTGGCAGCCTCAGGACCAGCTTTTACCTCCCAAGTCACACAACAGGACCGTTTTTGAGCCTTCACCAACCAGTCTCTTGGGGAAATCATGCTGCTGCAACCCATTGTCCAGCCTACTACTATCAAAGTCCATTCCCCCGTGATTTCCATGTCCCCCCTCAGCAGGAGGTAAATACAGAAGATATGACCTTCATCCCTATTCCATAAAACAAAAAGGCTAGAATGTTAGGTCTGATCAAAGAATTGAATCGATACCCCTTCCCCTGGGAGCTGACCTTTAGGCCACTTCACATTGGACATACCGCTTACTTAGTCCACATTCCACTTGCTAAGACCATTACCTCTCCCCTCTGGAGTTTCCCAGAATCCAGACCTGCACAGAGAATTCTCCACCCAGAAAAAGCCCGCCTAGAGTCCTTTAAAAACCTCTGACCCCCATCTTTGGGTGCTGGCGCCATTTGGGGGCTCAGCCCATCTGGTATCCAGATGACCTAATAAATTCATAATCCTTTACCCCTTTTGGCCTCGTGCGTTCCTCCTTTGGCAACAATGTTAACCTAAAAATAAAAGCCCTTTCAAAGTCAGAGGCAACAAGTATTTACATGAGATCAAAATAAAAAGAAAGAAAGAAAAGAATAGTGATTCAGGAAACACTGACTTAGGCAGACCCAAATAGTGTTCCCGATACGAGACAAAGGGGGAACAATTACATCAATATGTTAAGGTAAAAACAAACAAACAAAAAAAAAAAAAACACAAAACATTCAGACCTATAAAGAATTTTTGTGAGTTTATTTGAGCCAAACTGTTGACAATTGCCTAGAAGCAGAACTTCAACAGATTGAGATAATGCTCCAGAGAATGGTGGGTTACGTCTATATTTATACATTGCAATCAAAGGAAGGGACATAGGTGGGTTACATGAAATCCATTGGTGATAGACTAGAGAGGCTGGAGAAAGCAAAGCGGGGAAACCACTGGGACTGGATAAAAAGTAAAATGATAGACCCATATTTAGGTGGGTGCAGGAACAATTAACATGATAACAATGAAGGGATTTGTGGTATCTGTCCTGATGCCCAGGCACATTAGGTTGTGCCCCAAGGGGTTCTGAAAAAGGGAAGTTACAAGTTACCCAGACATTTCAAGGGTATGTTATCATAGATGCAAAAAGACAGACAGGTTCAGTTAAGGTAAAGGTTGACCTTGTCAGTGAAGACACGGGTCTAGTATGTAACTACCCACCATAACTGCTTTTAGTTAAAGTTTAATTTCAGACCATCCTTTGTGGTTACTTTAGGTCTCCGAGTTTGCAAGACCGCCTTGCAGGCCTTCTCTGAGCTTGTCAGGATAGCATGTGTCCCCTTTCATCCACACATAGAAGGAAAACATTTTTTCTATTGGTGCAGATAAGCTAACATAAGTGGTGCTGATTCTAAACATTTTTATTTTCAGTCCAGTAGCCATCAGTCCCGTAGTCATAACATTTGCTTTCTTATCTTTGCAAACAGTTCTTTGAGACATACTGTTGGCTTAGGCCCAGTCCCAATGTTGTTGTTGATGTTGTTTGTTTGTTTTTGGTGTGTTGTTGTTTTTTTGCCCTGTTTTAACATTTCAAAGGTTCAAGGCATAAGACATGCAAGGCAGTTCCTCTGGGATGGCAGTCCCTGCTCCATATTAAAGTGGCTCTGTTTACATTACTTTTTTATAGTAGGAAGCTCATGTGAGGCTTGTATCCATTAAACTCAAATCTAAATTCATGGAGCAGTGTGATAAGTTAAAGATATGCTCCCCATCACTTACCTGAATACTGCCTTCCTCAAGTCCCCTCTTCACAATGTTTATGCTCTCTACCCTGGGGGGGGGGGGTCTGGCTAGCAGGGACTGCAGCCCACTCTGGGCATGTAGCTAGGCCTTGGGGAGCCTTCAACAAGTTCTGGTTGAGGTTGCCAGGGGCATGGGGCACCTGGGGTGCCCAGGTGGACTGGGTTTCTGGGCCTGCAGGGAACATGGGGCATGGTGATCCAAAGTCCCTGGGCTCCTGGGGCTCCCCAGGGGCCCAGCTGCTGGGCTTGCAGGGTAAGGTGGTAGGGGTATTAGTCTCCAGGGGGCTTACTGGGGGCCCGGGTGAAGGGGACAGCAGCAGGTACTACCTGAGTTGGCCTTGGGGTGCAAGGCTCTGGGGGGGGCTGGCAGGCTTGGGCTTCAGCTGACTGGGGCTGCAGTGGTCACTGGTTGAGTTGGCCTGGGGTGCAGGGAGCCTGGGGTGCCCTGGTGGGCCAGCTGGCCTTGGCTGCCGCCCTTGCAGAACAAGGTGGTCTAGGATGGGGAGGTCCTGCTGTGGAGGCCTTGCAGGGTGGCTGGAGTGCTATCTAGCTGGAGGAGGAATATCAACAATGGCAAGTGCCAGCTCCTCAGATCCAAGTGAGTTCCTGCAAGTTCCCCCCACATTCATTTGGCAGGTGCCTGGGGTTTAGTAAATGGATTATTTTCATGTGTAGTTTAGTTGCCCTTTTAATCGCTGTTTTATCACTGTGCCTCATAGCAGGCAAGTCTGCCCTCACCAGCCCCTCAGTGATATCCCTTTCCACCACAGGTCTCCCCATTGGGGTGAGGTTCCCGTGATTACCTCATCTCAGTCTCTCCTACCCTTCTCTATGTGGTCTTTCTCTCGTTTGTTGTTCAGGAGGAATTGCTCTGTATATAGGTGTATATTCCCTGTATCCTACCCTACCATCTTGGACCCAACACTTACTTAGTCCACATTACAATTTCAATTCAAGTATCCCTGGTGCCAACCCTGTCATCATCTGGATCACCTGTGTTTCCTCTCAGCAGAGCACTCACTCCATCCCGTAGTCATTGCCAGTTCCGTCTCACTTTCCACTAGACCTTGGGCTCCTCAAGAGTAGGAACCATCTTCTTTGCCATGATGCAACTCCTAGTATCTGGCAAAGTGTCTGGCACAGGTTGGCACCCAAATATTTGCTAAATGAGTAATCTCTACTGCTTTTACTCAAATTGATTGAGGCTATTCAGCCATACTGAATGATCAAATACTCCCTCTCCTAACCTCTTATGCTAGTCTATAATGCGGTGTAAAATGTCTCAACATTAAAACAAGAAAAGTACACCCCAGCCGGTTTGGCTCAGTGGATAGAGTGTCGGTTTGCAGACCTAAGGGTGGGTACCTGATTTGATGCCGGTCAAGGGCACATACCTAGGTTGCAGGCGCCTCACAACCAATCGATGTGTTTCTTTCACATCGATATTTCTCTGTCTTTTCCTCTCTCTTCCACTCTCTCAAAAACTCAGTGGAAAAATATCCTCGGGTGAGGATTAAAAAAATAAATAAAAATAAATAAATAAATACTTAAAAAGTAAAGTGAGTACTTTGATTTTGCTATTGGATATCCAATTTCCTTAATTTGTAAAATGAGGTTTTAAAGACTCCTGTTGGTTTCAAATGTATTGATCACCCACTCCCGGCAAACCCAACCCCTGCCTCCTACCCACCAACCCCACTATATGTCCAAATGAAAACCAGGATAGGGAAGACAGAACTTCTCTCTTTGAGGGGAAAGGGCCAGAGGTGGGCTAAACCTCACTTGCTCAGCCTTCCATGAATCCTCCACAGCCGCCGCCCCCACCCCTACCCTAGAGGGACTTAACCAGGAAGCACAGATGGAAACTATGGACTAGATCAGGGGTGGGCAAACTTTTTGACTCGAGGGCCACAATGGGTTCTTAAACTGGACCAGAGGGCCGGAACAAAAGCATGGATGGAGTGTTTGTGTGAACTAACATAAATTCAAAGTAAACATCATTACATAAAAGGGTACGGTCTTTTTTTTTATTATTATTTCAATAGTTTTATTCATTTCAAACATTTTAACAAGAAGAATGTAAACACTAATTATTATAATTTGAAACTTCATAAAATGGAGGAATCATAGCACAATAACATACCTTATATTGAAGATGGCAAAGGCAAAATAAAATTGCCTAACAAAGGAAAGGTACAAAAGCCTTTCAAATTAAACTTAAATATAATAAAATAATTTAAAACTAAAACAAATAGAAAAGAACAAAATGTGTAAACAGTAAATTAAACATTTTCTTTAGTGCAACTTCCAAATTATGCCCGGGACGTAGATGTAGATGGCAATGTAGACTGGGTTGAAAGGTTTTTGGTCTTTAAAACATCAACTTCAGTGGGAACAGTGTTGTTGGTCTAATGCTCTGACACTGTGCTCTCCAGGGGCCTGTCTCTCTACATCACCACCATAACGTGTCTACACATTCCCAGGGTGATGTCGGGGGACACGTCCGCGGGCATTACAAGGAGCCTCTGGAAGATTGAGAGGTTGTTCCTTCTACTGAATGGGCGGATATAAATCCGCCCACTCAGAAGAAGGAGCTGCGGTCGTGTTTCCCGACGTTGCCATGTTAACACTGCTGCTGGTGAAGGAGCGGAGGGGAGAGCAAGAGAACCCTCCACTCTTTCGGCTCCGTGGGCCGGATAGAACAGCCGAATGGGCCGGATCCGGCCCGCGGGCCGTAGTTTGCCCACGGCTGGACTAGATGTTTCTCTTCAGTTCTATGGGTACGCACAATAATAATTATACCTGCATCCATGCCCACTTTGTTCTTTAGTCCCCCCCACCCCCACATCTTTATCCTTATATAATAAAAGGCTAATATGCAAATTGTCCCCTCCAGAGTTTGACTGACCAGGAGTTCGACCGCTTGCTATGATGTGTGCTGACCACCAGGGGGCGGTGCAGAATGAAGGAAGGCCCCGGCTGGCAGCTGGGGAAGGAAGGCCCTGGCCAGCAGCTGGAAGGCCCCGATCGGCCCTGATCACAGGCTAGGCCTAGGGACCCTACTTGTGCACTAATTTCATGCACTGGGCCTCTAGTTAGGATATAATTGACATTTAATATAATGTAAATTTAAGATGTATCATGTGATGATTTGATGCATGTATTTATTCTGAAATGTTTACCAAGATAAGGATAATTAACACATCTGACACCTCACACAATTACCATTTTGTTGTTGTTGTCATGTTGAGAACACTAAAGCTGTACTCTCAGTGCAACTTTCCAGTATACCAAGGAATATCTTTAAGTCACCATGCTGTAGATTAGGTACCTTTTGACCAACATCTCCCCATTTCTCCCACCCTCTAGCCCTTCATGGCCCATTTTCTTTCAAATACTTAAATGGTATTAGGTCAAATCCATGGAAAGAAAAAAAATACAGAGGAAGCAAATTCTGTTTCGAGAGAGCCAAATTGTTTTGCTCGTCATGATGTTTTGCTCAGTTTTTCCATGTTTTGCCTCAGAGAGTACCTAAGCATTAAGTGTGGGTAGGTGGCCCTCCAGACTTACTGCTCAAATGCAGGGTGGGAAGGGGTGGTGAAAAAGAAAGTGATGGGGCCATTTCTAATCCTTTAGAATATCCCGAGAAGTTCAATCCATAAGCCCAGAATTAGCCTTAAGTTTGTGACTTGTAAAAAGAGTGACAGGTATGATGTTTGCTAAAATTGGTTCTGATAAAAGGACTGAAAGGACTGTTTCAGTATAAGTATGTGCTGGCAGGCTTTAAAAAAAAAATCAGACAACGGCGATAACAGATAAAATGAACATGAAATGATTTATTGAGGAAATGATCATCCAGTTAAGTAATATCACACAATGTCAGGTAATCTTCAATATCAGATCATCTTTGTTTTTGCATTAGAAAGAACATTTTTAAGTGCTCCATCTAATTCAGTTGTGATCCTGGTCAGATATTTTAAAAGAATGGATACAGGTGTGTGTGTGGGGGGGTGGGGGAGTGCATGTGTGTACAGAAACTGCCAAGGCAGATGGTAAGAGGGAGTTCAGAAATATACAGATCTTGTCGTTTATCTTGAAACCTTGGGGAAGGGCTGTGTCTTTTTCTCAGGGCATAAACCTGACAGTCAATATGGATGTTTGGACTGTGTAGCGCCAAAGGGCACCTCAAGAGGACATCACCTGCAGCCCAGGCCAGGGAGTCCCTGGGAGGGGGCAGGAGTGTCACTGGGCCTGTGCAGCAGAGGTGGCATCTGCAACTGTGGCATCCTCCTCTGAGGCGCTGCTCTGATTGGCAAGGCAAGCGGGTTTTCCAGCAGGGCCCTTCCCCTTCCCGGTCTCCTCCTCTCCTCCTTCAGGGCTCTGGTCCTGGGCACCAGGCGGCTGCTGTGGGCGGTGGAGGGGGTTGTTGGAGCTGCGGGCTGCAGAGCCTGCATCGCTCCCACTCTCCTTGTTTTCTGCTTCCATCTGCTCAGACGACTTCGGACCAGGGGCAATGCCTCGGCCCCTAGGGCGACTCAAGCGGTAGCTAGGGCCAGGACCGCGGCGTGGTGGTGAGCTCTCGGGCCTGGCGGCTGGTGCAGACCCAGGCAGCTGGGCGGCCCGTGGGCCACTGGCGGGAGCGAAGGTGGAAGGGCGGCGGGTCACAGCCCCCGCCCTGCGGAAGGGCGGAAAGCGCCTCAGCCTTTGGTCTTGGGGGCGGCGGGGCAGGCGGCGCCTCTGGCCCTGGGCTAAGGCGAAGTCTTCTCTGCTGCCCTGGTAGTGGTAGTCATAGTAGCCGTAGTAGCCGTAGTAGTGGTAGTAGTCGTAGTAGTCGTAGTAGTCGTAGTAGTAGTCGTAGTTGTAGTGGTAGTCATAGTCGTAGTCATAGACGTCCCCCTCAGGGCCCCTGGCACTGTGATGCTGTGGCGCGCGATGGCGGGTGTAGAAGCCACGGCGGAAGCGGGGGCGGTTTGCAGCAAAGCGGCTGCCCTCTACTGGGGCGCCGCCTGGCCCGGTCACGTTCGCAGCCTCGATGCCCTGCTTGCCCTGCACCACATCGAACTCGACGGTCTCGCCTTCGCCCACGCTGCGTTGGTACTTGTGGGGGTTGTTCCGGGTGATGGCCGTCTGGTGAACGAAGACATCTTCCTGGGTGTCATGCCTGCTGATGAAACCGTACCCGTTCTTTACATTGAACCACTTGACGGATCCACTCACCCTCTTGGCGATGACTTTCTTGGGCGCCTTTTCCTTGGTGCCAGCTGCCACGGTGGCCTCGGGGACGGAGTCTCCGCTGAAGTGGCTGGTGACTAGGGCTTGGACAGAATCTCCGCCTCCCAAGGACGACAGATCTTTCTGCCCAGCTTCGGGGGAGACGGCTTGGGGGGAGATGGAGGCGGCCATCTCCGTGAGGGTGGCCTCTCCTGCCTCACTCATGAGGCCTTCCTTTCTCTTCTTGCTCCTAGAGTCCCAGGGAAATCTGCTCCTAGGTAGTTGGGCAGGTGGGGTGGGGATGGGGGGCGGGGTTGGGGTGGGGGTGGTTCTGGAGGCGGAAGCCTTGCTCTGGGAGGGTCTGGGTTAGGGCTGAGGACTCTCTGGCTTGGCACTGAGGCTCTTGGGAGAGGTCTGTAGCGTCTCCTAGGAAACAGGACCCGGAAGAACCGGGCTGCAAGGGGTGACGTCTCAATGGGGCTCCAGGCCAGCCTCTAGCTAGGGGGCGGGGCATATGAGCTCTGCCACGTGCTCCTGGCGCCACGTCACAGTGCTTCTTGGTTGGTCCCTAGTAGAGAAGGAGCACACACGAGCTCTAGGGAGTGGTCTTCTTGAAGACCCTCTTGCTTGCTTGAGTGGACTTGAAGAGAGGACCCACTTTACATCCCTCTACCTTGGCTGGGGAGATCCACAGCCTTCTAAGGGCACTCCCTACGTACTCTCTGGAAAAACCCAGGTTCTCTTCCAACCCCTTGTGTGCCCTCTTTGTGAGTGAGGCATTTTGTGTAATTCGAGACAACCGCATTTACTGTAAATGACAACCACATGAAATGAACGCCCAATCAAAGAAGCCCACTGTTTCATTTTGTTGTTGTTGTTGTTTTTGTTTTCCTGCAGAGAGGCAGAGGAAACCTGCCAGGGCTAGAACTCTAGTACTGAGAAGACATTAAACTGGTGCAGGTTTATATTCTAGACTGATGCTAGATTTCTAAAGCAGGGACTCTGAGTAGGAACACCTTTGTAACTAGAATATTCTGAAAACCCTGTTGAACTCTGTGTTCTTGCCTACATGAAGCAAATGATCACACAGAGTGAAACAGAGTTCAGGCAATTCTCCCTTGTGTTTAACTGCAGATACAAACTTTTTTTTTTTTTTTTCAAATAGCTGTCTGATCTTCATCCTGAATTGGTCTTCAGATTTAATTATATAGAAACCCTCATACTTCAGCCTAACTTCAGTATCTTATATATGGGAACTTAGTGATGCTGACTGTGATGGAGCCTTGACCCTGCCTGAGTTCTTTGCTGTGGTTCATCTCATTGTGGCAGGGAAGAACCCGGGAAGAATGGCTATCCACTGCCCAAGGGCCTCCTTCCAACTGTGCAGCCAGAGTACCTGCAAGCAGGCTTCCCAAAGCCTACGTGGGAGTGTGTTTTATTTGATTCCTATTCTGAACCAATGTCAGCACAGGATACTGTGCTAAGGTATAGCTAGCTTTCTGAAATATAGCCTTTCCCAGGTGAGGATAGAGCACACTGAAATAGTAGATTATAACTGATCATAAAACTCAGTTTTCATTTATTGACAAGAAAAATAAGCGGTGTTGTCCTGCCATTTTAGAGTTTATAGAAAGATCTCACATGTTGTGCATTTGATCGTTATCAAAACCCACTCTATAAGGAAGTGGGACAGGTACTGTTTTTGCTTCCGTTTGACAGATGAGGGCCCGGGCCCAGAGACAGGAAGTTGCTTGCTTACATTCAAATATTTAGTATAGGGTGGACCCTTAAACTTATCTCAGGTAAGTTTCACTCCAGGTTCAGGTCTCTTTCCACCACATCTCACTGATCTTCATGTATAGTTTTGTCACCTGTTTCATCTGATGTCAGAGACCAGTGACCTCTTTCAGAGAGGCAATGGTCTCATACAACCCAGCAGGGGACCAAAGAAATACCTCCTGCAAGGCAGACCTGTCTCCCCCGTGTCCAGACACCCGGGCCTGTCACTCTCCCAGGCAAAAAATTGCCTTCATGTCAATTAATCAGTACCCCCTCTCTCCTCCTTACACACACACACACACACACACACACACACACACACACACAATACCCTGCCTACAGCCCAATAGAGAGAAAACCCTACTTACTATACACCCAGGAACCATTTCTTCACCATGCTGATGTAATAGAAAATGGAAGAAAGGGACTTGATTTTTATTTCACTCTTAAAAAAATAAACAAAAACAAACAAACAAAAAAAACCACACACGCTTCTTCAGGCATCAGCTCTTATTGTTTTCTCAGCAAGAGTTAGAGCAGCAGGCTAATGTCAGTATCCTCACATGACAGAGTAAGCCAGGGCAGCAGGGCAGGGAGCAGCTAATTGACCTAACCAAGGCCACCCACATAATAAGTGCAAGGCTAGGATGATACCTCTGGACCTGAGGGCCCTCTGATTCCTAGTCCACTGTTCCTTCGTGGCCCCATGAGGCCACTTCTATGATGCCTTCAATAGTTCTTTCATATACATACTTGTATATGTTTATATAATGTTTTTTATTGATGAGAGGGAGAGAGAGAGGGAGGGCGGGAGAAAAGGGAGAGAGAGAGAGATAGAGAGAGAGAAGCATGAGAGAGAGAGAGAGAGAGAGAGAGAGAGAGAGAGAGAGAGAGAGAGAGAGGACATTGAGACATCGCTGTGAGAGAGAAACTTCCATCAGCTAGCTGCCTTCTGCACGGCACCTACTTGGGATCTCGAGCCCGCAAACCGGGCATGTGCCCTGACCTAGAACCAAACTGGGGAGCTTTGGTGCATGGGAGGACACCCAACCAACTGAGCCACACCAGCCAGGGCAACAGTTATTTTTTTCATGTCTTGATAACTCTCCTTGCTGCTTCCCACATTTGCCATGCCCATTCCCATCTCTGTGCATGTATTCCCTTTTTCCTCATTCTCTTAGGAATACTTTTTCTTCTCTCCTCCATCTGTATAATTCTTACTCACCCTTCTAGTCCCAGTTTTGCAATCCTCTACCACCCCCATTTTAAATGCACCAGTCCACCTCCTTGTCATTCTTCTCTGAAACCTAGTTGCACTTATAGCCTATGATTAATGGCTACTCTGCTTTCCTATGTGTAAGGTTTTCTGTCTCACTATTATTCCCAACTGAATTCTAAGGCCACTGATGATTTTTTTTTTCCTCTCAGTTTTCTTTCCAGGTAACATGATGCCTGGAACAGGGCTGGCCGTATAAATGGCCACCGCACATGTGTGCTTGTGCATTAAACCTATGGCTCTTTTTCATCCTTGAATTCCTTACAGTTGGTAGCACATTGCCAGGCACAACATAAATTCACTGAGTTGGACTGACTATGTCCTCTTGAGTATCCTGTTGTTGTTTTCATGATAGACAGGAAAGTGCTTTGGAACCATCATGGAGATCAGTTACCTTCCTGGTTTGGGTGTATTTTATGCAAGAAGAAAGGCATTGTGAAAAAATTAATATGATATGAATTGCTTGTTCGAGCTTACGGTTTAATTTGCTGAGCCCCTTGTATTATTTTTATTGAAATCATCAGGTTCTGTTTATCTCTTTTTCTTTATTTTGCACTTCATCCATCCTGTGAAGGATATTGTTTAAGTTTTATTATTTAAGAGCTGGAGGTTAATTCAGGTATAAGGTATACCGTCTGATCCATGGGCTTATCATTTAAAAGTAAAATCTCTGCTGCTTCAGCCACAAAATGGGGCTGAACCCAAGACAGCATAGTCCATCTAGGCTCATGATGAAAGGTAATAAATCACATTGTCTAAGCTAAAGAGCAAACAAATTGGCAGTCTTATGAGAGGATGAAAATGCTTCAGGTCCTCTTTTCTTTCCAAATCACTGGTGGTTCCAGTTTGAAAGGTCAAATGGCTAAATGGAAAGAAGAACCTTATCCATCTTGCTCCTGCTATAACCACACCATCAATTCCAGGCTCTCTTGAGTGCTGCTTACAGTCCAAGGCAACACAAAGCTAACATAATACAGACAGAAATAATAAAAGGGGATTTAGAACATGCAACTGAGAATGCCGACCCTTGCCCCATAGCCTGCAAATGACACAGGGTGACCCAGGGATACTATGATGTTAATAAGTGGTTTAAAATATGGGCAGTGTCGCAATTTTCAGTGCACTCACAGCTGAGGTTTTGGGAGCTAAACATCATTTGAAATAGCTAGGAATCTTAATTCAGAAGGTCTGGGTTTGACTCCTGGAAGGGGCTATTGTTGTCTGTTTAGTCTTGAGCAAGTCACGGCGCCTTCCTGAGATGTGATCTTCTTGCGTGTAACAATAAAATATAAATGCTTTCATTATCTAGTTCATAGAGTTGTGGTGGCAATTACATAGAATACTTTAAGTGAAGGAAAATTTATGTAAACCATAAGCCGAGAACATCTTTCCATACATCTTTCCAACTCTGTGTTAAAAAGAGAAAGAGATAAAGAGGGAATGAAATAGAAAAGACTGAAAGAAAGTGTGATGGTTAATTTTATGTGTCATTTTGGCTGGGCCATGGTGCCTAGGTATGTGATCAATCATTATCATGGGTGATTCTGTGTGGGTGCTTTTGAATGAGGATAAGTTTTAAATCCATGGACTTTAGGTAAGTTGCCATGTATAATGAGGGTGGGCCTTATTCAATCCACTGAAAGCCAGAACAAAACAAAACAAAAAATTATCTCCCCTGAGCAAGAAGGGATTCTGCTGCAGATGACCTATGGACTTGATCTGCAACACTGGCTCTTCTCTGTGTCTCCAGCTTGACCACCTTTGGATTTAAACTGCAGCCTTGGCTCTCCCTTCAGTAGCTAGTCTGTGAGCACATCCTATAGATTTTGGACTTGCCAGTCTCCATAATCATATGAGCCAATTCCTTGAAATAAATCCCTCTCTCTCTGTCTCTGTCTCTCCCCCTTTACACACACACACACACACACACACACACACACACACACACACACACACACTCATGCATGTTATTGGTTCTGCTTCTCTGAGAACCGACTCATGCAAACTTTGGCACCAGGGCTGTTTCTAAAGAACAGAATCTTAAGAATGAATTTTCTGAATTGGTTCTAGATTTAGCTCTCAAATATGATTATATTTAAAAGCACTAATGACTGTATCTCCAGCAGTAAATTTGCACCCTGAGAGTCCATGGTGTGATGTGGCAATAGAAATACACAAAGTCTCATCATTGGATACTCTTAAGCAAATACTTATAAGATGCAAGGAACTGAGTGACCATGTATATGATACCTTCAGACATTTTTGTCAAACTCAAGAATATCATGAGAATGTCCAGTTGCTCCTAATGACACTGAACAAAGTGAGACAGGAAAAGGATGAGCTCAGATATTTCAATTCCCTGCTCAAACACTACACAAAAGACCTTAAAGCTTCTATGTTTGCCCAGTTTTCTGGAGCCTGGAGGCTGAGCTTGCTGAAAACAAAACGCAGAATTTCTTTGTGGGTGGCTGAATTACAATGCAAATTGGATTCCCAACCTCACTGTGTAACTACCATTAAAGTGAAGGCATTGAATGGGAAGGAATGGGATCCTGAATGTTGAGATGGGAATATGTGGGAAGACAGTGATGAAGCTGGGAACATCGAGCCCCTAAATACTCATGAGTCATCTTCACCAGTGGAAGCAGCCTCTCCAAACCCTGTAGAAACAGCCTCCCCACCCAAGTCTGAGGAAATTAACCCTGAATTGCCAGAGCAAAGTGTAATGGCCTCCCCTGAGGAAATGTCCTTGAAAGACACTGCTGATGCTCCACAGGACCCCCACCCTCTCCCCTCATGCTTCTACATCTATAACAAGACTCAAGTCTCACTAGGCCTCTTAAGGTGAAGTAAAAAGTGTAACCCATGAGAAGGTGTGCTGTACTCCAAAAGAGCTACTAGATTTTTCTAATCTATACAGACATAAGTAGGGAGGCATGGGTCGGGTTGGATGTTAAAGGTGTAGGACAACAGTGGAAGGAACATAAATTTGGACCAGGGTGACTTTACTGATCCACTAAGCAGAGATTCTGCACTTATTGTTACAGCTTGGAGAGTTATAAAGGGTTCTAAGAGCTGGTTTGGATGGTCAGCTAACACGTGAACCAAAATGTGGCCAACAACAAGTAAACTAGAAATGACCTTGGTTTTCTGTAGAAGAAAGGATTCAAAGGCTTGGGGACATTGGAGTTTTAAAGTGCATTTGTTATTCAAAACCTGCTCACCCTCCCTGAAAGGGTCCTCAGGACACACCTTTCACCACAGCTGTGATAAATGAATGTATGAGGGGAGCCCCAGCATCCTTGAAGAGCTCCATGATCACTCTTCTCTGTAGATGAGAACTTATAGTGGGAACTGCAGCCACTGAACTGGGAACCTAAAGGCAATGGGAGCAAGTAGCAGGGGCCAAGTGCTGTCACCCAACCTCCAAAGGTAAGGCAGGCATGGTTACCATAATGGCCCGCAGAGTCAAAGCAGAATCAGAATAGTCTGGCACCTAGAATCCTATTTGACCTGAGGCAAGTCCTTTCACTATTCTCCATATAAACTGAGAAGTTCACAGTTGATGATTACAGTACTTCATCCATCTCTAAAACTGAATGAATCCCTGGCTGGAAGTATAACTCTATAGTTGCAGTTGTTTAAATGAATTAGATATATAATTTTCATGATTTTCCATGGAATTTCTAAATGTTTTACACATATAGAAAGGTGTATAATTTTTTTTTTGTGTGTGTGTAATTTATACGTTACTCAATTGGAATGAGTGATCACTGCTCTAATAACTGAAATTTTGTGTGTAACTGAGAGGCATCCTGGGTTATCCTACTTCATTGCCCTTTCCTTTCATACACACCCCCCTCCAAGGGACAAATATCAATGTGATGTTTTGATGTGATAAATTCCCTGCTCCTACTCTTCTGTAAACTCTGTCTCCTGCCTCTCCTAACTCCCTCCAGTCCCCAGGCAACTACTGATTTCTGTCAATATATATTAGCTAGCATTTTCTGGAATTTCACATAAATTCAATCAAAGAATACATACTAATTTTTTTTCTGATCCTCAGCATACTGAGATCCGTTAATGTGGCATGTATCAAAAGTTCATTCCCTTTTACTGCTACAAGTATTCCATTATATGGAAATACCACAGTTTGTTTATCCATTTGGGTGTTGGACATTATTAGAGATGTTTCATTATTTGTTATTACAAATATGGCTTCTTCTCTGAACATTAATATAGAAGCCTCTGTTTGTATATATGTTTTCCTTTCTCTTGGGTAAATTCCTAGCACTAAGAATGTTTGGATCATATGATATGCTTAATAGTTTAAGAATCTCCCTGCTATGATCTTAATGTTTGTTTCCCCCATGAATTCATATTTTGAAACCCTAATGCCCAATGTGTTGGTATTAGGAGGTGGGGCCTTTGGGAAGCGATTAGGTCATGATACGGAAGCCCTCAGGAATGCCATTAATAGCCTTGTAAAAGAGGCCCCAGAGAACTAGCTCACCCCTCCACCAGGTGAGAACACAATGAGAAGGCGCCTGGTACCAACCAAGAAGAAGGCCTTCACCAAACCATGACCATGCTAGCTCCTTTATATTGGACTTTCTGGCCCTCAGAACTGTAGGAAAAACATTTCTATTATCAGCCACCCAATCTGTGTTATTTTGTTTGTAGCAGCCTGAATGGACTAAGACAAATCACTACACATTTTTCTAATGTACTTGTACCATTTGGCATCCCCACCAGCAGTTTGTCCAAGTTCTAGTTCCTCCATATCCTTGACAGCACAATTATTTTAAAATTTTAGTTTTTCAAATTATCACACTGTAAAATGTAGGTTTTGTACTTTTTGCATAAAGTTATATGAAGTTTAACAAACATATAGATTAGTGTAACCATCACCATAATCAAGATATGGAACTATTCCATTACAACTACCTTAGCCCCAAATCTTGGCCACTACTGATCGATTCTCCATAAGTATGTTATTTTGAGAATATATATAAGAGAAATTATGTATACCTTGTGATCTGTCCAAGTTGTCTCATGCATCAATAAATAGGTCATTCAATTTAAATGTATGAATATACCATGGTTTGTTTTAGTTTCATTTTTATTAAATGTTATTTTTCTTTTGTTTTCCCTTTTTAAAAAATCTTTATTGCTGCGAGTATCACAGATGTCCATCTTTTTCCCCCCATTGTCCCCCTCAACCCAACCTAGTTCCCGCCCCACCCCAGGGCTTCACCACCCTATTGTCTGTGTCCATAGGTAACGCACATATGCATGTAAGATCTTTGTTTAATCTCTTCCCACCCACCCCCGCACCTCTCTTCCCTCTGAGTAAATGTTATTTTCCAATTATAGTTTACATTCAATGTTGTTTTGTATTAATTTCAGGCATACAGCATGGTGGTTAGGCAATCATAATCTTTACAAAGTGGTCCCCATATATTTCCACCACACAACTGGCACCAAACGTAGTTATTACAATATTATTGACAATATTCCCTATGCTGTACTTTACATTCCCATGACTTTTTTGCAACTGCCCACCTGTACGTCTCAATCCCTCACCTTTTCTACCCAGTCCCCCAAACCCCCTACCATCTGGCAACCATCAGTCTGTTCTCTATATCTATGAATCTGTTTCAGTTTTGTTTGTTTGTTTATATTGTTATTTAGATTCCATATAAAAATGAAATCATATGGCATTATCTTTCTCTGACTGACTTATTTCACTTAGCACAATACCCTCTAGGGCCACCCATGCTGTCGCAAATACTATGATTTCATTTTTTTTTTTTAATGACTGAGTGGTACTCCATTGTATAATGTATCATATCTTTTATATTTTTTTCTTTATTGATTAAGGTATTATATTATGTGTCCTTATCCCTCCACTGCCCCCCTACCCCCTACCCCCGCACTCATGCCCTCACCCCCCTGTGTCCCTTGGTTAGGCTTATATGCATGCATACAAGTCCTTTGGTTGATCTCTCCCCCTTACCCCCACCCTCCCCTACCTTCCCTCTGAGGTTTGACGGTCTGATCGATGCTTGGATTTAAAAGATATGATACAACATAAACTGATGTATCATATCTTTTAAATCCACTGATGGGCACTTGGGTTGCTTTTATATCTTACCTATGGTAAATAATACTGCAGTAAACTCAGGGGTGTGTATATTCTTTCAAATTAGTGTTTTGGGTTTCTTTGGACATATACACAGATGTGGAATTGCTGGGTCGGTCATTTTGAGGTACCTCCATACTGTTTTCTATAGTCACTGCAATGGTCTGCATTCCCAGCAACAATACACTAGGATTCCCTTTTCTCCACATCCTCACCATCACTTATAATTTATTGACGTATTGACGATAGCCATTCTGACAAGTGTGAGTTCATATCTCATTGTGATTTTAATTTGCATTTCTCTGATGATCAGTGAATTGAGCATCTTTTCATATGTCTATCGACCATAAATATGTCCTCTTTGGAGAATTGTCTATTCCGATCCTCTGCCATTTTTTTAATTGGATTTTTGGTTTATTTCATGTTGAGCTGTATGAGTTCTTTATAAATTTTGTATATTAACACCTTATGGGGTGTATCACTGGCAAATATTTCATCCATTAAGAAGGCTGTCTTTTTGTTTTGTTAAATTTTTCCTTTGCTGTGCCAAAACTTTTTAGTTTGAAGTAGTCCCATTTGTTTATTTTTCTATCATTTTTCTCACCCAATAATTTATATCAGAAAAAAAATTGCTGAGAAAACTATAAGAGATTATACTCTCTATGTAGGCTTATAAGGGATTTATGTTTTAGAGTCTTACATTTAATTTTTTAATCCATTTTGAGTTTATTCTTTTTTTATTCTTTTCTTTGAATTTCTTTATTGATTAAGGTATCAGGTATTTGTCCTCATCCCCCCATTCCCATCCCAAACCCCTCCCCACGCATGCCCCCACCCCCCTGTTGTCCGTGACCACTGGTTCGTCTTATATGCATGCCTTTGGTTGATCTCTCCCCCTTACCCCCACCCTCCCCTACCTTCCCTCTGAGGTTTGACAGTCTGGTCGATGCTTCCCTGTCTCCGGGTCTGTTTTTGTTCATCAGTTTATGTTGTTCATTATTTCCCCTAGATGAGTGAGATCATGTGATACTAGAAATACACTTATAAGAACCGAAAATGAGACAAGCAATAATGGTTATGCTGAGAGGCAAATGAATCAGTCTGTAGTGTTTTTTTCATTCTTGTATATGGTTTTAGAAGATGATCTAGTTTCATTTTTTTAAGCTATCTGTCCAGTTTTATCCATACCATATATTGAATAAACTGTATTTACCCCATTGTACATTCTGGCCTACTTTCATATATTAATTGACCACATAGGCATGGATTTATTTCTGAGCTCTCTATATACCTCCACTGATCTATATATCTGTTATTATGCCAGCACCATGCTGCTTTGTTCACCATATAGCCCAAAAGTGTAGTTTGATACCAGGTAGCATGATAACTCCAACTTTGTTCTTATTTCTCAAGATTGCTGTGGCTATTCAGAAAGTTTTGTGATACCATATAAGTATTTGGATTATTTGTTTTAGTTCTCTGAAAAACACCATTTGCATTTTGATTGGAATTGCATTGAATCTACAGATTGCTTTGCCTATTGACATTTTAATGATGTTAATTCTTCCTATTCATGAGCGTGGTCTATCTTCCATTTATTTCTATCTTCTTCAATTTCTTTCTTCAGTGTGTTATAGTTTTTTAAGTACAGGTCTTTTACCTCCTAGGTTAAATTTATTCCTAGCTATATTATTTTTTTTTATGCAGTTGTAAATGGAATTGTTCTCTTAGTTTCTCTTTGTGGTAGTTCATAATTATATAAAAATGCAACTGATTTATAGATATTTATTTTTATCCTGCTGTTTTACTGAATTTATTTATCTGTTCTAGTAGGTTTTTGGTGAAATCTTTAAGATATCATGCCGCCCTGGGCGGCTTGGCTCAGTGGATAGAGCGTTGGCCTGCGGACTGGGGGCCCGCGGGTTCCATTCAGGTCAAGGGCATGTGCCTGGGTTGTGGGCTCGGTTCCCAGTGAGGGGCGTGCAGGAGGCAGCCGATAGATGAATCTCTCTCATCATTGATGTTTCTCTCTCCCTCTCCCTCTCTGAAATCAATAAAAATATATATTAAAAAAAAAAAAGATATCATGCCATCTGCAAATAATGACAATTTTACTTTTTTCTTTCCAACTTAGATGCCTTTTATTTTTTTCTTCTTGTTCGATTCCTGTGCCTAGGACTTCCAGCACTATGTTGCATAAGAGTGCTAAAAAGTGGACATCCCTATCTTGTTCTTGACCTTAATGGGAAAGTTTTTAGTTCTTCCCCATTGAACATGATGTTAGCTGAGGGTTTGTCATATAAGTCCTTTATTATGTTAACTTATGCTCCCTCTATTCCCATTTTGCTGATAGGTTTGATCATAAATGGGTGCTGTATTTTGTCAAATGCTTTTTCTGTACCTCTTGATATGATCATCTGATTTTTATCTTTCATTTTGTTTATTTGATGTATCATGTTCATTGATTTGCGGCTATTGAGCCAACCTTGTATCCCAAAGATAAATCCCACTTGGTCTTGGTGTATGATTTTTTTAATGCATTGCTGAACTTGGTTTGCTAATATTTTGTTGAGAATTTTTGAATCTATATTTTCAGGGATATTGGCCAATTGTTTTCTTTGTAGTGTCTTTATCTGTTTTGGATCAAGATAAGGCTCGTTTTGTAAAATCACCTTGGAAGTATTTTTTTTTTCCTTTTGAATTTTTGGACTAGTTTGAGATTGATAGGTGTTGGTTCTTCCTTGGATGTTTTGTAAAAGTCGCCTCTGAAGACCTCAGGTCCATGACTTTTGTTGGTTAGTAGTTTGTTTCTATTAGTGCTTTGATTTTGTTGGTTATATTCAGTCTGTTTAGAGTGTCCGTTTCTCCTTGATTCAATCTAAGAAGATTGTATGTTTCTAGGAATTTATGTATTTCTTAAATTGTCCATTTTGTTGGCATGTAGTTGTTCATAATATTTTCTTATAATTCTTTGTATTTCTGTGGTGTCCGCTATTACTTTATTTCTGATTTTATTTACTGGGACAGCTCTCTTTTTCTGATGAGTCTGGTTAAAGTTTTCTCAATCTTATTTATCTCTTAAAGAACAAATTATTGGATTCATTGTTCTTTGGTATTTTTTGGACTGTATTTTATTTCTGCTGTGACCTTTATTATCTCCTTCCTCTGGTTCACTTTGGGTTTATTATTTCTTTTTTTCCCATTTCTTCAGATGTAACATTAGATTGTTTAGTTGAAATTTTTCTTATTTCTTGAGGTAGGCCTGTAGTGCTATGAATTTCCCTCTTAGGACTGGTTTTGCTGTATCCTATAGATTTTTTTGTTGTGTTATTTTTTACATTTGTGTCAAGGTATCTTTTGATTTTTTTTTTCCTTGTGGCCTAACGTGTGGTCTATCTAAGACATTATTCCATGTGCACTTGAAAAGAATATATAATCTGCTGCTTTGGCATGAAGTGTTCTTAAATATCAATTAAATCAATCTGGTCTAGTGTGTCATTTAAGGTCACTCATTCCTTCTTGATGTTGACCCTGGAAGATCTATTTAGTGATGTCAATAGAATGTTAAAGTCTCCTAATATGTGTGTATTGCTGTTGATCTCTTCCTTTATGTCCATCAAGATTTGCTTTATATATTTAGGTGGTCCTATGTTGGGTGCATACATATTTACAAGGATTATAATATCTTGTTTCATTCATCCCTTTATCAACAGGGAGTGTTTTTTGTCCATTATTATAGCATTTGTTGTAAAGTCTATTTTGTCATACTGCATCCCAAACTTATTTTACATTTCCATTTGCATGAAATATCTCTTTCCACCCCTTTACCTTCAGTCTCTGTGTGCCTTTCAATCTGAAGTGGGTCTCTTATAGACTGTATATGTATTGGCAATGTTTTCTTATCCATTCTTATCCATTCCCTATGTCTTTGAGGGAGCATTTAATCCATTTACATTGGAAGTGATTACTGATAGATACATGTTTATTGCCATTTTATGATACAAATTTTTGTTCCTCTTTTTACTTTTCTTTCTACTTAAAAAATTCTTTAACATTTCTTGTAATACTGGTTTGGAGGTTATGAACTGTAGCTTTTTTCATGCCTGGGAAGCTCTTTATTTCTCCTTCCATTTTCAATAAGAGCCTTACTGGGTAGCACAGTCTTGGTTATAGGTCCTTGCTTTTCATTATTTTGAATATTTCATACCTATTCTTTCTCCCTGAAATGTTTCTGTTGAGAAATCTGCTGATAGTCTTATGGGAGCTGCTCTGTAGATAACTGTCTTTTTCTTGCTGCTTTGAAGATTCTGTCCTTGTTTTTAAACTTTGCCACTTTTTTTATGATGTGTCTTGATGTTGGCCACTTTGGTTTCATCTCGTTTGGGACTCTCTGTGCCCCTGAACTTGTGTATCTATTTCCTTCAGCAGGTTAAGAAAGCTTTCAGTCATTATTTCTTGAAATAGATTCTCAATTCCTTGCTTTCTCTCTTCCCATTCTGGTACCCCTATGATGCAGATATTGTCATGCTTGATGTTGTCTCAGAGGTCCTTTAAAAAAAATCTTATTTCTTTTTGCTGCTTTGATGGGGTATTTTCTGCTACCTTGTCTTCCAAATCACTGATTCATATAATCTGCCTTTGATTCTTTCTAGTGTATTTTTCATTTCAGATATTGCATTCTTCCTTTCTGACTGGTTCTTTTTAATTGCTTTTATGGCCTTTTTAATGCTTACTATCTCTTTGTTGACTTCCATTCTTTCCCTAAGTTCCTTGAGCATCCTTATAGCCATTGTCTTGAGCTCTGTATCTGGAAGGTTAATTGCCTCCATTTCATTTAGTTCTTTTTCTGCGTATTGCCGGGAGCCAATTCCAGCATGTCATAATTACAAGAGTTGTATCAAAAGGTTGATGAAACTTGGGGGCTCAACAAGGGCTGAGTCACATATGTAATTACCTGTTGGAGTGGCTAATAGGCACTTCCCCCAAACCTGAATAGTATGATTGCTTGCTGCCAGACAGCTCAGGGCATCTTAACCTACATGTTATTGCCTCCTGTTGGCCAAACACCTGAACAGCGTTAGGCTATTCCCCAATCTGACAATGCTTCTGTAAACCCTACCCTTTGAAGTTTATGTCTCCACCTTGCCTTAGGACAAATTGTGTTAATAAAAAGCACGTGGTCCTGAGACAAGGAGATCCTTTAGCTCCTTTAGCTGAAGCTCCTCTGACCCCCAATGCCTTTAAAAACTATCTTTCGTCCTTGGACTCCTACTTAATCTATGCACAGCCTTTCTCCAGATTGCTGAACCCTTCGTAATGCTGGGACAAGAACCCCGGCAGGTATTTCTCCTATTTGGCATTCAGGGCATGTTTCTTGGTCTCCACATTTTGCCTGCCTCTCTCTGTTTCTGTCTATTAGGTAGATCTACATCTCCCATTTCTGATAGGGTGGACTTATATAATAGGTGTTCTGTGGGTCTCACCGGTGCAGTCTCCATGATCACTTCAATTAGGTGCTCCAGGAGTTTTTCATGTGTTGCTTATGTGAGCCCTACAGTTGTAGTTGCATCTTGATTGCTGTTGGCCTGTCAGGTTGGCTGGCTGTGAGAATTGACCCAAATCACAGTGTATGAGCTGCTTTGTGAGCACTGACCACATGAAGTAGGATTTGCCTTAGCAGATTGTGTCTGCCAAGATCTCTCTTTGAGTATGCTGCTGGTGGAACTAATTGGGTTGTGCTCTAATGTGGTCTGAAAGCCATCACTTGGTATGATTTTGATTTTTAGGGGCCTCTGGGGAGGGACTCTGGTGTAAGTCAATGTCAGAAGCTGCCATTGGGCTACCTGTTAGCAGCTGTAAAGTGATCCACAGTTTGTGGCTGCCTCTCCTGGGTCTGGATCGGGTTGGGAAGTGCCAAGCTGCATACCAAGACTGACTCCCACCAGTACCAAGCCTGGGGAAGGTTCAGCAAAAGTGCCCTGTGATTTGCCTCCACCTCCTGGCTGGCTGTTAGGCTCAGTCACTTAAAAAGCCTCTGGCAATATGTGAGTTGCATGAGGTAGGTTATCGGTGAGTCACCAGGTAGGGGCGAGTGTTGTTCACAAACTTGATAGAAATTCAAACTTAGTGCCAGTGCTAGGTCTGAGGCCACTCTGCAAAATCTCAGGGTACACCAAGGCCACCTCCCACCTCCCTGGGGCCCATGGACCTTTGAGATGGGGAGTCATTAGGTTGAAGCCGGTAGGGTTCATATAGCTAAAACAAAGTAACATTTGTCTGTGTGGAGGGGCATGGGGGAGGGGCTCTGCATGGGAAGTATGGCATCAGTTGGTGTGTGTGGGGGAGAAAAATGGCTCACTCTAGAACCACAAAGCTCAGTCTTTCCTTGTGCATCTCTGATACCCAGAGTCTGCAAGGACCACCTAGAGAGCCTTCCATGAAAACTGCACCATGGGCCCCAAATGGTCCCAGCTAACTTATTCCTCAGCAGAGTGTGAGCTTCATGGGGCAGGGCCACAGGGAGTCAGTAGGATGAACCTAATGGATTGCTCAAGTCTGATGCTGTGTGGAAGGCAATGCTTGACCAAGCAAAAATGGCATCTGTGGGCAGTGTTAGAGAAGGACTAGGCACAGTGACATTGGCTGCTGTCCCTCTAGCTTTCTCCTCAAAACTACATAATCTAGTGTCTCCTTTTACGACTTCATTCTGCTCTGAGTTGCTGTCTCTCTTCCAGAGCCCAGGGTGAATGGCCAGAAATGAGATTTTGTTTGCTGACCTTTAAGAGGACACCGCAGTTTCTAGCCATCTCCTGTCTCACCCTGACAGACAGAATCCTTGCTTATATCCACAGACAGATTTTATGTGAGCTCTTCCTCCTGGCACCGGTGCTGCAGGCTGGGGAGCTAGGTATGGAGTTGAGACCTCTGGCTCCAAAGGGAGGCCTTTTGCAGCTGAGACATCACCCTGGATTCTCCACTGCTGTACATGGGGGTGGGGCCAGCAATTTTTGTGTCTTTGCCCTTTATACCAGTTTGGACATGGCTTCTTCTGTGAATCCTTGGTCATAAGATGTTTGTTCAGCTAGTGTTCAGTTGATCGTTCAGGTTTATTGTTCTACAATTTATTTGAAATTCCACTTTGGTCCTGGGTAGAGGTGAGTGTAACTTCCCCTTACTTTGCCACCACTTTGCATCCTCTTGTATTTCCATTTTCTAACTCCTCCCTACTGCAACAAACATCACCAACTGACTTAGGGGTTATCCCTATATTCAGAAGTTGAAGGAAGGGTAAAAATTCAGTTGGGTCCATTGATTACGGAACAGAACAGTCTAACAGAACTCTTAGCACTGATACAAAAGTTCTATATTTGTGCTGTACACACTATTCACGTGCAACCATTGAGCATTTCCAAGGTGGTTATTGAGACTGAGAGAATAAATTTTCAACTTTATTTGTTTTTTATTAATTTACATAGTTACATATGACTAGTAGATACCATATTAGAGGTCTCAACAGAGAAAGTTTCTTCTGCTGGTGAACCATTCTCAAACATATGCCTTCACCAAAACACGCTCTATGTGACTGTTTGGAAATTTTTAATTCATTTAGAGCTACAGGTTCAGCATAAAATTCCACATACTTCAGATGTGCTTATCAAAACTATCAGTTGCTTGTAGCTCCTTATTTTTACCATTTTCCCTTTTTAATTTTTAAATAATTGACAGGTATCACCAATGTAATGCGGTGTGCTTAAGTGATGAATACTTCTCAGAGAATTAAGGATCTTTAAGATATTCAAATCTTAGCATTAATTTGCCCAGATTGTTTCCATCCTCTCCACTGTTATATTACCTTTCTCACAGGCCTTAAACCAAATTTGATAGTTGAATTTTGCTACAATATAGAGTGAATTCATGCTTTAGTGTCTAAACCAGGGAAATAATCACAACAATTGATGTGGAAAATGTGTTCATAGTGTAAACCAAACTTTCACCTGAATTGTTAGAACAAATGAATCCCAAAGAGTGTTCATATATCAATTTGCTATTTATTTTCTAAATATGACGTAAATTTCAGTTCTCTTGCCTACTAACAAAATGCTGCCTAACTTTAGAACACGATGCACAGACAAATAGTCCTCTGCCCCTGATAGATTTATTTATAAAATCTTTATTGTTGTGAGTATTACAGATGTCCCCTCTTTTCCCCCCATTGCCCCCCTCCACCTTGTTCCAGCCCCCCCTCCACCTGGTTCCAGCCCCACCCTAGGCCTTCACCACCATATTGTCTGTGTCCCTAGGTAATGCTTATATGGCATACTGTTCTTTGGTTAATCTCTTCCCACCCCACCCCTTCCCTCTGAGATTCGTCAGTCTATTCCATGTTTCCATGACTCTGATTCTATTTTATTCATTAGATTATTTTGTTCATTAGTTTCCTTGTTCATTTATTTTGATTTTTAGATTCAATTGTTTTTAGATATGTATTTATTGTGCTTTTATTGTTCATATTTTTTTATCTTTTTCTTTTTTCCCCTTGTTCTTCTCCTTCCCCTTGTTGTCGTTGTTCTTCTTCTTCTTTCTCTCCTCCTCCTCCTCCTCCTCCTCCTCCTCCTCCTCCTCCTCCTCCTTAAAGAATACCTTCAACATTTCATGTAATACTGGTTTGGTGCTGATGAACTCCTTTAGCTTTTTCTTATCTGTGAAGCTCTTTATCAGATCTTCAATTCTAAATGATAGCTTATCTGGGTAAAGTAATCTTGGTTGTAGGTTCTTGCTATTCATCACTTTGAATATTTCTTGCCACTCCCTACTGGCAAATACAGTTTCTATTGAGAAATCAGCTGACACTTGCACCGGCTCGCCATTGTGGGTAACTAAGTGCTTTTCTCTTGCTGCTTTTAAGATTCTCTCTTTGTCTTTAAACTTTGGCAGTTTCATTATGATGTGTCTTTGTGTGGGTGTCTTTGAGTTCCTATTGATTGGCACTCTCTGGGATTCATGGATTTGTAAGTCTATTTCTTTCAACAGGCAGGGGAAGTTTTCTGTCATTATTTCTTCAAATAGGTTTCAATATCTTGCTCTCTCTCTTCTCCTTCTGGCATCCCCGTAATGTGAATGTTCATATGCTTGAAGTCCCAGAAGCTTCTTACACTATCTTCATATTTGTGGTTCTTTGATTGAGTGATTTTTTAACCCTGTCCACTAATTCACTGATTTGATCCTCAGCTTCCCCTAATCTACTGTGTATTCCTTCTAATGTGTTATTTGTGTTATGTCATTCTTCATTTCTGTGTACAGAGTTACTATATCTTTTCTCATGTTGTTGAGCATCTTTACCATCATTACTCTGAACTCTATATCCGATAAATTTCTATCTCCATTTCATTTATCTATTCTTCCAGAGAATTCTCTTCTTCTTTCATTTGGGGTTGTTCCTTTGTCTCCTCATTTTGGTTGCCTGTTTGGGTTTGTAACTATGTATTAGGTAGTTCTTTTATGCCTCTCAATCTCTAGTGCAGGACAGTGTCAAATGCTGTTTCTGATTAATTAGATCAGGCAAAGACTCAAAGCCTCCAAAGACCGCCTCTGCCTATAGACTGATAGGATTCCATCTTGAATTGCCCTTAGGCAATCACCCACAGGTGTGGTGAGATTTTTTCAACATGGTGGGGCAATTTCTTCTGCCTGGAGGCTAATTTTTATTCTCATTCTCTTAATGGGCTTCAGAAACTCTGCACTGCAGGGCAAGGTGTTTTTTAAGAGGGTGGGTCAACTGTCTTCCCCTCAGGCAAAGCTGCTTGTATACCAAATGTCTGCATGAGAAAGATGACCTCCACAGCATGCTAGAATGACTCAATACAGGAAACCGGGGGTGTCTGCCTTCTGAGCTTTAATCCCAGATCCCCCGATCCTGGCTTCTGCTCACAGAGCACCAGTACACTCTGCCCTCCCTCTGCCAGAGCACAAGGTGAGTAGCTTCACAGGGAATTTTGTACATTGGCCCTTTAAGATGGTGCCTGAATTTCCAGCCATCTCTCCCTGGCCAACAGCAACCAGCTACTTTTCACAGCCAGATGTTATGTGGGTACCCTTCTCAGTTCTGTTGCTCTCTGCTGTGGTGGGGGGGAAGCTTGGGGATTAGACCTCAGAGTTCTCATTCGAAACCCCCAACAGTTGAGATATCTCTCCAGAACTTCAGTTGCTGTCTGTGGGAACCCGGCCAGCCCTTTTGCGCCTCCAACCCTCCTACCAATCTCTGTGCGGTCTCCACTTTCTGCCCTTGGTTATTAGCGCTCCCTCTGGAGAGACTTCTATTAATTATTCAGGAAGTGTTTTTCTGTATTTTAGTTGTAATTCCAGTTTGGTCCTGGGAGCATGTCAGTGCAGCATCCACTCACTTTGCTGCCACTTTTAATCTTGAGACTGGATCCTTTTAATTGGAAGAACTTCTCTTCAAAAAGTCTCTGATACAGTTTCAGCAGAAACTCACATCTGTGCCTGAACCTCTTTCCCATTAAGTCCACGCAGCAGCTGACATGAAGAAATTCCAGTGAATTCCTGTCTATCTTCATATTTGTGGATCCTTTTTTCTTTTTGCTCTTTTGATGGGGTGTTTTTTGCTTCCTCATATTCCAAATCTTTGACTTGATTCTCAGAAGCCTCTAGTCTACCTTTGAATCTATGTAAATTATTCGTTATTTCAGTTACTGTATGCTTAATTTTTGACTGGCCCTTTTTCATATCTTTGACATTCTCCCTACCATTCTTGTAAGTCTTACTAAGTCCCTTGAAGCTCTCATTAAGATCCTTGAGCATCCTTATAACCATTGTTTTGAACTTGTGTTTACTTCCGTTTCATTTAATTCTTTTTCTGGAGATTTATTCTGTTCTTCCCACTGTAAAATGTTTCTTTGTCTCCACATTTTTCTGCTTCTCTGTGTTTGTCCCTACATATGAGGTAGAGCTGCTGCTTCTCCTGGAATTGGTAGAGTGGTCTTGTGTAATAGGTGTCCTGTGGGGCCCAGTGGCTCTGCCTCCCCAATCACCTGAGCTGGGAACTTTAGGTGGGCCCCTGTGTGGGCTGTGTGCACAGTCTTGTTATATTTGAGCCTTGATTGATGTTGGCATCACTGAGAGGAATTGGCCTCCAGGTCAATTGGCTATGAGGACCATCTTCAACTACAGTGGAAGACCTGCTGTGCAGGAGATACCCCTATGGACTAGGACTTGCTTCAGTGGGGCTTTGGTGCTCACTGAGTCTGCACCTTGAGTGTGTCACTCGTGGATGTGTAGAGTTGTAATTTGGTATGGTCTGAAGTTGTCCACCAGGTGCACTGGCTTTGGGGTCTCCCAGGAGGTGCAAAGGCAGCCACTGCCTGGGGCCACCCTGAAGGAGCTATAGAGGGATCAGCAGATGTCTGCTAAATCTGTTGGTCTGGGAAGTACCCAGGTGAGGCCAAGCTATGAAGCAAGGCAGGCTGGTGCCAGAGTCAGGTCTTGGGTCTTTTCTTGATAGATTTGGGGCATGCTTGTTTGAGAGATTTTTAACAAATTCTGAAACCTGAGCCAGGACAGGGCATTCATATGGAACATTCACTGCAAACAGCTTGGGTGGGGCTTCTAATTGTATGGGGCAGGGTAATCACCAGGGTGGAGTGAACAGTGTGAGCCAGGCTGGTGGAAACTCAGATATGGCTGTCAGTCAGTTCTGTGATGGGAGAGGTCTCAGCATAGGAACAGTGGCATCTGTAAACACTCCTGCCTGGGAGAAAGCCACCCCCAAATTCTTGCTACGATGCCAGACAATGCAGTTGATCCCCGTATGTCCCTGGATACCCCCAAGCCACTGCCCAGCACTGGAGCTCAGAAGGTGTGAGTCCATATAAGTTTGTGTGCTGGCCCTTTAAGAGGACCTGCTTGGTTCTCCAGGAGACTCTGTGTCACTCAGACACAATACCCGCTTTTTTTATAGCCCAGAGTTATGGGAACTTCTCTTCCCAGGTCTGGAGCCCTGGGCTGGGGATCTGCTGTGGGGCTGGGTCCCCTTGCTTCTCACAGGAGGCCTCTGCGGGTGAGCTATCCCTCCCAATGAAAAATAATGCCACACGTGGTTGTTGCACCAGCCAGTTCCATGCCTCAACCTGGATATCAGTCTCAACGTGCTTTCTTCTTTACTTGTCTAATTGTAAGACTTCCATTCAGCTAGATTTCAGGTGGTTCTGAATGATGGTTGTTTTGTATTTTAGCTGTAATTTTGATGTGGTTGTGGGAGGTGGCGAGTAACGGTGTTTACTTACACCACAATCTTTGTTCTATCTTGTCCCTGGTATATTGCTATATTCTGTAAGACATCAAGTGTTCAGAAAACCCACAGAGGCAAAATTTTATTTCTGAAACACAAACACTGCAGGAGGTGTAGCTTTTAGAAAACATCTTGATTATTACCTCTTTACTACAATCAATGCCTTTCTATTAATTTATTTAAATGAGGAAGAAGGATGCTACATTTAGATTCAAATTTGTTGCTCTACTTTGTTCCTTTGTAACTTGCCACACTTCTTGCAATCGCTGTGTAAGTTACCCTATAACAGCTTCTTGTGACTTTAATCACATGTCTCTGATTGAATCCTCACATATCATTGTTTTTAAATCCCTTTAGCCTTCTCATACTAAAAGAAAAATGGAACTGAGGAGAGGGATTATAAACACCTCTTGCTTTTGCGAAAACGAAAGCTAATTTTTTTCACATTTAATTTTGTAGCAACTACAATTACTTTTAAATTAATCTGACTATTTTGGGTCAACCATTTCAATCTATACTTCATCTAAGTGTTCTCCCTGGGTGTGCAGTTCAGTGTCATCTGTTTTTGAATAAGCAGAGCTTCTTTCATCACATCCAGACCCAGCACAATCAAGGAATCACTCACTGTCTCCATTCCATAGCCTCTAGGGAATGACCCTTTATTTCACAAGTGCAGATAAATTTTGGAGGCTGAGACTTTAAGCTATATATTTCCCACTCTCCTTTCTTTTTTATACACTGTCTACATATTTTCTTATTGCAGAATTTATTTAGACCCCCTTAGTCACCCTGTCTGTAGAGTCCCATACAGAATATTTAAAATGAAACAAGGCTATACTGCTATATACAAATTTGGGAGACATTGTACTCAGGCCATGTCAAAAGACCTAAGAGGTTTCCCAGTATCAAGGGCTTTCTTTTGTAATTACCCTTTTTAGACTTGTATCTCTTTAACAAATCATGTTACTCACTCAGAATATATTTTTATTTCCCCTCATACTGCACTTTCCTTGCCATTAAACCCAGACTCTCTTAGCAACACATCATTTGTTTAGAGTATTTAATATCCATGGAGTATTTAATATTCCTCGTTCCTCAAAAATGGAAAACCATTTCATTCATTCTTCATTTTATTTCATTGTAATTTTGCTATGTGCTTGGGCTGGTGCCTGGTGCTTGCAATCCAGAGTCTGGTAGGCATATGGAGAAGTTTGATCAATGCATAATAGGATTACAGTTGAGGAAAGATGTATCTCTCCCTGCCTTGGAGGTTTGAGAAAAGATTGTCTCTGAGCCATATCTCAGACATTGAGAAATGGTCAGTTGTTTGCAAGAAACAGGGAAATTGCCAAAGGCAGAGGGATAAAGATGTATAAACAGATGGAGAGGGAAAAACATAAATAAGGCTGAAAGATATTCCTGGAACTTAAAATCTTCCTTAAGCTAAAGTTGTCTATTTAAAATGAGGCATGAGCCCAAAAGCAGCTGATTTGGATACAACACACAACACACACACACACACACACACACACACACACACACACACACACACAGTTTAAAGCAGTTTCATAACTAGAAACACTTAAACAGAAAAGCAAAGTAAAAAAGAAAAGTTAAACAGCAAAGCAAAGAATGGAGCAAATATTACCAACTTTATTAGATAAGTGGTTTCACAGCCTCAAGTGATCAGATAGCCTTAGAAGTTAATAAGGGGAAGAGATTCAAAGGTAAATTTTGGAGGCTGCAGATTAGATGTAGGCTGCACACCAGCTCCTGTCCCCAAACCAGATTCACCCCTAAATTACAGAGCAATCAACCTGAGCAATCAACTGAAGGCTACCTGCACTGAAATATTAAAAGCAAGGATTACAGAAGACACCACATAGAGACTGGTAAGAATGGAAGAGGCCCAGAAAGGGATAGCACCTGTATGCAGGTGCCGCATTGGCTGAGAAGCTGGATGGGGTGTGGTGACTGAAAAACTCTCTCCCCCTAAAAGTGTAGGGTCTCAATACCACTCACGTATCCCCAAGTAAGAGTGTTATGCCCGGATTTCGTGATCCCCAAAGACCACCAGGGAGCCGAGTCCGATGCAAAAGCAAAGAGCCTTTATTCGAGCTAGCTCGAGCTCAGTCCCACACACACACACACACACACACACACACCGGCGCAGCGGTGAGGTGGAGAGAGAGAGCGAGAGCTTCAACAGGACAAAGGTTTTATAGGGGTCTGGGGAAGGGGGAGGGTCCCCTGAGTTGGCTGACCCCGATTGGTCAGTTCCAGGTCACCTGAAGGGACTAGCAAGGCTGTCCCCTACCCACACAGTTTTCCCAGGCTTGTTTGGATGGCGGTTATCAGTAGAATGAGAGCAACCTTTCATAGCTTACCAAGAAGTCTGTAACTATTTACTGAGATTTGCTATACTGAGAATTTGTCCTTCTGCTCTGTCTCTCCATTAGAGATTAAGAGGAACAAAGAATACATTCCTCTTGACAGACCTCCTATTCAGTGTTTTGTGCACAAAAGGCATTACACAGTTAATAAACTTGCTGCAGTCTCTCGATGATCTGTAGTCCTCCCGATCCCGCTCTCCTGTCTTTCTTTATTTTCTCAATTCCCACCTCCCTACCTCAGCCCCGGTTCAACCTGTCAGGCTGGCCCTGGCACCTGATGGGTGAAGGAGCATGCTACGGTATAGCCCAATTTGGGCCTAGCTGCTTTCTTGTAGTCTTTCTCGGAAGGGAGGTTATTCTGGGGACAGGATGAAGGGCCTAGCACAAAAATGGAGTCTCTGCCCTTTCAAGAGCAACAGAGATGGGAGGAGGAGCCCGCATAGCATCTGGGGGTGACAATCAGTGGGGATCTAGTCTTCCTGGGAGACTCAGACCACACACTCCTAGGGAAGAACACTCCTATTGTTACAGCACCAGCTTGGGGAGTTCACAGCCTGGACTCTGACTGCTGGCAAGATATGGTGCCATAATCACATCCTACAAAGCAGTCTGCTGCCTACACCCAGCAGTGACTTTAAGGGGCCCTCTATTTTCTGGGGAGCCTTTTGGCAGAGATCCAGACAGTGACTAAACTGTGTGGCTTGGGAAAGAAAACCAATCTCTTCTACTTCAAGTGTATAGCTGGTGCCCCGCCCCCCAAAACCTGTTGAGTCATTTGGTCTGCCCCACTTCCCTGAGTTTGGTGATACAGGGCTGGGACTTTTGGCATCATACTGCTCAGTTCAGCGGCACAGGGGTGCCACACTGAGCTGAGACTTTTGGCACACCCTGTTGAGAGAAAGCATGTACCCTGTCCTGCTTGGTTTGGCAACATGGGGTGACCAGGGAGTCATGCAGAGCTGGAATTTTTGTACTGGGTCTCCTGCGGAGACTTCTGGAGCCAGACTGGTGAGTGCTGAGCTGTGTGGCTATATTCTGGGTTGGTAAATCCAATCTCCCCTGCAAGTTCACCTGTGCTACTCCAGGAAGGTTTAGAATTGTGCGCCCCCCTCCTATAGGCTTGCTGGTACCACCACCAATGAGAGACGGTATTTTTTTTTTTTTTTAGTTTATTAAAATGTATATATTTTTATTGATTTCAGAGAGGAAGGGAGCGGGAAAGACAGAAACATCAATGATGAGAGAGAATCATTGATTGGCTGTCTTTCACATGCCCCCTACTGCGGATCAAGCCCACAACCTGGGCATGTGCCCTGACTGGGAAGCAAACTGTGACCTCCTGGTTCACAGGTCAATGCTCAAACACTGAACCATGCCAGTCAGGCTGGGCGACTGTTTGGATCATCCTTGCCAAGTCCCGGATACCCCTGCGGTATGCAGACACATTCCAAGTATGAGTCCTTCCAAAGCTATTGTCTGTTATTGGGACAAAGTGCTTAGCCCCCACCCGAGGTTTGGGCCAGCATCATACCCAAAAGAGACTCTTTTGATCTATCACCCTCACCCTGGGGTGGCTGAAGTTGCTTCTTCTTGTGGAGGGGACGGCTGGCTGCACTCAACCTGAACCTGCAGTGAGCCATTCCAGGTGGAACCACCAGAGTTGGAGACTCTGGCAGAAAACGAGTGGTTTGGCTTTGAACCAGGGGCCACTTTCCCCTCATTGAGTACCTGAATGCGTGATACCCACCCAAGTCAGGGACCAACTAAATCTCTCCTCCCAACCCCGGTAGCTCTGCCCTACAGAGGTCTAAACCTGTAGAAAGGGCTGTATATCTCAGCTATCCTGGGCTCATCCTACAGTTTCTCTTCAGAAGGCTATGGAGAAAGATTAGGCAAACTCAGGGTGAGGCAGAGTAGGTGACAAGTGGTGGCAGACCTCAGAGAGCCTTGGTCCTTTTACATATCTTTCCCCAGCTCTAATCTTGAAGAAGCTGACCCTTTTACATAAATTGCACACTCAGACACAAACAGTGAACAGAGTGGTAGCTCCAAATAGGTAGCTCTAGGCTGGTTACACAAAATGTCTGATAGAAACTGGAACCTGAACCCCACCCAAGTGGACCCAGAACCAACACAACCAGTGGTGGGCTTCAGACCACTCCAGAGCTTGACCCAACTAGGAACACAAGTGGCACACCCAAATAAGAATTCTGGAAGGAAGCAGACCCTCCTGGGAACAGTCCTACCTTAAGTGGCAGCCCCAGCACAGCATCTCAAACACAGTGAATGAGGTTAATCTTTATAGTCACCCAGCCTGATGGGTTAACTCCACACACAAAAGAACCAACAGCATTCAAGACACAACTACAACAGGGGGTGCTCATAAACCACAAGAATAATTCCTGGAACACAGAGTTCAGGTGATCTGAATGATTGGTGCCACTGAGCCCAACAAGACACCTTCATCATAAATCCATCATAACAAATTTGGTAGTCATAGATCTCCCTAAGAAACAGAGAAAGAAAGGGAGACAAAGAAAAATGCCCTAAACAAAAGAAAAAGGGACATACCCAGAAAAAGAAACAAATGAAATGAAAGCAACCAAAATAACCAATACAGGGTTGAAAACAATGGTTATAAGGATGCTCAAGTACCTTAGGGGAAGAATGGATGACCTCAGTGAGAACTTACACAAAGAGATAGTAAGCATTAAGAAACACAGACATCATAAAAAAGAACCAGTCAGAAATGAACAATACAAAATCTGAAATGAAAAATACACTAGAAAGAATCAAGAGCAGGTTACATGAAGGAGAGGTGCAAATAGGCCAATTAGAGGATAAGATAACATCAAGCACCCAAGCAAAGCATGTAAAAGAAAAGAGAATTGAACAAAATAAGGAAAATCTAAGGGACCTCCCTAAGCTGGTGAAGAAAAGTCACTCAAGTTCAAAAAGCCCAGAGAGTCCCAATCAAGATGAATCCAAAGAGACCCATTCAAAGACACATTATATTAAAACGACAAAGGTTAAAGACAAAGAGAGAATGTTAAAAGCAGCAAGGAAGAGACAGTTATTTATCTACAAGGGAGTTCTTATAAGTATGTCAGTTGATTTCTCAGCAGAAACCCTACAGGCCAGAAGGGATTGGCATGAAGTATTCAAAGTGATGACAACAAAGACCTGCAACCAAGACTACTCTATCCAGCAAGCGTATTATTTAAAACTAGGGGTCCAGTGCACAAATTTGTGCACCTTGGAAGGAACTGTGGGCTGTGAGGCTGCAGTGGGCACAGGGGCAGGTCTCGGCCCATCCTCTGCGCCCCCGCCCGGCCCCTCCCACCAAGGACCTGGTAGCCTGTCTGCTGGCAGCCCTGCTCCCGCCATCTCTCCCACATGCGGACGGCGCCAGCCCCGCTTGCACCCACTGATGGCGCTGAGCAATTGGGGGCGGCGCCAGCAGTGGGTGTGAGTGGGGTGGGTGCCGTCAGTGGGTGCGGGTGGTGGCTGCTGCCCCTATCTCCCCTCAGGAGCAGGGGGAGGTGGAGAAGCCCTCTGGTGGCAACTGGAGCTGGCAGCCACCGTTCACACCTACTGATGGTGCCAAGCGATCGGGACTGGCGCTGGGCGCCGGCTGCTGGTGTGAGAGGTGGCTGCTGGCCCCGATCTCCCCTCAGGAGCAGGGGGAGGTGGAGAAGCCCTAAGGGGCAATCATGGCTGGCAGTCACCATTTTCACCTGCTGACAGCGCTGGGCGATCAGGGCCGGTGCCAGGTGCTGACAGCAGGTATGAGCGCTGTGCGGGACCGTGGCGTGCGAGAGCAAAGAATTTTCAGTAACCACCAGAGGCTCGCACCGATGACAGTGACCAGCGCCCCACCTTGGTCTGGTACCCCCGCTCACCTGCTCCACCATCCCACCATGTTCCATGCTCTGTCACCTGCTGCTGATGCCCGCCATGTTCCACACATGCCCCCTGGTGGTCAGCGCACATCATAGCAACCGGTTGTTTGGTTGTTCAGTTGTTCCACTGTTCGGTCTCTTTGCATATTAGGGTTTCATATATATAGATTGAAGGAGAAATAAAAAGCTTTCCAGACCCCCCCCCCTTCCCCCAAAAAAAATCTAACAGAATTAATTGCCACCAAACCAGTATTGCAAGAAATGTTACAGGGGCTACTTTAAGAAATAGAAGAAAGAGCCGAAACTGGTTTGGCTCAGTGGATAGAGCGTCGGCCTGCGGACTGAAAGGTCCCAGGTTCGATTCCGGTCAAGGGCACGTACCTTGGTTGCGGGCACATCCCCAGTAGGGGGTGTGCAGGAGGCAGCTGATCGATGTTTCTCTCTCATCGATGTTTCTAGCTCTCTATCCCTCTCCTCTCTCTTCCTCTCTGTAAAAAATTAATAAAATATATTTAAAAAAAAAAGAAATAGAAGAAAGAGAAAGAGAGAGGAACATAGTGGTAAGGAAAAACATGGCAATATATAGGTTCCTATCAATAATAAACTTACATTTAAATGGATTAAATTCCCCAGTCAAAAGACATAGGGTAACTAAATGCATGAGAAATTATTATGTGTGTATATATATATATATATATATATATATATATATGTATGTATATATATGCTATGAACAAGATACCACATCAGAACTAAAGGTTCACACAGGCTGAAAGGAAGGGATGGGGAAAAAAGTTCCATGCAAATGGACATGACACAAAAGCAGGGGGAGCAATACTTACATCTGACAAAATAGGTCAAAGGCTATAACAAGACACAAAGAAGATCACTACATACTACTAAAGGAATTGATCCAACAAAAGGATATAAACCTTGTAAACATATATCCATCCAATATGGGAGCTCCTAAATATATAAAGATGATCTTGGATGGGTTTTAAGAGAGATATCATCACCAATACAGACATAGTAAGAGATTACAACACCCACTGTCTCAGTGGCTAGATCTACCAGACAAAAAATCAATAAGGAAAAGCAGCAACCTTAAATGACAAACAAGATCAGATGGATTTAGTTAATACTTACAAAACATTTCATCCCAAAGTTGCAGAATATACATTTTTATACAGTGCACATGGAACATTCTCAAAGATAGACCAAATGTTAGGACACAAACCAGTTCTTAGGAAGTTCAAGAAGATTGAAATCATACCAAGCATCTTCTCTGATCACAAGAGCATGAAAGTAGAGATCAACTACAATAAAACAACTGAAAAATATTCAAATACATGAAGGCCTAAAAGCTTGTTATGAAACAATGAATGGGTTACCAATGAAATCAAGGAAGACATAAAAAATGTTCTGGAAACGAAAATGAATATGCAACCACCCCAAATCTATGAGACACAGTGAAACAGTCCTGAGAGGGCATTACAGGCCTTCCTAAAGAAGCAAGGATAATCTCAAATAAACAATCTAAACTACACCTATAAGAACTAGAAAAAGCACAACACAAATGCTCAGAGTAAGGAGAAGGAAGGCAATAACGAAGGTCAATGTAGAAATAAATGCCACAGAGACTTAAAAACAATACAAAAGACCAATGAAGCCAAGAGCTGTTTCTTTGAAAAGATAAACAAGAGTGACAAACCTTTAACTAGACTCCTGAATAAAAAAAGGAGACAGGACACAAATAAATAGAATCAGAAAAGAGAGAAGTGATATAATAGCGGATACCACAGAAATACAAAAGATTTTAAGAAAATATTGTGAACAATTCTATGCCAACAAATTGGACAACCTGGGCAAAATGGTTAAATTCCTAGAAAAATACAATATTCCAAAACTGAATCAGGAAGATTCAGAAAACCTGAATAGACTGATTATAACTAATGAAATTGAAGCAGTAATCAACATATCCCAGCAATCCAAAGTCCTGGACCGGATGACTTCACAGGCAAATTTTACCAAACATTCAGGGAAGAAATAACACCTACCCTCCTCAAACTATTCCAAAACATTCAACATTCAAGAAGAGGGAAGACTTCCAAGCTCTTTGTATGAGGCCAGCATTATCCTAATTCTAAAACCAGATAAAAACACTACAAAGAAAGAAAATTATAGGCCAATATCCCTGATGAGCATTGATGCTAAAATCCTTAACAAAATATTAGCAAATCAGATCCAGCAATACCTCAGAAAGATCATACACCATGATCAAGTGGGATGCAGTGTGGGTACAATATTGACAAATCAATAAATGTGATACATCACATAAACAAAATGAAAGATGAAAATCACATGATCATATTCGTAGATGGAGAAAAAGTATATGATAACACTTAGAACACATTTTTGATAGCAACTCTCAGCAAAGTGGGAATGGAGGGATTATACCACAACAAAATAAAAGCCGTATATGAAAAACCTACAACCAATACCATAATGGGCAAAAACTAAAAGCATTTCTCTTATGATCAAGAACAAAACAGGAATGTCTGCTTTCACCACTCTTATTCAACATAGTACTGAAAGTCCTAGCCAGAGCAGTCAGACAAGAACAAATAAAAGGCATCCAAATTGGAAAGGAGTGAGTAAAACTGCCATTATTCACAGATGACATGATATTATACGTAGTGGACCCTAAATATGCCACCAAAAAAACTACTGGATGTAATATATGAATTCTGCAAAGTATCAGGATACAAAATTAATATTCAGAAATTGTGGGGAAGCATGGGATTTGGTTGGAGAGTCTGTAAGGAGGATTCTCTGAAAGGTCAGAGGCCTCTGGGGGACCTTGCCAAAGGCGGTAGACCCTGCCTTGACTTTTCCAAACAAGTCTGAGCCCCCGGGTTTTGCTAGAATCTTTATGTTGAGACTTCAAACGTCCTTGTTTGAAAGATACTACAGATACAGGTGTTTTCTCAAGGATGCTTACCCTGCTGATTGTATCTAGAGCAGTGGTTCTCAACCTTTCTAATGCCGCGACCCTTTAATACAGTTCCTTATGTTGTGGTGACCCCCAACCATAAAATTATTTTCGTTGCTACTTCATTGGGCTAAGAGAAGGCTAAGGGGCTGTTTTGCTTTAGGAGCAAACAGCCCTGTATGCCTGCCTCCTTAGGCTTTTATTGTAACAACAGCTTGAGTTAAAATTAACCTCTAGATCAGTGGTTCTCAACCTTTCTAATGCCGCGACCCTTTAATACAGTTCCTCATGTTGTGGTGACCCCCAACCATAAAATTATTTTCGTTGCTACTTCATAACTGTAATTTTGCTACTGTTATGAATCGTAATGTAAATATCTGTGTTTTCTGATGGTCTTAGGCGACCCTGCTAGCGGTTATCAACCTGTGGCAACGAAAATAATTTTATGGTTGGGGGTCACCACAACATGAGGAACTGTATTAAAGGGTCGTGGCATTAGAAAGGTTGAGAACCACTGATCTAGAGGTTAATTTTAACTCAAGCTTTTGTTACAATAAAAGCCTAAGGAGGCAGGCATACAGGGCTGTTTGCTCCTAAAGCAAAACAGCCCCTCAGCCTTCTCTTTCACAGAAACTTGTGTCAGAGTAATCATCCATCTGTTGTTCAGGGTCTGCCGGTCAGCCCCGGCAAGAAATCAGTGGCATTTTTATACACCAAGAATAAACTATCAGAAAGAGAAACTAAGAAACGAACCCCATTTATTATTGCTACAGAAAAAATAAAATTACCTAGGAATACATTTAACCAAGGAGGCAACATTAAAGAAAGAAATCGAGGAAGATACAAATAAGTGGAAGCATACACCGTGTTCATGGACTTGGAAGAACTGACATCATTAAAATGTCCATACTACCCAAAGCAACGTATAGATTTGACACAATTCCTAGTAAGAGAGCAATGGCATATATTACACAGATCCAGAAAAAATATTCAAAAAAATTGAAATACTTGGAACACAAAAGGCCCCGAATAGCTTCAGCAATATTGAGCAAGTACAACAAAGTTGGAGGTATCAAACTATACTACAAGGCCAGTGTAATAAAAATAGTGTGGTACTAAGATAAGACCAGGCATGTAGATCAATGGGAGAGAATAGAGAGCCCAGAAGTAAACCCATGCCTTTATGGTCAATTAATATTTAACAAAGGAGGCAAGAGCATACAAAGGATTAAAGGCAGTCTCTTCAATAAATGATGTAGGGACAATTATACTGGTACATACAAAAACTGAAACTAGACCACCAATTTACACCATACTCAAGGATAAGCTCAGCGTGCATAAAAGACGTCAATATAAATGGTGAAATAATAAAATTCCTAGGAGGAATCACAGGTAGTAAAATCTCATACATGTCTCATAGTGATATTTTTGCCTATATATCTAGGACAAAGGAAACAAAGGAAAAATAAACAAATAGGAATACATCAAACTAAAAAGCTTCTGCACAGCAAAGGAAACCATCAACAAAGTGAAAAGGAAAGCCAATGTATAGGAGAACATATTTGCCAAAGATACATCTGCTGAGGGCTTAATTTCTGAAATATATAATGTACTTATACAACACCGGGATGACAAACAATCCGATTAAACAATGTGCAAAGGACCTGAAGAGACACTTCTCCAAAGAGGACATACAGATGGCCAATAGACATAGGAAAAATGCTAACCGTCACTAATCATCAAAGAGAGGCAAATTAACACCAAAGTGAGGTATCACCTCACACCTGCCAGAATGGCTATCATCAATAAATCAGCAAACAAGTGATGGCGAGGATGTGGTTAAAAGGGAATCCGAGTGCACTATTGGTGGGGATGCAGACTGGTGCCGCCACTGTGGAAAACGGTACGAAGTTTCCTCAAAAAATTAAAAATGGAACTGCCTTTTGACCTAGTGATACAAATTATGGGAATATATCCTAAGAATCCCAAAACATCAATTCAAAATAACGTATGCACCCCTATGTTCATACCAGCATTTATAATTGCCAAGATCTGGAAACAGCCCTAATGCTCATCAGTACATGAGTGGATAAAAAAGCTTTGGTACTAGTACCCCTACACAATGGAATATTACACAGCCATAAAAAGATGGAACTCTTCCTTTTTGCAACAACATGGATGGAGATTATTATACTAAGTGAATAATCCAGTCAGAAAAAAAGAAATAACATATGATCTCACTTATATGTGGAATCTAACGAACAACATAAACAAATGAACAAAATAGAAACAGAGGCATGGATACATGGAAGAGACTGACTGCTGCCAGAGGGAATGGGGTGAGGGGGACTGGGTGAAATGTGGTGAAGGGATTATGCCAAGCATGTCAAACTCAAAGGCTAACATGGGCCAAATAAACAAGGTTTAAGTTTATGTGGGCCACAAAAAAACAAAAGCTTCAATTTTCATAGAAACGTAGGTTTATTTCGATAGAGATATGCCGAGTACAAAAAGCTGAAATAAATGAGTAACCGTTAACATAAAATAATAGAACATTTTAATAAATATTCATATTTTTTCTTGAACATTAAATTACCAGACACTGAATAACTGCACAAATCAATAAGCATAATGCAAATAAACCAATTTTTCTTGTTCTCTGAAAGTGAAATATTTCCTGTTGCACAAACCAAACAAGTATGACGTGGCAATCGGCTGCTAAAATATTCACTGCTAGTATTAGTGGAGAGAAGCAGTACGCCTATGCATAAGGGAAATGAATACAACATGATTATAGTAATCAGTCATTAGCGAATATTGTAGTTCCTTATTAATAATCCTATATAATAAAAGCCTAATATGCTAACTGTCAGGTCATCTGGTCGGCCGTTCAACGAATCAAAGCTTAATATGCTAATGATATGCTAAGGCTGCTCAACCGCTCACTATGACATGCACTGACCACCAGGGGGCAGACACTCCACCGGTAGATTAACTCGCTGCTGGGGTCCGGCCAATCTGGACTGAGCGAGATGGGCTGGACACACCCTGGAGCCCTCCCATGGTCCCTCCCCAGCTGGCCAACCTCCCGTTTCCTTCCTCAGCCCCAATAGTGCACTGCTGGGGTCCCTCAGCCTGGCCTGCACCCTCTCGAAATCCAGGACCCCTCAGGGGATGTCAGAGAGCCAGTGTTGGCCCAATCCCGCAGGCCAGGCAGAGGGATCCCACTGTTGCACGAATTTGTGCACCCGGCCTCTAGTCCTATCTAATAAAAAAAGTAATATGCAAATAAATCATCACTCCGCTACACCCACAAGCCACGCCCACCAGCCATGCCCACCAGCCAATCAGGAGCGAATATGCAAATAAAACCCAACCAAGATGGCTACAGCCACAGAGAGCAGGAGGGAGGCTTGGGTTTCCCCGGCAATGGAGGAAGCCAAGCTTTCCGCCTGCCCTTGTCGGCCCAGGCCTCCACTCAAGGCTACAAAGTTTCAATGACAGAAGATACATAAATCCAAACAGAAATGGCGGCAGCCACAGAGCTGGACAGAGCAGGAGGCTAGGATTGCCCGTGCCGATGGAGGAAGCCAAGATTTCCGCACACCCTGGTCGGCCCAGGCCTCTGCTTAAGGCTACAAAGTTTCAATTATAGAAGATACATAAATCCCAATAGAAATGGCTGCCGCCACCGAGCAAGCAGAAGGCTTGGCTCTGCTCCAGGCTACAAAGTTTCAATTATAGAAGATAAATAAACCCCAGATACCAGGGCCTCCACTTGGGTCACCGGGGGGCGTGGCCAGCCTGCAAACCACCACAAGCCCCTCGCCCAGGCCGCCCCACACCCACCCTGATCCAGGACACCCTTCAGGGCAAACCAGCTGGCCCCCACCTGTGCACCAGGCCTCTATCCTACCTAATAAAAGAGTAATATGCAAACTGACCATCACTCCAACACACAAGATGGCTGCCCCCATGTGGTCAAAGATCCTGCCCCATGTGGACACAAGATGGCCACCACAAGATGGCCAGCAGGGGAGGGCAGTTGTGGGCGATCAGGCCAGCAGGGGAGGGCAGTTGGGAGGGACCAGGCCTGCAAGGGAGGGCAGTTGGGGTGATCAAGCCTGCAGGGGAGGGCAGTTAGGGGTGACCAAGCTGGCAGAGGAGGGAAGTTGGGGGCAACCAGGCCTGCAGTGAAAGGCAGTTGGGAGGGACCCAGGCCTGCAGGGGAGAGCAGTTGGGGGGGACAAGGCCTGTAGGGGAGGGCAGTAAGGGGTGACCAGGCCTGCCGGGGAGGGCAGTTAGGGGAAAACAGGCTTGCAGAGGAGCAGTTAGGCATCAATCATGCTGGCAGGGGAGTCGTTAGGGGGTGATCAGGCTGGCAGGCAGAAGCAGTTCGGGACAATCAGGAAGGCAGGCAGGTGAGCAGTTGGCAGCCAGCAGTCCTGGATTGTGAGAGGGATGTCCGACTGCCCGTTTAAGCCCGATCCCATTGGGATCGGGCTTAAACGGGCAGTCGGACATCCCTCGAAGGGTCCCAGATTGGAGAGGGTGCAGGCTGGGCTGAGGGACACACACACCCCCGTGCACGAATTTCGTTGCACCGGGCCTCTAGTTATGTATAACAGGATATTGTCAAAATTAAGTTATGAAACTTTTATTAAAATGTTTCTTACATACCGTTATATTGGCTGGGCCACAAAAATATTCGTGGTGGTCTGCACATGGCCCGCAGACTGTGAGTGTGACATGCTTGGATTAGGCAAAGACCATATATGCATAACCTGTAGACACAGACAACAGTGCAGTGTTTGCCAGAGGGAAGGGAGGGTGAGGGCTGGGTGGAGGTAGGCATGGGGGTTGGAGAATTGGGGACATCCCTATTAGTGTAAACAATAAAAAATTATCATGTCTGATTGAGAGTGATAGAAATTCAACTCAAATGAACCTAATAATTAGCCTTTATTTAGGTAATGTCATTGGAAAATTTGATTATGGGCCTCAAATATCCTAAACACTATTGGTCTTTCTGTGTCTCTGCTCTGCTAGCTCATGCTTGGTTTTTGTTGTTGTTTGTTTGTTGTGTGTGTGTGTTTGTAGGCTGTCTCATCAAGGTGAACAAGATGGCCCCAGTAGTGACAGACTCAAATCCTCTGACGGTGGCAACCCCACTGAAGAGAGATGGCTTTTTCAGGAACTAATGGCTTGCTTGTTTCATATATCCATGGTGAATATGGCACAATGTCCATGAGGAGAGGGCCTTGACAGGCTCAAGCTAAATTATATTACTATTCTGAGACAGGACTTGTGATTGTTCCACAGGGATGACCTAAGTGGAAGAGTACTTCATGTCTTTTAAATGCAATGATGATCATTCAAGATTAAAAGAAAAACAGCAAAAATGAAATTTCAGTCCAAAACTTATATATTATATACCAGAATAACGTAACAATCATAACAGTCAATGAAATGTTTTGTGCAATTTTAAAAATACTGCATATTTATCTTTCCATTAATATAAAGAATATATTGTGTACTGAGTGTATAATATGTGCCCTGCTTTTTATATATATTATCCCTACTCTCCACAGCAAAACTGAGTGATTCTATTTTTATTCCTATTTTAAGAGAAGGAAAACTGTCGTCATGGCAAAATTGTGATTAAAATCCAGATTTACCTTGAAGAAAAGAAAGAAGTTAATAAGGGAAGTTAACGTGCCTAGAGGACAAAGCTGGCATCAAGATGTCATTCTCCCTCTAAATGATCACTAAATATTTTAGGCGGGGCGGGGCGGGGGCGGGCAGAATTGTGTTCTTGAAAGTAGAAGGAAAACTCACACACAAAGGCCTCTATTAAATCATCAGTGTGTGAAGGGAGCCACAGAGCAATCACCACAGTAGGAGAAGGTGCACAGAGTGGTCTTCCTAGTAGGGCATGCCCTTCTCTCGCGTTGTTTCCTAGCAGACGCGAGAGCAGACGTCAACTGTACCCAGAAGCCCTCTGGGCTGAGCGAGTGCCAGTGGAAGCTTCGCCTTGAAAGGGAGTGAGCGTCCTTTGTGCTTTGAGGTACATACAGGCCATGGGGGCACTAAGCAGTCGGATGCTACGGCTCAGGGCCGGCCATGCTCCAGAGCAGCCAGGTGCCGGTGGGGAGGAGGAGGAAGTGGCAGCCATGGCTGTAGTTGATGAGGTGGAGGAGAGTGAAGATGGCGGCTCCACCCCCAGTCAGGGTGGCGTCAAAAGGAAGGCAGACTCAGAAGGGCCTCACGAACAAGAGCCCCACCGGAAACACACCAAAGACAGTTCAGGTTCCGTTTACGAGGCACTCTTCTTAAGGGGTGAAGGCAGTGATGTGCAGATCCGCGCACTAGGGGAGGTGTGGAACTTGCACAGGGTCTACTTGTGCCAGTCAGGTTACTTCGCTAGCATGTTCAGTGGTGCTTGGAGGGAAGCAACCATGAATACCATAGAGTTGCAAATGCCTGACGAGAACATTGATCGGGAGGCACTGCATGAGGCTTTAGGCTCTCTGTACGAAGACTCCGTGCTCATTCAACCCAGCCGAGTCATCCCCATCCTGGCTACGGCCAGCATGCTGCAGCTCGACGAGCTGATTCAACAGTGTGGGGAGATCATGGAGGAAACGGTTAGTGTCCAGACCGTATGCAGCTACTATTACTCTGCTGGGAGCTACGGCCTCCCAAACATCAGGACCATGTGCTTTCAGTGGCTGCTGTACAACCTGATGACTCACCGTAGTGAGGAACTAATGAGAGAAATCAGCCTGGATATCATGGAAGAGCTCATTGTCTCTTCAGAGCTCTTAGTGATGGAAGTGGAGATGGATGTGTACACAATGCTGAAAAAGTGGATGTACTTGCAGCTGCAGCCGACATGGAGGGGCCCCCACAGAGCCTTATTGTCCGACGCCAATTTGTGGTTTGCTAGGTCCAAGAGGGAGTTGGATGGCACTCCTTTCTTGGAGACCCCGCAGGGCAGAGCCTTCGTGCCAGTGTTCCAGCATCTGCGGCTGGCCTACATAGTCTGTGACCTGCCATCAGCACGCATCATTGACCAGGATGCACTGATCCCTGCCACGTGGCTGACCCCAGTGTACAAAGAGCAATGGCTTGCCCTCCTCCAGGCTGAGCAAACCAGGGAGCTCGGGCCCATTGACGTCCACGTGTCCAACTTCCAAGGGAACACCATGCGGTGCGGGCACCAGGTCCACAGGGAAGAGCCATGCAGCTGGCGGTGGGCAGGCTTCAACTTTGGCTGGGACTTGGTAGTGTGCTACGCCAGCCGGCGCGTCACCTTCAGGCGCAGTGCACTGAACAATTCCCATGGCCTCGGGGTCAGCTTACTCTGGCAGAGAAAGATTGCATTCCGCCTGTGCCTGGTTTCCCTGGACAGGGCTGGAAGAACCGTTTTCAGGAAGGACACAGAATACCAGGTGCTTTCCCTGGGAAAAGATGAAGAGCTAGAGGTAGCGAACTTGGGGAACCAAGATGTGGTCTTCCCCATATATGTGGCCTGTAACTTCCTGTACCTCCCCAGAGAGGGGTCCTGCCAAGAGTAAGGACCCCCACCAAAGCTCAGAGTGCCGAGCAGCTCTTTTCTGGGCACAGGAGCAGCCAGCTTTCTCTAGATGCCAGATCTTTCCATGGGATCAACTGGCCTTGCCCATCTCTGGTGATCAAATTCTGTCAGAGGCTCTGTTGAACTGTAGCTTGTGATACTTGAGACTGTTTACCAACGCTTATGAAGAGGACACATTTTGAAGCCCTCAAGCACCTCAAGAACTCATTCCTGCTTTCATGTGGCAACCTGTTCTCCTGGTTTAACATACATAGGCACCACCCGCCGCCCCCCCCCCCGCCCCCTGCTGCCCCACATCATTTCTGTGAAACAAAGACCAATTGACTTTAAAGAGAAACTCTACAACTCTTGGTTTAGCTCTTTTTCTTTTCTTTATTTGCATTTCCCTGATGATCGGTCATGTTGAGCAACTTTCCATATGCCTATTAAGTATTTTCTTTAGTTTGATTAAATAAAATTTAAAGGAATACTTTGACTTCTCTTTGACTTGGTGTTTTTAGAGCTGCCCTGCCCGACTCATTACCACCACCACCACTGGATCCATTGGGATTTTTATCCCTTTCCCATTTCCGGCCACTGGGTGTATTACTTGCTTTATACATTCGCTCCCTAAGTGAGCACACCCAGGCTACACTGATGATCTTCTTTCTGTTGGTTGTTCTTCAACCTAAGAGTATCTTTTTAATTTTTGAGGGGCCTCTATACTGTTAACCATGATGGCTGAGCCAGTTTACACTCCCACCAACAATGTCGGAGGGTTTGCTTTCCTCCACATATCTTCACCAACACTTGTTATCATTCTCCTTGTTGATAATGGTCATTTTTACACGTGTAAGGTGGTTTTGATTTGCATTTCCCTGGTGGTTGGTCAAGTTGAGAAACTTTTCATATGCCTATTAAATATTGGAATGTGTTTTTGGAAACACGTATTTTTATTTCCTCTGCCCATTTTTAAACCAGACCACTTCTTGATTTCATTGTTTTTATTGGGTTGTATAAGTTCTGTATAAATGTGGAATAGTAATCATTTTTCATACATGGTTTGCAAATATCGTAGCTTGTAATTTAATGTTGAGGAGTTTCTTCAACATGTTTTCTTCTAGGAGTTTTACATTATCAGGTCTTACATTATAATCTTTGATCCATTTCAAGCTAAATTTTGTGAGTGGTGTAAGACTGGGTTCCAGTTTCCTTTTCTACATGTGGTAATGCAGCATTCCAAGCACCATTTGTTGAAGACAATATCCTTTAACCATTATGATGTCCTTGACTGTCTTATCAAATATTAGTTGACTGTATCTCCACTGGTTTAATCCTCGGCTTTCTATTCTATTCCATTGGTCTGCATGTCTCCTTTTCTATGCCAACATCATACCATTTGCATTACTATAGCTTTTGCAGTATAGCTTGGAATCAAGCACTGTGAGGCCTCCAGCTTTGTTTTTCTTTCTCACTATTACTATTCAGGGATTTTGTGATTTTATACAAATTTTAGGGTTATTTTTTTTTTCTATTTCTGTGAAAAATTCCATTGTAATTTTGATAGGGATTTTGTTAAATCTATAGGTGGCTTTGGGTAGCATGGGCATTTTAACAATATTATGTCTGCCAGTGCATGAAAATAAAATGTTCTTTTATTTGTTGGTGTCCTCCTAGATTTCTTTCACCAAAGAATTTTAAGTTTCTTTGTAAAAATCATTCACTTCCTTGGTTAATTTATTCCTAGACATTTTATTATTTTTGATGTTATGAATGGGCCTGTTTTTTATTTATTTTCCAGCGGTTTCATATTTAATGTATAAGGAAGAAACTGCTTTTTGCATATTGATTTTACATACTGAAATTTTGCTGAATTTGTTGATATGTCCAACAGTTTTTAGTTGAGCCTTTGGGTCTTTTCTTTATATAAGCTCATATCATATGACAATAATGACAATTTTACTTCTTTATTTCTGATTTGGGTGCCTTTTATCTCTTTGTCTTGCCTCATTGCTCTATACAGAATTTGAAGTACTATCCTATAAAATAAAGAGGGAATATGCAAATTGACCGTCACTTTGCCACAAAGATGGCAGCACCCACAGCAGACGCGGGGCGGGGGGGGGGGCCGTTTCCATAACACAAGATGGTTGCACCCACAGTGGAAGCCGAGTTCCCATAACAAGCCTTAAAAAGCAATCAGCAGGGACCTGAGGCTGTGCCCCCCAGCCTCCTGGGGCTTGACAGGGGACCTCAGGCCATGCCCTCCGCCACGGCAGGGCTTGAAGGGGGACCTCAGGCTGTGCCCCCCGCACTGGCACTTGGGCAGGGATCTTAGGCTGTGCCCTCCCCACCGCCCCTGTGGGGCTTGACAGGGGACTTCAGGCCACGCCCCCCCACCCAGTGGGGCTTGATGGAGGACCTCGTGGTGCATCCCCCTGCCACAGTGCTGGGCCAGGGGACCTCAGGCCACGCCCCCCGCCCAGTGGGGCTTGATTGGGGACCTGAGGCTGTGCCACCCTCCTTGACAGGGGACCTGAGGTTGCGCCCCGCTCCTGGCGTCAGGCCGGGGGACCTGAGGCTGCACCCCTCACTCAGTGGGGCTTGACAGGGGACCTCAAGGCGCGCCTGCTTCCCCGAAGCCAGGCCAGGGGAGCTCAGGCCAAGCCCCTCACCCTGGCGCCAGGTTGGGGGACCTCAGGCCATGCCCCCCCACCTGGCAGGGCTTGACGGGGGACCTCAGGCCGAGCCTCCTGCCCAGCAGGGATTGAAAGGGGACCTCACGCTACACCCCCCACCCAGTGAGGTTTGACAGGACACATCAGGCCGTGCCCCTCGTCCTGGCACCAGACCAGGGGACCTCAGGTCATGCCCCCCGCCCGGGCACCGGGGCAGGGATCTGAGGTGGTGCCCACCCCCCTGCCCCTGTGGGGCTTGACAGGGGAACTCAGGCTGTGCCCCCCACCCTGGCTCCAGGCCGGGGGACCTCAGGCCCCACCCCCCACCCAGCAGGCCTTGATGGGGACCTCAAGCCATGCCACCGGCCCTGGCAGCAAACCGGGGGCCCTCAGACCGTGCCCCCTGCCCAGCAGGGATGGACGGGGAACCTCAGGCTATACACCCCACCTGGCGGGGCTTGACAGGGAATCTCAGGCCGTGCCCCCGCACAGGCACCAGGGTGGGGGACCTCATGTCGTGCCCCTGACACCTGGGCAGAGATCTGAGGCTGCGCCTGCCCCCCCAGCCCCCGTGGGGCTTGAAAGGGGACTTCAGATTGTGCCCCCCACCCTGGCGCCAGGCCGGGGGACTTCAGGCCGCACCTCCCACCCAGCAGGGATTGACAGGGGACTTCAGGCCATGCCACCCACCCTGGCACCAAGCCGGGGGAACTCAGGCTACGCCACCCACAAGGTGGGGCTTGACGGGAGACCTCAGGTCACGCCCCCCACCCAAGCACCAGGCCAGGGGCCTTGAGGCCACGCCCCCTGCCTGGCAGGCCCTGACAGGGGACCTCAAGACATTCCCCCTGCCTGGGCATCGGGGCAGGGATTTGAGGCAGTGCCCACCCCTCCCTACTCCCATGGGGCTTGACAGGGGACCTCAGGACATGCACCCCACCCTGGCGCTGGGCTGGGGGACCTGAGGCTGTGCCCTTCACTCGGTGGGGCTTGACAGGGGCCCTCAAGGCACGCCCCCGGTCCCGGTGCCAGGTTCGGGTACCTCAGGTCAATCCCCCGCCCTGGCACCTGAGCAGGGATCTGAGGCTGTGCCTACCCCCCTGCCCCCCTGCCCCCATGCGGCTTGAAAAAGGACCTCAGGCCATGCCCCCCACCCTGTGGGGCTTGATGGGGGACCTGAGGCTGCACCCCTCCCAGTGGGGCATGACGGGGGACCTGAAGCTGTGCTCCCCTCCCAACACCGGGCCGGGGGACCTGAGACTGCATCCTCTGCCCAACAGGGTTTGACAGGATACCACTAGGCACGTCTCCTGCCCCAATGCCAGGCCAGGGGACCTCAAGCCATGCCCCCCACCTGGGCATCGGGGCAGGGATCTGAGGCGGTGCCCATCCCCCCTGCCCCAGCAGGGCTTGACAGGGAACCTCAGGCTACACCCCCGCCTGGCGAGGCTTGACCGGGGACCTCGGGCTGCGACACCCCACCTAGCACCGGGCCAGGGGACCTGAGGCCGTACCCCCTGCCTGGCAGGGCTTGACAAGGGCCCTCAAGGCGCGCCCCCGGTCCCGGTGCCAGGTCCGGGTACCTCAGGTCAATCCCCCGCCCTGGCACCTGAGCAGGGATCTGAGGCTGCGCCTGCCCCCCTGCCCCCCTGCCCCCGTGCGGCTTGAAAAAGGACCTCAGGCCATGCCCCCCACCTTGGTGCCAGGCCAGGGGACCTCAAGCTGAACCCCCACGCAGCAGGGCTTGATGGGGGACCTGAGGCTTCGCCCCTCTCATGGCGCCAGGCCTGGGGACCTGAGGCTGCACCCCTCACTCAGTGGGGCTTGACAGGGGACCTCAGGGCGCACCTGGTGCCCTGACACCAGGCCAGGGGACCTCAGGCCACACCCCCCACCCTGGCGCCAGGTTGGGGGACCTCAGGCCATGCCATCTGCCCTTGCGCCAAGCTGGGGACCCTCAGACCATGACCCCCCCAAAAGGGCTTGACAGGGGACCTCAGCTTGACAGGGGACCGCCCTGGGGACTTGATGGAGGACCTCAAGGTGTGCCCTCCTTCCCCACTGCTGGGCTGGGGGTGCTCAGACTGCTCCCCTTGCCCCAAGTGGGGGTACCTCAGGCCATGCCCCCCACCCTGTGGGGCTTGATGGGGGACCTGAGGCTGCACCCCCCTCCCAGTGGGGCATGATGGGGGACCTGACGCTGTGCCCCCCTCCCAACACCGGGCCGGGGGACCTGAGTCTGCATCCTCTGCCCAGCAGGGTTTGACAGGATACCACTAGGCATGTCTCCTGCCCCAATGCCAGGCCAGGGGACCTCAGGCCATGCCCCCCACCTGGGCATCGGGGCAGGGATCTGAGGTGGTGCCCATCCCCCCTGCCTCAGCAGGGCTTGACAGGGAACCTCAGGCTACACCCCCGCCTGGCGAGGCTTGACCGGGGACCTTGGGCTGCGACCCCCCCACCTAGCACCGGGCCAGGGGACCTGAGGCCGCACCCCCTGCCTGGCAGGGCTTGACAGGGGACCTCAGACAGCGCCCCCCACCTGGTGGGGCTTGATGGAGGACCTCAAGGTGTGACCCCCTCCGCAGTGCTGGGCCGGGTGACCTTAGGCTGCTTGCCTCACCCTGGATGGGGGGACCTCATACAGTACCCCCCACCCAGCGGTGCTTGTCAGGGGACCTGAGTCTGCACCCTGCTCCAGGCACCAGGCTGGGAGACCTGAGGTTGTGCCCTCTGCCTGGTTGCGCTTGACAGGGGACGTCAAGGCATGCCCACTGCCCAGCAGGGCTTGACAGGGGACCTCAGGCCGAGCCCCCCGTCCTGGCGCTGGGCCAGTGGACTTGAGGCTGTTCCTCTCGCCTGAAGAGCTTGGCAAGAGTGGGACCAGCCCGGTCTGGATCTAGCCCAATGGGGGTGTGGGCGGCCGCCTTTCAGCCTTGCATGATTTGGAGGCGCACGTGGGTGGGTGGGGACTTGATCTGAGTCCTGTGGTGTGCTCCAGACTCTGACAGGAGGAAGATTTTTATATAAATTTTACTAATTTGCTTTCATCTGACACTTCTATTATAGAAAAAGGGCAAATAGCAATATTAAAATATTTCCTCTAATTAATCCCATTTTAATGTGAACAAATTTCATGCACCGGTCCACTAGTCCTATCTAATAAAAGAGTAATATGCAAATTGACCTTAGTGCTGCTACGCCCACCAGCCACGCCCACCAGCCAATCAGAAGGGAATATGCAAATAAAACCAACCAAGATGGCTATAGCCACAGAGAGCAGGAGGGAGGCTTGGGTTTCCCCGGCGATGGAGGAAGCCAAGCTTTCTGCCTGCCCTTGCCGGCCTAGGCCTCCACTCAAGGCTACAAAGTTTCAATGATAGAAGATACATAAACCCAAACAGAAATGACGGCAGCCACAGAGCTGGAAAGAGCAGGAGGCTAGGGTTGCCCCCGGTGATAGAGGAAGCCAAGCTTTCTCCACACCCTGGCCGGCCCAGGCCTCTGCTTAAGGCTACAAAGTTTCAATTATAGAAGCTACATAAATCCCCCAAAAAATGGCTGCTGCCACGGAGAAAGCAGAAGGCTTGGCTCCACTCCAGGCTACAAAGTTTCAATTGTAGAAGATAAATAAACCCCAGACACCAGAGCCTTCGCTTGGGTCACTGGGGGGTGCGGCCAGCCTGCAAACCACCACAGGCCCCTTGCCCAGGCTGCCCCAAGCCCCAAGGGAACCCCCACCCTGATCCAGGACACCCTTCAGAGCAAACCAGCTTGCCCCCACCTGTGCACCAGGCCTCTATCCTATCTAATAAAAGAGTAATATGCAGATTGACCATCACTCCAACACACAAGATGGCTGCCCCCATGTGGTCAAAGATCCTGCCCCCATGTGGTCAAAGATCCTGCCTCCATGTGGACACAAGATGGCCACTACAAGATGGCCAGCAAGGGAGGGCAGTTGGGAGGAACCAGGCCAGCAAGGGAGGGAAGTTGGGGGCAATCAAGCCTGCAGGGGAGGGCAGTTAGGGGTGACCAAGCCAGCAGAGGAGGAAGTTGGGGGCGACCAGCCCTGCAGGGAAAGGCAGTTGGGAGGGACCCAGGCCTGCAGGAAAGAGCAGTTGGGGGGAAACAGGCCTGCAAGGGAGGGCAGTTAGGGGTGACCAGTCCTGCAGGGGAAGGCAGTTAGGGGTGACCAGGCCTACAGGGGAGGGCAGTTAGGGGCAAACAGGCTGGCAGGGGAGCAGTTAGGCATCAATCAGGCCGACAGGGGAGTGGTTAGGGCGTGATCAGGCTGGCAGGCAGAAGCAGTTAGGGGCAATCAGGAAGGCAGGCAGGCGAGCAGTTGGGAGCCAGCAGTCCTGTATTGTGAGAGGGATGTCCAACTGCCCATTTAAACGGGCAGTCAGACATCCCTCGAGGGGTGCTAGATTGGAGAGGGTGCAAACTGGGCTGAGGGACACCCCCTCCCCCATGCACGAATTTCGTGCACCGGGCCTCTAGTAAAAGAATAATATGCAGATTGACCATCACTCCAACACACAAGATGGCTGCCCCATGTGGTCAAAGATCCTGCCCCCATGTGGACATAAGATGCCCACCACAAGATGTCCAGCAGGGGAGGGCAGTTTGCAGGAACCAGGCCTGCAAGGGAGGACAGTTGTGGGCGATCAGGCCAGCAGGGGAGAGCAGTTGGGCGGTACCAGGCCTGCAGGGGACGGCAGTTAGGGGTGACCAGGCCTGCAGGGGAAGGCAGTTAGGGGCAAAAAGGCTGGCAGGGGAGCAGTTAGGTATCAATCAGGCTGGCAGGGGAGTGGTTAAGGGGTGATCAGCCTGGCAGGCAGAAGCAGTTAGGGGCAATCAGGAAGGCAGGCAGGTGAGCAGTTGGGAGCCAGCAGTCCTGGATTGTGAGAGGGATGTCCGACTGCCCGTTTAGACCTGATCCCACCAGGATCGGGCCTAAATGGGCAGTCGGACATCCCTTGAGGGATCGCAGATTGGAGAGCGTGCAGGCTGGGCTGAGGGCCACCCCCCATGCACTAATTTTGGGCACCAGGCCTCTAGTATTGAATAAGAGTGATGTGAGTGGGCATTCTAATCTTGTTCTTGGTCTTAGAGAAAAAGCTTTTTAACTTTTGCCATTGAGTGTGATGCTAGCTCTGGGTTTGTCATATATGGCCTTTATCACATTGCAGTATTTTCCTTCTATACCCAAGCTATTGAGGTGTTGTTTGTTTTCCTTCTCATCAATAAAAGATGTTGTATTTTTTAGAAAGCTTTTCCTGCATCTATTGATATGATTGCATGGTTTTTTTTTGTCATTCATCTTATTAATGTGGTGTATATTTATTGATAGTGTGGTGTTAATGTATTTATATTCATAATTTTAACCATTTCTGCATCCCAGGGTTATATCCCACTTAGCCATGGAATATAAACCTTTTAATGAGTTCATTGTTTCAGTTTTCTAATATTTTGTTGAGAATCTTTGCATCTATGTTTATCAGGGATATTGGTCTATAGTTTTCTTTGTTTTAGTGTCCTTTTCTGGTTTTGGTATCAGGGTAATGCTCCCTTTCAAAGAGAATTTGAATGTGTTTCCTCCTCTTCAGTATTTTTGAATGGTTGAGAAAGTTTGGCATTAATTTTTCTTTAAATGTTTGGTAAAATTCTCCAGTGAAACCATCTATTCCTATTGTCCAATTTGTATACCTTTTATTTATTTTTTTCTTTTCTGATTGCTATGGCTAAGACTTCCAGTATTATGTTGAAATAGAGGCCGGGTGCACGAAATTCGTGCACAGGGGAGGGGGGTGTCCCTCAGCCCAGCCTGCACCCTCTCCAATCTGGGACCCCTCGAGGGATGCCTGACTGCTCGTTTAAGCCCGATCCTGGTGGGATCGGGCCTAAACGGGCAGTCGGACATCCCTATCACAATCCAGGACTGCTGGCTCCCAACTGCTTGCCTGCCTGCCTTTCTGATTGCTCCTAACCGCTTCTGCCTGCCAGCTTGATCACCCCCTAACGACTCCCCTGCCAGCCTGATTGATGCCTAACTGTTCCCCTGCCATCCTGTTTGCCCCTAACTGCCCTCACCTGCAGGCCTGGTCACCCTTAACTGCCCTCCCCTGCAGGCATGGTCACCCCTAACTGCCCTCCCCTGCAGGCCTGGTCCCCCCCAACTGCTCTCCCCTGCAGTCTTGGGTCCCCCCCCAACTGCTCTCCCCTGCAGGCCTGGGTCTCTCCCAACTGCCTTTCCCTGCAGGCCTGGTCGCCCCCAACTTCCCTCCTCTGCCAGCTTGGTCACCCTTAACTGCCCTCCCCTGCAGGCTTGATTGCCCCCAACTGCCCTCCCTTGCAGGCCTGGTCCCTCCCAACTGCCCTCCCCTGCTGGCCATCTTGTGGTGGCCATCTTGTGTCCAAATGGGGGCAGGATCTTTGACCACATGGGGCCAGCCATTTTGTGTGTTGGAGTGATGGTCAATCTGCATATTATTCTTTTATTAGATAGGATAGAGGCCTGGTGCACAGGTGGGGGCCAGCTGGTTTGCCCTGAAGGGTGTCCTTGATCAGGGTGGGGGTTCCCTTGGGGCTTGGGGCAGCCTGGGCAAGGGGCCTGTGGTGGTTTGCAGGCCGGCCACGCCCCCTGGTGACCCAAGCAGAGGTCCTGGTATCTAGAGTTTATTTATCTTCTACAATTGAAACTTTCTAGCCTGGAGTGGAGCCAAGCCTTCTGCTTGCTCCATGGCAGCAGCCATTTTTGGGGGGATTCATGTATCTTCTATAATTGAAACTCTGTAGCCTTAAGCAGAGGCCTGGGCCGGCTAGGGTGTGCAGAAGCTTGGCTTCCTCCATTGCCGGGGACAACCCTAGCCTCCTGCTCTTTCCAGCTCTGTGGCTGCCGTCATTTCTGTTTGGGTTTATGTATCTTCTATCATTGAAACTTTGTAGCCTTGAGTGGAGGCCTAGGCCGGCAAGGGCAGGCAGAAAGCTTGGCTTCCTCCATCGCCGGGGAAACCCAAGCCTCCCACCTGCTCTCTGTGGCTATAGCCATTTTGGTTGGGTTTATTTGCATATTTGCTCCTGATTGGCTGGTGGGTGTGGCTTGTGGGTGTAGCGGATGATGGTTAATTTGCATGTTACTCTTTTTTTATATAGGATAATTAAGAAACACCAATCAGAAAGGATATATGCACCCCTATGTTCATAGCAGCACAATTTAAAATAGCTAAGATTTAGAAACAGCTTAAGTGCCCATAGGCAGATGAGTGGATTAGAAAACTGTGGTACATCTACACAATGAAATACTACACTGCTATTAAAATGAACTGCTAGCATTTGCAACAGTATGGATGGACCTAGAGAGCATTATGTTAAGTGAAATAAGTCAGTCAGAGTATGATAAATATCGCATTATCTCACTCATTTGTGGAATATAATGAACAACATAAACTGATGAACAAAAACAGATCCTGAGACAGAGAAGCATTGATCAGAAGCTCAAACCTCACAGGGAAGGTAGTGGAAGATGGAGTAACGGGGAGAGTCAACCAAAGTACTTGTATAAATGCATATAAGCATAACCAATGGACACAGACACCAGGGGGTGAGGGCATGAATGGAGGGTGTGCAGGCACAATGGGGGATAAGGACACATATGTAATACCTTAATACATAAAGAAAGAAAAAAGAAAAAAGAAAATTAATAAATGTGAACTTACTATCTCTGGGTTGGGGAAGGCTTCCACCAACTTTCTCGGTTGTGCAGGTTGTTAAAAAGATATGGAAGCAACCCAAGTATCCATCAACAACTAAGTGGTTAAAAATCAGTGGTATATATATAATAGAATATTACTCAGCCATAAAAAAATAATTAAATCTTAACATTTGTGACAGCATGGATGGACCTGGAGGTTATAATGCTCAATTAAATTAGGCACTCAAAGACAAATACCATATGATTTCACTTATATGTGGAATATACAAAAAAAAATAAATGAACAAACAAAATTGAAACAGATTCAGAGACACAGAGAAAGCCCTGGTGGTTGCCTGGGAGTGGAGTTTGGGTGACTGAGTTAAAGAGGTAAATGAAGTAGTATGTTCAAATTGGTAATTACAAAATAGTCACGAGGATATAAAGTAAAGCATAGTGAATACAGTCAATAATATTGTGATAACTATATGTAGTGCCATTGGCTACTGTAAATATATAGGGGAACACTATGCAAAGTATATGATTGTCTAACCCCTAAGCTGTATACTTATATCAAATATAAATTAAAATAGAAAGTAAACTGTAAAATAAATGCATGAATGAATGAATGAATGAATGAATGAATAAAGCAAGTAAGAAAATAATGCTGCAATGAACATAGAAATGCATATGTCTTTTAAAATAAGCTATTTGGATTTATTTGAATAAATGCCCATAAAAGGATTGCTGGGTCATATGGTAATTCTATTCTTACTTTTTAAAAAATATATTTTTACTAATTTCAGTGAGAAAGAGAGAGGGAGACATAGAAACATCAATGATGAGAGAGTCATTGATCAGCTGCCTCCTGCACGCCCCCTACTGAGGATAGAGCCTGCATCCAGGGCATGTGCCCTTGACCAGAACTGAACCCGGGACCCTTCATTCCGCAAGCCAACACTCTATCCACTGAGCCAAACTGGCTAGGGCTACTCTTACTTTTTTGAAGAATTTTCATAGTGTTTTCCATAGTGGCTGCACCAATTTGCATGCCCCTCACTGGGGATCAAGGCAGCAACCCCAACATATGTCCTAACCAGGAATGAAACTGTGACCTCCTGGTTCATGGGTCAATGCTCAACCACTGAACCACATCAGCTGGGCAAGAGCAGTTATATTGTCTAACTCGTGTAAGGTAATTTAAAGATTTTTCCTTGTTAAATATTTTTTGGCATTCATTTCAATACCAGCCCAAGGAAAAATTATTTTTCCCAATCTGGTACCTTTATTCAGGTTGATATTACCAGGTATTGAACATTCTTAACTATGTATGTAATTAGTTGTAGATACTCACCTTTGAAGTATGTTTAAATATGATGTCCAATGTTATCTTTCTAGTAAAAAGAATTAGGGAAATAGAAAATAACTATTATAGTGAGTGCTTGGCCTATAATATTATGTGTGATATAGGAGGAAACTGAAGTAAGAAAAAATAAAAAATGAAGGTGGATATTATAGAGGGCTGGTCTGGAAACTTGGGTTAGTTGTCCATAACAGATATCATCTGCTTTATTTCCTAGTAATTATAAATTTCAAAAATTATGTTTGTTGAGAAGTCCAATGAGGTGTAAAAGTTTTTTTTTTTTAATTTGGAAATATGAATTCAAGAGTCAACACCTTTAAATTTGGTTACACATGGATTAGTTAAGAATATATGAACTTTTGGAGGGATTAGGTAGAAAGGAAAAGATAAATATATATATTTTTTTATTTACAAAGGTTTAATTTACCAAATTGTTGTAGGTCTGTTTAGCTTAGGAGAAAACATTCTCATATCTGGAAAACAAAGATTAAGAATAAGAACAAGTAGTATTTTTTTAAAACATATTTTATTGATATTTTACAGAGAGGAAGGGAGAGGGATAGAGAGCTAGAAACATCGATGAGAGAGAAACATCGATCAGCTGCCTCCTGCACACCCCCCACTGGGGATGTGTCCGCAACCCAGGTACATGCCCTTGACCAGAATCGAACCCGGGACCCCTCAGTCCGCAGGCCGACGCTCTATCCACTGAGCCAAACCGGTTTTGGCACAAGTAGTATTTTTATAAAAATTCATAAAAATTATAATCATCCTTATCAGTTTATTTAGTCCCATGTAATTAATTCTTGTAGATCTTGATTTTTTTGTTAGCAGTTTTATGAATGCAGTTTTTACTTAGACTTCTGCAGATCTTTACCAGGTTCAGTGTTATATTTTAAAGTTAATTAGAAATCTATACTATAGTGTCAGAATCTTCTCCATGTATTTCTCTGAAGATAAAACATCTTTATATGAACATTTTTGTAAAAACATCTTAGTAAAGAAATAATCATCTGTAAATAATAAAATGATTTTAAAATGGTCATAGTAAATATTTGGTGAGAGTTCATATGCATACATATATGCATATAAATAATACAATTAACTTACTAATCCATTCCAATCTTAGTTAACTTGACCATATATGAAATTATTTAGGTTCCCTCCTCCATAAACCTTCTGCAACATACACAAACATTCTGCAACCTACATATACTTTTCAGCTTTTGTCCTATATTTTTCTTTCTTATGTTAAAACTAGTGACCTGGGGGAGGAGACAAAATGGCGGCAGAATAGACAGACTTTTCCCAGAGCAGATACAATGAACAGCTGAAATGAATAACATCCAACCCGAATTGTTGAAGGAGACTCAGCAGGTGAGACAGTTTGCAACCGAGAAGGGCATAGGATCTCTGGAAAAAGCCCAAGGCACTGCAACCACTTGAGCAGCAGAAATGTGAGCAACTGTTGGCTCCTGTCCAAGGAGCAGCAGCCCTGGGAGCAGCCCACCCCAGGCCTAAGAGTAGCAGCCTCACGTGACCTACCCATGTCTAAGGAGCAGTAGCTGTATAAGTGGCCCACTCCCGCATCCAAGGAGCAGCAATGATGTGAGCAGCCCACCCCATCTGAGGAGCAGCAGCTGGAAGAGCAGACACCCATGATTGAGGAGCAGCAGCCCCACGCAGCCTGCCCTCATCTGAGGAGCAGGAGCTGTGTGCAGCCAGGACTCTGCTCCTGTCCAAGGAGCAGCAGCTGTGTGAGCAACCTGCCCCTGTCCGAGGAGCAGCAGCCACATGAGCAATCCACCCAGGTCTGAGGAGTGGCAGCCCTGCACAGGCTGCACTGGTCCAAGGAGCAGCAGCCACACACAGCCTGAACCTGTCCAATGAGCAGCAGCTGGGTGAACAGCCAGCCCCCATCTAAAGGAGCAGCCCATCCCCTGTCCAAGGAGCAGCAGCTGTGTGAGCAGCCCGGCCCCATATGAGGAACAGCAGCACCGTGAGCAGACTGCCCACATTCGAGGAGCAGCAGCCACCTGAGCAGCCCACCCTGGATCAAGAATCAGCAGCCACACAAGCAGACCACCCATGTTCGAGGAGCAGCAGTCCTGTGGTCTGAGGAGCAGCAGCCACATACAGCCTGCACCTATCTGATGAGCAGCTGCTGGGTGAGGGGCCCACCCATGTCCAAGGAGCAGCAGCCACACATGCAGCTCACTCCTGCCTGAGGAGCAGCAGCTGCACAAGCAGCCTGTCCTGGATCGAGGAGCAGCAGCCACACAAGCAGACTGCCCACATCTGAGGAGCGGCAGCCCTGCACAGTCCGCACTGGTCTAAGGAGCAGAAGCCACATGCAGCCTGCACTTGTCTGACGAGCAGCAGCTGGGTAGCAGCCTGTCCCCATCTGAGGAGCAACAGCCACAAGTGCAGCTCATTCCTGCCTGAGGAGCAGCAGCAACGCAAGCAGCCCATCCCCTGTCTGAGGAGCAGCAGCTGCGTGAGGAGCCAGAACCTGTATGAGGAGCACCAGCCCAGCAAGAAACCTGCCATGGTCCAAGAAGCAGCAGCCTCACGACCATACTGCACAATCTGAGGAACAGCAGCAGCGTGCATACAGCCCTGATCCAAGGAGAAGCAGCCATGTGAGCAGTCGGCCCTTATCCGAGGAGCAGCACCCATGTGAGCAGCTCACCCCTGTCCAAGGAACAGCAGCTGTGTGAGCAACATCCCCCACCAGCCACAGGAGGCACCACTGCTGCGAACAGAATGCACGAGAGGAGCCGTGGCCAACTGAGGAGCAACCACTTCAGCGACCACCTGAGGAGCAACCGCAGTCTGAGGAGCCACTGCCACCCAACGAGCAGCCCCTGCATGACTCGACATCTAGATCAGTCGGTGAGACCAACAATTGGTAGACAAAGATAACCCCAAAGGAAAGAAAAGGAGGAATCACCAGAAAAGCAGCTAAGTGAAATGGAGGCAAGCAATATGTCAGAAAAAGAATTCACAATAAGGGTCATGCAGTTCATAAACCGGATGGAGGAAAAAATCAACAACTTATGTAAGAATCAAGAAGAAATGGATGAAAAAATCAATAACTTATGTAAGAATCAAGAAGAAATGAAGAGTGATATAGCTGCAATAAAAAACACCATGGAAAGTTTCAACAGAACACTAGGAGAAGCGGAGGACAGAATTAGCAAATTAGAAGACAGGGAAGCAAAACACACTCAAACTGAACTGCAGTTGGAGAAAAATATTAAAATACAGGAGGATAGCCTAAGGGAGCTATGGGACAACATGAAACGAAGCAACATACGAATAATAGGAGTGCCAGAACAACAGGAAAAGGAACAAGGGTTAGAAAACCTATTTGAAGAAATAATGACAGAAAACTTCCCTGATGTGGGGAAGAAAAAAGTCACACAAGCACAGAGAGTCCCAAACAAGATGAACCCAAAAAGACCCACACCAAGACACATCATAATTATGTTGGCAAATGTTAAAAACAAAGAGAATATTAAAGGCAGCAAGAGAGAGACAGAAAGTTACATACAAGGGAGCTTCTATTAGATTATCAAATGATTTCTCAACAGAAACACATCAGGCCAGAAAAGAATGGAAGGAAGTTTAAAAAGTGATGCAAAGCAAAGGACTGAATCCAAGAATACTATATCCAGCAAGGCTATCACTCAGAATTGAAGGGGAAATAAGGAGCTTCACTGACAAAAAATGGCTAAGGGAATTTATCACTACCAAGCTAGCAATGCAAGAATAAAGGGACTGGTGTAAAAAGAAAAAACAAAAAGGTAAGAAAGAACACAGGCACAAAAAATAAAAATGGCTACAAACAATTACCTTTCAATAATAACTTTAAACGTAAATGGACTAAATGCTCCAATCAAAAGACATCGAGTGAGTAAATGGATAAAAAAACATAACTCATATACACTAAGTGGACAGAATATTATGATCTCTAAACTCATAATAATCTTGCCACTCAGTGTGTGTGTATATATATATATATATATATATATATATATATATGCATTTGTGCATGGGTGGGGTTCGGCCAGCCTGGCAAGGGGGAGGGTACATGGGCGGTTGGCCAACCTGGCTGCTGATTGAACTACTAGTTGAGGGGACAATTTGCATATTAGCCTTTTATTATATAGGGTACACACTGAGTGGCCAGATTATTATGCATTCAGAGATCATAATAATCTGGCCACTCAGTGTATATGCTATCTACAAGAGACCCACTTCAGAACAAGGGACTCACACAGACTGAAAGTGAAGGGATGGAAAAATATCTTTCAGGCAAATGGAAATGAAAAAAAAGCTGGGGTAGCAATACTTATATCTGACAAAACAGACCTCAAAGTGAAGGCCATAACAAGAGATATGGAAGGCCATTTCATAATACTTAAGGGACTGATACAACAGAGGATTTAACCCTGATAAACATATATGCACCCAAGGCAGGATCACCCAAATACATAAAAAAAACTCCTGGAAGATATCATGGGAGAGATCAACAACAATAAAATCATTATAGGAGACTTTAATACACCACTGACATCACTGGATAAATCATCTAGACAAAAAATCAGCAAAGAAACAGGAATCCTAAATGACTCACTAGATCAGATGGACTTAAATGACATCTACAGAATATTTCACCCCAAAGCCATGGAATATACGTTCTTCTCAAGTGCACATGGGACATTTTCAAAAATATACCACGTATTGGGTCACAGGCAAAGTCTCCCCAAATTCAAGAAGATTGAAATCATAACAAGCATTTTCTCGGACCACAATGGCATAATATTAGAAATAAACTACAAGAAAAACAGCCTCCAAAATACAAACACTTGAAAGCTGAATAGCATGCTATTAAATAATGGCTGTGTTACCAAAGAGATCAAAGAAGAAATTAAAAACATCCTGGAAACTAATGACAATAAAAACACAACAATTCAAAATTGGTGGGACATAATGAAAGCAGTTCTGAGAGGGAAGATTAGAGCGCTATAGGCCTAACTCAAAAAAGAAGAAAAAAAAATGGTAATAAATCATCTAACACTACAACTGAAATAATTAGAAAGAGAGCAACAAGAAAAGCCCAGAGTGAGCAGAAGGAAGGAGATAATAAATAAAGATCAGAGCAGAAATAAATGACATAGAGACCAAAAAAACAATACAAAAGATCAATGAAACCAAGAGCTATTCCTTTGAAAGGATAAACAAGATTGATGAACCCCTGGCCTGGCTCAACAAGAAGCAAAGAGAGAGGACCCAAATAAACAAAATCAGAAATTAAACAGGCAAAATAACAACATATCCCACAGAAATGTAAAGGATTGTTAAAAAATACTATGAACAACTCTATTCTGCCAAACTAGACAACCTAGAGGAAATGGACATCTTCCTAGAAAAATGCAACCTTCCAAACTCAATCAGGAAGATTCTAAAAATCTCAAAAGGCTGATAACTATGGAAGTCAAAGCAGTAATCAAAAATCTTCCAGCAAACAAAAGCCCAGGGACAGATGACTTCACAGGGGAGTTATACCAAACATTCAAGGAAGAACTAAAACCTATCCTCTTCAGACTATTTCAAAAAATTCAGGAGGAGGGAACACTTCCAAGCTCCTTCTATAAAGCTAGCATCATCCTAATACCAAAAACAAATAAAGACAACAAAATAAAAGAGAATTACAGGCCAATATCCCTCATGAACATAGATACCAAAATCCTCAACAAAATTCTAGCAAATAGGATCCAGCAGTACATCAGAAAGATCATACACCATGACCAAGTAGGATTTATGCTGGGAATACAGGGATGGTACAATATTTGCAAATCAATAAATCTGATATATCACATAAACAAATTGAGAGATAAAAGTCACATAGTCATATCAATTGATGCAGAAAAAATATTTGACAAAATCCAACACCCTTTCTTGATAAAAACTCTCAACAAGATGGGAATAGAAGGATCATACCTCAACATAATAAAAGCCATATATGACAAACCCACAGCCAACATCATATTCAATGGGCAAAAACTAAAACTGTTTCCCCTAAGAACAGGAACAAGACAGGGGTGCCCACTCTCACCATTCCTGTTCAACATAGTACTGGAAGTACTAGCCATTGCAATCAGGCAAGAAGAAGAAATAAAAGGCACCCAAATTGGAAAAGAAGTAAAGCTGTCCTTATTCGCAGATGACATGTTACTGTACATAGAAAACCCTAAATACTCCATCAAAAAATTATTAGATGTAATGAATTAATTTGGCAATGTAGCAGGATTCAAAATTAATGCCAAGAAATCTTGGCATTTCTTTACACCAATAGTGAACTTACAAAAAGAGAGACTAAAAAAGCAATCCCATTTATCATCGCACCAAAAAAATTAAGATACCTAGGAATAAACTTAACTAAGGAGGTAAAAGAGCTATATGCGAAAAACTACAAGACACTGAAAAAAGAGATAGAGGAAGACATAAACATTTGGAAGAACATACCATATTCATGGATTGGTAGAATCAACATCATCAAAATGTCCATACTACGCAAAGCTCTTTAGATTCAATGCAATCCCCATTCAAATACCAATGGCATATTTCACAGACCTAGAAAGAAATCTCAAAAAATTCACCTGGAATAAAAAAGACCCTAAATAGCTGCAGCATTCCGGAGGATGAAGAACAAAGTAGGTGGGATCTCAGTACCAGATATCAAGCTGCATTACAAAGCCACTGTTCTCAAAACAGCCTGGTACTGGCACAAGAACAGATATATAGACCAGTGGAATAGAATAGAGAACTCAGAAATTGACTCAAACCAATTAATATTTGACAATGGAGGCATGAATATACAATAGAGTCAAGACAGTCTCTTCAATAAATGGTGTTGGGAAAATTGGACAGATACATACAAAAAATGAAACTAGACCACCAACTTACACCATACACAAAAATAAACTCAAAATGGATAAAGGACTTACACATAAGACGGGAAACCTTAAAAATACTAGAGGAATCCACAGGCAGCGAAATCTCTGACATATGCCAAAGCAATTTCTTCACTGATACTGCTCCTAGGGCAACGGAAACTAAAGAGAAAATAAACAAATGAGACTACATCAAAATAAAAAGCTTTTTTACAGCAAAAGAAACCATCAACAAAACAACAAGAAAGCCTACTGCACAGGAGAACGTATTTGCCAATGTTATCACCGATAAGGGTTTAATCTCCAACATTTACTGGGAACTCATACAACTTAACAAAAAGAAGATAACCAATCAAAAAATGGGCAACAGACCTAAATAGATACTTTTCAAAAGAAGACAGAGGAAGGCCAAGAGGCATATGAAAACATGCTCAAAGTCACTAATCATCTGAGAGATGCAAATCAAAATGACAATGAGATACTATCTCATACCTGTCATAATGGCTATCATCAACAAATCAACAAATGACAAGTGCTGGCGAGGATGCAGAGAAAAACAACCCTAGTGCATTGCTGGTGGGAATGCAGACTGGTGCAGCCACTGTGGAGAACAGTATGGCGTTGCTTCAAAAAACTAAAAATGGAACTCCCATTTGACCCAGTGATCCCACTTCTTGGAATATATCCCAAGAAACTAGAAACACCAATGATAAAGGATATATGCACCCCTATGTTCATAGCAGCACAATTCACCATAGCTAAGATTTGGAAACAGCCTATGTGCCCATCAGCAGATGAGTGGATTAAAAAACTGTGGTCCATCTACACAAAGGAATACTACACTGCTGTAAAAAAGAAGGAATTCTTACCATTTGCAACAGCATGGATTGAACTGGAGAGCATTATGCTAAGTGAAATAAGCCAGTCAGAGAAAGATAAATATCATATGATCTCACTCATCTATGGAATATAATGAACAACATAAACTGATGAACAAAAACAGATCTAGAGACAGAGAAGCATTGATCAGACTGTCAAACTTCAGAGGGAAGGTAAGGGATGGTGGGGGTAAGGGGGAGAGATCAACCAAAGGACTTGTATGCATGCATATATGCCTAACCAATGGACACAGACAACAGGGGGGTGAGGACCTGAGTGAGTGGGAAGGGGGGCAATGGGGGAATAAGGACACATATGTAACACCTTAATCAATAAAGAAATTAAAAGAAAAGGCTAGTGACTCGGTGCATGAAATTCGTGAACATTAAAAGGGAATTAATTAGAGGAAATATTTTAATATTGCTATTTCCCTTTCTCTATAATAGAAGTGTCAGAGATGAAAGAAAATTAATAAAATGTATATGAAAATCTTCCTCCTTTCAGAGTCTTGGGTGTGTCACGGGAACCAGAGTCAAGTCCTCGCCCACCCACATGTGCTTCGAAATTGCGCAAGACCAAGACCTGGCTGGCCCCACCCCCTTTGGTCTAGATCCAGACCCAGCTGGCTTTACCCCCATCAAGCACTGCTGGGTAGGGGGGCATGGCCTCAGGTCACCTGGCCCAGTGCCGGGGCAAGTGGCATGGCCTGAGTTCCCCAGGTGCAGGGGAAAAAAGTATGGTTCACTTGAGGTCCCCTGGCCCGGGCCAGGGGGCGTGGCCTGAGGTCCCCCTTCAAGACCTACCATGCGGGGGGTGCAACCTCAGGTCCCCTGGCCTGGGGCAGGGTGAACAGCCTGAGGTCCCCTGGCATGGCACCAGGGCAGGGGGCATGGCATGAGATCCCCTGGCCTGGTCCATCGCCAGGGGCATGGCCTGAGGTCCTCTGGCCTAGCACCAGGGCAGTGGGTGAGGCCTGAGGTCCCCCGTCAAGCCCTGCTGGGCGAGGTCTGCAGCCTGAGGTCCCCCAGCCTGGCACCAGGGTGGGGGGCGCAGCCTGAGGTGCCCTGTCAAGCCCTGCCAGGTGGGGGATGCAGCCTGAGGTTCCCTGTCAAGCCCCACCAGGTGGGGGGTGCAGCCTCAGGTCCCCTGGCCCAGCCCATCACCACGTAGCCTCAGGTCACTGCTGATTGCTCATTAAGGCTTGTTACGGGAACTCTGCCCCCACTGTGGGTGCAGCCATCTTGTGTTACGGAATCCCTGCCTCCACTATGGGCACAGCCATCTTGATCATAACGTGTGACCGTCAATATGCATATTCCATCTTTATTAGATAAGACAATAATTTTACTGAAGGTCAAAATTACTTTCCTTTTTTATTTTAACCAAAAAAGTCTTTTATATCCTTTGTTATTAAAAAACAAAAGAAACACAAAACCCACATTCTATTTTCTATCCAACAAAAGTGCATCCCATAACTCATATCTTCCTCCACATAAAACATACATACTATTTTCAATACAGCCACTTTGTTTTTTAACATTCTTTTCTATTGGTTTTATTTAAAAAAATGTAGCTCTTTTACAAGTCAGTCTTGCCAAGGAAACTTATACAAAAGTATGCATTCTAAAAAGTCATCTTTTCACCCCTTCAGTCTCTGTCCAGTCTTTTAGTTAGTTCCTGGGTGTTTACCTTTCAAATAAATAAGATTTATAAAATTTAGGGACAGAAAGACAGTTTTTAACATTATATAATTTTTAGAACACTTATATTAACATCTACATAAATGAAATGAAAGATTTATTACCAATTATTTTATAATGCTTCCTGTATAATTTAACTTACCAAATAAGACAAATTAGTTTAATTTTTGTTTTTATTTTATAAAGAGAAATATTTTAGGTGTTTCAGGGATCCTTCTGAAAAAACTTCAGAGTTCTTCCTAGGTCAATACAAATTTATAATATTTTGGGAAGTTTTTCAAGCATATCAAAAGTTTAAAATATTTGGCCAAATAAAATCATAGATCATTATGCAACAATACTTAAGTGATTCATTTAATCATGCGACAATTAAAGACTTTTCAGGCAAATAAAAAGTTAAATAGTTATAAGCAAAATAAAGCTATTTTATGCTGGAAGCCAAGATCAACAGTAATTAATATAAATGCAAGAAGTCTGGTCAGAAGGCTGAATGGGGCTTTGATGTTCAGAAGGCTGAATGTCTGCATTTTATTACCTGCTGCTGACTCAATAGCCAAAGGCAACCCCCCAAACCTGATGATCTCTTTACTGTTTACCAAACATTACCATTGATATATCTGTTTGCATTCCTAAAAGGCAATTGTGTATTCTAGTAAATAAAAGCAGATGGAGACAGAGACTCAGTGGAACTTGGTCCCTCGAACCAAGTTCACAACTGGTTTCCCCCATAATTTCCAAATTTATATATCTTGTCTTGTGTATTAATTTGTGTGTCAGCCCTTTCTCCAGGTCTTTGAACCCAGGCCACTCTGGCAGTGACCTCACAATTTTGTATTAAGAGAATTCAGTTTTCCTTAAGTAATCAAGGACAAGATTATGACAACATAAAACATAGAACTTTGCTTTCTAGGCAAAAATCTTTTCATAAAATTTTAGGAGCAGACCAATAGTACAGGAAAACTGACCTTTTAAGGAGAAATAACATTAACTTTTAGCTTTGTATAGAACACCATTGATATTGAAGCTTAATTAATTTTTTTTTTAAATATATTTTATTGATATTTTACAGAGAGGAAGGGGGAGGGATAGAGAGCCAGAAACATCAATGAGAGAGAAACATCGATCAGCTGCCTCCTGCACACCCCCTACTGGGGATGTACCCGCAACCAAGGTACGTGCCCTTGACCGGAATCGAACCCGGGACCTTTCAGTCCGCAGGCCGACGCTCTATCCACTGAGCCAAACCGGTTTCGGCTAAGCTTAATTAATTTTTAAAACCATTATAATAACAATTTAATTTTTAAATACATTTTTATTGCTTTTTTACAGAGAAGAAGGGAGAGGGATAGTTAAAAACATTGATCAGTTGCCTTCTGCACACCCCCTACTAGGAATAACCCCTGCAACCAAGGTACATACCCTTGACTGGACTAGAGCCTGGGACACTTCAGTCTGCGGGCCAATGCTCTATCCACTGAGCCAAACCAGTTAGGGCAACAATTTAACTTTAGACATCTTGATTATAAACTCTCTCTCTCCACTCTGAAATAACCTGCGTAAAATTATTTTCATTTCTATTAATGAAACATATTTTTATACTTTATGCTATTTTTATTGAAAACATTAATTTATTTTATATTAATTAGAATTTTTAGCTCACAAATCATGATTTTTAGTGACAACTGAAAGTAAGCAATTAGTATTATTCAGATTGGGAAATTTACGAATACATTTTATAACTTCCAGAAACATAGGCTTTTTGACTTGCAAACATGTCTTATTATTTTTAGAAATGTGCTTCCTCAACATAATACATTTTTATTAACAGACACAAATATTTTTACTTTTCCTGTATTAAGAAGCCCAAAAGTAGGTAAACTTCATTGAGCAATTGTTTCAGTATTTCATATTATTTGTAAAATATCTATATATTCAATTATTTTTATCTTTTATCCTAGTAAAACTCTAAGGTTTCACGTATTGGCTAAAAGATTTTGGGAAACTATTTTTAAGCATACATATCATAAAACAATTATTGCTGAAATTTTCACACAAAAAACTCTCTATTTTACTTACATCTATTTATTTTATTGATTCTCAACAATTATATTTAGGTTACTCATGAGAATATTATGACACATTAGACAAAGTCAATTATTATACCAAGCTCTTTTTCCTATTGACAAACCTTGCTCTTTTTCCTATTGACAAACCTTGTAACAGTGATAACATGAACTTAATAATTTTTTTAAAACGCAGATTAAAAATAAAAATATTATAGTAAAAATTCATTTAAAGACATGTCTGTTTTAATTAAGCCAAACTTAAAGCAGTTTTAATATTAAATATTTTTAGATCATATGATATTGAAAAGTATTTGGGTTAGTTTTGTTGCATTTTAAAATTTATATAAGTGCTAAATTTTAAGCCAATTAAAAAGATCTCATATTCACCCAACAAAAGTAACAAATATATATTTTATTGTTGCTCAAGATGAATTATCAAAGAGTACTCAAAGATGTCCAGAAAGGTTTAATAATCATTACACTAAGCCTGTTCTGCCTCACACAGCACCTAACAGACTCAACAAAGACTTGTTTAAAAACAAATTTTTCAAAACCTGCTGGGTCCTGGTTCAACTTATTATGATATGATTTCTTCATTCCGACAATTCATAGTTCTCTTCCATGTAAGTTTCTGCAACATCACTGCATCCTGACAGGAAGATGAGTAATGTTTATATCTATATGAAAATGAGAAATTGCATTGTGTTTCTAGTTTACATCTATAGACTTCTCTTAGTAATGAAACTTTTAATGGTCAATAAAAAGTACAGGGATATTCATGGTACCCTAAAATGATATATGTATAGCTCTTTGATTTCTGTAAGTTTCCTCAGAGAGAAAGAAGTTCCTTTTGAAAAGGGCAAGACCCCCCTTCCCACGTCTGTACTCTAGGCTTCAATGTCTATTCCTTTTGTTTACTTCTTAAGATTCTCCAAGGCCTCAGTGTTATTCTGCAACAAGATTCCTGAAATAATTCATTTCTTTTATACAAAATCTTGTTATGTAAATAGAAATTTATTATGTATAGTCTTCCAATTAACTAGATGGAAGGAATATTTTCACAATTTAGATATCAAATCATCAGGATGTACACTTTAAATAACTTAGTTTTATTTGTCAATTAAACCTCCAGCTGAAAGAAAATTTTATAAAGAGCTCTTATATAAACCAATTGGACTTATTTCCTCCAGAGGTAGATATACATATATACATAGACAGACACTTACAGAGACCTAATAATTTTGGTGTTGTTTTTTTTTTTAAAAAAAAAAAACAATTCAGCCATGAGACAAGCTTATAAGGCAAAAACCCATTAATTTATAAGTGGAAATAAGTTTATTCAAATGGCTAAGAACTTTTATTAAGATGTGCTTGATAAACAATTTTAAAGGAGTATTTAGGGCAGGAGGGCTGCTTGGGCAAGGGAAACTTTTCAGCTGCTTGGGGCTTATGACTTAAAAATAAAAAAAGCTTTCTTTTTCCTATATTTTTCTTTTGGTTTGTTTAGTCTCAGGCAATTGTGTGCTGTATTTACATATCTGGTTATCAGTAGAAAGACCTTGAAAGGTATTGAGGACAAAAAAATCCTATTAGACTTCTAATTTTGCCAAATTTCTGAACATAGAGTTATGAAATTATTTGAAATATCCTTTCAGGTTTCAGGCAAGACAAAAAGTAAGAAATTGTAAAGAACCTTATCAGATAGACAAAGTTTAATTTAGAATTTTTTTACAGAAATTATTTTGTCTTTTACAAACTTCTGCTTATTATTTAAATAATGCATTTTATTGTCCCTGAGTGGTTTGGATTCCTCTTCTTATGAAATCTCTCTTTTTTAAAAATGATATGCAACATAACAGAGACAAGAAAAGGAAATAAAAGAGCACAATTAAATGTGTACTCACCCATCAGGAATGTTCAACACCTCACTTCTGCATCATCCTTCTACATTCAGGCATCTGGAGCAATGCCCACACTTGAAGGAAAATCCCATCCCAATCTCAAATAAAGACATTTGACCTCAACCAAAAAAGAGAGAAAATTAATACCTAAGAAGGCTTCATGGTCATGGATGCAGTGGTACATGGAAGTGGTGAGCATAAAAGAGGCACTAGAGGTACCTTACTTGGTTGCAAGGTGTGATGAACCATGAAGGTGAGGCCACTTTAGATCTGGTCTGTAATTTCCAGATATGCTAACCTATATATATATAAAGAGCCAGGGTCATAACATCCACAATGACTGGAGGCTCGACCAAAAGCTAGGCTGTGCACGTAGCAGGTGAGTGGGCTGAACAGCTGACCTATCAGAGAGAGAGAGAGAGGCAGGGCTAATCAGCAGTGGCAGCGGCTGCTGGCAAGGTCGGGAGAGAGAAGCAGGGTGATCAGACCCTGCTTCTCTCTCCCAGCCTAGCCAGCAGCCAAGCCTCTCTCTCTCCCAGAGGTCAGCAGTTCAGTCCGCTTACCAGCAGTGTGGGGTGGCCGCTGATCAGCCCTGCCTCTATGATCAGGCCCAGAGATAGGCCCAGAGATGCTGACTGGCATAGAAACCAACCAATCAGAACCAAATCTGGGTGAATTGCAAGGAGCCAATGGCTGCCTAGGAGGCAGAGCTTTTGATGCTGACTGGCATAGAAACTGACCGATCAGAACCAAATATGGGTGAACTTGGAAGGCAGAACCTAAGGTGGGGGCTGAGGAGAGGTTTTAAAGGCAACAGGTGTTTGGTGTAAGGTGTTAGAAAAGGATTCAATTTTTTAAAGACCAGTTTGGCAGTATAGTGCATATGGCTGGCTATCAGTCCAGATACAGGGATTATATGTTTTTGTCTGCCAAGAGCATCTCCTCCTGCTGAAAAAGGCTTCCCCCTCATTTAAGCAATCCTATCCTATATAATCTATCTATACTAATTAAAGGGTAATATGCTAATTAGAGCGGGTCAACCGGCCATCTTCCAGATGTCCGACTTCCTTCCAGACAAAGCCATGATGGTGTGGGCTGAGGCAGAGGCAGTTAGGGGCGATCAGGCCAGCAGGGGAGGGCATTTGGGGGTGACCAGGCTGGCAGGGAAGGGCAGTTGGGGCAAGATCAGGCTGGCAGAGGAGGGCAGTTGGGGGCAAGATCAGGCTGGCAGGGGAGGGTAGATAGGGAAGAGATCAGCAGGGGAGGGCAATTAGGGGAGATCAGGCAGGCAGGCAAGTTGGTAGGATCTAGTCGTCCGGATTGTGAGAGGGATTGTGGGATCGGGCCTAAACTGGCAGTCGGACATCCCCTGAGGGGTCCCAGATTGGAGAGGATGCAGGCCGGGCTGAGGAAGACCCCTCTGTGCAGGCAGGAATTTCATGCAATGGGCCTCTAGTCCTATATAATAAAAGGGTATTATGCAAATTGACCCTAATAGCAGAATGACTAGAACCACTCAACCAGTCACTATGAGGCACACTGACCACCTCTTGGTCCTTTTCCCTGGCTGGCAGGCCAAATGGCAAATGGGGAACCTGGGGTGCGTGGCGGGGGGTGCAGGTGGCACCAGGCCAAGGCCCCCGCCCTGACAGTTGCCCCCCACATAGAGGGAAACCCGCGGTGGGGCGGGGCCGGTGAGCAGGCGGGAACAGCCAACCTCTTGGTCCCTTCCCCCAGCCATCAGGCTCCTATAGTGAATGGGAAACTGGGGGTGGGTGGTGGCAGGGGGCGGAGCAGGCTGCGGGCAGCCAGGGAAAATGGTCCTAATCACAGGCCAGACCTAGGGACTGTACCTGCACATGAATTTTGTGCATCAGGCCGCTAGTCTAAAAATAAAAAGGTATTTCAGAATGAGAAACAACAAGCATTTGTTTGACATTAATAAGTATAGCTACTCAGGACTCAAGGACTCAGGCAGAAGTCCAAATAGTGCTTCAATTATGAGACTAAGAGGTATTTATGAGAAAGGGAAGGGGAACAATGACATCAATAGGAGGAAGACATTTCTATTGTTGAGGATAACATAACATAGTGATGCTAATTCTAAACAATGTTTTTAATTATCAGTTGGGTAGTCCTTAGCCATGTAGTCATGTCTGCTTTTTTATTACCCTTGTAAACAGTTCTTTGAAACACCATGTTGCTTTAGGCCTGGACCAAAAGTTATTTTGTCCTGTTTTAACATTCCAAAGTTGGAGGGATAAGATGTGCAAGGCAGTTCCTCTGGCATGGCAGCTCTGGGTCAATTTTAAAGTGGTTCCATTTCTTATTATTTTTCACACAGATCTGCATACCCAAATAAAGACTGATAATCCTAGGGTAAAAAAAGGTTCTCATGACCTCTGGAGGCTCTTCAGGTGGTTGGGAACTGCCTTTAACACTCCTATCTGGAGGGCATTAGTTGCTAGAGTTTTGTTAACAGAGTGCTACACACACCCATGTCACCATAGGTCAGACTAACCTAGAACAGAAGAGTACTGTACAAGAAGACTTTGGGGGTCCCAGGTCCCGATTTTTTATTTTATTTTATTTTATTTTTTTAATGTATTTTATTGATATTTCACAGAGAGGAAGGGAGAGGGATAGAGAGCTAGAAACATCGATGAGAGAGAAACATCGATCAGCTGCCTCCTGCACACTTCCCACCGAGGATGTGCCCGCAACCAAGGTACATGCCCTTGACCGGAATCAAACCCGGGACCTTTCAGTCCGCAGGCCAACGCTCTATCCACTGAGCCAAACCAGTTTCGGCCGATTTTTTTTTTTTAAATGCAGATGCAGAATTGAAAGCCCTAAACTTTTCCAATGTTAATATTCCCCCCTGAAGTCTGAGCTAAAACAACAAAAAAAGGTAAATATCCTTATGTTGCCAAGGACGGGTCTTTCTTTTAATCGGCCATAGTTTTTTCAGTAGGGGACACCTTGATGTCTGCACTGCTTGAGAAGATCTGGACCTTACTGGGTAGCACTTCCAAAAGGTTCCTAATTATCCATATGTGGAGGAAGGCTTCCTTAATCTCTGTGCAGGTGTTTGAGGACCTCTGCTAACTTCCATGGCTGCAGGGCCTCAACTTCCAAAGGATTGTTGATGGAATGCTCACTGCAAAATGTATGTGCCAACCTAAGTCAGGGTACCTGAATGAGGAATAAAAGGCAGGTATACAGAGGCCAGGGGTCACAGGCTTTGGATTTTTTTCTTTTTAATAAATCTTTATTGTTAAGATTATTACAGTTGTTCCTTTTTTCTCTCCCCATAGCTCCCCTCCACCTGGTTCCCACCCAGCCCCCTGCCCTCACCCTCCCACTGTCCTCATCCATAGGTGCACCATTTTTGTCTAGTCTCTTTCCACACCCCCACACCCCCTTCCCCCCGAGAATTGTCAGTCCACTCCCTTTCTATGCCCCTGATTCTATTATATTCACCAGTTTATTCTGTTCATCAGATTTTTTATTCACTTGATTTTTAGAATCACTTGTTGATAGATATGTATTTGTTGTCACTTTGTTGTTCATAATTTTTATCTTTACCTTTTTCTTCTTCTTCCTCTTCTTAAAGAATACCCTTCAGCATTTCATATAATACTGGTTTGGTGGTGATGAACTCCTTTAGCTTTTTCTTATCTGTGAAGCTCTTTATCTGCCCTTCAATTCTGAATGATAGCTTTGCTGGGTAGAGTAATCTTGGTTGTAGGGTCTTGCTATTCATCCCTTTGAATATTTCTTGCCACTCCCTTCTGGCCTGCATAGTTTCTGTTGAGAAATCAGCTGACAGTCGTATGAGTACTCCCTTGTAGTTAACTAACTGTTTTTCTCTTGCTGCTTTTAATATTCTCTCTTTGTCTTTTGCCCTTGGCATTTTAATTATGATGTGTCTTGGTGTGGTCCTCTTTTGATTCCTCTTGTTTGGGGTTCTCTGCGCTTCCTGGACTTGTAAGTCTATTTCTTTCACCAGGTAAGGGAAGATTTCTGTCATTATTTCTTCAAATAGGTTTTCAATATCTTGCTCTCTCTTATTCTGGCACCCATAATTCGGATGTTGGTATGCTTGAAGTTGTACCAGAGGTTCCTTCCACTATCTTCATATTTTTGGATTCTTTTTTCTTTTTGCTTTTCCAGATGGGTGTTTTTTGCTTCTTCATATTTCAAATCTTTGACTTGATTCTTTGGATCCTCTTGTCTGCTGTTGGATCTCTGTATATTATTTTTTATTTCAGTCAGTGTATGCTTAATTTCTAGTTGGTCCTTTTTCATATCCTTGAGGGTCTCACTAAATTTCTCAGAGGTTTCTAGAAGATTCTTGAGTAACCTTATAACCATGGTTTTGAACTCTATATCCAGTATTTTGTTTTCATCCATTTCTTTTATTTGTGACCTGTTTTTTGTTTCTGCATTTTGGCTGCTTCCCTGTGTTGATAGAGTGGCTTTGTGTGCTAGGTGTCCTATAGGGCCCAGTGGCTCAGCCTCCCTAATTACCTGAGGTGGGCACTCTTGGTGCACCCATTTGTGGGCTGTGTGCACAGTCTTGTTGTAGTTAAGCCTTGATCGCTGTTGGTATCACTGGGAGGAATTGACCTCCAGGCCGACTGGCTGTGAGGATCAGTTGTGTCTACAATGGAAGAACTTCTGTGCTGGAGACACCCTTATGGGGCAAGACTTGCTTCAGTGGGACTTTGGTGCTCACTGAGTCTGCCCCCTGAATGTGTCTCTTATGCATGTGAAGCGTTGTAATCTGGATGGCCTCACTCTGACCACTGGGTACACTGGTTCTTAGATCTCCAAGGAGGTGCAAAGTCAGCCACTGCCTGAGGCCACCCAGCAGGAGCTACAGAGAGATCTGAAGATTCCTCCTCTTTGTTTGGGGTTTAGAGGTTCCCAGATGAGGCCCAGCTGTGAAGCAATGCAAGGTGCTATCCAGCCTTGGGCCTTCTTTTGGTGGCTCTGGGGATCTCTGACCCAGCTGCAGTTTGTTAGGTTTTAGATTGCAAGAGGCCAGGCCGTTCATATGCAAAAGCCTCTGCGCACAGCTTGGGTGGGGTTGTAAATTGTGTGGGGCAGGGTCTCAGGGAATCACCAGGGTGGAGCAAACAGCAATGGCTGACCGTCAGCCCTGCCCTGAAAAGGTCCTCAGGTCTCTGTGTCCCGTGGTACCATGCAGGAACAATGATCGCTGCAAGCACCTCTGAGAGAAAGCCACCCTCATGTTCCGGCCCATGCCAGACAGTCCAGTTTCTCCCTGTTTGAGTCTGGGTCCCCAGAGTCTCGCCCGGAACTGGATTTCAGAGCCATCAGGAGCTTGTATCTCCCTCCTGATTGGAAAAAAAAACAGAGTACCCAGTTGCCAGCCCATTTTCATGTGTGCTTCCGCACCTCTGCACCTCCTCCCAGTCTCAGTGCACTTTTCTCTTTCCTTCTAGTTGTATAATTTCCACTCAGCCAGCCTTCCCATGGTTCTAGATCAGGGGTGGACAAACTTTTTGACTCGAGGGCCACAATGGGTTCTTAAACTGGACTGGAGGGCCAGAACAAAAGCATGGATGGAGTGTTTGTGTGAACTAATATAAATTCAAAGTAAAGGAGCAGAGGGGAGAGCAAGAGAACCGGATAGAACAGCCGGATCCGGCCCGCGGGCCGTAGTTTGCCCACGGCTGTTCTAGATGATATCCGTTTTGTCTTTTAGTTGTAGTTTTGATGTGGTTGTGCGAGGCAGCAAGTTCAATTATTTACCTATGTCACCAACTTGGTTCCTCTCCAGGCTTTGGATTTTGAAATACAATTCATAATTCTCTTTAAAAGCCCTGACATATTCAAATGTGCATATTGCCCCTCAAGGCTGAGTTTAAAAAAAAGAAAAGGTGGCCCAGTCAGTGTTGCTCAGTGGATTGAGCATCATCCCATGCACACCAAGAGGTCACCAGTTCGATCCTGGTCAGGTCACATGCCCAGATTGTGGGCTTGATCTCCAGCAGGGGGTATGCAGGTGACAGCCAATCAATATTTCTATCTCTCTCTCCATTTCCCTTCCTCTCTCTCTAAAAAAAATCAATAAACATATTTTTAAAAGGTGAACATTTTACCCTAGCTAGTTTGGCTCAGTGGATAGAGCATCTGTCTGCAGACTGAAGGGTCCCAGGTTTGATTGCTGTAAAGGGCACATGCCTGGGTTGCAGGCTCGATCCCCAGTAAGGGGTGTGCAGGAGGCAGCCGATCAATGATTCTCTCTCATCATTAATGTTTTTCTCTCTCTCCCTCTTCCTTCCTCTCTGGAATCAATAAAAGTATATATAAAAAAGGAGAACATATTTGTCTTGCTAGGTTGGGGCCTTTTGGCTGGCATCCATTGTTTTATCAATAACAGACACCTATATGTCTTCAGTGCTAGAAAAACACAGGACCTTAGGGAGCAGAACATACAAATAAACACTATTACTGGGTGATGGAAGGCTCCTACACCACCTGTAGGCTCTGCAGTTGGTTGGTGGCAGCCCCTAGCTCCCCCTGCCTGAAGGGTACTAGCTTCCAGAGGTTAGTTGATAGACTGATGGAATACGTACTGCACATGGAACCACAATCTCAGGTAAGGTTAACTGGGACCAGGAACAAGAGGTAGTATTTGAGAGGCCAGTGTTCCCAGGCCCTTGCTTTTGACATGCAATGCAAGAGTCAATTTAAAAGCTCTAACCTATTCAAATGTGTATATTCCTTTTGAAGACTGAGCTAAAATAAAAAGGTAAACATATTTGACTTGTCATGGTAGGGCATTTCCTCTGACCTGCCATGGTTCAGAGACCTAGACCTCTTAAATGTAGGAGAAGCATGGAACCTTAGCATAATCTATACTAATAAAAGGGTAATTTATTAATTAGGGCTGATGTCTTCCAGACGACCATCTGGACGTCCTTCTAGACAAAGCCACAGTGGCTGCCTGAGGCTCAAGCAACCATGGGGCCTCCAGTGGCAGCAGCAGTGGGGTGATGGGGGTGGTGCCTTCCCCTGATTGGCCAGGTCACCTCCGGCATAAGGAGGCCAGGCTGCAGCTTAGGCTTAGGGGCTGAGGCAGAGGCAGTTAGGGGCAATCAGGCTGGCAGGGGGGCAAGGTAGGGGCAATCAGGCCAGCAGGGGCCAAGGTAGGTGCGATATGGCCAGCAGGGGGGCAAGGTAGTGGCAATCAGGCTGGCAGGGGGGCAAGGTAGGGGCGATCAGGCCAGCAGGGGGAAAGGTAGGGGCAATTAGGCTGGCAAGGGGGCAAGGTAGGGGTGATCAGGCCAGCAAGGGGACAGTTAGGGGCAATCAGGCTAGCAGGCAAAGCAGAGGCAGTTAGGGGCAATCAGGCAGGCAGGCAGGCAAGTGGTTAGGAGCCAGCAGTCCCAGATTGTGAGAGGGTGCAGGCTGGGCTGAGGGACCCCCCGCCCTCACCCCCATGCACGAATTTCATGCACTGGGCCTCTAGTCTATCTAATAATAGGATAATATGCAAATTAGTCAGTACACCATCATGTAACGACCAAACAGCAGGGACCTGAGGCTGCATGGTGCCTGGCCTGGGCAGGGAACCTCAGGCCACACCCCCTGCCCTGTGGGACTTGATGGGGGACCTCAGGCCATGCCTCCGCCTGATGGGGCTTGATGGGAGACCTGATCCTGTGCCCGCTGCCTGGAGGGGCTTAATGGGGGTGGGGTTGGCCAGGTCTGGGTTTCCTGCAATTTCAAAGCGCATGCAGGTGGGTGTGGACTTGACTCTGAGTCCCGCAGTGCACCCCAGACTCTGACAGGAGGGAGATTTTCATATACATTTTACAAATTTTCTTTCATCTCTGACACTTCTATTATAAAGGGCAAATAGCAATATTAAAATATTTCCTCTAATTAATTCCCTTTTAATGTGCACGAATTTCATGCACTGGGCCACTAGTGTACAAATAAACACAATCACCAGGGAGGGGAAGTCTCCCAGGACCTCTGTAGGCTCTGTAAGTGGTTGGTGACTTCTGCCAAGAGAGTACCAACTGCCAGTTCACTGATTAAATTCTCATAATATTGTGTGGGGGCCCTGACCAGAGTACACCAGAGGTTAAAGGCCCACTCATCATACGCATTTGTGAAGGTACTGATACAGCAGTATTATTATGTTAAAGGCCCCTTTGCCCTATGCATGCGTGAGGGCAATGACTCAGCAGTAGCACTATACATACTGTGCAAGCACACCCTTATATAACCTGCTTAGGTTAATGAGCATGGAGGTCATTAATTGGCATGAGGCTCTTTCGTTTGAACATGTATATAAGTTGCCACTAACCAGCCAGTTTTTGGCTGCTTTGTTTGTAATAAAGCATGTCCCACCTACCTACTGTCACTCATATGTTCTTCCAATTTCCTGCACCCAGAGAGGTCAAGTCCCTAGCTGAGGAACTTTCCCCCAGCATATTGGAAAACAGGAACAAGAGGCAGGTGTCAGGAAAGGCTGATGTCCCAAGCTCTGACTTATCAAGTTCAATGCAGGTACAAATTAAAAGCCCTAACCTTTTCAAATGTGTATATTCTCCCTCAAGGCTGGGCTTATAAGATCTAAACATTCTTGTCCAACTGCCATTGCTCAGTGGTTGAATGTCAACCTGTGAACCAGGAGATGATGGTTTGATTCCTGGTTAGAGCACATGCTAGGGTTGCGGACTCCATCCCCAGTAGGGGATGTGTAGGAGGTAGGAGGCAGCCAATCAATGATTCTGTCTCATCATTGATATCTCTCTCTCTTTCTCTCTCCCTCTCTCCCTTCCTCTCTGTAAAAAATCAATAATATATATATATATATATATATATATATATATATATATTAAAAATATATATTTTTATTGATTTCAGAGAGAAGGGAGAGGGATAGAAAGTTAGAAACATTGATGAGAGAGAAACATCGATCAGCTGCCTCCTGCACACCTACTACTGGGGATGTGCCCTCAACCAAGGTACATGCCATTGAACAGAATCAAACCTGGGACCTTTTAGTCCACTGGCTGACACTCTATCCACTGAGCCAAACTGGCTAGGGCAAAAAAAATATATATTTTTAAAAGATCTAAACATTCTTGCCTTGACAGGACAGGACCTTTTGCTGTACAGCCATGGTTCTCTCAATAAGCCACACCTGGGGTCATGATTGCTGGAAAACTTCAGACCTTACAGTATAGCACTTCCAAATGAGGACTGACCATCCCTTTGTGAAGAAGGCTTCCTCCTTATCTCCCATACCTGGAGGGCACAAGCTGCCAGAGTTTCCCTGAGGAGGTGTATACTGCACATTCACGTGCCATCCCAGGTTGGGCTAACCTGGACCAGAAAAAGTCTATATAGGGAGAATTGGGAGTCCAAAGCCCTGATTTTCAAATACAGAGAAGAGCCAAATTAAAACCCCTAATCTATTCAAATGTGCAAATTCTTTCTTAAGTCTTAGCTTTAAAACGTTAAATATCTAAGCCTGACCAGAGCAAGACCTCACTGCTTGTTGGGCATAGTTCTCTCAAAAGGAGGCACCTGGAAGCCTTGATTTCTGGAGAAGCCTGGTACTCTACCACACAACAGGTCTAAACTGAGAATGACAATCCCTGGGTTGGATTAAGTTTCATCTATTTCTGGATTTTGTGTGGGTGATTAAAGACTACCCCTAGCTCTTCAACCTGGAGGGCACAGAGTTTCCTTAATGGGGTATATAATATGCACTTTTTGATGCCTTGGGTCAGTTTGGGGGCCCTGACCAGAGTACACCAGAGGTTCAAGGCCTAATCACAATGCACATGCATGCAGGCAAGGACACAGCAGTTTTACTATGTTAAAGGCCCCTTTGCCCTACGAATGCATGAGGGTGATGACTCAGCAGTAATAGTATATGTACTGTGCAAGCACACCCTTATTAACCTGCTTATGTTAATGTAGCATGAGCATCACTAATTGGCATGAGGCCTCTTTTGTTTGAGTATGTATATAAGTTGCCACTCACCAGCCAGTTTTGGGTTGCTTTGTTTGTAATAAAGCATGTCCCACCTACTTACTGTCACCCATATGTTCTTCTAATCCCCTGCACCCAGAGGGGTCCAGTCCCAGGCTGAGGAACTTGCCCCCAATAGTCAGATTAACTGGAATCAGAAAAATAGGCAGGTGTTGGGAGAGGTAAGGAGTTTCAGGAAATGGTTCTTCTGGTACTAGGCCAATACCCAATAGCAAGCTCTAACCTACTCAAATGTGCATATTCCTCCTGAAGGCTGAGCTGGAAAAACTGCAGATAGTTCCCTTTCTTGGGTGGGGCTGGTGGGCATACAAGCCATGGTTTCCCTCAGCAAGAGACATATGGGGGTTTTAACTAATGGAAAAGCCTGAGACCCCACTGGACAGCACGTGAAAATGGAGCTGGACCATAGTGGAGTGGGGGAAGGCTCTCTCTACCTCTGTAGGCTGTTTGGTATATCGGGCGACCACTCCTAGCTTTTCTGTTTGGAGGTACCAGTTGACAAAGTGCCTATTGTGCTTGAGTGTAGTGGGCCACCCTGAGTCAGGTTAACTGGGAAAAGGAACAAGAGAGAAATGTTCAGAAAGGCCAAGGATCCAGCATGACTTTCTAGTACAATGTAGATGCCTATTGAAAAGATCACATTTCCCTGGCCGGGTGGCTCAGTTGATTGGGGTGTAGTACCATAAAACAGAAGTTTGTGGGTTCATTTCTTGCTCAGGGCACATACCTAGGTTGTGGGTTCAATCCCTGGTCTGGGTGCATATGGGATGAACTAATCAATGTTTCTCTTCTCTCTCTCTCTCTCTCTCTCTCTCTCTCTCTCTCTCTCTCTCTCTCTCTCTCTCTCCCTATCTCTCCCTTCCTCCCATTCGCTCTCCCTCTCTCCCATCCTCTCTTATACAGAGTGCTGAGGTCCCATAAAACCTGTGAATTTGTTTGTAAATTCTAAAGAAATAGCCCAGAGTGCTGGCTGTGAAAGACATGGGTTTATTAGGACTTACATGAGCACTGATGGTGGCCAACCAGTGAAGTTTACCATTGCACTGGCTGCCACCAGTGAAATTGTTACACTAAGTCCCATCCAGCCTGCAGATGGGCCACACCAGGGGTGGCCTGCCAGTGCTATTGTTTGTCATCACCTCCCACCAAACTTCCCAGCACAAGGTTTAATAGAGTTCAGAAAACAAAGAAAAACAGGTTATGCAGGGGGAGGATGAAGTGCCTGTGTGAGATCAAAACAAGAGATGTTTACAATCAAGGCTCACATCTAGAGGCAGTTTTTCTTTGGCCTTTCTTCTGGCCAGGTTCCCAAGGTCTCACAATCTACTTACAGATGGCCTTCACTATATTTCCCACAGGGTGGAAGGGGGAGTTGGAGCACGGAAAAAGGCCCAATATTGCCATTTAACATACACTCTCTCTAAAAAAAAATCAATGAACTTGTCCTTGGGCAAGGATAAAAAAAAATACCAACCTATTAAAATAAACATATTCCTCATGAAGGTTGAGCTTAAAAAGCTAAACATTCTTGCCTTGCCATGGTGGGGCCATTGGGTGGCCAGCCACGATCAAGCACCTGGGACCACCAGCCTCTCCAGACACCTGCCTCTTATTCTAGATCACAGAGAATTAGGGACCTTATCCAGCAGCACATCCAAATAAAGACTGAATACCACCAGGTTGGGGAAAAATCCCATGACCTCTTGTGTCTGTGTCAGTAGTAGGGGGCTGCTTCTAGCTCCCCTGCCTGGAGGGCCACGACTGCCAGAGGTCTTCAGATAGAGTGCATACTGATATAAGAAGGCCTGATATAAGAAGGCCCATGTCTGTGCAGTATGCACTCTATCTGAAGACCTCTGGCAGTCGTGGCCCTCCAGGCAGGGGAGCTAGAAGCAGCCCCCTACTACTGACACAGACACAAGAGGTCATGGGATTTTTCCCCAACCTGGTGGTATTCAGTCTTTATTTGGATGTGCTGCTGGATAAGGTCCCTAATTCTCTACCAGCCAAGATATTCAGATTCTTTTATTGTTTATGGAGCTTTCTTCCCCACCCCTCCACCACTGCCACAGTAAGTCTCCATTTAGATGTACTGTTCAGTGGAACTCTGGTCTCTTGAGTAGATTAGTGCTTTTAATTGGGCAGCTGCTTTGTACCTGAAGAGCCAGTGCCTGGGACTCATAGTCTCTTGGTCCTCTATGAATTTATCTTACAGTGGCTCATGCATTTAAAGTACTCACCCCACGGATGGACCTTCAGCAGCTGGGGCTCTCCAGGAAAGAAAATATGGGGGAGTTCTCAAACTATCTTCATGGTTTACATAAGTGCAGGGAGCTTACGCCGGAATGATTAGTCTTCATTTGGACGTGCTGCCTGGGGTTCCAAGATTCTCCAGAAGTCAAGACCTCCAGGTATTTCTTATGAGAGGAACCAGGGCTAGCCACCCCAACTAGCCCCTCCCTTGCCACCAAAGAGTTCAGAGTTTTCCAGCTCAGCCCTCAGGGAAAATACCTTCATTTGGGTAGGTTAGTGCTTTTATTTAAGCACATGCATTGTATCCCCAAAAGCCACCACCTGGGACTCCAGCCTCTCATGACATCTTCTTCTTGTTCATGTCTGGTTTTCATGACTTGCAGCAGCTTACACATGCATAGTACAAGTCTTATCATTTGGCCTTGGACAGCTGGGGCTCTCCAGGCAAGAGGAGTTGGGGATGGTCCCAAACCACCTACAGAGCCTCCACTGGTGAAGAAAACCCACCCATACTAGGTAATGGTCTTTGTTTTATATGCTACCCATTTGGGTCCCAAGCTTCTCCAGCAGTCAAGATGTCCAGGTATTTTTTTTATTGGAAGGAACTTTGGTTGGACAGCCAACAGGCCCCACCCTATCAAGAAGACAGTTTAGCTTTTTCATGCTCAAACTTAAGAGGGAATATGCAAGTTTTAGTATCATGGCTTTTTTCCCCTCACCAATGTCTTTAATGACAGAACCTGCAGAAGCTTTTAAATTTAGCTTTTCCTTGCTTTTGACCAGATCAAGTTCTTATTGGGCTTTCTCCCTAATTAATCTCTGAAAGAGGAGGAGGAAGAGCAGAAAGCTTTTTATTTCTCTATACAGATCAACCCTGAGGCCAGGGATAGGATTTATGGACAGAGTCTTATGGCTTTTAATTAAGCATTTGCCTTGTACCCAAAGAGCCAGTGCCTTGGAACCCCATCTTCTACTTACACCTGCTTCTAATCGCTGATCTTTGTTAGCCTGACCTGCAGAAGCCTGCACATGGCACAGAAAATACCTTGTAAGCTGGCTTAGGACATACTGGCTCTCAAGCCCAGAGGAGCTGGGAGCAGTCCCCAAGAGGCTCACAGCTTCTAGTGGTTGAGGGAAATAACCCTCCTGGGACTTGTCAGTCACCATTTTGATATGTAGCCTGGTGGGATCTCAGACTTCTCTAGGAGTCAAGATATCCAGCTGTCTGCTATTGAGGGGAATTGGGGCCTGTCAGCCCAATGGCCTCACTCTTGCAAAACAAAGAAATCAATTTTTTTCAAGTTCAGTCTTCAGATGGTGTAACAAAGGAGTTCCAATCCCAAGCGTACCATGCTGTTCTTTTCTGGTCTGAAAAAACCACTCAGGGGACCAGAAGGTAAAGACATAGCCTTTTTACTTATACAATAGGGAAGACCTGATGGTGGCCAGCCAGTTGGGTGAGTTTCCACAATCAGCCAGGGACAGCTGGGGGGCTTAATTGGCAATGGGGAGGGGAAGGGAGCTGTGCTGAGAACTGCCAGTGTGCAGGCCAAGGACAGAGATTTTGGTGAGGCTTGTTAGCTGTCAAGGATGTGGGAAATATTCAGGTCTATGCTGCTCTGTTCCTTGCGGCTGCTAGCCAGGCAGACATTGGTCCACTGACTATGAGGGGGAATTGGGCTATATTTTCTATCTTCCCTTGAGGATATAGCTCAATATCGTACAGGATGAATATGCACATTTGAGTATGTTAAGACTTTATTATGCATCTACCTTGTACTGGAAGAAAGCATCTGGGACCCCTGGCCTTCCCCCTCACTTGCCCCTTGTGCATAGTTTTTGTTAGCCTGACCTGTGGAGTCCCACACTTGCATAGTACACATCCCATTAGCCAGCTTCCAGGCCACAGGAGCTGCAGGTATTCCGGGACCATCTTCACATCTTCCAGAGGTGGAGGGAACACCACCTCCCCTTTTAGCAATTCTCAGTCCTCATTTGTGATGTACTGCCCAGTTGGGTCCCAAGCTTCTCCATCAGTCAAGATGTCCAGATGCAGGTAGCAAGGCAAGGCAGTTCTTTTTTCTATTCATTCTTCAGGGGGAATATGAATATTCACATTTGAGTTGGTTAAGGCTTTTAATTAGATATCAGCTTCATACCCCCAAAAGCCAGTGTCTGGGATCCCCAGCCTCTCCAGATATCTTTTTATTGTTACTAAATTCAGTAAGCTTTATTTGTGGTGGCCCATGCATGAACAGGATACACCTTGCCAGCAGCCAGAGCTCTCCAGGCAAGAAGAGCTGAATTTGATCCCCATACATCCATCCTCACAGCCTATAGAGGTAGAGGAAACCCACCCCAACCTGACAATAGTCCCCATTTGACTTGCTATCCAGTAAGGGTCCCAAGTTACTCCAGCAGTCAAGTTGTCTGGAGTGGCTCAGTTGGTTGAGCATCATCCTATTCACAGAAAGGTTCCCGGTTTGATTGCTGGTCAGGGCACATACGGAGGCCTCTCTCTCTTTAAAAAAAGATACCAGATTTCTTTCATTGGGAGGAACTATAGCCAGTCAACCCAACTGGCTTCACTATGCTTAGAGGGAGGGAGGGAGAGAGGGAGGAGGAAAAGAGGGAGAGAGGGAGAGAATCACCTATCAGTTGTCTATGGTATGTGCCCTGTCCAGCGATTGAACCCACAACCCAGGTACATGCCCTGACTGGGATCCGAGCTCCAACCAACTGAGCCACTCTGGCTGGACTAAGTTACGACTTTTAATTAGACATTTGCCTTACACTCCATGAGGCAGACCCTGGTACCCTTGTCCCCTTCTAACACCTGCCTCTTGTTCCTGGTCAGCCTGACTTGTGCCAGCCTTCACATGTGCAGAACAAAGCCTTTTCATTGATTTTGGCAGCCAGTGCCCTCAAGACCAGAGAATCAGGGGGTAGTTCTTAAGAACTTACACAGCCTTTGAAGATGAAGGGAGTCTTCCCCCACTGGGGGATAATCAGTTACCATATGGACTTTCCCCACAGCAGGGTCTCAGGTACTTCGCCAGTCAAAATGCCCACGTGTTTCTCATTGAAAGGAACCTTGACTGGTCAGCTTGACAGGCCACTTTCTGGACAGGAAGGGAGTCCACATTTTCCTAGCTCAGCATTCAAATACAGAATATATCTGCATTTGGGTAGTTTGCATCTTTTAATTTGGCATCTGCCTTGTACCCTTAGGAGCCAGTGCCTGAGACCCCTGATTTCTCCCTAAACCAGTCTATTGTTCCTTGAGTTCGTGAGTCTAACTGAACACAGCATGTGCATATACAGTGCACACCCCATCAGCTAGCCTAGGACAGCCTATACCCTCAAAGCCAGAGGATCTGGGGGCAGTCCTCAACCACCTGCACAGCCTCCTGAAGTGGAGGGGACCCATCCCTGGCTGGTGATAGTCCCCATCTGACATGCTTCTTAATGGAGTCCCAAGTTTCTCCAGTAGTCAAGATGTCCATGTATCTCTTATTGAGGGGATCCTTGACTAGTCAGCTTAACCAACACTTCCTTGACCAGGCAAGGAGTCCAGTTTTTTCCAGCTCAGGCTCCAGGTGAAATATATGCATTTGAATATATTAAGGCTTTTAATTAGGCATTTGACGTATATCTTCAAGAGTTAGTGTCTAGGAAACCCAGCCTCTCCAGACATTTTGTTCTTATTTCTAAATTCAGTGAGCCTGACCTGAGGTGGCCCACACATGAACAGTACACACAGCATCAACAGACTTAAGGAAGCTGGTGCCCTCAAGACCAGGGGATCTTAGGATGGTTCTTAACCACCGACACAGCCTCCAAAGATGGAGGGAGCCTTCTCCCACCTGACAATAGTCAGTCACCATTTGTATGTTCTGCCTGGCATGCTGCCTGGCTTCTTCAGCCATCAAAATATCCAGTTATCATTAATTGAGGTGAACTTAAGGCCAGTTATTCAGACCAACACCTCCCTGGGCAGTCAAGAGGTCCAGCTTTTTCCAGTTCAACATTCTGAAAAAAAATATTGCATTTGAATAGGTTAGGGCCGTGGTCGGCAAACTGTGGCTCACGAGCCACATGCGGCTCTTTGGCCCCTTGAGTGTGGCTCTACCACAAAATACCACGGCCTGGGCGAGTCTATTTTGAAGAAGTGGTGTTAGAAGAAGTTTAAGTTTAAAAAATTTGGCTATCAAAATAAATTTCAATCGTTGAACTGTTGATATTTGGCTCTGTTGACTAATGAGTTTGCCCACCACTGGGTTAGGGTCTTTAATTAGACATCTACTTTGTACCCCCAAGAACTAGTGCCTGGAACGCCAGCCTCTCCCAACACCTGCCTCTTGTTTCTGGTCTTTGGTGAGTCTGACTTTGGATGCCCTGGCCTGAGCAGTATGAACTCTGCCAGTTGACATTGGGCAATTGGGCTTCCAGATAATGGATGCTGGGTATGATCCCTAAACACCCAACTACCTCCAGAAATAGTACTACATCCTCTGATGATATTCCCCACTTGTATGTGCTACCAAGTGGGGTCCCAAGATTCACAAGGCAAGGAAAGGCAGTCCTGCTTTTTTTCAATCAGTCTTCAAAGTAAATAGTGGCATTAAAATATATTAGAGCATCTAATTAATTAGGCATCTTCCTTTGTCTATTCTGGGTACTATAAATTTCTATAAAAATATATACTTGGCTTGTAATTTTCTACAACAAAGTTTCAATTTTATTATTATTTTATTGAATATAAAGATAAATTACAAAATTAATGCCTTAAAATTATATCTCCATGAGACTGGCATATCTTTTCATTTATTTAAATATTTTTCAGTTACTCACAGTAATAATTTTTAGTTTAGAGTATATAAAGCCAACACATTTGTTTTTATGTTTACTACCTCAAAGGCTACAATCTAATATGATGCCATTTATAAACACTCTTTTGTTATCAATGCTTTCTTAAGATAATTCACTACCATAAAATTCACCCTTTTAAAGTGTGCATTTTAGTGTTTTTTAGTACATTCACAGAGATTTTTCAACCATCAAATTTACAATATTTTACCACCACAAAAGCAAACCATTATAAACCAATTATTAGTTAATTTCTTCAGCCTCTGGCAATCACTAATCTACTTTCTGTCTATATGGATTCCCAAATTCCAAAATATGAAAATTTCATGTATGTGGAATCATACAATATGTGACATTGTTTTTGGCTTCTTTCACTTACCATAATGTTTTTTTTGTTTGTTTTGTTTGTTTTATTTTTTTTAATTGTTTAAAGTATTACAAATAGTAGTATATATGTCTCCTTTTTTTCCCAATTGACCTTCCCCCAGCCTCCCCTACCCACGGCACATGCCCTCACCCCCCTCCCAGTGTCTTGCGTCCATTCCTTATGCTTATATGCATGCATACAAGTCCTTAGGTTAATCTCTTACCTCCCCCCGCCCCCCAGCCCTTCCCAGCCTTCCCACTGTTGTTTGACAGTCTGTTCGATGCTTCTCTGCCTCTGTATCTATTTTTGTTCATCAGTTTATAATGTTCTTTGTTATCCATAAATGAGTGAGATCATGTGGTATTTTTCTTTCTCTGACTGGCTTATTTCACTTAGCATAATGCTCTCCAGTTCCATCCATGCTGTTGCAAATGGTAAGAATTCCTTTTTTATAGCAGCGTAGTATTCCATTGTGTAGATGTACCACAGTTTTCTAATCCATTCACCTGCTGATGGACATTTAGGCTGTTTTCACATCTTAGCTATTGTAAATTGTGCTGCTATGAACATAGGGGTACATCTGTCCTTTCTGATTGGTGTTTCTGTTTTCTTGGGATATATTCCTAGAAGTGGTATTACTGGGTCAAATGGCAGTTCCATTTTTTAATTTTTGAGGAAATGCCATTCTGTTTTCCACAGTGGCTGCATTCCCACCAGCAATGCACAAGGGTTCCTTTTTCTCTGCATCCTCTCCAGCACTTGTCATTTGTTGACTTGTTGATGATAGCCATTCTGACAGGTGTGAGGTGGTACCTCATTGTTGTTTTGATTTGCATCTCTCAGATGATTAGTGACTTTGAGCATGTTTTCATATGTCTCTTGGCTTTCTGAATGTCGTCTATCGAAAAGTGTCTATTTAGGTCCTTTGCCCATTTTTTGATTGGATTGTTTATCTTCCTTTTGTTAAGTTGTTTGAATTCCCTGTAAATGTTGGAGATAACATTGGCAAATGTGTTCTCCCATGCAGTGGGCTTTCTTGTTGTTTTATTGATGGTTTCTTTTGCTGTGCAGAAGCTATTTATTTTGATGTAGTCCCATTTGTTTATTTTCTCTTTAGTTTCCATTGCCCTAGGAGCAGTATCAGTAAAGATTGCTAGGACAAATGTCTGCTATTTTGCTGCCTATGGCTTCTTCTAATATTTTATGGCTTCCCATCTTACATTTAAGTCCTTTATCCATTTTGAGTTTATTTTTGTGTATGGTGTAAGTTGGTGGTCTAGTTTCATTTTTTTTGCAAGTATCTGTCCAATTTTCCCAACACCATTTATTGAAGAGACTGTCTTGTCTCCATTGTGTGCTCTTGCCTCCTTTGTCAAATATTATTTGAGCATACTGGCTTGTGTCAATTTCTGGGTTCTCTGTTCTCTTCCACTGTCTGTTCTTGTGTCAGTACCAGGCAGTTTTGAGAACGGTGCATTTGTAGTATAGATTGATATCTGGTATTGTGTTCCCTCCAACATCATTCTTCTTTCCCATGATTGCTGCAGCTATTCGGGGTCTGTTTTTATTCGAGATGAATTTTTGGAAAATTTGTTCTAAGTCTTTGAAGTATGCCGTTGGTATTTTAATGAGGAATGCTTTGAATTTATAGATTGCTTTGGGTAGTATGGGCATTTTAATGATGTTGATTCTACCAATCCATGAACATGGTATATTCTTCCATTTGTTCATGTCTTCTTCTTTCTCTGTTTTTAACGTCCTGAAATTTTCTGAGTATAGGTCCTTTGTCTCCTTGGTTAAGTTTATTCCTAGGTATCTTAATTTTTTTGTTGTTGCAATGGTAAATGGGATTGCTTTTTAAATTTATCTTTCTGTGAGTTCATTATTGGTGTATAGAAAAGCCATAGACTTCTGGCTGTTAATTTTGTATCCTGCTACATTGCCGAATTCATTTATTAAGTCTAGTAGTTTTTTGATGGAGTCTTTTTGTTTTTTTTATGTATAATATCATGTCATGTGTGAATAAGGACAGTTTTACTTCTTCTTTTCCAATTTGGATGCTTTTTATTTTTTCTTCTTGTCTGATCGCAATGGCTAGTACTTCCAGTACTATGTCAAACAGGAGTGGTGAAAATGGGTATCCCTGTCTTGTTCCTGTTTTTAAGGGAAATGGTTTTAGTTTTTGCCCATTGAGTATGATGTTGGCTCTGGGTTTGTCATATATGACTTTTATTATGTTGAGGTATGATCCTTCTATTCACACCTTGCTGAGAGTTTTTATCAAGAAAGTGTGTTGGATTTTGTCAAATGCTTTTTTGCATCAATGGACATGATTACATGGTTTTTATCTCTCTGTCTGTTTAGGTGGAGTATCACATTTATTGATTTGCAGATATTGTACCATCCTTGTTTCCCCGGAATAAATCCCACTTGATCATGGTGTATTATTTTTCTAAAGTAATGTTGGATTCTATTTGCTAGAATTTTGTTGAGGATTTTGGCATATATGGTCATGGGAGATACTAGAGGCCCAGTGCACGAAATTTGTACACTGCGGGGGGGGGGGTGTCCCTCAGCCCAACCTGCACCCTCTCCAATCTGGGACCCCTCGGGAGATGTCTGACTGCCTATTTAGGCCCAATCCAGACAGTCAGACATCCCTTTCACAATCTAGGACTGCTGGCTCCCAACTGCTCACCTGCCTGCCTGAGTGCCCCTAACCACTTCTGCCTGCCAGCCTGATCACCCTCTAACCACTCCCCTGCCAGCCTGATCAACGCCTAACTGGTCCCCTGCCAGCCTGATCATCCCCAACTGCCCTCCCCTGACAACCCGGTCACCCCCAAATGACCTCCCCTGCATATTCCCTCTTTATTAGATAGGGTTTTTTCTTTAGCATATTGGACAGCCCTAACTGGTTTGGTTCAGTGGATGGAGCATTGGCCTGCAGACTCAAGGGTCCCAGGTTCGATTCCGGTCAAGAGCATGTACCTTGGTTGGGGGCACATACCCAGTGGGGAGTGTGCAGGAGGCAGCTGATCGATGTTTCTGTCTCATGTTTCTAGCTCTCTATCCCTTTCCCTTCCTCTGTGTAAAAAATCAATAAAATATATATTTTTTAAAAAAGAAACATTTACCAGTCCTCCATATCTGCCTGGCTGGTGTGACTCAGTGTTTGAGACCCCAGTCTGCCACGCCTGACCAGGGATGGCGCCCCGACCAGGCTGAGACCTCAGCCTAGGCTGCTGCCTCAGCCCAGCCAGGCCGAGACCCCAGCCCAGGCTGCCATATGAGCCTGGCCGGGGATGGCGCCACGGGGGGGTGCGCTCCCTGGCCAGGCTGAGACCCCAGCCCAGGCTGCCTCCTCAGACTGGCCAGGCTGAGACCCCAGCCCAGGCTGCCATCTCAGCCTGGTCAGGGATAGCGCCGCAGGGGGTGCACCCCGGCCAGCCTGAGACCCCAGCCCAGGCTGCTGCCATGGCGGGGGATCGCGCAGCTTGGTTACGAGGCCGTGCCAGCCTGAGACCCCAGCCCAGGCTGTGGCCGGGGATCGTGCTGGGAGCTGGTGTCTCCCAGACAGACACCCCAGGCTGCCGCTGCTGGGAGGGGATCGCTGCATGGGGGGTGGCACCTCCCAGCCAACACCCCAGACTGCCACTTCTGGGTGGACTGGGGGACTCTGGCAGGGCTAAGAAGACTGGGCACCACCATCTTGTGGCTATGGGCACCGCCATTTTTGTAGTGGAGTGACGGTTAATTTGCATATTACTCTTTTATTAGATAGGATTGGCCTGTAATTCTCTTTCTTTGTACTGTCTTTACCTGGTTTGGGGATTAGGGTAATGGTGGCTTCATAGAAAGAGCTTGGAAGTGCTCCTTCCTCTTGGATTTTGTGGAATAGTCTGAGGAAAGTAGGTTTTATTTCTTCTTTGAATGTTTGATTAAATTCCCTTGTGAAGCCATCTGGTCCAAAGCTTTTGTTTGTTAGAAGTTTTGTGATTACTGCTTCAATGTCCTCCAAGTTATTGGCCTATTCACATTTTTTTATTCCTCCTGGTTAAGTTTTGGAAGGTAGTATTTTTCTAGGAATATGTCCATTTCTTCTAGGTTGAACAGTTTGTTGGAATAAAGTTTTTCATAGTATTTTTTTACAATTCTTCGTGTTTCTGTGGGGTTTGTTGTTATTTCACCTTTTTCATTTCTGATTTTGCTTATTTGAGTCCTCTCTCTTTGCCTCTTGGTGAGACTGGCTAGAGGTTCATCAATCTTGTATATCCTTTCAAAAAACCAGCTCTTGGTTTCATTGATTTTTTGTATTGCTTTGTGTGTTGTTTTTTTTTTGTTGTTGTTGTTTTGTTTTGTTTCGTTTCTTTTCTTTTCTTTTCTTTTCTTTTCTTTTCTTTTCTTTTTTAATCTCTGTGTTATTTATTTCCACTCTGTTCTTTATTATTTCCTTCCTTCTGCTCACACTGGGCTTCTCTTCTTGCTCTCTTTTTAATTCTTCAAGTTGCAGAGTTAGATGGTTTATTACCAGTTTTTTGTTTTTGTTTTTGTTTTTTTGAGATAGGCCAGTAATGCTGTGAACTTCCCTTTTAGGACTGCTTTCATTGTGTCCAAAAGATTTTTGGATTGTTGTGTTTTCATTGTCATTTCTTTCCAGGATGTTTTTTATTTCTTTTTTGATCTCTTTGGTAAACCACTCATTATTTAATAGTATGCTACCCTCCTCCACGTGTTTGAATTTTTGTGATTGTTTTTACCGTAGTTGATTTCTAATTTTATGCCATTGTGATCTGAGAAGATGCTTGATATGATTTTAATCTTCTTGAATTTGGAGAGACTTTGCCTTTGTCCCAATATGTGGTCTATCTTTAAAATGTCCCATGTGTGCTTGAGAAGAATGTATATTCTGTAGTTTTGGGGTGGAATGTTCTAAGGATGTCAATTAAGTCCATCTGATCTAGTGAATCATTTAGGATTGATATTTCTTTGCTAATTTTTTTTTGTCTAGAGGATATATCCAGTGATGTTTATGGGGTATTAAAGTCCCCTATTATGATTGTGTTGTTGTTCATCTCTCCCCTGATATCTTCCAGAAAGTTTTTTTTTTTAATTTATTTGGTTGTTCCTGTATTGGGCACATAAATGTTTACCAGAGTTATATCCTGTTGTTTTATTGATCCCTTTAGAATTATGAAGTGGCTTTTCTTGTCTCTTGTTATGGTGTTCAAGTTTAGGTCTATTTTGTCAGATGTAAGTATTGCTACCCTGGCTTTTTTTTTTTTTCCAATTTGCCTGAAAGATATTTTTCCATCCCTTCACTTTCAGTCTGTGTGAGTCCCTTGTTCTGAGGTGGATCTCCTGTAGACAGCATATATATGGGTCATGTTTTCTTATCCATTCAGTCACTCCATTTCTTTTGACTGGAGCATTTATTCCATTTACGTTTAATGTTATTATTGATAGGTACTTGCGTGTAGTCATTTCTGTACTTCTTGCCTGTGTTCCTTCCTCCTTTTCTATTTCTTCTTTTTACAGCATTCCTTTTAGTATTTCTTGCATTGCTGGCTTGGTAGTGATAAACTCCCTTAGCCTTTTTTTTTTTTTTTTTTTTTTTTTGGTCTGTGAAACTCCTGATTTCCCTTTCAATTTTGATTAATATTCTTGTTGGATAGAGTATTCTTGGATTCAGTCCTTTGCTTTGCATCACTTTGTATACTTCCTCCCATTCCCTTCTAGCTTGATGTGTTTCTGTTGAGAAATCATTTGATAATATGATGGGGGATCCTTTGTAGGTAACTCTTTTTCTCTCTCTTGCAGCCTTCAAGATTCTCTCTTTGTTGTTAACATTTGCCATTGTAATTATGACGTGTCTTGGTGTGGGTCTTTTGGGATTCATCTTGCTTGGGACTCTCTGTACTTGTGTAACTTTTTTCTTGCCCATATCAGGGAAGTTTTCTGTCATTATTTCTTCAAATATATTCTCTAATCCTTGCTGCTCTTGTTGTCCTTCTGGCAGCCCTATTATACGTATGTTACTTTGTTTTGTGTTGTCCCAAATCTCCCTTAGGCTCTCTTCCTGCTTTTTAATTTTTTCTCTAGTTGCTGTTCAGATTAGGCTTGTTTCTCTACCTTATCTTCTAAATCACTAATTCAATCCCCTGCTTCTTCTAGTCTACTGTTGAAACCTTCCATGGTGTTTTTTATTTTAGCTATATCACTTTTGATTTCTTCCTGATTTTTGCATAGGTTGTTGATTTTCTCCTTCATCCAGTGTATGAACTGTAGGACCATTACTCTGGATTCTTTTTCTGTCATGTTGCATGCCTCCGTTTCACTTATTTCCTTTCTCAGCGATTCCTCTTTCTTTCTTCTGGGGATTGTTTTGTTGTCTCCCCATTCTAACTATCATCAGAAGGTTCAAATACCAAGTTGTGGAGGCCTGGGCCATGTGCAGTGGGCACTTCATGCCACCGGAGTGTCACTGAAGAGCTCCAACACCAAGATGTATAGCTGCTTGGGTTGGTGGGAGCCACACTCACCCAGGATCAGAGTCACCGTCGCTCAGTGCAGCCTCATGTGTGCACCTAGAATCAGGGACCCTGCCTGTGCTGCACTGAAAAAAGAGACCTAGAATCTCCTAGCACATGCCAGGATTCAGAGTCCCCTTGTGCCTGCACCAAGAATTGAGTATCAGAGTCTCTGTTGTTTGTTGCAGCTTCACGCCAAGAATTAGGCTCCTTGTGTGCACATGCACCAAGAATTGGAATCACTGGGTCTTAGTGTGCGTGCACTGGGAATTAGGGATCCCAGGCACATGTGATGAGAAATAGAGTCAAGTCACTTGTGCTCAGTGCTGCCTCCCAACCGGAGAACGGAGTCCATGGTCTGCTTGGGAACCAGGTTGCACCACCACCCTGTGTCGACATGACGTCCACTCCTGCACTGTGGCAAACAGATTTCCATGTGCACTTGCCCAGAATCAAAGTCAGTTGGCACTGCCACTCTGTGTGGGTGTGGGGTCTGGTCATGAGATTTCATGCTGAGGGAAACAGATTCCCAGTGTCTGCTCACCCAGGCTCAAATTCAGGTAGCAGAGCCCTCCTGTGTGGGCAGGAGGCCTGCTTGCATGATGCAGTTCCTATGGTGCTGCAGCAAGCCTGCAAGTAGGGGGATGGGCTCTGTTTCTCACAGAAATCTGAGACCAGGATGTCTGGATTCTTGGTGTCTGTGGGTCTGCAGCTGTGGTCGCATGTCTTTGTTCCTAGTGGCTGTAGAGTCCTGGTTTGCTTCTGAGACCAGATTGGGTGGTGGTGAGGCTAGGATCCTAGTCTCAAGCAGTTACATTTTTCAAGATGGCATGGTCCCTGTGCCCATGCTGGCCACCCCTGGAGTGTCCGTGGTGGCAACGGGGTTTCACCATCTAAGACTGCCCAGTTTGGCAGCCCCTTGGAAGACCTGCAGGATCTAACTTTCCCTAGCTCACACACACACACACACACCACACACATCCACACACTCCTCTATTGTTCCCTCACTCTCCCACACACTCTCCCTCCCTACCTTCTTGCTGGTCGCCATCTTTTTCTTTCCTCTGGTGATGCTCTTAGTGAGATTGTTTCATACATTTATATTATAGTTCATTCTCTTTTCATACTATGTATTCCTTCATGGCTGGAAGGGAATTTCCTCAACCCCTTAAATGATTTTTAAAAAATTTACATACATTAAGGTTCACTGCAATGAACATGAGGATGCAGATATTTCTTCTATATTCTTTTATTTCCTTTGGATTTATACCCAGATGTTGGGTTACTGAATAATATAAATTCTAATTTTAAATTTTTATGAACCTCCATACATTTCCAAGTGGCTATAAGAATTTTTATTCCTACTAACAGTGTTACAAAATTCTTTGATTTTTTAAACAAATACATAATGTAATATATACCCATTATAGTATCATAAAGGATACAGTCATGTGCCATTTAATGATAGGAATACATTCTGAGAATTGTGTTGTTAGGTAATTTGTCATTGTGTGCACATCATAGAGTGTACTTTCAAAAACCTGGATGATGGAGCCTACTATTGTAATTAATTGTATGTGCTATACTTTGATAAAATTGGCAGCTCAGTAGGTTTCTTTACACTACTATTATTACAAACAAGTGAATAATGTGTTGCAGTACAATGTTACAATGGCTATAATGTCACTAGGCTATAGGAATTTTTCACCTCCATTATAATTTTATGGGACCACTTGACTGTAGTTTCACCACCCTAAAAATATCTATGAGTCTCACCTATTCAACCTTCCCATTCTCTTGTCAAACCACTGTCAATGACTCATCCTATTACAATCTTAATAGTTTAAAGTTTTCTAAAATGTATTATACATCAAATTATGTACTATATAGGCTTTTCTGACTGGTTACTATCATTGAGAAATATGCAATTAAAGTTCATTTGTATTTTTTGTGATGTGATAGTTTATTTTTATGACAATAATATTCCATTTTATGGTAATACTACAGTTATATTTGATTTTTATTAAGTTTATTAAGATATAACTGACATATAACATCGTGTAACTTTGAGGCATGAGATAATTTGATATACATTAGAAAATGATTACCATCCTAACAGCCAACATTTCCAACAAGTAACATAATTTTTTTGTGATGATAACATTTTAGATCCATTCTTTCAGCAAATATCAAGTACACAATACAGTTAACTATAGACACCATGTTGTGCATTACATTCCCAGAACTTATTCATCTTATAACTGAAAGTTTGTGTCATTTGACAAACTTCTCCCCATTGTACACACATATACACACACAGACCCCAGGAATCCATTACTATACTCTCTGTTTCTATGAGATTAACTTTTTGATATTCCACATATAAGTGAGAATACACACTATTTGTCTTTCTCAGTCTGACATATTTCATTTAGTATAATGCGCTCAAGATCTATCATAAATGACAAAATTTCCTTCTTTTGTATGGCTGAATAATATATGTAGTATATATATCTTGCATTAATAATAATATATGACTTTCACATCATTTTTATCCATTCATCTGTTAATGGAAACAAGTTATTTCAATATCTTGGCTATTGTGAATAATGCTGCAATGAATATGGGAATGCAGATACCTCTTCTATATTCTGGTTTTATTTCTTTTGGATATATACCCAAATGTTGGGTTATTGGATCATATAATAGTTCTAATTTCAATTTTTTTAGGAACCTTCATACTTTTCTAAGTGGCTATAAGAATTTTTATTCCCACTAACAGTGCACAAAGTTTCCATTTTTTCCAAAGCCTTCCCAGCATTTGTTATCATATGTCTTTTTTATAACAGCCATTCCTACAGTTGTGAGGTGATGTCACATTGTGATTTTAATTTGCATTTCCCTGATGATTTGTGAAGTTGAGCATTTATACATGTACCTGTTGGCCATTTGGATATCTTCTTAGTAAATAACATGTGTTCAACTTCTCTCCTTATTTTTTTTTACTTGGATTGTTTTTTTCCCTATTGAGTTGCATGAGTTTTTATATAATTTGAATATCAACCCCTTATCAGATATATTACTTGAAAATATTTTCTTCTGTTGTATAGGTTGCCTTTCATATTGTTGACAGAGTTGCTTTTGCTCTTCAAAAGCTTTTTTCCTGGCTGTACTTCCACTTATTGATTTTTGCTTTTGTTGCTTGTGTATTGATGTCATATCCAAAAAAGTTATTGTCGAAAGGAATGTAAAAAAAAAAAGGTGAAGAGATTAGCCAAAGAACATATATGCATAACCCATGAACACAAACAATAGTGTGGTGAAGGCTGGGGGGCATGACAGGGACTGGGTAGAAGTAGGGAAAGGGGGTCAAAATGAGGGACATCTGTAATAGTGTCAGAAAAAAAGACAAGGAGATTCTTCCATGTTTTCCTTAAGGTCTTCTGGTTAAATCTTTCAACAATGTCAATTAATTTTTTGTGAGTGGCATAAGATAGGAATCCAATTTTATTTTTCTGCATGTAGTTATTCAGTTTTCCCTTCACCACTCATTGAAGAGACTGTCCTTTCCTCATTGGGTATGCTTGTCTCCCTTGTAAAATATTAGTTAACGGTACATGCAAGGATTTATTTCTGTGCTCTCAATTCTGTTCCATTGGTCTATGTATCTATTCTTATGTTATTACCATACAGTTTTGATTATTATAGCTTTGATGTATAGTATGAAATAAAAAAGTATAATGCCTTAAGATTTGTTCTACTTTCTTAGGATTACTTTGGCTATTTGGAGACTTATGCAGTTCCAAACAAATTTTAGGGTTTTTTTCTATTACTGTAAAAAGTGCCATTGGAACTGTGATAGGTATTGCATTGAATCTAAAAATGGTGTTGGGTAGTAGAAACAATTTTACTTCTTTAATTCTTACAATTCATGATAACAGTATATATTTATATTTGTGTTTTCTTCAGTTTCTTTCATCAAAATTTCATAGTTTTGCAATGTATAGATCTTTCACCTTGGTTAAATGTATTATACTATTTTATTATTTTGATGCTATTGTGGATGAAATTATTTTCTTTATTTCTCTTGCACATGTTTTAATAGTATATAGAAACACAACTAATTTTTGTACTGTGCAACTTTACTATATATGTTTATTGGTTTTAATGGTATTTTGGTGTTTTTTTGTAGGATTTTCTAAATATAAAACTATATCATATGCAAACGAAGACAAGTATACTTCATTTCTTTCTGATTTTCATGATTTTTATTTTTTTTATCTTGACTAATTTCTCTGACTAGGACTTGCATGTCTGTGTTGAATATGAGTAGTAAGAATGAAGACAAGTGTCTTGTTTCCAATCTTAGAGAAAAAGCTTTCAACCTTTCACTGTTGAGTATGATGTTAGCTGTGCTTGCCACATATGACCTTTATTGTGTTGAGCTATTTTCCTTCTGTACTTAATTTGGTGAGATTTTTAGCTTGAAATAATACTGTATTTGGTCAAGTCCTTTTTCTGAATCTATTAAAAAGATTATGATTGATTTTTAACTCTACTAAAGCCATGTTTTACACTTATTGATTTGCATATGTTGAATTACTCTTGCATCCCAGTAAGGAATCCCACTTGATCATGGTGTGTAATCCTTTAGATTTACTGTTGAATTCAGTTCGTTATTATTTTTTAAGTTGAAGTATAATTGGCATGCTATATTGCATTAGATACATGTGTATAGCAGAGTGATTAGACATTTGTATGAATTGTTAAATGATCACGACAATTAGTCTAGTTACCATCTGTCACTATGGAAATTTAGTACAATATTATTGACTATATAGCTTTGCTGTATGTTATATCCCTGTGATTTATTTTAAAATTGGAAGTTTCTACCTCTTAAATCCCTTTACTCATTTTGTCCCCCATTTCTCTCCCCCCTGGCAACTACCAATCTATTTTCTGTATTTATGAATTTAAGTTTTGTTTTGTTTTGTTGTTGATAAGATTCCACATATAAGTGATATCACATGGTATTTACTTTCTCTGATTTATGTTACTTAGCATAATACCCTTCAGGTCCATCCATGTTGGTGCAAATGACAATATTTCATTATTTTTTAGGGCTGACTAGTATTCCATTGCATATGCACATTTTCTATATAATATATATAATTTCTTCTTTACCCATTCTTCCATTGATGGACATTTAAGTTGTTTCCAAATAGTAGCTATTCAAATTATGCTGCAATAAAAATAGGGGTTTAGATTTTTTTTTTTTGGATTAGTGTTCTAGTTTTCTTCAGTCTAGATTTGACAGTCTGTTCCAGGTTTCCATGTCTCTGGATCTATTTTGTCCATCAGTATATTTTGTTCATTATGTTCTCTATATAAATGAGATCATATGGTATTTGTCTTTCTCTGACTGGGTAATTTCACTTAACATAATACTCTCTACATCCCATTATGCTGTCTCAAAGGGTAAGAGATCCTTCTTTTTTACTGTTGCATAGTATTCCATGGTGTAACTATACCACAGCTTTTTCCCCCACTCATCTACTGATGGGCACTTGGGATGTTCCCAGATCTTACCTATTATAATTATGCTGCTATGAACATGGAGCTGTATTCATTCTTTCTGATTGGTGTTTGCGGTTTCTTAGGATATATTCTTAGAAGTGGGAACAGTGGGTCAAATGGCAGTTCCATATTTAATTTTTTGAGGAAACTTAATACTGTTTTCTATACTAGTTGCGCAAGTCTGCATTCCCATCAGCAGGGTACAAGGGTTCCCTTTTCTCCACATCCTTGCCAGCACTTGTCATTTGTTGATATGTTGATGGTAGCCATTCTGACAGGTATGAGGTGATGCCTCATTGTCATTTTAATTTGCAACTTTCTGATGATTATTGATTTTGAGCATTTATTTTATTTTTTTTATTGTTTAAAGTATTACAAATAGTAGTACATATGTCTCCTTTTCTTCCCAATTGACTTTCCCCCAAAATCCCCTACCTTTGATCATTTTTAATATGTCTTGGCCATCTATATGTCCACTTTGGAAAAGTGTCTACTTAAGTCCTTTTCCCATTTTTAATTGGATTGTACGTCTTACTTTTGTTAAGTTGTATGGGTTCCTTATATATTTTGGACCTTAACCCCATATCAGATGTATCACTGGCAAAAATGTTTTCCCATACAGTGGGCTCCATTTTCATATTGTAAATGGTTTCTTTGGCTGTACAGATGACTTTTATTTTGATGTAGTCCCATTTTTTTTTGTGGTAGGGGCGGAGGATATTCTGCTGCTTATATGAAGCCACATCTTAAGTATTGTGTTTAGTTCTGGGTGCCACTTTTATGAGGGCCATTACTAACTGGAGTTTATCCAGAAAAGTATGATGAAGGTGAAAATGGGGAATGGACTTGAAACTACCTAATCTAAGGAATGATCAAAAGGACTAGAAATTTTAGCCTGGTGAAAATATTTAGTTGATGATGTCATAGCTATCTTCAGCATATGAATGTCATGTGAGCAGGATTAGGCTTATTCTTTTAGTTCAGAATTAGGACTGAGTGGGTGGAATGGCAAAGAGGAAGATTTTGAGTCATCAAAAGGAAAAATTCTGGTCATCTTAACTACATTAAATTAGAATTAGCCTTATTAGATATTCATATTTATGAGTATCATAGAAATATAGGTCTGTTTTGTTCCTTTACTTTTTTATTTTTAATTTTTTTAAAATTTTATTGTTTAAGGTATTACAAATAATAGTACATATGTCTCTTTTTTAAGCACAACCAACAGATGCAAGACATTGGGGTGGGGGAATGAGGGTAAGTGCCAGGGGGGTAAGGGAGGCCGGAGGGAGTTCAGTGGGGGAAAAAAAAGAGATGTAGTCCCATTTGTTTATTTTTTCCCTTTGTTTGCCTTGCCCTAGGAAATATATACACAAACATGTTGCTATGAGAGATGTCTGATATTTTTCTGTCTATGGTTTCTTCTAAGATTTTTATGGTTTCACATCTTACATTTAAGTCTTTTATCCATTTTGAGTTTATTCTTGTGTATGGTGTGAGTTTGTGATCTAGTTTCTTTCTTTCTTTCTTTTTTGCGTGTACATGTCTAATTTTGCCAGCACCATTTATTGATGAGACTGTCTTTACTTCATTGTATGGTCTTGCCTCCTTTGTCAAATACTAATTGAGCATAATGGCTTGGGACAAATTCTGGGGTCTCTGTTCTTTTCTATGCCTGTGGCTGTGACTAAACCAGTCTGTTTATACTACAGTGGCTTTTAGTATAACTTGATATCTGGTATTGTGATCCCTCCAACTTTGTTCTTCTTTCTCAGAGTCGCTTTGGCTATTCAGGGTCCCTTTTTTGTTCCATATAAATATTTGGAGTATTTGTTCTGGATATGTGAAGTATACCTTCTTAATTCTTTTGGTGCGATGGTAAATGGGATTGTTTTTTTAGTCTCTCTTTTTGTAAGTTCACTATTGGTGTATAGAAATGCCATACATTTCTTGGCATTAATTTTGTATCCTGCTACGTTGCCGAATTCATTTATTAAGTCTAGTAATTTTTTGATGGAGTCTTTAGGGTTTTCTATGTACAGTATCATGTCATCTGCAAATAAGGACAGCTTTACTTCTTCTTTTCCAATTTGGATGCCTTTTATTTCTTCTTCTTGTTTGATCACTATGGCTAGCACTTCCAATACTATGTTAAACAGGAGTGGTGAAAGTGGGCATTCTTGTCTTGTTCCTATTCTTAGGGGAAATGAGTTTAGTTTTTGCCCACAGAGTATGATGTTGGCTGTAGGATTGTCATATAGGGCTTTTATTATGTTGAGGTATGATCCCTCTAGTCCCACTTGGCTGAGAGTTTTTATCAAGAAAGCATGTTGGGTTTTGTCAAATGCTTTTTCTGCATCAATTTATATAATTATGTGATTTTTGTCTCTCAATTTGTTTATGTGATGTACCACATCTATTGATTTGCAGATATTGTACCATCCTTGCATACCCAGAATAAATCCCACTTGGTCATGGTGAATGATCTTTCTAATGTAATGCTGGATCCAGTTTGCTAGAATTTTGTTGAGGATTTTAGCATCTATGTTCATCAGGGATATTGGCCTCTAGTTCTCTTTCTTTGTAGTGTCTTTATCTGGTATTGGGATTAAAGTAATTCTGGCTTCATAGAAAGAGCTTGGAAGTGTTCCTTCCTCTTGATTTTTTTGGGTTAGTCTAAGGAGGATAGGTTTTAATTTTTTTGAATATTTGGTAAAATTCCCCTGTGAAGCTGACCAGCCCAGGATTTTTGTTTTCTGGAAGTTTTTTTTATTACTGCTTCAATTTCCTCCATAACTACTGGCTTATTCAGATTTTTTAATTCTTCCTGATTGAGTTTTTGGAAGGTTGTATTTTTCTAGGAATATGTCCATTTCTTCAAGGTTGACCAGTTTGTTGGAATAGAATTGTTCATAGTATTTTTTGTTCCATGTGCACATGAGAATAATGTATATTCTGTAGATTTGGGGTGAAATGTTCTGAAGATGTCGATTGAGTCCATCTGATCTAGTGAATCATTTAGGATTGCTATTTCTTTGCTGATTTTTTGTCTAGAGGATTTATCTAGTGATGTCAACTGGGTATTGAAATCCCCTCTATGACAGTATTGCTGTGGATCTCTCCCTTGATATCTTCCAGAAGTTTTCTTATGTATTTAGGTGCTCCTACATTGGGTGCATATGTTTACCAGAGCTATATCCTCTTATTGTATCAATCCCTTTATGATTATGACGTGGTCTTTCTTGTCTTTTGTTTTGGCCTCCACTTTTAGGTCTATTTTGTCAGATACAAGTATTGCTACCCCAGCTTTTTTTTTTCATTTTCATTTGCTTGAAAAATATTTTTCCATCTTGTCACTTTCAGTCTGTGTGAGTTCCTTGTTCTGAGGTGGGTCTCTTGTAGACAGCATATATATGGGCCATGTTTTCTTATCCATTCAGCCACTCTGTCTTTTGATTAGAGTATTTATTCCATTTATATTTAAGGTTATTATTGATAGGTACTTGTTTGTAGCCATTTTATTATTTATGCCTATGTTCCTCCTTTCCTTTCTATTTCTTCTTTTTACAACAGTCCCTTTAGCACTTCTTGCATTGCTGGCTTGGTAGTGATAAACTCCCTTAGCCTTTTTTGTCTGTGAAGCTCCTGATTTCCCCCTTAATTTTGAATGATAGCCTTACTGGATAGAGTATTCTTGGATTAAGTCCCTTGCTTTGCATCACTTTGTATATTTCATTCCATTCCCTTCTGGCCCCACATGTTTCTGTTGAGAAATAATTTGATAATCTAATGGGAGATCCTTTTTAGGTAACTCTCTGTCTCTCTCTTGCAGCCTTTAAGATTATTTCTTTGTTGTTAATGTTTGCTATTAGAATTATAATGTGTCTTGGTATGGGTCTTTTTGGGTTCATCTTGTTTGGGACTCTGTGTTTTTGTGACTTTTTCTTCCCCAAATCACGGAAGTTTTCTGTCATTATTTCTTCAAATAAGTTTTCTAATCCTTGCTCCTCTTCTTGTCCTTCTGTCACCCCTGATATATGTATGGTACTTGGTTTCATGTTGTCCTAAAGCTGCCCTAGGCTATCCTCCTACTTTCTAATTTTTTTCCACTTGCTGTTCAGATTGGGTGTGTTTTTCTGCCCTATCTTCTAACTCACTAATTAGCTCCTCCACTTCTTCTAGTCTACTGTTGAAACCTAACATTTCGTTTTTTATTGTTATTATATCATTTTTTTACTTCCTCTTGATTCTTACATAAGTTGTTGATTTTCTCCTCCATCTGGTTTATGAACTGCATGACCCTTATTCTGATTTTTTCTGACAGATTGCATGCCTCCATTTCATTGAGTTCCTTTTCTGGCAATTCCTCCTATTCTTTCTTTGGGGGGCTGTTTCTTTGTCCCCAATTTTGCTGTCTCTTTCTTTTCCTGGGCACCCTACCTGGAGTTTGAGAAGTTGAAGACCCTATCAGGACACTGGTCCAGAAATAATTAGCCCAGAGGCTGGGTCTGCCTTCAATCTCATGCTTTTATTGTCTCTGCTCTGAGTTGATTTTCCTTCTCCCAGGGATCTAGTCCCTCAGTTGTCTGCTACAGATGCTCGGGGTGGTGGGAGGGCATGCACAGTTCCTCTGGTGTGTGACTCCCTGTGAGGACAGAGAGCCCTCTGATGTGCAATTCACTGTGCATCCCCGGCACCCATGGCAGGGTGGCACCCTAGGTCCCTCTAGCAGTGCATTTGCAGCATGGTCCTATTTCCCCTGGCTGGGCACACTAGTTTCATCCAGGTCACCCTATGGCCCAGAGTGAGGCATGTGCTGGGTTGATCTGGGTAGCCCCTGCAGGACTGCCCCAGAGGCTGGGGAGAAGCAGGTGTGGTTTGCTCTGGGTCACACTGTCCTCGCTTCTTATAGCCTGGAGTGAGATGTGCACTGGGTTGTTTCAGTTCACCCTTCCTCAATGTGGAGCAAGGGTGTGTTGCCTTGGGTCACTCAGTCCAAGCTCTATTGTAACCTGGAGTAAGGTGTGCATTGGGTTTCTCTGGATGGCCCCAGCAGGACTATCCTGGGGGCCGGGGTAAAGTGGGCACCAGGTGGTTCCAGGTCAGGCTAGCAGCATGTTTCTGGGGTCCAGGGTATGGGTGGGGCACAGGGTTCCTCCTGGATTGTACTCACTGTGGGGTCTTGGAGCCAGATCCTAAGTTGCTGGGTCCCAGTGGGCTACTTAGGAGGCCTGGTGTGGGAGCTCACTCTGGTGGCTCTCTGCAGACATCTGGGAGCCTTCTGGGAGGTACTGCACCACTCACTGCTGGGACACAGTGGTGGTTTCACATGGGTTATGCCTGGCAAGCGGCATTCTCTGCCCTTCCTTATTGAAAATTGTCTCCTTAGCTGTGTCTAATTTGTTAATTCAGGGTTGATGTTTTCCAATTTAGTTGCTTTTCTGGCCTGGCTCTAGGAGGAGTTGCACGACAGTGCTGCCTATTTGGCCACCATTTTCTATTCTCCTTGGCACTGGATTTCATTATGATTTTTCTGTATCTATTGATATGATGTCAGGGTTTTTAATCCTTCATTTTGTTTATGTAGTGTATCATATTTATTGATTTGCATATATTATACCAACCTTGCATTCCTGGAATAAATCCCACTTTTTCATGGTGTATGACTTTTTAATGTATTGCTGGATCTGTTATAAATAAAAAATTTAAAAAATAAATGCTCAATGTCAGTAATCATCAGAGAAGTGCAAATTAAACCCACAATGAGGTATCACCTCACACCTGTCAGAATGGCTATCATCAATAAACCAGCAATCAAGAAGTGTTGGTGAGGATGTGGAGAAAAAGGAGCCCTCATGCACTATTTATAGGAATGCAGATTGGTGCAGCCACTGTGGAAAACAATATGACATAACCTCAAAAAATTAACAATTGACTGCCTTATAACCCAGTGATTCCACTTCTAGGAATATACCCAAAGAAACCCAAAATACTAATTTGTAAAGAATATATGCACCCCTATGTTCATTGTAGTATTATTTACATTAGGGAAGATTTTGAAGCATGTGGGATCCCTTAACTTGACCCGCGTGGTTCAGGGCCCACTCAGGGTCCGGTTTCTGGAGGAGGCCGCACACTAAAATGAAGAGAGAGAGACTAGAAAAGAGTTAATTTGGGAAAATGGGGGGCCAGACAGGAGTCAACCTTTAGTGGGAAGACTACCGCTAGGCTCTGGCCTTGCTATCCCTTTTATTGAGGCTATGGGATACACCATTACCCTTAAGCAGCTTTGGGAAACACCCATAGCCCTTAAGCAGGTAATAAGCAGATTATCATATCAGTAAGGATTTACATGATTACAAGATGGGGAAGTTGCCTCAGTTACCATTGTCTCAATTAGATAGGGAGTGGTTGGCTCTGACCTTTCAGAGCTTCAAGGTTGACCAGCCACTTTCTATTAGTGAGACAATGATTTCGCATCTCCCCCGTTTCTTTCTTCTAAAAAATCTTGCATCTGCAGATCAGAAATAAACACCCAATTTCAAAGTCCAAGAGTTCTAAGTCTAAGTTTCAATGTCCAAAAGTTCTGAGTCCAAAAGTTCTTCATGTGTTCATGTTGGCAATGATATCTGGATGGTGGACAAACGGTGGCAATGCAGGTCCGACCATCTCTGGTTTGGTCCTGGGAAACCTGCAGTGACACACAGCTGCTGACTGCTGGCATGGCAAGACGTCGTCAGCGTCTTCCATGTCTGGACTGTTTCTCCTCTTGTCTTCATGGCTGGAGCATTACAAATGAAAATTGGTTTTCAAAAGAAAAAAATTTTTCTAGGTATAATTTACTTACAGGACATTTTTTTCTTACATGGTTTTTTCCACTATCCCCCTTTTTCTTATTTAATAATTAGGAGGCTTTTGGAAAATTTTTTATAATGCAGTTTTGATAGCTTTTAAATTTTAATTTTTTGCACAAAAACTATGACTGCTTTAGGGTTCATTGCATGTTAAGCGATTTTACCATGAAATGAATTACCAATAGAAATTTTGGTTAATACTTTAGGAACAGCCTCTTGTACAATTAAATTTTCTTCAATATTAACTTATTTCATTTAGCCAATTTAAATTAATCTGATAACTTGACTATTTTACTGTCAAATTTAATACTTTAACAACAATTTTAGTTTACTCTAAAAATTAATGGAAAAAATTATATGCATCCTTGAGAAAGCCCTGAGCACTCCTAGATTTAGGTTAGATTTAGATATCCAATATAGGATGCTCAAGTGCCTTCCCAGTGAGGCTTTCCACACAGTGGAAAAATTAAATCCTTTCATGTCCTTTTAAATTGCTGCCAAACATAAAAAAAAATTAGATTTTTAAGTTTGTTTGGATTAATTGTACAATATGCTGTTGTAAAATATCAAAAATTATAATGACATTGTAGAATAATACCATGCAATTTCAAGTATATTAGATCTGTTTTAAAAGGATTTCCTTTAAGAAAAGAGAATAATTTTCTCATATTACTCTGGGCCCTTGGAGTTTTACAAGAATCATCTCTGTTAAGGCCTTGAAATTTTAACAACCATCAAACAAATATTTATATCCATATATGATTTACTAGTTTTTGTATCAGCCATTCATATGCAAACTTGTTATCTACTTCCTGCTGGTTATTTGCCTTAGGGCGGGAATTTCAAAAAGGGGGCTGCTTAAAATGCCTTGGGAAACTAGCTTTAATTTGTCTCCTGGTTCATCTTTGCCATCTTTAAAGCTAAACATCTCTAGGGTTTTTATTCTGTACACAGAAAAGTGTCAAGCCCAGCTCAAAAATTATGCGAACTCATTTTTAAACTGGCCTTTTCACTTTACATGAGCACAGAAATCCCCGATGCATCATGAATTTGTAAAAGCTTTAAGTCATTAGCTGGAAATAGGAAAGATGGCAAATATGAGGCCCCTTATGGTGGCTTTCTTGGGGAGTGGCGTCCATATTGGATCGTCAAGTGTCTCTCCCTTCCCCCACATCCTGCTTATTTTAGGGGAAGTTTCTGCAACAGATCTGGCCACACATTTTTTTTTCATGCTTATTAGATAAAGACAGATCTCAAATGTTTTCTCTTTTTCACTTTCTGAAGTAATAACTAGCATCCAATTTGGCCAAGATCAGAATTTCCCTGCGAATTCTTTTATAATTTTTAAAGAAAACTTTAAGTAATCTCATTGCAGGAGAGCAGATAGCTTTGCCCTCTCCTGTCACCATTGAATTTCTCCACACCAGAGGCTGTTTCAGGAGTGGAGTTTCATTTCTTATTACAGATTTTAAATTCCAAATACAAACTAAGATTTTAATTTGAACAAGAAACCACATTCTTTAAGCATACAAACCAGGAAAAATACCATGTAAGGATATTCTTTGCTCTAAGCCAATGGCAATTCAAATTCAAACTGTACATTCTCTGCACCTCTCCCAGGAGCAAGTAGTGGTATTCCTCTACTTTGGTGCAAGCCAGAAACCTCTATTTAATTTTCACACACAAAGGAGCAGCTGCATGGTGTGGTTCAAGGCGCAAGGTCCTCATTAGTCTGGCTAGTTTCTCTCTTGGATCCCTGTTGCAGTTTAATATTTCTAGCAGGAATCCACACAGGTTTGGAAAAACTCTGGGAATATACAAGAATACCCTCTGCCAAAGGTTAATAATGGATCAGGTCCCTTCCATAAACCAGATTCGGGATCTTTATTTAACTAGACCATTTTCTTTTGTTTTATTCTTATGCCAATGTATTTCCATAGGCGTCCTTCCTTCATCATCACAAGTGAAAAAATTTAAAGTAATTAAGGCTTGGGATACATAGTGAATGGAGAAAAATGGCGGCAGAATAGACGGACGTGTCCTGAGCCTTGTCCCGGAGCAGATAGAGGGAGCAGCTGAAACGAGTGGAATCCAGCCTGAATTGGCGAAGGAGGCGCAGCTGGTGAGACAGTTTGCAGCTGGGAAGGGCAGAGATCCCCCAATAAAGGTAAAGTCAAAGATCTAGGCAGTAGAATCTGCTGCACCTCTGAGCCCAGGTCAAGGAGTAACTACACAGCGCCAAGCCGCGTCCCTGAGGACAGGCAAAGCGTCTGACTGAAAAAAAAAAAAAAAAAGGGTCCACGGGACTGCGGGAGGTAGGGGGTTTTAGACCTTGGAGTCTGGATTTGGGATCTGAACTCTAAGGCAGCCCTGAAGAGCTGCCGGACCGCGCAGTGCCGGCAGAAAGGAACTTGCAGAGACGCGGTCCCACCTCATGCTGGGGCCTGCGCCGTTCTCCACTGAACCTGGTTCGTAGGACTTGTAGGATACAGTCGCTTACCTGTAGTTGAGGTGCAGAAGAGGGAGTGGGATTGTGGAATCTGGGGAGAGTAGGCAGCGGATGGTCCAGGAGAGGTGGAAGCGAGTCTGGTGCTGAGTCATATCTAGGCCCCGGCGCCATTTTCTTTTGAGAGATAGCCCCTCCCTCCAGTCTCCAGTCAACCAATATAGCCACACCCAGATCCCACACTGATTAACACCATGGAATCTCAATACTCCCTGAGGCCATAGGATCTGCCCTAAAAGAGAAATCTTTAGAAGTTAAGCACCTCAATTACACAGCTACACTGCCAGAGCCCTTCAGAGTGCTTCAGTGTGCCTCACTGGCAAACCTAACCGCGGGTGCTCCTGTGAGCCGCCACTGGGAGTAAGCGCCTATCCACCACAGGTGCAGCAGTGAAAGCTGAGTCTGCCCACCCCATAACTACAGAACTCTGGGCATCACACTCACACCTTTCCAGAGTGCAGGCTCCCTGAGCCACATCACCCCAACAGACAGTTCCTTGGTGCCACTGTGAGTACCCACTGGGCACGCGTGATTTCAATTAAGGGTGCAAGACTGCAAAAATTGGGATACTCCCCTCCACGGCTGCTGACTTCTAGACACCGCAGTTGTGCCTCTCAAGCTCGCAGGCCTACATCAAGAGAACCCAAATAGCTCAAGTAGGGAGCTACACTAGATTACCAAGTCCAGGAGAACTGAGAGATTACACCAGTAGCACCATCACCAAAAGAACTTGGGTAGCAAAGCAATTGGATCTACAATTAAAACATTACAGGAAAACATGGGGAGACAAAAAAGCAACTCCCAAAGGGAAAAAAAAGAGGAATCACCAGAGAGGGAGTTAAATGAAATTGAGGCTAGTAGCTTAACAGAGAAAGAATTCAGAGTAATGGTTATAAGGATGTTTAACGGATGGATGACAAATACACACAACTCAATGAGAACTATAAGGAGCTGAATGAGAATGTCACCAACATGAAAAGAAACCAAGAAGAGATGAAGAATGACATAGCTGCAATAAAGAACACATTGGAAGGCTTAAACAGTAGACTAGAAGAGGCTGAGGACCGCATCAGCGAATTAGAAGACAAGGTAGGAAAAAACACACAAACACAGCAGCAACTGGAAAGAAGACTTAAAAAGCAAGAGGAGAGCCTAAGGGAGCTTTGGGACAACACAAAACTAAACAATATTAGAATAATAGGGATACCAGAAGGAGAGGAAGAGAAGCAAGGAATAGAAAACCTGTTTGAAGAAATAATGACAGAAAACTTCCCTGATATTGGCAAGAAAAAAACTATGCAAGTCCAAGAAGTACATAGAGTCCCAAACAGGTTGAACCCCAAAAGACCGACACCAAGACACATCATAATTAAACTGGCGAACACTAACGACAAAGTAAGAATCTTAAAGGCTGCCAGAGAGAGACAGAAAGTTACCTACAAGGGCTCTCCTATTAGAATATCAACTGATTTCTCAACAGAAACACACCAGGCCAGAAGGGAATGGAATGAAATATACAAAGTGATGCAAAGCAAGGGTCTGAATCCAAGAATACTATACCCAGCAAGGCTATCATTCAAAATTGAAGGTGGAATCAGGAGCTTCACAGACAAAAAAGGGCTAAGAGAGTTTATCACAACCAAGCCAGCAATGCAAGAGATGCTAAAGGGACTGCTGTAAAAAGAAGAGAAAGGCAAAAAGAAACACAAACACTAAGGAAAAATATGACAACAAACATGTACTTGTCAATAATAACATTAAACGTAAATGGATTAAATGCACCAATCAAAAGACATAGGGTAGCTGAATGGATAAGAAAACATGACCCATATATTTGCTGTCTACAAGAGACCCACCTCAGAGCAAAGGATTCACACAGACTGAGAGCAAAGGGATGGAAAAACATTTTTCAGGAAAATGGAAATGAGAAAAAAGATGGGGTTGCGATACTTATCTCTGATAAAATAGACCTCAAAGTAAAGGCCATAACAAGAGATAAGAAAGGCCATTACATAATACTAAAGGGAGCAATTCAACAAGAAGTTATAACTCTGGTAAACATATATGCACCCAATGCAGGAGCACCCAAATACATAAAAGAACTCCTAGAAGATATCAAGGGAGAGATCGACAAAAATACAATCATAGTAGGAGACTTTAATACACCACTGACATCACTGGATAAATCCTCTAGACAAAAAATCAGCAAAGAAACAGCAATTCTAAATGACGCACTAGATCAAATGGACCTAACTGACATCATCAGAGCATTTCACCCCAAAGCCACGGAATATACGTTCTTCTCAAGTGCACATGGGACATTTTCAAAAATAGACCAATAGGGTCACAAGCAAAGTCTCCCCAAATTCAAAAAGATTGAAATCATATCAAGCATTTTCTCAGACCACAATGGCATAATATTAGAAATAAACTACAAGAAAAACAGCCCCCAAAATACAAACACTTGAAAGCTGAATAGCATGCTATTAAACAATGATTGGGTGATCAATGAGATTAAAGAAGAAATTAAAAACATCCTGGAGACTAATGACAATAAAAACACAACAATGCAATTGCTATGGGACACAATGAAAGCAGTCCTGAGAGGGAAGTTTATAGCTCTACAGGCCTACCTCAAAAAACAAGAAAAAATGCTAATAAATGATCTAACTCAACAACTCAAAGAATTAGAAAGAGAGCAACAAGAAAAACCCACAGTGAACAGAAGGAAGAAAATAATAAAGATCAGAGCAGAAATGAATGACATAGAGACCAAAAAAACAATACAAAAGATCAACAAAACCAAGAGCTGGTTCTTTGAAAGGATAAACAAGATTGATGAACCTCTAGCCAGGCTCACCAAGAAGCAAAGAGAGAGGACCCAAATAAACAAAATCAGAAATGAAAGAGGAGAAATAACAACAAACCCCATCGAAATACAAAGGATTGTTAAAAAATACTATGAACAACTCTATTCCAACAAACTGGACAACCTGGAGGAAATGGACATATTCCTAGAAAAATATAACCTTCCAAAACTCAATCAGGAAGAATCTAAACAGCTCAATATGCCAGTAACTATGGAAGAAATTGAAGCAGTCATCAAAAAGCTTCCAGGAAACAAAAGCCCGGGGCCAGATGGCTTCATAGGGGAGTTTTACCAAACATTCAAGGAAGAACTAAAACCTATCCTCCTCAGACTATTCCAGAAAATTCAAGAGGAAGGAACACTTCCAAGCTCCGTCTATGAAGCCAGCACCACCCTAATACCAAAACCAGATAAAGATAACACAATGAAAGAGAATTATAGGCCAATATCCCTCATGAATATAGATGCCAAAATCCTCAACAAAATTCTAGCAAATCGAATCCAGCAGTACATCAGAAAGATCATACACCATGACCAAGTAGGATTTATCCCGGGGATGCAAGGATGGTACAATATTCGCAAATCAATAAACGTGATACATCACATAAACAAATTGAGAGATAAAAACCACATAGTCATATCAATTGATGCAGAAAAAGCATTTGACAAAATCCAACACCCTTTCTTGACAAAAACTCTCAGCAAGGTGGGAATAGAAGGATCATACCTGAACATAATAAAAGCCATATATGACAAACCCACAGCCAATATCATACTCAATGGGCAAAAACTAAAACCATTTCCCCTAAGAACAGCAACAAGACAGGTATGCCCACTCTCACCACTCCTGTTCAATATTGTGCTGGAAGTATTAGCCATTGCAATCAGACAAGAAGAAGAAATAAAAGGCATCCAAATTGGAAAAGAAGAAGTAAAACTGTCCTTATGAGCAGATGACATGATACTGTACATAGAAAACCCTAAAGACTCCATCAAAAAACTATTACACTTAATAAATGAATTCGGCAATGTAGCAGGATACAAAATTAATGCCAAGAAATCTATGGCATTTCTATACACCAATAATGAACGTACAGAAAGAGAGACTAAAAAAGCAATCCCATTTACCATTGCACCAATAAAATTAACATACCTAGGAATAAACTTAACTAAGGAGGTAAAAGACCTATACGTGGAAAACTACACGACACTGAAAAAAGAGATAGAGGAAGACATAAACAGATGGAAGAACATACCTTGTTCATTGATTGGTAGAATCAACATCATCAAAATGTCCATACTACCCAAAGCAATCTATAAATTCAATGCACTTCCCATTAAAATACCAATGACATATTTCACAGACCTAGAACGAACTTTCCAAAAATTTATCTGGAATAAAAAAAGACCCCGAATAGCTGCAGCAATCCTGAGAAAGAAGAACAAAGTAGGTGGGATCTCAATACCAGACATCAAGCTGTATTACAAAGCCACTGTTCTTAAAACAGCCTGGTACTGGCACAAGAACAGACATATTGATCAATGGAATAGAATAGAGAACCCAGAAATTGACCCAAATCACTATGCTTAATTAATATTTGACAAAGGAGGCACGAACATACAATGGAGTCAAGACAGTCTCTTCAACAAATGGTGTTGGGAAAATTGGACAGATACATGCAAAAAAATGAAGCTAGATCACCAACTTACACCATACACAAAAATAAACTCAAAATGGATAAAGGACTTAAACATAAAACGGGAAACCAAAAAAATACTAGAGGAATCCACAGGCAGAAAAATCTCAGACATATGCCGAAGGAACTTCTTCACTGATACTGCCCCTAGGGCAATGGAAACTAAAGAGAAAATAAACAAATGGGACTACATCAAAATAAAAAGCTTTTGCACAGCAAAGGAAACCATCAATAAAACGACAAGAAAGCCCACTGCATGGGAGAACATATTTGCCAATGATATCAACGATAAGGGTTTAATCTCCAACATTTACAGGGAACTCATGCAGCTTAACAAAAACAAGATAAACAACCCAATCAAAAAATGGGCATCTGATCTAAATAGACACTTTTCAAAAGAAGACAGAAGGAAGGCCAAGAGACATATGAAAAAAAGCTCAAAGTCACTAATCATCAGAGAGATGCAAATCAAAACAACAATGCGGTACCATCTCACACCTGTCAGAATGGCTATTATCAACAAATCAACAAATGACAAGTGTTGGCGAGGATGTGGAGAAAAAGCAACCCTCGTGCACTGCTGGTGGGAATGCAGACTGCTGCAGCCACTGTGGAGAACAGTATGGAGTTTCCTCAAAAACTAAAAATGGAACTCCCATTTGACCCAGTGATCCCACTTCTAGGAATATATCCCAAGAAACTAGAAACACGAATCAGAAAGGATATATGCACCCCAATGTTCATAGCAGCACAATTCACCATAGCTAAGATTTGGAAACAGCCTAAATGCCCATCAGCAGATGAGTGGATTAAAAAACTGTGGTATATCTACACAATGGAATACTTCGCTGCGGTAAAAAAGGAGTTCCTAGCATTTGCAATAACATGGATGGAGATGGAGAGTATTATGTTAAGTGAAATAAGCCAGGCAGAGAAAGATAAATATCACATGATCTCACTCATTTGTGGAATATAATGAACGGCATAGACTGATGAACAAGAACAGATCCAGAGACTGAGAAACATCAAACAGCACGTCATACCTCAGGGAAGGTAGGGGAGGGTGGGGGTAAGGGGGAGAGATCAACCAAGGGACTTGTGTGCATGCATATGAGCCTAATCAATGGACACAGACAACAAGGGGGTGGGGCATAAGTGGCGGGTGGGGGGTAATGGGGGAATAATTTGTGTTTTTGCCTCCCTGACAAAGTTTATATAAAGTTACAAAAAGAAATTGTCAGCCAGTTTGAAATTGAATTGCCATGGCCTAGAGCAAAGAATATCCTTACATGATATTATTCTACAATGTCATTATAATTTTAGATATTTTACAACAGCATATTGTACAATTATCCCAAGCAAACTTACAAACTAATTCTTGGATTGTTTGGCAGCAATTTAAAATAAAATAAAATAAAATAAAGAGGACATGAAAGGACTTAATCCCTTTCAGAAGGAATTAAGGCGCTGGGAAGGCACCTGAGCATTCTATATTGGCCCCTCTTGCCTTTTGTGCCAAGAGGGACCCTCTTCTCACAATCCAATTGCCCTCAGCTGTTGCCTGAGCTTTCTTTTCATGTTGAGCTTGAAGCCTCGTGGTGGCTGGTACCATGGATCTGTCTCTCGCCCAATTATGTGAGCTGGGCCCTCCCTGGAGAAGAAACCTGAGTTCCCCGAGATATGTGATCAGTTCTGGGGCCCCGCCAGCAGGCCAGGGGATCCCAAGGCAGGTGCTGGGCGTGGAGGCCACGGGGGCATAGGCTACCAAGGAGACAGAACTGAACCTCACATCACCCTGCTTGGCTCGGAGGATGACTGGTTAGCCAGTGACGGGTAAGATTCCTCAGGGAAGGAACAACCTAAGACAGGCACAGTCGCAGAGGGGCCATCAGGAGAGAACTTGGGGATCATCAGATGTGGGGCACAGACCCCCACCCTCCCAACCTTACAGAAGCCTGAACCCTCGCCCCGTCTGAGGGAGGTCTCCTGCCCCCATGGCTGCTTTGCTTCCCACACCCAGCTCAGATCGGGACACAGGTGACAGACAGTGTGACTTGGCACAGCTCAGATTGGGACCCAGGTAACAGACAGAGACTTGGCCGACAGCAGCTGCCCTATATCTAAATCCAGCCTAGCACCAGGAATGCTCAGGGCCTACTCAAGAATGCAAATAATCCTTTCCACTAATATTTACAGGGTAAACTAAGATTGATGGTAGAGTATTAAGTTTGACAGTAAAATAATAATCAAGTTTTCAGATTAAATTAAATAGGCTAATTCAAATAAGTGAATATTCAAGAAAATTTAATTGTACTGGACAAAAAGCTGTTCCTAAAGTGTTAACTAAAATTTCTATTGGTAGTTCATCTCATGGTAAAATTCCTGAACATGCAATGAAACTAAAGCAGCCATATTTTTGTGCAAAAAATTAAAATTTAAAGTTATCAAGACTGCATTATAAAATTTACAAAAGCCTCCATTAATCAAAAAAGGGGGGATAGTAGGGTAATATCATGTAAGGAAAAATATCCTATAAGTAAATTACATCTAGAAAATTTTTACTTTACAAGATTAATTTTTATTTGTAATGACAACAGCAAAACACCCATGAAAAACACACATGGTGTCTAAATAAGACAAAGGAAAATCGTTTGGGCAAAAATAAAAAGGATCCCAAGTCAATTATATAGAAAAGATTCCTTTATTAACTTTTAGTCGAGAATATGTTTGTATATTTTCAGAAAACAACTCCAAGACCATGTGGATTCCTGCAACAGAGAGGAATTGACAGGTTTGCTCCAACCAGGAAGACAAGAGGAGAAACAGTCCAGAGATGGGAGACGCTGAGGACGCCTTGCCATGCTAGCAGTCAGAAGCTGTGTGACGCAGCAGGTTGCCTAGGACCAAACCAGAGAGGGTCGGACCTGCATTGCCACCATGTGCCCACCATCCAGATATCATTGCTGACATGTACACTTAAGGAACTGTTTGACATTGAAACGGGGACTCAGAACTGTTGGACATTGAAATTGGGACTCAAACATTTTTTGTAATTATGTTTATTCCTAGTCTGCAGAGGCAAGATTCTTTAAAGGAAAGAAAAGGGGAAAAAATAGATACAGAAGCAAAGAAGCATTGAACAGACTGTCAGGCTACAGCGGGAAGGCAGAGGAGGTTTTGCGGGGGGGGGGGGGGGGGGTGGCTGTAGGAGATCAACTGAAGGACTTGTGCGCATGCATATAAGCATAACCAATGGATAAAAGACACTGGGAGTGGCAGGTAAAGGCATGTACTGGGGGGAAGGGAAGGCTGGGGGGAGGTCAATGGGAAAAAATGAGACTTATGTACTACTATTTGTAATACTTCAAACAATTAAAAAAATTTTAAAAGAAAAAAAAATAAAAATAAATAAAAAAAAAAGGCTTGGTGCAGTCTACCTGCAGGTGATTTCTCCATCATCCCACCTTTTTGTTTTTCAAGTTGGGATTTTAGCTGCTGATGCTGTCGTTCAATAATGGCCTGTCCTTGGTAATTATATGGTATTCCTGTAATATGCTGAATTTTCCACCTTTTACAAAATTCCTGGAATTGACAGCTCGTGTAAGCAGGCCTATTATCAGTTTTAATAATTTTTGGAATTCCCATGATGGCAAAAGCAGCTAGGCAATGATTAATAACCTGTTTTGCTGTTTCTCCTGTAGATGCAGTAGCCCATAGGACTTTTGAAAAGGTATCTACGGAGACATGTAATGCCCCAAGGCGTCCAAAGGAATTATAATGCGTTACATCCATTTGCCAGATATGGTCTCTTAGCAAACCTCTGGGGTTGACTCCTGTGTTAGGCCCTTGAGGTAGATGTAACATGCAAGTTGGACATTCCTTAATAATCTATTTTGCCTGTTGTCAAGTGATTGAGAATTGTTTAGACAACATTTTGGCAGGCTGATGTAAAAGCTGATGAGATTCTAAGGCTTCTTTTAATAAAGCAACCAGTTGATCAGCCTGTGCATTTCCTTTTGTTAAAGGACCAGGTAAGACACTATGAGCCCTGATATGGGTGATGTAAAAAGGATATTGTTTCTGTTGTACAATCTGCTGAACTTGTTTGAATAGTAAAAATAAACTTTGGTCACTAAGCCATTTCAACCGGGCAGTTTCAATTCTATTCACTAAGTTTGCAGCATAAAAGGAATCAAAGACAATATTAAGAGGCTCTTGGAAATCCTGCAATGCAGCCTTAATAGCTTCTAGACAGAAGTATGATTGGTCAGTATGACTCACTCCTACCCCTTTAACTGAGCCCATAGCTTCTACCGTGGACCAACTTGGAGGCCAGAATTCTTTACTTATAACACTAAAATCCGCTCCAGTGTCCACTAGACCCCCAAATTGTTTTTCCTCTATTCTTAAATTAATCATGGGACGGGTTTTGTTAATTTCATGTATCCAATAGATGTCTGAGCTTCCAAATTCTTGCATCTTTCTTTTCCTATTTATAGCCTCACCTTGGTGAACATAAGGTAGAAGTAGTATCTGAGCAATTCTTTGTCCTGGAGTAATTTGCATAATATGATTACATTCTAGTATAACTTTAACTTCTCCTTCATACTCTGAATCAATGACTCCAGGCAGGACAGTTAGTCCTTTAAGAGTGTTTCCACTCCTCCCTAAGATTAATCCTAAAGTTCCCGGTGGCACAGGTCCCCAAATTCCTGTAGGAATAGCTTGCCGAGCCATATCGGGGGTCAAAGTGACTGCTATAGTGCTGTTAAGATCCAGGCCTGCGCTTCCTGGAGTTGCTTGGATGAGAGAATCCACTGTGGGCCTTGGAGGGCAGATTTCCCCTATTGATGACGGGGCTGGGGGGTACCCCTTTGGCCGTTTCCTGGCAACTGACCATGCCATCTATCTGGATCTAGCAGCTGCCCATTTCTATGAAATTTTGATTTACAAGAACTGGCCCGGTGGTTCCCTTTCTGACATCTAGGACACCGAGAAATGCTTAAATCTTGAGACGGAGTGTTCACGCCTCTTCCTAGAGTGTTACCTTGTGTCCTCGGTTGCCTACATTCCTTTTGGAAATGTCCTATTTTTCCATACTTATAACACCTCTTATTTCTACCTGTTACCGCAGCAGCGAGTAAATTTGCTTGAAAAGTGCCTGATCCCACATTCTGACATGCTTGAATCATCTCTGTAATGGTACTATTTCTTCTCAGAGGCGTCAGGCATTTTTTACAATCAGCATTGGCATTCTCGTAAGCTAATTGCTGAATTAAAATATCTCCTGCCTCATGTTGAATCTGTCGCCTCACTGCTCGAGTGAGACGAGCCACAAAATCAGAAAATGACTCTGTAGGTCCCTGAATACATTTACTAAAAGATCCCTGAGGGTCCCCTTTTGTTGGTAAAGCATACCAGGCTTTCCTTCCACAAAGTCGTATTTGCTCATATGTCTGTTGCACATAATGTAACTGATTTTGTACATCCATATACTGTCCCATTCCTGCCAGCATTTCATAAGTTATTTGAGCATTCAGCCCTCCGTTTGTGCGGGCTTGCTCTTGACATTTCTCTAAGTATTCTCCCTTCCATAGTAAATAATGTCCTCCATCCAGAGTTGCACGAGCCAGAGTATACCAATCAGAAGGAGTTAAGAATGCATCAGAAATATTATTCATGATTTCTCCTGTAAAAGGAACCATTGGACCATTTTGAACAACACTTTCTTGTAAAGCTTTTATCATTTTAAAATCAATTTTTTCATGGCTTCTTATTATCTGATTTGGGTACTGTGGGTCAGCTACTTGTATAATAGGAAAAGCAAGCCTTTCTTCCACCGACATGTCCTTTATTCCTTCTCTGATGACTTTCTGTAGAGAGGATTCTATTGGTGAATTAAATATTTCAGGATTAGGACATGGAGGTGGAGGGGACCATAAAGGCCATTCCTTCAATTTTTCTTCCTGCTCTTCTCTGGGAGGAGCGGAAGGAACCAGGGGAGGAAGCTCCTCCTCGGCCTCTTTAAAAGGCTCTAGCAAACGCACTATTATGTTCCCCATGGGAAAACAGTTTTTTGTTTTTACCAACTTTTTGCCAAATACTCAAGATCTAAAACCAAGGGTTATGTTAAACAAAAATTATAAAGGAATACTTTCTGAAAATTCTAATAATAAAGTTTACTTTATATTTATAACCTAATTCTTCCCCTTTAGCCTGGCTGAAAAAGACGTTCCCACCCTACTTACAGTTTGCGACTCTGCAGCTGGTCGTGGGCTTTTGTGTGAATTTCCCTCACCTTTTTCCGGTGAATTTTCCTCACCTTTTTCTGGTGAATTTCCACACCTTTTCTCGGTGTAATGTTTTTCCTTCCTTCGCTGTTAGGCGAAAAATACCTTCTGCTCCAGAAGTCCCGCGTTGAAGGCGCCAGATGTGGGATCCCTTAACACGACCCGCGTGGTTCAGGGCCCACTCAGGGTCTGGTTTCTGGAGGAGGCCGCACACTAAAATGAAGAGAGAGAGACTAGAAAAGAGTTAATTTGGGAAAATGGGGGGCCAGGCGGGAGTCAGCCTCTAGTGGGAAGACTAGCTATCCCTTTTATTGAGGCTATGGGATACACCCATTACCCTTAAGCAGCTTTGGGAAACACCCATAACCCTTAAGCAGGTAATAAGCGGATTATCATATCAGTAAGGATTTACATGATTACAAGATGGGGAAGTTGCCTCAGTTACCATTGTCTCAATTAGATAGGGAGTGGTTGGCTCTGACCTTTCAGAGCTTCAAGGTTGACCAGCCTCTTTCTATTAGTGAGACAATGATTGGTTTCCGGCAGAAGCAGCCCAAGTTCCCATCAGTAGATGAGTAAAAAATTCTGTTGTACATTTACACAATGGAATAATACTCAGCCATGAAAAATCACACACAAAGGAAATGTTACCTTTGTGACAGCATGGATGGATCTGGAGAGTATTATGTTAACTAAAATAAGACAGTCAGAGAATGGCAATTATTATATGATTTCACTTATATGTAGAATCTAATGAACAAAATAAACAAATACATTAGAAAGAGACTCATAGATACAGATAAAAGACTGACATCTATCAAAAGGAATGGGTGTTGGGGACTGGGTGAAAATGGTGAAGGGATTAAACATAGAAAAAAACTCATAGAAAACAGTATGATTACTAGAGGGAAGGGGTGGGGAGGTAAAAGAGGGTAAAGGTGGAATAAATAGAGATGGAAGGAGACTTGACTTAGTGTGTTCACAACAATACAATGTACAGATTATTTATTATAGAACTGCATATCTGAAATTTATATCATTTTATTCATCAATGTCACCCAATAAATTCAATAAAATAAAATTTAAAAAAGAAAAAACCCTGTGCAATACAAGTAGAATTTGCAAGTGCCCCTGTAAGAATAATAACTGATGAAAATAAACCAAGTCCACAGTTCATAGAACATTACCAAGATTAATTGAAAAGAGTTCAGGATTTTGCATAAATTCAAGGCTACAGACCCAATAATTTAGAATATTAGAAAAATTATGTCTTTTCCAACTAGCAGATATCAACAAGTTTAAATTATGAGGACCATCCTGAATTATATTAAGCACTGTCATCGATAGGTTTCTGTTGACTGAATGGGAAAGAAGAGAAAAATTAAACAGGGTAAATTGAAATATTACTAAGTAAACCATAATAATATTTTAATTAAACCATCAATGTAATTTTAAGATATTATGTTGTATTAATACCAGCTTTATTGAAACAGCAAGTGTCAATTGCTATTATGAATTTCTAGAAAGCAAATATAATCATTTTTAAATTGTGGCCTCATTCTAAAAAAAAAAGAGTCCAATGACCATTTGTAATTTCAATGAAGCCATAAATATAAGAAATATACATGTGTATAATTAGAAAGTAATCCATATAAAATGAAAACCAACAAACTGTTGTTTTTGAAATAAACAAATGTTTAATTCTCAGAGGCAAGTAAATGAAAATAATTTGCCTGTGTATTTGCTATTAGTGTAGAATGTTGCTGCTGGCAAAAGTATGAAAAGCTTTTCTGTCAAACTTCCTGGAAAGCACAACACTGGAATTTTTCTTCATTTTTTCATTTTAACAATGGGAGGCATTACACAGACTTTTGCAACATCATCACAGACATATGTTTTCTTTAATAATTTGTCTGTTATCTTTAATCTAGAGATACTTTGTAGGCCCATTTTTAAGGTCAGTAGTGTCAGGGTAAAGCAGAGAGATGAACTTGGAGGCAGCTCTCCAAGAAACCTTTTTGAGCTTCCACACCAACGAATAGAATCTGTATCACACATCTTCAAAGCCAATATCATATTCCTATCACTCTGGTTTGTTATCTTACAGGTAATATGAAAAGGCTCTTCTAGAATTACAGTATCTGGAATTGTCTCCAAAGAGATGTTCATGTTTCCATAACCTGAAAACTCTCTTTCAAGTTGGATTGTGTGTAGCATTGCCATTTCACCAAGATTTCTTTTCCATATTATATCCAATTTTCCCATTTCTGTTAGTCCTTTTATGGCACCAGATTTCTCTGAAAATTCCTGCTTGATCTGAAACCGATACAAATACTGACGTTGTTCCATTGACTGCAAAAATGTTTTTGTTCCAAAAGTACACTCATCTTCTCCAGCCCAATTGACATTATTTAATTCTGCTGCAGTGTACATTTCAGGTGGCTCTAAGGAAACCTTTTGTATAAAAACATCTGAAGATGAAGTATTCTTAATCTGGATTTCAAGAAATAAATCACTCATCGCTGAATTATGAAACTTGGTTTTAACTTCCAGTGGTGAAAACAAAGAAAATAAGCACAGTTTCCTAAAAAACATCTTTCCTACACACTGTGTTGAGTAGATACTGAACTCACAGGTTCATCTCTTCCAATGTTAATTTTGTCGTGGATGACATCATCAATACAACAATTGGTTGCAAATTCTACCACAGTAACCATGGAGACTGAAATATGTAAAGGCTGAGTACTCATCTGAAGACAGTGTTTTCAGTATGATTTTGACAACTTAATTGCAATCATTGGGAATTTTCATATACATAAATTATTTGTGTTAAAATGTATTTCTAAGAATTTTGATGAAGTCAACCTTTCCCCCAACATTGACATTTCTGGTGGAGAGACACTTTTCATGAACTAGTTAGAGAAATTACCAGGTATATCACTATCTTCATATGTGCCTGAAAAGTTGGTGAATAAAGTATGTTTAGTAGACAACATCACTTGTCATGTCAGAAAGATCTTCTGTCTGGGTAGATTCCCTTCCATTTTGACCACAATTTTAACCCACTCTTTTAAAAAGTATGGTGTGGTAAGTTCACAGACACAGACACAACTGCTTTTGATAGAAAAGTTTATTACTTATAGTTCCCAAAAAAAGGGGCATGACATGTTACACAGGGCCACATGGGGATGCCAAGAGTTGGTTCAGAGGCAGGAGTAAGGGGAATGTATTGGTGCAAGTTTTTGAGGTTTCTGTGGGAAATTAAAAACATAGAAGGGTAAACAGATTAGAATTGGCTAGTTGAATAAGGTCAAGGTACTCCTGGTTTCAGGGTCTTTTACTAGTTGCTTATACCTCTTTCTGGGGTGATACTGAGGCAGAGAAATAATGGCTTAACCTGTGAGAGCTCCACAAAGGAGATAGTTTACTGATATGGGCTCTGGACTGGTTGATGTGCATGTCAATGAAATTCTCACAAGGGAATCATATGCTGACTAGAGGAATTACCTTGCTTTGGCAGGGGCAATCTCCCCCTGGCCAGCAAGGTCCCAAGATGTTAAAGCATAATACAGAATTTTTAAAAAACATGAATAATATATCCACTGGATGTGGTCACTTGGGATAAGAGGTACAGGTAGGCCCAGAAATAGTCAAGAAGGATAATTCACAGAGAAAAGGACCTGGCCTCCAAACAACTTCTATATCAATCTGGGTTCAACATGGAAGTAGATCTAGAGGAAACATAGATGATTAATAGATACACAATAGATAAATGGATATACATTTATTATAGGGATTTGGCTTACACAATTATTGGGGATAGCAGCCCCTATAATGCTATCTATGCATCTGATGCAAGTGGTTAAAGTTCACAGAGTAGGAAGGAAGGGAATATCATGAGAATGCTGGAATTTCATGAGCACAGTCTGGAAGCCAAAAGGTTGGACTGATGCCCATGTCCATTCTCAGTGCTTCTGAGTTTGGTGATGATACTATCCTGCCAAAGCCAGAGCCCTTTGTCCCGGAGCTATAACACACACAATAGGCTCAGATGTTGCTTTATCCTGAGTTGAATCAACAGGTAAGCAATGACGTGTTTCTGTTACAACATGATTGCTGCCTTCCTTCCACCTTCTAAAATCTTGGAAGAATCTCCCTTGTTGCCCACCCTAACTGTAAACATACAACATGTAGAATTCTGGGAAATGTAGTTCAGCCTAGAAAATTTGATACATTGTAAAATCCATCAATAACCTCCATCTCTGCCATCATGAGCACTTTATTCATAAGCCCATTGGGAAATTAGAGGCGTGGTTGATGATGGAATCTGACTGCTATCCAAAGAGTAGACAATCCTATTCACCCAAGTAATGAAATTCCCCTCTACTAAAGTCACCCTTCAGTGAATATTCACACAGGACACTAACACCTTCACATTATGTGCTGATTTGGAGAGTTCTATCTACATATCTCCTCATCAGGCCTCATCTCTGATTTTCCAATGTATCTATTCCAAGTTCTGTACCACCCAACTATACCATTGGCCACAGCTCACAAATTGCTATAGACTTTGACTTGTGGCCCTTCCTCCTTCAAGGTAAAGTAAAAAAGCAAGTGCACTACTGAAAGTTCTGTGCATTGGAATGATTTCCTCTCATTGTACTTCTCCTTTAAGGCTGCCCCTAAATGGGCAGGTAGTGCTACAGCTATCCACTTTTGGTACACATATGCCTAACAGGAAGAACTATATGTAAATTAGAAGAGAATTTTTGCTTCCTCAATCAGTTTGTCATAGGGAACTCCCCTTGGGTTAACAGGTGCATATTGAGAGAGGGGAGGTAATAATGCGTTATGGGCATTTGGACCACTTCTTCATGCAATTTACTTGTGCTTTAAGAACCTGCTTGAACTTTATCTCACTTATACCACTTCCACTTAATAATAAAGTGCTGTTGTACATAGCCAACTTTATGTACTTATGGCTTGAGTTACACAACACTCAGTTCATGATAGGCAACTTATATCATATAGTAAATTTTGTCTCATGGACGAGTTTTCAGTCTCTACTAAGGCCCAGTAGTGACCCAAAATTTGTTTCTCAAAAAGAGAATAATTGGAGGATCTCCAGGGTCCTCATGCTGCAGAAAGCAGGGCCTAAGGCAGCCAGGTATGGCAAAAGGAGGAAGGAGACAAGGCTTGGATACCTCACTGCCAAATGATTAAGTTGATCAAAACAAAGAAAACATTTTCTGGATCTTAAAGGGGAGAGCAGCTGTGATCGGAAGCCCAGCCTTACTTTCAACTGGGGACACCTCAGATAACTCCCAGGGCCTTATAGCCACAGCACCCAGGGACCCACTGCCTCAACTGTGAACTCACAAATACCGAGACTCCAGCCTCCCCAACCATGGGTGCCTAAAAAGTTTGTCTGGGGGTAGAAAAGGTGGTGGCCGAATGGGTCTTACCCCTTCTCACAGAGCAGATAGAAGGAACAGCGGAATCAAATAACACCCACCCAGAATAGGTGAATTAAACACAGCTGGTGAGGCAATCCATGGATGGAAAGGTCAGATATCGCCTAGAGAGAGGTGAGATCTAGATCCAGACTAGAGTCTCAGAGGGAGACTGCACTCTGCCAAATCCATGGCCCTTGGGGTCACTGTAGCCCTCAAATGTGGAAGGGCTGCTGGCAGAGGGGGGCTCTAGATCTAAGCTCACAGCCGTGGGAGACTGTGCCCAGAAAGGCAGCCTGAAGTTCTATACCGGCTGCGTAGTGCTGGAGGGAGAAAGATGTGAGTCGGCACAGTTCTTTGTCTTTTTTACATCCTTGCTTTTGCTTGCTAAGCCCAGTATATAAGATCTTCAAATTAAAAACATTCACTGAGACTGCAGAGGAAAGTTGTTTTTGTGGAAACTGGGGATCAGAATAAGGAGAGATGAGCAGGAAACCAGCTCTGGGTCAGTCTGTCCCTCCAACCCAGTATTAAGTGCAGAAGGGAAAGAAGAGTCTAAAGACTGGGTTGAGGGGCCATTTGGTCCTGGAAACTAATACAGAAACACCGCCATCAGGGGTTGTGTCAGAAATTGACTCTTGTGTAAATACAACTGAAGGCAGGCAGAGAAAAAAAGTGAGCAGAGAGATCCTGTGATGACCCATATCCCACATGGTTCAGTGTTTGGGCTCTGGAGAAGGGCCGCGCACAAATGACAGAGATGAGACAAGAAATAATTTGGAAATTGGGAGGCCAGGCGGGAGCCCAACACAAGAGGAAGGACTCCCCTTGTGCTCAGGCCTTGCCATCCTTTTATTCAGTTTGGGATACACCTATAGCCCTTAGGCAGGCAATTCCAGTAACAGGCAGACTATCTTATCAGTAAGGATTTACATGACTATCTGGTTGGAAAATTGCTTCAGCTACCATTGTCTGGACTAAACAGTTAGTGCATAGCTCTGACCTTTGCCAGGGCTCAAGGTTTACCAGTGCTTCAGGCTCCTTGTCCACTCTGCTAGTGAAGACAATGGGCAGCTTCCAGCATCTCCCTCTTTTCTTTTCCTTAATAAATATTTAAAAGTGAATGCCACCTAAAGGGTTCGAGTCCTTTTAAGACTCTTCTTTTCCCATCTGCAGACTAGAAGTAAACATATGAGAACAAAAATGAGACAAGCAATAGTGGTTATGCTGAGATGCAAATGCAAGGATATCCTTTTCTCTAGGCTGTGGACTTTATCATCCATCCACAAGACTGTAGACTTTAATGCCAACAATTCACTCTCAAACTGGCTGTCAATTCTTTTTTGTATAGACAAGGTCTTAGTTACATTTTCCTGAACTTGTTGTAAAAACTGAGAAGTTTGAACAGTTTGTACCATGGATGAAGCAGCAATGCCCACAGAAGTAAGTAACATTACGAGGGAAAAGAGTCCTGCAATTAACATTCCAATAAGTCTTTTTTGTCTTTTTAAGATTTTTACCAGATCATGTAACAGTTGGTAGATTTGATGAGGTTCCCAAGGCTTGGTTAGGTTAGTAGGAACCTAAGCGAAAGCCAGTTGTTTTAAAATCATGAGGGAATCCTTTTGGAATGTAGAATTAATACAATGGGATAGTGTACTGCCTGTGCATGACACCTCATACAGATGGCTTGTTGCATTAAGGCACATCTGGATGGAGCCTGAGAGGAGTACAAATGGATCAAACACACAGGCAGTGGCAAATACTGTCTTATGGGGAGTTCCCCATAAGGTCTGAATGGAATTATCTGAGCTATAACTAAAACTATACCATTTTATAGGTGCAAGTGCAGCAGCTAATTTCCATTGCGTATTTTGTAGGGGCCAATTGTCATGTTGTAATTGGGATCCAACAAATCCTCCTCCATGCCATGAAATGGAGTGATTTGCATCAACATATAGATAGGATGCATTCCCCTTCCATTTCAGGGTGTGATTGTTACTATACCCATAGGAGCTCCAATCCACAAAGGAAAAACTGTTATTAAGTTTGCTGCTGGTGGGGTGGTCACTATAACAGTCTTGCCAATTAATTTCTTCCTCAGTGGGGTGCCATTCATAAGACTTTTTACATAATGACTTAGTGGGGGGGTATCTTAGTACAGTTATTTTCCCTGCACCTCTCCCCAGAGCAAGTAGTGATAGTAGACGTATTTGGGCTTTTGCCTCCCCCTCCTTTGGCGTCCATGCAAGCCAGAAGCCTCTCTTTAATTTTACACACAAAGGAGCAGTGGTTTGACTCTGTGTCATACAAATGGGAAGCTGGGTGGCGACACCTTTGTAATTATACTTTGCCCATATACTTCCTTGCCCCACCTATGGTCCTCTTGGATGACCAAGGTGTTTGGTATTATTGGTGACTACATTAGGCAGGGGATCAGCCCACGTAAGGGGTCTTACCCATGGAGGGTCAGGAACATAAGTCCAAAATACTTCCCCATTTGCCCCTGGTAAAATTACTGAACAGCTGATTACTGCTAGCATGGCAAGAAAGACGTTCTCAGGCGTAATTGGGTTTCTGGTCTCCTCACAAATTAGCTCAGCTTTCTGGACCGTCTTCTTCACCATGCCCCAGGTGACCTCTGGGCTGTTCACCGTCCACCTCATCTGCCTCATTCTCCTCCCACTTCTTATCTTCAGAGGGTTGCTTGGGGCTGCTGTTATCTGCGGCTGAGGTAGTAGATTGTCTGCAGCTACAAGGTGTGGCTCCAGGTGCAGGGTCCTCATTAACCTGGCTAGTTCCTCTCTCAGATCAATGTTGAAGTTTAATATTTCTTACAGAAATCCACATAAGCTTGGAGGAGTTTTCTGGAAATACACAAGCATAGTCTTGACCAAAGGTTAATAAAGGAATCTTTTCTATAAACTAGACTTGGGATCCTTTCTTTTCATTGTGCCCAAACCATTTTCTTTGGCTTATTTTGACACCATGTGTATTTTCATGGGTGTCTTGTCTTCAGCGTTACAAGTGAAAAATAATTTTCAAAGTAAAAAAATTTCTTGATGTAATTTACTCACAGGGGATTATTCCACTATCCCCACTTTTTTAATTTAAATAATATTAGGAGGCTTTTGGAAATCCTGCAATGCAGTCTTGATAGATTTTAATTTTAATTTTATGCACAGAGATATGACTGGTTTGGATTCATTGCATGTAAAGCAAGTTTACTATGAAATGAACCATCAATAAAAAAAATTAGTTAATACTTAAGAATAGTTTTCTGCCAAGTACAACTAAATTTCGTGAATATTTATTTAAATTTGCCAATTTAAATTAGTCTGAAATAAGGCTTATTTTTTAATTTTACTTGTCCTTGGCTGTGGACAATAAATGACACTAATTAAATTTATGCTATTAGTCTTTGAGTAGTTTTACATAAGCTTTGTTTAGGGAGGCAAAAACACAAATTACTTACTTTTCTTTTTGAGGCCTAATACATTGATTTTCAATTACAGTTTTCCAGACATTTGAAGGAAACCTCTCTTTATTTCCTTCCAGAATAATTTTTGGCCCCCTTCAGATAGTTTAAAAGACACTTTTCTTTCTTTTTTACACCAAGCAACAAATGTAACAAACATGGTTGCTTTTTGGATGTTCATATCAATACTGCCAGGCCATGAAGTCACATTAAATGACTCCCCTCTTATTTATGGTGACTACTATTAATGATCAGATTTAGTGTCTGAATAATATTCTTTAGTTTACCCTGTAAATATTAGTGGAAGAGATTTCAAAATTTTAAAATTTCTCCTTTTTATTAAGCTTAAAATTTACTTTTAAACAGTATATACTGTGTGTGTGTGTGTGTATATATATAATTTTTTGCTTATTTGCATATATAGAGGGATCATGGGTAGTCCCAGTAACTTTCAGAAGGCTTTATTAGAATTTAATTGTTTATAAAAATATTGGCTTTTCATTTAGCTGAAATTATATGAAACCTTGATTATAACTTAAAAAGCTAATTTATAAAGTAATTAAAGTAGGTATCTTTATTAAAAAGGCAAAGCAAGTAAATTTATACATTTGATCCATGAGGCACAAATGCCGCCCCACCCCCAGCCTATTTAAAATGCAGGCTGCTAGGGGCTTTTTGTCTTAAAATTCTGTTTTAAAATTCTGCTATTGAATTCTTTGGCTTTTACTTAAGAATTAATTTTATTTTGCCCTTCCTCAGAGGCCAAAACCTTCCTAAAATATAAAGTATAGGTATATAAGCAAAATATATTTATTAATTTTTATTTGATAAAGCTTTCCATGTGATTTCAAGTATACTAAATTGACTTAATTAAAAAATATTTCTTTTAAGAGAGAACAAACCTTTGAAAACATTTCAGGGCCCGTGAAATGTCTGAAAGTTATTCTTGGTTAAAGTCTTGAAATTTAACTTGGAAAAATCATCCAATACATACATATATATAATTATAAAAAATACATAATCTTTAAAGATTATGTATTTTTTATAATTATCTTAACATATATCAATTAAATTTAAACTGCTTTTTGTACTAAAAATTTGGTTCAGATCACAGAATTAATCCTCTTTTTTAACTAGATTAGGTTGAAATTTTACCACAACTATATGATTTCTCCCAATTTGAGTTGAATTTTATATTTTTAGAAGTCTTAAATTTTATGATAGCTAGTTAAATATTCAGATTAATAATAACTTCATATTTTTTAAAAATACAAGAAACATTTAATTAACAATTCAATTCTATCCTCTAGATTTTTCATGAGGCAAATTTAGATTAACATTTTAGTATTTTGTCATTTCAAAATACCTAGACATTTAATTTAATTTTATTTATTTTTTTTAAATATATTTTATTGATATTTCACAGAGAGGAAGGGAGAGGGATAGAGAGCTAGAAACATCGATGAGAGAGAAACATCGATCAGCTGCCTCCTGCACACCCGCCACTGGGGATGTGCCCGCAACCAAGGTACATGCCCTTGACCGGAATCGAACCCAGGACCCTTGAGTCCACAGGCTGACGCTCTATCCACTGAACCACACCGGTCAGGCTAATTTTATTTTTTAATTCAGCAAACTTCCAAAGTTTTAAGTTGCCAGTGACTGGAAGCAGGCCTGTAGCCATTAAAATGTAAATTAGCTACATTGTTTCCTGCCTGGTTGCTTGCAGGAGGGAAATTTCAAAATGACCACATTTTTTCGTTAAGAGATCACAGCCACCAGAAAAACTGTTTCTGTCTGGCTCAACAAGTTTGGTCTAACCTGGTCCATTTAAATGTCAAAGAGCGAAGCTAGTTTCTCCCTGGGGTACTGGACCTTTATAATTAATATATTATTTATGTTTTAACAATTTTGAGATTTTAAATCCAATTATAATTATCCAAGGTATTTTCTTTGGTAAATTTTGTAACAGAGACAATTTACTGACTTTCAGTGGCTTCAATGCTAAAGTATTATTTTATTTTATTTTATTTTATTTTATTTTATTTTATTTTACTTTATTTTATTTTATAAAAATAGGAGTGCCCCCAAAATTTGGGAGGCAACCTTGGAATGCAGTACATTATTATACAAAAATTATCCTTTAATATGGAAATCTTTGGGTCGTCTCCGCCATCTTTCTTTTGAGAAAAAGCAGTCTTTGGGTTTTATTCTGTAGCATCGTAAAGAGATTAACTTTAGCTCAAAACTATCTAAAATCCGAAATCAGACGGTGCACGCATTTGTTTTAAGCTAGCTTTCTCTCTTCACTAGCACAGAAATCCCAGACACATTCCTAAATTTTGTAAAACTTCAAAATTACAAACCTGGAAAAAACATGGCAAAGATGAGACTTTTTAAAATAGCATTCTCGGGAGTGGGCGTCCATCTTATAGGATCACCAAAAAACTAGTCAATGGGCTGGGGCCTTTTTTAGTTACTTCTTTCTGTCTAGGGAATTTTCTTAGAACCTGTGTTATCGGCCATGTGTACCGTTCATATTCTTTCTCTCCCCATTCCCACATTCTGTTTGTTCTGGGGAAACTCAGCAATGACCTGGCCATCTATCATTTCTTTTCATTTAAATTAAATTAAAGTTATGCTTAATAAACTAGCAGTAAACAACAAAGATAGATAAAACAGTAACTAATAGAAAAGTACCCAATAATTTCCTTTTTAATATATAGGACATAAAAGAGGTTGGATCTACATTGATTGAATCGAGAGGCGGAATGCTCCTGCCTTTCCCTAGAGCGCCACCTTGTGTCCTTCTTGGTTGCCTACATTCTTTTTTTTTAAATTTCCTGTTCTTCCACAAAGTCTAATTTGCTTATACACCTATTGCACATAATTTAGCTGATTTTGCACATCAATATACTGTCCCAGTCCTGCCAGCATTTCATAAGTTATTTGAGCATTCAGCCCGCGGTTTGCGTGGGCTTGCTCCTGACATTTCTCCAAAAATTCTCCCTTCCATAGTTAATAATTTCCTCCACTCAGAGTTGCATGAGCTAGAAAATACCAATCATAAGGATCTAAGAATGCTTCAGAAATGTTATTCATAATTTCTCCTGTAAAAGGAGCCATAGGACCGTTCTGAAGTACGATTTCACAATAAGGCCTTTATAATTTTTAAAGTAAAAATTTTCATGGTGTTTTATTACCTGATTCGGGAGCTGTGGGTCAGCTACTTGTATAATAGGAAAAGCAAGTCTTTCTTCCATCGACATGTCCTTCAATCCTTCTCTGATGGCTCTTTGCATAGGTGATTCTATTAATGGCGAATTAAATGTTTCAGGATTAGGACATGGAGGAGGAGGGAACCATGAAGGCCATTCCTCCAATTTTTCTTTTTGCTCTTCTTTAGGAGAGAAGGGTGCAAGGGGAGGAGGTTTATCCTCCTTAGCCTCTTTGAAAGGCTCTAGCAAATGCAATACTGTGTTCCACAAGGAGAAACAGTTTGAAGGTAAGCTTTTCCCCTGCTGCTGAGCTTTTTACAAATTTTGATCCACTCTTTCCCAACACTCAAGATCTAATGTACCTTCTTCAGGAAACCAAGGGTTATGTTCTATAATATCAAACAAAAACTGTAAAGGAATACCTTCTGAAACTTTAATTCCTTAAGCATCCAAACCAAAAGTCTACAATAAAGTTTCTTACATTTTAACCAAATTCTGCCCCATTATCCTGGCTTAAAAAAAGATGTTTCCAACCTACTTACAGATCACAACTTCTGCAGCTGAACGTGGTTTTACAAGTGGGGAATTTCCCCACCTGTACGGTGAATTCTTCCCCACCTATCCAGTGAAATCTTCACCACCTTGCCGGTGAAACATCGTTCTTCGATTTAGGCAAAATATCCTCTTCCAGAGGTCCCTCATCAAGGCACCAGATGTGATGACCCACATTCCGCGTGGTTCAGGGTTCGGGCTCTGGAGAAGGGCCACTCGCAAATTACAGAGATGAGACAAGAAATAATAATTTGGAAATTGGGGGCCAGGCAGGAGCCCAACGCAAGAAGAAGGACTCCTCTTGTGCTCAGGCCTTGCCACCTTTTTATTCAGTTTGGGATACACTTATATCCCTTAGGCAGGAAATTCCAGTAACAGACAGATTATCTTATCAGTAAGGATTTACATGACTATCTGGTTGGGAAATTGCTTCAGCTACCATTGTCTGGACTAAACAGTCAGTGCATACCTCTGACCTTTGCCAGAGCTCAAGGTTCACCAGTGCTTCAGGCTCTTTGTCCACACCTCTCTGCTAGTGAAGACAATGGGCAGCTTCCAACAAAATCCTAACTATTTGAAAACAAGGTTGTGGTTTATGACACAGAGAAAGAGTGGATCTCAGGGAACTTCAACACTGTGCTGATTACCTGACAGGAAGCAGATATGCCAGATAGAACAGTAGGGAGGGGTCTTAAACCACCCCCAATGGGTCAGTGAAGCCCTGCTTAAGTGAAAGACCTTCACTACTTCACTTTTTTATTTTTTATCTTTTCCTTAAGAAACTACATTTTTTCTCACTTTTATTTTACTTTTTTATTATACTTTTATTTATTATTATTGTTATTATTACTATCATTTTACCTTTTTTAAAGTTTTATTTTATTTTTTATTTATTTTATTTTTGGATTAGTGTTCTACCTTCTATTTTTTTTCTTTTTTTATTGTTTAAAGTAATATAAATAGCAGTACAGATGTCTCCTTTTTATTTCCCAATTGACCTTCCCCCAGCCTCCCGTACCCCCGGCATATGCCCTCACCCTCCTCCCATTGTCTTGTGTCCATTGATTATGCTTATATGCATGCATACAAGTCCTTTGGTTGATCTCTTATCTTCCCCACCCCCCAACCCTCCCCGGCCTTCCCACTGTCATTTGAGAGTGTTCAATGCTTCTCTGCCTCTGTATCTATTTTTGTTCATCAGTTTATAATGTTCTTTATTATCCATAAATGAATGAGATCATGTGGTATTTTTCTTTCACTGAATAGTTTATTTCACTTAGCATAATGCTCTCCAGTTCCATCCATGCTGTTGCAAATGGTAAGAATTCCTTCTTTTTTACCGCAGAGTAGTATTCCATTGTGTAGATGTACCACAGTTTTCTAATCCACTCACCTGCTGATGGGCATTTAGGCTGTTTCCAAATCTTAGCTATTGTAAATTGTGCTGCTATGAACATAGGGGTGCATATATCCTTTCTGATTGGTGTTTCTGTTTTTTTTTTGGGGATATATCCCTAGAAGTGGTATTACTGGGTCAAATGACAGTTCCATTTTTAATTTTTTGAGGAAATGCCATACTGTTTTCCACAGTGGCTGCACCAGTCTGCATTCCCACCAGCAGTGAAGGAGGGTTCCTTTTTCTCCGCATCCTCTCCAGCACTTTTTGTTTGTTGATTTCTTGATGATAGCCATTCTTACAGGTGTGAGGTGGTACCACATTGTTGTTTTGCTTTGCATCTCTCAGATGATTAGTGACTTTGAGCATGTTTTCATATGTATCTTGGCTTTCTGAATGTCTTCTTTCAAAAAGTGTCTATTTAGGTCATTTGCCCATTTTTGGATTGGGTTGTTTATCTTCCTTTTGTTAAGTTGTATGAGTTCCCTATAGATGTTGGAAATTAAACCCTTATCCTATATAATAAAGAGGTAATATGCAAATTGACCATCACTACAACACACAAGATGGCCACCCCCATGTGGTCAAAGATGACCACCACATGATGGCCACCAGGGGAGGGCAGTTGTGGGTGATCAGGCCAGTAAGGGAGGGCAGTTGGGATGGACCAGGCCTGCAAGGGAGGGCATTTAGGGGTGACAAAGCCAGCAGGGGAGGGCAGTGGGGGCGACCAGACCTACAGGGGAGGACAGTTAGGGGCAACCAGGCCAGCACAGGAAGTTAGTTAGGGGTGACCAGGCTGTCAAGGGAGGGAAGTTAGGGGTGATCAGGCAAGCAGGGGAGGGCAGTTGCGGGGGACTAGGCTTGCAGGGGAGGGCAGTTGCGGGTGATCAGGCCTGCAGTGGAGGGCAGTTAGGGGCAATCAGACCATCAGGGGAGCAGTTAGGCGTCTATCAGGCTGGCAGGGGAGAGGTTAGGGGGTGATCAGACTGGCAGGCAGAAACGGTTAGGGGCAATCAGGCAGGCAGGCAGGTGAGTGGTTGGGAGCCAGCAGTCCTGGGTTGTTAGAGGGATGTTCGACTGACTGTTTAGTCTAGATCCCAGTGAGGATAGGACCTAAACAGGCACGAAGGGCCCCAGATTGGAGAAGGTGCAAGCTGGGCTGAGGTACACCCCCTCCCCCATGCATGAATTTTGTGCAGTGGTCCTCTAGTTGGAGATAACATTGCCAAATATTTTCTCTCATGCAATGGGCTTTCTTGTTGTTTTGTTGATGGTTTCTTTTGCTGTGCAGAAGCTTTTTATTTTTATGTAGTCCCATTTGTTTATTTTCTCCTTAGTTTCCATTGCCCTAGGAGCTGCATCGTTAAATATATTGCTACGACAAATGTCTGCTATTTTGCTGCCTATGGCTTTTACTAAGATTTTTATGGTTTCCCATCTTATGTTTAAGTCTCTTATCCATTTTGAGTGTATTTTTGTGTGTGGTGTAAGTTGGTGGTCTAGTTTCATTTTTTTGCAAGTATCTGTCCAGTTTTCCCAACACCATTTATTGAAGAGACTGTCTTGACTCCATTGTATGTTCTTGCCTCCTTTATCAAATATTAATTGTGCATAATGGCTTGTGTAGATTTCTGGGTTCTCTGTTCTGTTCCACTGGTCTATATGTCTGTTCTTGTGCCAGTACCAAGCAGTTTTGAGAACAATAGCTTTGTAGTATAGCTTGATATCTGGTATTCTGATCCCTCCAACATTGTTCTTCTTTCTCGAGATTGCTGCAGCTTTTCTTTATTTTATTTTATTTTATTTTATTTTATTTTATTTTATTTTATTTTGTTTTTGGATTAGTGTTCTACATTCTTTTTTTATTTTTATTTTAGCATTATTTTACTCTATCTCAATTTTTCGTTTATGCCAACATTCTCTTCCTTACTTTTCCCCTGTTTCTCTTACCCTGTTCCTGCTTCAGTTTTTCTCTATCCTTTCTTTTGACTCCCTGTTAAAAATTGATCCTACTCATATATCTAATTTCCTCTCTCCTGCTCCAAGTCCATGCATGATTCTCTCTTCTCTTTCATCAATAATGAAATTATATATATATGTATGTATTCTTTTATATATACTGAGTGGCCAGATTATTATGATCTCTGAATGCATAGTAATCTGGCCACTTAGTGTATATATTAGATGCCCAGTGCATGGGTGGGGTCTGGCCACCCTGGCCAGGGGGAGGGGACTTGGGCAGTTGGCCGGCCTGCCTGCTGGTCGAACTCCTGGTCAAGGGGACAATTTGCATATTAGCCTTTTATTATATAGGTTATACACTGAGTGGCCAGATTAGTATGCATTCAGAGATCATAATAATCTGGCCACTCAGTGTATATATATATTTTTTTCTCTTTTTATGTATTTTGATTTTTGCTTTTCTTCTTATACACTCATTCTCTTTCTACCTCCTCTCTACTGAATCATGGCCATTTCCCCATTCATTCAATTCCTTGACCTTACCTTCCTGAAATTAGCTCTGCCTCTTCAGATTCATCTGGGTGTTTGTTGTTTGCATTTTTTGGAATAGTTGTTGGTTTTGGGGAGTTTTCTGCCCATCGACATATATATTTGTCCCCTATCTTTTTTCTTCTTTTTCTTTTCTCTCTTACATTTTTTTTTCCTTTTCACAATATCATTTTTAACTGTTTTCTCTCCCCTAATTCTCTTTTCTCTGGTGGTCACCTTTATTTGGAGTTATTGGTATCGTGAACACATTTGGGTTTGGTGGCCTGTGTGTTGTGTCTTGTTGTGTTGTATTTTGTGCCTTTAACTCAATGCAGGAGAGAGAGAGAGCTACATAACCAGACACCCTGAGAGGAGTAAACATGGGGAGACAAAGAAACAGCCTCCAAACAAAAGAAAAAGAGGAATCACTGGAGAAGGAAGTAAACAAAATGAAGGAAAGTAATTTGTCAGAGAAAGAATTCAGAGTAATGGTCGTAAGGATGCTGAAAAGGATGGAAGACAAATTCAAAAATATGTGTAAGAATCAAGAGGAAATGAAGAAGAACCAAGAAGAAATGAAGAATAACATCACTGCAATAAAGAACTCAATAGGAAGCATCAACAGTAGACTAGAAGATCAGTGAGCTAGACACAAGGTAGGAAAAAATACCCAAGCAGAACAACAACTGGAAAAAAAAAAAAAAAAAAAAAACAGGAGGAGAGCCTAAAGGAATTTTGAGACAACATGAAACAAAACAACATCCACATAATAGGGGTCCTAGAAAAACAGGAAACTGAGCAAGGATTATAAAAACTGTTTGAAGAAATAATGACAGAAAACTTCCCTAATAATGGAAAGAAAAAGTCCAAGTCCAAGAAGCTCACAAATCCCAAACAAGACAAACCCAAAAAGACTGACACCAAAACACATTACAATTAAATTGGCAAACACCAATGACAAAGTAAGAATCTTAAAGGCTGCTAGAGAGAGACAGAAAGCTACCTACAAGGGATGTCCCATCAGACTATCAGCTGAATTCTCAACATAAACAAATCAGGCCAGAAGAGAATGGAATGAAATATACAAAACTCTGCAAAGCAAGGGTCTGAATCCAAGAATACTGTAATCAGCAAGGCTATCAATCAAATTTGAGGGTGAAATCAGGAGCTTCACAGACAAAAAAGGAATAAGGGAGTTTATTACCACCAAACCAGCAATACAAGAAATGCTAAAGGGTCTGTTGTAAAAAGAAGAAATAGGAAGGGAAGAAGGAACAGTGGCATAAAGAATGAAAATGGCAACAAACAAGTACTTATCAATAATAACTTTAAAGGTAAATGGATTAAATGCCCCAATCAAAAGAAATAAGGTAGCTAAATGGATAAGAAAAAATGACCCATATATCTTCTCTCTACAGGAGACCCACCTCAGAACAAAGGACTCACACAGACTGATGGTGAAGAGATGAAAAAATATTTTTCAGGAGAATGGAAATGAAAAAAAAAAGCTGGGGTATCAACACTTATATCTGACAAATTATACCTCAAAGTGAAGGCTATAACAAGAGATAAGGAAGGTCATTTCATAATACTAAAAGGAGCAATTCACCAAGAGGCTATAACTCTGGTAAACATGTATGCACCCAAATAAAGGAGCACCAAATACATTAAAAAAAATCTTCTGGAATATATCAAGGGAGAGACTGACAGTAATACAGTCATAGTAGGGGACTTTAATAACCTACTAAGATAAATAACCACTGGATAAATCTTCTAAAAAATAAGCAAAGAAACATCAATCCTAAATGACTCACTAGATCAGATGGAATTAATTGACATCTTCAGAACATTACACCCCAAAGCCACCAAATATCCATTCTTATCAGGTACACACATGTCATTTTCAGAGATAGTCCACATATTGGGGCACAGAAAAAGTCTCTTCAAATTCAAGAAGATAGAAATAATATCAAGAATCTTCTCAGATCACAATAGCATAAAATTATAAATCAATTACAATAAAAACAATGAAAAACTATCAAACACCTGGAGGCTAAATAGCATGCTATAAAACAATGATTCGGTTACAAAGAGATCAAATAAGAAATAAAAAGCATCATGGCAACAAATGACAATGAAACACAACAATCCAAAATTTATGGAAAGTAGTGAAAGCAGTCTTGAGAGGGAAATTCATAGCTCTACAGGCCTACCACAAAAAGAGAAGAAAAAATGGTAATAAATTATCTAACCCTACATCTCAAAAAGTGCAAAAGAGAGAAACAAGAAAAGCCCAGCATAAGTAGAAGGAAGGAAATTATAAAGATCACAGAGGAAATAAATGACATAAAGACAAAAAAAAAATACAGAATATCAACAAAACCAAGAGCTGGTTCTTTGAATGGATAAACAACATTGATGAACCTCTAGCCAGGCTGACCAAGAAGCAAAGAGAAAGGACCCAAATAAACAAAATCAGAACTGAAATAGGAGAAGTAACAACTAATCCCACAGAAATAGAAAGGATTATGAGAAAATACTATGAACACTTCCAAGATCTTTCTATGAAGCCAGCATTACCCTAATTCCAAAACCAGATAAAGATACCAAAAAATAAGAGAACTAGAGGCCAATATCCTTGATGAACATAGATGCTAAAATCCTCAACAAAATTCTAGCAAATCGGATCCAGCATTACATTAGAAAGATCATACAATATGACCAAGTGGGATTTATTCTGGGGATGCAAGGATGGTACAATATCCACAAATCAATAAATGTGATACATCACATAAACAAATTGAGTGACAAAAATTACATAATCATATCAATTGATGCAGAAAAAGTATTTGACAAAATCCAACACCCTTTCTTGATAAAAACTCTCAGGAAAGTCGGAATAGAGGGATAATACCTCAACATAATAAGAGCCTTATATGACAAACCTACAGCCAACATCATACTCAATGGGCAAAAACTAAACTCATTTCCCCTAAGAACAAGAACAAGAGAGGGATGCCCACTTTCTCCACTCCTGTTCAATATAGTACTGGAAGTGCTAGCCATCATGATCAGACAAGAAGAAGAAATAAAAGGCATCCAAAATGGAAAAGAAGAAGTAAAACTGTCCCTTTTCACAGATGACTTGATACTGTACATAGAAAACCCCAAACAGGCCATCAACAAACTAATAGATCTAACAAATGAATTCTGCAATGTAGCAGGATACAAAATTAACACCCATAAATCTATGGCCTTTTCATACACCAATAATGAACTCACAGAAAGAGAAACTAGAAAAACAATCCCATTTATCATTGCACAAAAAAAATTAAGATACCTAGGGATAAACTTAACTAAGGAGAAAAAAAAACCTGTACTCAGCAAACTACAGGACATTGAAAAATGAGGTAGAGGAAGATATAAAGAAATGGGAGAACATACCATGTTCATGGATTGGTAGAATCGACATCATTAAAATGTCCATACTACCCAAAGCATTCTACAGATTCAATGGAATCCCCATTAAAATAACAATGGCATATTTAAAAAAATCTAGAACAAACTGTCCAAAAATTCATCTGGAATAGAAAAAGACCCCGAAGAGCCACAGCAATCCTGAGAAAGAAGAACAAAATTGGAGGGATCACAATACCAGATATCAAGCTATATTACCAAGCCATGGTTCTCAAAACTGCCTGGTACTGGCACAAGAATAGACATATAGACCAATGGAACAATACAGAGAACCCAGAAATCGAAACAAGACATTATGCTCAATTAATATTTGACAAAGGAGGCAAGAGCTTACAATGGAATCAAGACAGTATCTTCAATAAACAGTGCTGGGAAATTTGGTCAGATACATGCAAAAAAATGAAACTAGATCACCAACTTACACTATACACAAAAACAAACTCATAATGGCTAAAGGACTTAATGTAAGATGGAAAACCATAAAAATCCTACAAGACTCCATAGGCAGCAAAATTTCAGACATATATCGTAGCAATATCTTCACCTGTCACAGCTCTTAGGACTATGGAGATTAAGGAGAAAATAAACAAATGGGACTACATCAAAATAAAAAGCTTCTGCACAGGAAAAGAAACCACCAACAAAACAACAAGAAATCCTACTGCATGGGAGAACATATTTGCCATGTTATCTCCAATAGGTTTTAATCTCCATCATTTACAGGGAACTCATCCAACTTAACAAAAGGAGGATAAACTATCCAATGTAAAAATGGGCAATGGACCTAAATAGATACTTTTAAAAAGAGGACATACAGAAGGCCGAGGGACATATGAAAACATGCTCAAAGTCACTAATCATCTGAGAGATGCAAATCAAAACAGCAATGAGATACCATCTCACACCTGCCAGAATGGCTATCAACAACAAATCAACAAATGACAAGTGCTGGCGAGGATGTGGAGAAAAAGGAACTCTCCTGTACTGCTGGTGGGAATGCAGACTGGTGCAGCCACTGTGGAAGACAGTGTGGAGTTTCTTCAAAAAGTTAAAAATGGAACTCCCATTTGACCTAGTGATCCCACTTCTAGGACTATATCCCAACAAACCAGAACCACCAATCAGAAAGGATATATGTACTCCTGTGTTCATAGTAGCACAATTTACAATAACTAAGATTTGGAAACAACTTAAGTGCCCATCAGCAGATGAGTGGATTAGAAAACTGTGGTACATCTACACAATGGAATACTATGCCACTATAAAAAAGAAGGAATTTGTACTATTTGCAACAGCTTGGATGGAACTGGAGAGCATTATGCCAAGCAAAATAAACCAGTCGTATAAAGGTAAATATCACATGATCTCATTCATATGTGAGATATAATGATCAACATAATTTGATGAACAATAATAGATCCAGAGATAAATGGCAGGGGAGGTGGGTGGGGGCGATTAGAGAGCAACCAAAGGACTTGTATACATGCATATTAGAATAACCAATGGACACAGGCAATGGGGCAGTGGGGGCTTGCCCAGGGTGGGAATGATTGGGGGAGGCGGGTCAATCAGGGAAAAAGTAGACATATGTAAAACTTTAGAGAATAAATAAATAAATAAATAAATAAATAAATAAATAAAGCCCTCAACGAAAGAAAAAAATAGAGTAATTCTCCATAGATGACATGATTTTGCTCTAATATCCTGAGTCTGAGAATCCCCTGTGGGGGTTTTCAAATCTCCAGACAGCATTACTATATGCCCCTGACTATTTAAACACTATCATATATCTGTTGGATGAAATAACACAAGTGGTGGAGCAGTTTTCATGGTAGCCTGTACCTGTAACAAGACCTTCACTTTTTCTAGGTCTCACTCAAAACCAGTCACTCATGCATTGTTGTGGGGCAACCCGCAAGAGACGACCACCAGAGACTGAGATCAAAATTTATGAGCCTTTATTAAGCTGGCCAGCGACTACAGTTGCAGCACTTCACCGTGGTAAAGGCCGAACTGCAGTGCAGTCCACAGGTGTTACAACAAATTTATACTCGGGAACCACAAGAGGGAGTTAGGACAGTTACAATGACAACCCAAAGGTTACAAAAGCTATTTCAGCCATTTCTAAGAAACTCAGGGCACAGGTGCAACGCCTGGGCACGCTTGGCTGGAGCATGAACCACCACCTCCCTCCAAATTCCAACCGACCCATTGTTCCGTGACCTACTGCACCTCCCTCTGTCTTAAGGCATCCTGCCTCTTGGCAACGGAGGGCCTGTGCAATGTTTGCGGCCCAGAACATTCCCTACTGGTCTTTACGGAGAATCAAATCGTTGATTCAGATCCCTCCCCTCCTTCCCCGGGGATTTGCTGGTAATGCGTGTGGAGGTCCATGAGCTTTACTGCCTGTATTCTTCGTGCCTCTTCACCCAGGCTAGGTCGCCAGGAGCACACACAGGTGGGCTATTCGGGTCAGGTGGGTGGGCTTCCTGGTGTGCTGCCCTGACGATTCGCCTTGCAGCCGCTGTACTGCTCTGGAGCGCCTGCAAAGACTTGAGATTTCTATTAGATAACACAGCTAGCTCTTCCCCACTTTGCCGAGGGAGAAGAGGTGGTGGACAGCCAAACATGATTTCAAAAGGAGTCAGCCCTTTTATATATGGGGCGCAGTGAGCCCTGAGTAGGGCAAAAGGGGAGGAGACTTACCCAGTTCTCGCAGTCTCTAATTTTAGTTCAGTTAGGGTTTCCTTAAGTGTCCGATTCATTCTCTCTACCTGTCCAGAACTCTGAGGTCTATAAACACAATGTAATTTCTATGTGACCTTAAGGGCCTTAACTAAAGATTGGGTTACCTTAGCGATGAACGCTGGGCCATTGTCGGACCCCATGAATAAAGGTAGGCCAAACCGGGGGAGAATTTCAGAGAGGAGTTTCTTAACTACTACCTGTGCTGTTTCAGCCCTGGTCGGGTATGCCTTTGGCCAACCGGAGAAAGTGTCCACAAATACTAGGAGATATCGGAATCCTCCCAATCCACTGGGCAATTCAGTAAAGTTGACTTCCCAGTGTTCACCAGGGCTTGAACCTCGAAACCGGGTTTCTGGCAGAGCGGTTATCGGAGGTCCTGGGTTCACTTGTGCTCAGATCTGGCATCTCCTGGCTATGTCCCGGGCCATTTTATGCAACCCAGGGATATAGTATTCTCTTCCTAGAAGCTTAGCTAACTTAGTTTCTCCCAGATGTGTGCTCCTGTGTGTTTGGGAGGCGATAGTCCGTCCAAGGGCTTCTGGGACTAATGGTCTCCCATCTGGTAACTGTAGCCGCCCATTGGTGGCTTCCTTCGCCTGTAACCTCCTGGCTGTATCCTCTTCCTCAGGGATGTACCTGGGGTTGGGCTCCAGATTCTGAGTAGGTATTGCTGCCAGTACTTCTAGGGGCCCTACTGGTCTTTTTGCAGTCTCTTTAGCCGTTTTGTCGGCAAATTGGTTCCCCTTCGTCACAGGGGAATTGTCCTTTTGATGCCCTTTGCAGTGGATGACTGCAATTTCTTTAGGGCCCCAAATGGCTGAAAGAAGGTTTAGTATCTCTGGAGCATTTTTAATATCCTTCCCCCCTGAGGTTAGGAGGCCCCTCTCCTGATATAAGGCTCTATGCATATGCACTGTGGCAAAGGCATATCTACTATCTATGTAGATATTGATTCTCTTGTCCTTTCCCCACCGTGAGGCCTGGGTGAGGGCTATGAGTTCTGCCTTCGGTGCTTCAGTCCCAGGTCCTAGGGATTGTGCCCATATGACTCTCTCTTGTGTAACTACAGCTGCCCTGGCATACCTGATACCGGCCTCCACAAAGCTGCTCCCGTCAGTGAACAGGGTCTCCTCAGGGTTGGAGATGGGCTGGTCTGTCAGGTCAGCCCTCAAGGAGGTTAGGGTAGTCAGGGTCTCTTCACAGTTGTGGAGGGGAGTTTCAGCTCCCTCATCGGGGAGGAGAGTGGCCGGGTTTAGGGCTGTAGTCTTCAAGAAGCTTAACCTCGGGGGGTCAAGCAGGAGCACCTGGTACTGGGTAAAATGAGCATTTGATAACCAGCGCTCAGGTGGGCTGTGCAGTAGGGTTTCTACTGCGTGGGGCGCAACCACTTGTAAGTCTTGGCCAAAAGTCAATTTAGAGGCTTCCTTAACCAGTATGGCCATGGCTGCTATAGCCTTCACACAGCCCGGCCATCCTACGGCCACTGGGTCCAACCTCTTAGACAAGTAGGCAACTGGCCTCTTCCAGGGCCCCAGAGTTTGTGTTAGTACTCCTTTGGCCACTAACACCGGGACTGCCTTATTCCCTGGCCGCTCAGGACATTCCCGTTTCCAGTGTCCTTCTTTCTTACAGTAGGCGCACTGGTTTTTCCCCAGCTGGGTCTTTTGGGTCTGTCCTCTCTTCTCCCATTCTTTTCTTCCTGTCCCTCTTTGCTGTCCTTTCACTTCATTTATGGCTAGAAGGACCTTTGCCATTCTGGCGTTTAGGTTAGCAGTCTGATCTTGTCGGTTGTTAAAGACCTCTGGGCAACCTCGACCAGTTCTGAAAGTGACTTCCCTTCAAGGCCTTCTAACTTCTGTAATTTTTTTCTAATATCTGGGGCCGACTTGGACACAAACGCTATATTGATAGCCCACCGATTCTCTGGGGCATCAGTGTCTATTGGGGTATACACCCGATATGCCTCACAGAGCCTCTCGAGGAAGGCGGTGGGGCTCTCATTTGGTCCCTGGACTGTTTCTGTTACCTTGGAAAGGTTGGTGGGCTTCCAAGCTGCCGCTCAGATGCCCCTCAGGAGAGTCTGGCGATATCTGTCGAGAGCCTCCCTTCCCCGATCAGTGTTGTGATCCCATTGTGACCTTCCGGATGGAAAAACAGCCTCGATCCTCTCTGGGTCTGTGGGTTGGCCATCTGGCTCAAGGACTAACTTCCTCCCTTCCCCTTTCACTCTCTCTCTCTCTTCTGAGGTGAAAAGGGTCTGAAGTAGCTGCAGGCAGTCGTCCCAGGTCGGCTGGTGGGTGATGGGTACATAGACCATAAAAGGCTGACCATCAGGTCCTAAATCAGGGGGACTCGCCTGGCGTAGAGGGAACATAGGAGCAGGGCCACCGAGACCCGTCTCTCTCTCTCTTCTGCTGGTCGTGTCCAGTGAGCCATAAGGGGTCCCGGTCCAGGTGTGGGGCGGACTGAAAGGGTTGTTTGCAGACAGAGTCTGAGTGGGAGGCCAATTGTCCAGCCCCCTCAGGGGCCATGGACTTGGGTCCGGATTTTTTCTCTCTCCGGGTGAAAGCGCCTGCGGGAGCGCAGGGTAGAGGGGTGCCGCCGGGGTCGGGTTCCCAGGGGCTCCTCCTGTCTGTAAACGGTCTGTCTCTGTCCCAATTTCCTTTCTTGATCCTGGCAATTTTTTTCAACCACCGGGGTTTTTCAGTGAGGATGTCAATAATATAAGGGATTTGGTCAGGGTGACCTGGATGGCCATAAATAATAAGATGAACCCTATAAGCCATTAGGTCCCGGTGGACAGTCACCCAACCCCAAATGTGGGCCATTCTAATTCACACAATTTATGCAAATCAAAACCATTAACCGACGTCCCGTAGTCTCCTCCATGCCATTTGAAGTCCTGAAAATTCTTAAGAAAACATTGTAAGGGGATAGACATAGACGACTGGCCCTGACCCATTTAACAAAGACAAGGACAACAAAGACAAGACAAACCAGACACGTGTACCCTAAGGTCACATGTAACAGGGACCCCAGATGCCGTTACGCTGGGTGTCCGGACTCAGAGGCTCCGCTGTGTCCAGCCCTCCTGTAGTCCACCAGGGGGACGTTCCACAAACAGAAACCAGGTGCTTACCTCCCCACTGGAGGTCCAGGTGGCTCTCACTTTCGGATTGCGAATTTTGGAGGAGACACTCCGCCTCCCTGGAACTCGGGACGGAGACTGGAGTGTCCTCACCTGGGGCGTCCACCGGCAATGTGGCTGGAGTGTATCTCGCTGGGGCCTCCAAATGTTGTGGGGCAACCCGCAAGAGACGACCACGAGAGACTGAGATCAAAATTTATGAGCCTTTATTAAGCTGGCCAGCGACTACAGTTGCAGCACTTTACCGTGGTAAAGGCCGAACTGTAGTGCAGTCCACAGGTGTTACAGCAAATTTATACTTGGGAACCACAAGAGGGAGTTAGGACAGTTACAATGACAACCCAAAGGTTACAAAAGCTATTTCAGCCGTTTCTAAGAAACTCAGGGCACAGGTGCAACGCCTGGGCACGCTTGGCTGGAGCATGAACCACCACCTCCCTCCAAATTCCAACCGACCCATTGTTCCGTGACCTACTGCACCTCCCTCTGTCTTAAGGCTTCCTGCCTCCTGGCAACGGAGGGGCTGTGCAATGTTTGCGGCCCAGAACAGCATGAGTAAGAGTAGCATACCCAAAGAGGTACATACTGCCTCCAAAATGCAAAGAGGCCCACAAGGGTTTTTTTAAAATCTCTTTTTCAGTGCTAAGAAGAGCTAGATGCAAGAGTATATTCTCCATTATGGAGTAGATAGTAGACAATCTTAAAGGTCTGTAAATATTAGTAAAGATTTCCTTTGAGACTATTATATTTGCATTTTCCTGAACTTGTACAAACTGAGAAGTTTGAACAGTTTGTACCATGCATGAAGCAGCAATGCCCACAGAAGTAAGTAACATTATGAGGGAAAAAAGTCCTGCAATTAACATTCCAATAAATCTTTTTTGTCATTTTAAGATTTTTACTAGGTCATGTAACATTTGGTAGGTTTTATGAGATTCCCAAGGCTCGGTTAAGTTAGTAGGAACCCAAGCGAAAGCAGTTTGTTTTAAAATTATGAGGGAATCTTTTTAGAATCTAGAATTAATACAATGGGATAGTGTACTGCCTGTGCATGACACCTCATACAGATGGCTTGTTGCATTAAGGCACATCTGGATGGAGCCTGAGAGGAGTACAAATGGATCAAACACACAGGCAGTGGCAAATACTGTCTTATTGGGAGTTCCCCATAAGGTCTGAATGGAATTATCTGAGCTATAACTAAAACTATACCATTTTATAGGTGCAAGTGCAGCAGCTAATTTCCATTGTGTATTTTGTAGGGGCAAATTATCATGTTGTAATTGAGATCCAACAAATCCTCCTCCATGCCATGAAATGGAGTGATTTGCATCAACATATAGATAGGATGCATTCCCCTTCCATTTTAGGGTGTGATTGTTACTATACACAGACAAATAGGAGCTCCAATCTACAAAGGAAAAACTGTTAAGTTTGCTGGTGGTGGGGTGGTCACTATAACAGTCTTGCCAATTAATTTCTTCCTCGGTGGGGTGCCATTCATAAGACTTTATACATAATGGCTTAGTAGAGGAGGTGTCTTAATAATGTTACATGTCATCCATCTTATTTTCCTCCCACTCTTTATCTTCAGTGTGTTGCTTGGGGCTACTGCTATCTGTGGCTGGAGTAGTCTATTGTCTGCAGCTGCAGGTACAGGGTGTGACTCCAGTTGCAAGGTCTTCATTAATCTGGTCAGTTCCTCCCTCGGATCCATGTTGAAGTTTAATATTTCTTGCAGGAATCCACACAGGCTTGGATAAGTTTTCTGGAAATACACAAGCATATCCTCAACCAAATGTTAACAGAGAGTCAGGGCCTTTCCATAGACCAGACTTGGGATCTTGCCATTTAACCAGACCATTTTCCTTTGGTTTATTCTGACACCAGTGTAATTCCATTGGTGTCTTGCCATCAGCATTACAAATGAAAAAATTTTAAGTAAGTAAGGCTTGATGTAGTTTACTTACAGGAGATTTCTCCACTATTCCCCATTTTTGTTTTTCAAGTTGGGATTTTAGCCACTGATGTTGGCATTCTATAATTGCCTGTCCCATAATTGTTGAATTTTCTACTTTTGAAAATTGCTGGAAATGACAGTTTGTTTCACTGAGTCATTTTAATTGAGTAATAAATTTGTCATTTCTTCTGTAGAGATTATTAGATAAGGTCTTAACTAATTAATGTCCTTTAATGATTTCTAAAAAGTCATCTAAGGTTTTAAGGCAATTCTTTTTGTATTTCTACTTTTTAAGGCCAAATATATTGACTTCTAATTACAGTTTCTAAATATTTAAAGGGCATTTCCTTTTATTTCCTCCCAGAGTGATTTTTGAGCTACATTTAAGGAGTTTCTTTTAAAAACTTTTATTTTCCACCTCTGGATAATAATATGGAGTTTCCTCAAAAAACTAAAAATGGAACTCCCATTTGACCCAGTAATCCCACTTCTAGGAATATATCCCAAGAAACTAGAAACACCAATCAGAAAGGATATATGCACCCCTATGTTCATAGCAGCACAATTCACCATAGCTAAGATTTGGAAACAGCCTAAATGTCCATCAGCAGATGAGTGGATTAGGAAACTATGGTACATCTACACAATGGAATACTATGTTGCTATAAAAAAGAAGGAATTCCTACCATTTGCAGCAGCATGGATGGAACTGGAGAGCATTATGCTAAGTGAAATAAGCCAGGCAATGAAAGAAAAATACCACATGATCTCACTCATTTATGGAAAATAAAGAGCATTATAACCTGATGAACAAAAAGATAGATACAGAGGCAGTAAAGCATCAAACAGACTGTCAAATTACAGCGGGAAGGCTGGGGAATGTTGGGGAGGGGGGCAAGAGATCAACCGAAGGACTTGTATGCATGCATATAAGCACAACCAATGGACACAAGACACTGGGGAGGTGGGATGAGGTCATGTGACAGGGGGTAGGGGAGGCTGGGGGAAGGTCAATGGGGAAAAAAAGGAGATATATGTACTACTATATGTAATACTTTAAACAATAAAATAAAATTTGAGCCCTGACTGGTTTGGCTCAGTGGATAGAGCATCGGCCTGCAGACTCAAGGGTCCCAGGTTCGATTCCAGTCAAGGGCATGTACCTTGGTTGCGGGCACATCCCCAGTGGGGAGTGTGCAAGAGGCAGCTGATTGATGTTTCTCTCTCATTGATGTTTCTAACTCTCTGTCCCTCTCCCTTCCTCTCTGTAAAAAATCAATAAAATATATTTTTAAAAAAATTGAAAAAAAAACTTCTATTTTCCTTTAAACAGAGCAACAAACTTGGTTGCTTTTCAAATTCTGGTCAATACTGCAATGCATACATTTCAAGTAAAAATAACTCTCTTTTTACTTATGGTGTCTCATTAATGGTGAGATTTAACGCTTGAACAATAATTTTTAGTTTACTTTGTAAATAGTAGTGGAAAAGATTTTAAAATTTCTTTTTATTAAGCTTAAAATCTACTTTTTTAAAAAAAAATATTTTTAAACAGCATTCTTTTTGGCCAGTGCTCATTCGCATATGTATGCAAATTTTACTTTGGACTTTACTAGAATCAATTGGTCATAAAATATTGACTTCTCATATAAATGAGTTTATATGAGACCTAGATTACATTGTGAAAAGCTAACAAAGTATTCAGCAACATTGTCCTGCCAAGCTTAGAGGTTGAAACTTTATAACGTTTAAAATATATGTATATAAATAGAACACAGTTATTAATTTTTATTTGATAAAGCTTTCTACATGATTTCAAGTATATTAGATTGGCCTAATTTAGTTCAAAAATATTTCTTTTAAGAAGAGAGAATAAATCCTTGAATCATTCCAGGGCCCTTGAAATGTCCCAAAGCTATCTCTTGGTTAAAGTCTTGAAATTTAACTTGGAAAGACCATCAAATATACATAACCCAAAGATTATATTATACACTTTTTGTAATTATTCTAAAATATATTAAATTTAAACTGGTTTTAATATTAAAAATTTGGTTCAGACCATAGAATTAATCCTTCTTTTTTTAATTAGGCCAGTAAAATATTATATTCTAGGTTGAAATTTTACCACATGTAGTACACATGAGTACTACAATATATTTTAAGCTACTAATTTCTCCAGAGAAAACACAAAAATTATTTTTTCAAAAATAAATATTTATACTTTATTTATTTTGTTATCACAGCCATATAATTTCTTCCAACTTAATTTGAACTTTAAACTTTTAGAAGCCTTAAATTTTAGGTAGCAAGTTAAATACTTATCATTTCTCTGATTAGTAATATATTTATATTTTAATTATATAATTCAATTAAAATACAAGGCATATTTAATTAATAGATTCAAATATATCCTCTAGATTTTTCATATGAGGCAAACTCAGATTAATATTTCAGTATTTTGTCATTTTAAAATACCTAGATATTTAATAATTTTTTATTATTTAATTTAGCAATGTTCTAAAGTTTTAAGTTACCAAAGACTTTGGAAAACGATTTTTCTGGTGAAAAGGCAAGGGGAGGAGGGAGCAGGCCTCTAAGCCATTTGAATTTTAAAACTGCCACATTCTTCCTCAGAGATAACATCTAAGGTTATGGCTGCAGCTTCTCTGGGACTGGCCCTTTCCTCTAATAGAGAGTACAGCCAGTTTCCTCTTGAATGACTGGATTTTCATTATTAATGTAATTATAATTATTACTGAAAATCTTTGTTACAAATTCTTCATTTTTGTTACATTTATTTATTTATGTTTTAAAATTTTTGAGATATTTAAAGCCAATTACTATCCAAGGCATTTTCTTTTGGCAAATTTTGTAACATAGATAACTTACTGACTTTCAGTGGCTTTAATGTTAAAGTATTATTTTATTTTTATTTTATAAAAAACAGGAGTGCCAAAACCAGTTTGGCTCAGTGGATAGAGCGTCGGCCTGCGGACTGAGGGGTCCTGGGTTCGATTCCGGTCAAGGGCATGTAACTTGGTTGCGGGCACATCCCCAGTAGGAGGTGTGCAAGAGGCAGCTGATCGATGTTTCTCTCTCATCGATGTTTCTGACTATCTATCCTTCTTCCTCTCTGTAAAAAAAAATCAATAAAATATATTTAAAAAAACAAAACAAAACAAACAAACAAAAAAAAACACAGGAGTGCCCCCAAGATTTGGGAGGCAACCTTGGAATGTGGTGCATTATTATTCAAGAATTACCCATTATTATGGAAACATTAATTCTATTGCCCAAACACAGCCTGTATATTTTCCTTGTGTCATTTTTGCCATCTTTTAAAGAAAAAACAGTCTTGGGTTTATTCTATAGCATCCGTGAAGAGATGGGGCTCAGTCCAAGAGGCCACCCAAAATCAGGCAGGGCATGCCTTCTCTTAAGGTAGCCTTTTTCCTTTCATGGGTACAGAAATCCCAGATGCATCCCCAAATTCGAGAAATGTCTCATCTATCCAAATTTCAAATGACGGACTGGTAAATAAAAACATGGTGAAAATGAGACTTTTAATAACACTCCTGGTAGTGGGCATCCATTTTACAGGATCACAAAAAGACCTAGTAATTAATGGGCTGGGGCCTCTTTTAGTTACCTCCCTTTGCCTAGGGCAGTGGTTCTCAACCTTCCTAATGCCACGACCCTTTAATACAGTTCCTCATGTTGTGGTGACCCCCAACCATAAAATTATTTTTGTTGCTACTTCATAACTGTAATTTTGCTACTGTTATGAATTGTAATGTAAATATCTGTGTTTTCCGATGGTCTTAGGCGACCCTGCTAGTGGTTCTCAACCTGTGGGTCACGACCCACAGGTTGAGAACCACTGCTGTAGAGCTTAAGACCATCGGGAAACACAGATATTTACATTATGATTCATAACAGTAGCAAAATTACAGTTATGAAGTAGCAACAAAAATAATTTTATGGTTGGGGGTCACCACAACATGAGGAACTGTATTAAAGGGTCGCGGCATTAGAAAGGTTGAGAACCACTGGCCTAGGGAATTTTCTTAAAGCCTGTGTTATCAGCCATGTGTACCACTCATATTCTCTCTCTCCCCATTCCCACATTCTGTTTGCACTGGGGAAATTTAGTAATGGTGTGGCCATCTACTGTTTCTTTTCTATTAAATTAAATTAAAGGCATGCTTAATAGACTAACAATAAACAAATTAAATCAAACAACAAAGACAGATAAAACAACAATCAACAGACAAGCACCCATAACATATAGACAAGACTTAATAAATCAAAGTTCTTTTCATGGATTTTTCAGATATTTTATATTGCATGGGACTTACAGCCAGAATCCAGCCTAGATCTCAGCTTATTATTCACAGATCTTATCATAGTCTGCTCTCCATAGCATTGACTGGCATCTAAAGTTGTTTTAGCTAAAATCTGCCTGTCCCAAGGCATTATATGGTAATTTTCAGACAAAGCATTAAGGAGTCCATTTCCAAAATGACTGTTAGCCCCATTTTCTCTAGCTGTTGAGTTTTTCCACACTGGAGGCAGAGGATTGGGGGCCTTAGGTATTACAGACTTTTGATGCCCAATAAAATTGGGCATAATGCATTTCGAACAAGAGCCCACCTAGTTAATGAAGACAAGGGCACTGGTTTTCCTTGAACCTGATTTAAGAGACTACCTTTGGACATTTTAATTCCTTTACCCTTGAGCATGCAAGCTAAAAACTTACAATGATGTTTTTGCCTTTTACTTAAATTCTTCCCCATTATAGCCTGCCTGAAATAAAAGACGTTCCCACCCTCTTATGGTTTGTGACTTCAAAGCTGGCACAGGCTTTGTACGTGGTGAATTTCCCCACCTTCTCAGTGATTTTCCCAACTTTCTGGTTAATTTCCTTTTTTCTTTGTTTTTCGCTCAGGCAAATATTCTTCTTCAAATGCCTATTTAGGTTCCAGATGTGAATGCCGCATCCACTTGTGGCTAGGGTCCAGGATCTGGAAAAGGGGCTGTGCACAAATGAATACACTAGACCAATGGTCGGCAAACTCATTAGTCAATAGAGCAGCAAACCGCAGCTCGCAAGCCGCATGTGGCTCGCGAGCCGCAGTTTGCCGACTATTGCACTAGACAATAAATATGAATTTAGAAGGCATGGGTGGACAGGCGGAAAACCTTTCTCTAGTGGAGAGGCTCCATTGGGGCCCAGGCCCTGTTAGCTTTTATTCAATTTTAGAATGCACATTTTGTCCTTAGCTAGGCAGGCAATCTGATCTTAGACAGACTATCGTAAAGGTCAGTAAATATTAGTAGAGATTTACTTTGAGACTATTAGGTCAGGAAATTGCTTGAGTCACCATTATCTTGACAGAACAATCAGTGCATAGCTTTAGCCCTTGCTAAAGCTCAAGGTCCATCAGCCTTCCAAGTTCCCTGTTGCACTTTCATGATAGTGTAGACCAGCCGTGGGCAAACTACGGCCCGCGGGCCAGATCCGGCCCATTCGGCTGTTCTATCTGGCCCGCGGAGCAGAAAGAGCTGAGGGTTCTCTTGCTCTCCCCTCCGCTCCTTCACCAGCAGCAGTGTTAACATGGCAACGTCGGAAAACACGGCCACAGCTCCTTCTTCTGAGTGGGCGGATTTATATCCACCTATTCAGTAGAAGGAACAACCTCTCAATCTTCCAGAGGCTCCTTGTAATGCCCGCGGACGCATCCCCCGACATCACCCTGGGAATGCGTAGACACGTTATCGTGGTGATGTAGGGAGACATGCCCCTGGAGAGCACAGTATCAGAGCATTAGCTAAAAAGGAGACCAACAACACTGTTCCCACTGAAGTTGATGTTTTAAAGACCAAAAACCTTTCAACCCAGTCTACATTGCCATCTACATCTACGTCCCAGGCATAATTTGTAAGTTGCACTAAAGAAAATGTTTAATTTACTGTTTACACATTTTGCTCTTTTCTATTTGTTTTAGTTTTTAATTATTTTATTATATTTAAGTTTAATTTGAAAGGCTTTTGTACCTTTCCTTTGTTAGGCAATTTTATTTTGCCTTTGCCATCTTCAATATAAGGTATGTTATTGTGCTGTGATTCCTCCATTTTTTGAAGTTTCAAATTATAATAATTAGTGTTTATATTCTTCTTGTTAAAATGTTTGAAATGAATAAAACTATTGAAATAAAAAAAGACCCTACCCTTTTATGTAATGATGTTTACTTTGAATTCATATTAGTTCACACAAACACTCCATCCATGCTTTTGTTCCGGCCCTCAGGTCCAGTTTAAGAACCCATTGTGGCCCTCGAGTCAAAAAGTTTGCCCACCCCTGGTGTAGACAATGGATAGCTTCCAGCATTTGATGCTGCACTAAGGTTGGAAATCCATTCAGGAACCTTGTATTCCTTTTAGTTTACTATATTTGTAAGTAGAGACAATAGTAATGACTTCCACTTAGCCTTTCTTACCATAATATCCCTCACTATGCAAGTCAGGAAACCAATGTAGGGATGCTGCTGGTAGCTGAGTATGACTATTCCAATTATCAGTTACTAGAGGCCTGATGCATGAAATTTGTCCAAAAGTAGGCCTTCACAGCTGCAGCGGCTGCCTTGATCCTATGGCTGTAGCCCCAGCTTCATCCAGAAGATCATCTGGAAGGTCGTCCGGACAGCCGTTTGGTCGATTTACATATTACACTTTTATTATTATAGATGGGTCAGGGGAAAATAACCAAATGGTGAGCTTGTGGACACAATAAGCCACAGAGAGATCAATCTTTGTTAAATCTCCAGTAATCACATGAGCTCCATAAGTTCCTACTCTATTTAATAGGTATCCAATAGATAAATATTTGGGTAAATAGTGAAGCTTTGGGTATCCAGAAATATTAGTGTCAGTTCATATCAGTGTTCATCAATCCCCTAAATGTCTAAGTACAAATTGTTCACAGTGTAGCAGGGTACTTCCTCAAGGAAACATATCCCCATCCTTCTTGCAAGGGAATCTGGGTCTGTAAACTGGTTTCAGTCTGCAAATTTATCACGGTATTGTGACTCTATTTTTGATGATTTTGTTCTGTAGACCTAGATCACTTCTGCTCATATATATCAAACTAGGGGCCTAGTTTACGAATTTGGGCACCTTGAAAGGCTGCAGTGGGTACAGGGGTAGGTCTCAGTTCATCCTCCACACTCCTACCTAGCATCTCCGGCCCCTGGTCCCCTGTCTGCCAGCAGCCCTGCTCCCTCCACCACCGCTCCTATGCACTGACAGCTCTGGCCCCGCTCGCACCCACTGACAGAAAGGGAAGAAAGAACACAGGCATAGAGAATAAAAATGGCAACAAACAAGTACCTATCAATAAAAACATTACATGGAAATGGATTAAATGTCCCAATAAAAAGACATAGGGTAGCTGAGTAAATGAGAAAAAAATGACCCATATGTCTGCTGTCTACAGGAGACCCACCTCAGAACAAAGGCCTCACACAGAATGATGGTGAAGGGATGGAAAAAGGTTTTTCAGGGAAATGGAAATGAAAAAAAAGCTGGTGTAGCAATACTTGTATCTGACAAATTAGACCTCAAAATGAAGGCCATAACAAGAGATAAGGAAGGCCACTTCATAATAATAAAGGGAGCAATTCAACAAGATCTAACTCTGGTAAACATATATGCACCCAACACAGGACCACCCATATACATAAAAATATTCTGTAAGATATCAAGGGAAAGATTGCTGGCAATACAGTAATAGTAGGAGAGTTTAATACCCCTCTAACACCACTGGGCAAATCCTCTAAATAAAAATTCAGCAAAGAAACATCAATGAAATTACTCACTAGATCAGATGGAGTTAATTGACATCTTCATAACATTCCACCCCAAAACTACAGAATATACATTCTTCTCAAGTGCATTTGGGTCATTTTCAAATATAGACCACATATGGGGACCTGGGCAAAGTCTCTTCAAATTCAAGAAAATAGAAAATATTATCAAGCATCTTCTCAGATCACAACAACATAAAATTACAAATTAACTACAATAAGAATAATAGAAAAAAATCAAACATGCCCAGTCTAAATAGCATGCTATTAAACAATGAATGAGTTAACAAAGAGATCAAAAAAGAAAAAATAGTATCATGGCAACAAATGACAATGAAAACACAATAATCCAAAATCTATGGGACACAGTGAAAGCAGTCTTGAGAGGGAAGTTCATAGCATTACAGACCCACCTCAAAAAAACAAGAAAAACTTGTAATAAACCATCTAACTCTGAAACTTGAAGAATTAGAAAGAGAGCAACAAGAGAAGCCCTGAGTGAGCCAAAGGAAGAAAATAATACAGATCAGAGTAGAAATAAATGACATACAGACCAAAAAAAACAAAACAAAACACAACAATACAAAAGATCAATAAAACCAAGAGCTGTTTCTTTGAAAGGATAAACAAGATTGATGAACCTCTAGCCAGGCTTACTAAGAATCAAAAAGACAGTACCTAAATAAGCAAAATCAGAAATGAAAGAGGCAAAATAAAAACAGACCCCACAGAAATACGAAGAATCATAAAAAATACTATGTGCAACTCTATTACAACAAACTGGTCAACCTAGAAGACATGGACATATTCCTAGAAAAATACGACCTTCCAAAACTCAACCAGGAAGAATAAAAAAATTTGAATAGCCCAAAAACTATGGAGGAAATTGAAGTAGTAATAATAATAAAAAAAATTTTTTCAACAAACAAAAGCCCATGACCAGAGGGGTTTACAGGGAAGTTTTATCAAACATTCAAAAAGAAATAAAGCCTATCTTCCTCCGACTATTCCAAAGAATTAAAGAGGAAGGGACACTTCCAAGATCTTTCTAAGAAGCCAGCATTACCCTAATCCCAAAACCAGATAAAGACAATACAAAGAAAGAGAATTACAGGCCAATATCCCTCATAAACATAGACACCAAAATTCTCAACAAAATTACAGCAAATCAAATCCAGCATTACATTAGAACGATCATACACCATGACAAAGTGAGATTTACTCCAGGGATGTGTGGATGGTATATCTGGAAATCTATAAATGTGATACACCACATAAACAAATTGAGAGATAAAAACTATATAATTATATCCATTGATGCATAAAAAGCATTTGACAAAATCCAACACCCTTTTTTGAGGAAAACTCTCAGCAAGGTGAGAATAGAAGGATCATACCTCAACATAATAAAAGCCATATATGACAAACCTACAGCCAACATCATACTCAATGGGAAAAAACTAAAACTATTTCCCCTAAGAACAGGAACACAACAGGGATGCCCACTCTCACCACTTCTGATCAACATAGTACTGGAGGTACTAGCTATGGTGATCAGACAGAAAGAAGAAATAAAAGGCATCCAAATTAAAAAAAAAGTTAAAGTGTCCTTATTCGCAGATGATATGATATTGTTCATAGAAAACCCTAAAGAATCCATCAAAAAATTACTAGACTTAATAAATTAATCTGGCAATGTAGCAGAATACAAAATTAACACCCAGAATTCTATGGCTTTTTTCATACAACAATAATGAATTCACAGAAAGAGAAACTTAAAAAACAGCAACAACAACAATAACAACAAAAAACAATGCCATTTACCATTGCAACAAAAAAATTAAGATACCTAGGAATAAATTTAACCAAGGAGGTAAAGGACCTGTACTCATAAAATTACAGAGCACTGAAAAAAGAGATAGAGGAAGATAAACAAACTGAAGAATATACCATGTTCATAGATTGGTAGAATCAACATCATGAAAATGTCCATACTACCCTAAAAAAGTCTATAAATTCAATGCAATCCCCATTAAAATACTAATGGCATACTTCAAAGACCTAGAACCAATTCTCCAAAAATTTAGCTGAAATACAAAAGACCCCAAATAGCTGCAGCAATCTTTAGAAAGAACAAAGTTGGAGGGATCAAAAGCTATCAGATATTAAGCTACTTCACAAAGCCTCTGTTCTCAAAACTGCCTGTTACTGGCACAAGAACAGACATATAGTCCAATGAAACAGAACAGAGAACCCAAAAACCAACAGAAACCATTATACTCAATTAATATTTGACAAGGGAGGCAAAATCAGACAATGGAGACAAGAGAGTATCTTCAATAAATGGTGTTGGGAAAATTGGACATATATATGCAAATAAATGAAAATAGACCTCCAACTTACACCATACACAAAAATAAACTCAAAATGGATAAAGGACTTAAACATAAGACTGGAAACCATAAAAATATTAGAGGAAGCCATAGGCAGCAAAATAGCAGACATTTGTTGTAGCAATATCTTTACTGACACAACTCCTAGGGCAATGGAAACTAAGGAGAAAATTAATCAAATGGGACTACATAAAAATAAAAAGCTTCTGCACAGCAAAAGAAACCATCAACAAAACAACAAGAAAACCCACTGCATGGGAAAACATATTTGCCAATGTTATCTCTGATAATGGTTTAATCTCCAAAATTTATAAGGAACTCATATAATTAACAAAAGGAAAATAAACAATCCAATCACAAAATGGGCAACGGACCTAAATAGACACTTTTCAAAAGAAGACATACAGAAAGCCAAGAGACATATGAAAACATGCTCAAAGTCACTGATCATCTGAGAGATGCAAATCGAAACATCAGTGAGATACCATCTCACACTTGTCAAAATGACTATTATCAACAAATCAACAAACTAAAAGTGCTGGAGAGGATGTGGAGAAAAGGGAATCCTTTGCACTGCAGATGGGAATGCAGAATGGTGCAGCCACTGTGGAAAACAGTATGGCATTTCCTCAAAAAATTAAAAATGGAACTGTCATTTTACCCAGGAATACCACTTCTAGGAATATATCATATGAAAACAGAAACACCAATCAGAAAGGATATATGCACTCCTATGTTCATAGCAGCACAATTTAAGATAGCTAAGATTTGGAAACAGCCTAAATGCCCATCAGCAGATGAGTGAATTAGAAAATTGTGGTACATCTACACAATGGAATCCTATGCTGCTGTAAAAAAGAAGGAATTCTTACCATTTGCAACAGCATGGATGGAACTGGAGAGCATTATGCTAAGTGAAATAAGCCAGTCCAAATAAGATAAAGATTACATGATCTCACTCATTTGTGGAATATAATGAACATCATAAACGGATAAAAAGAAATAGATACAGAGACAAAGTAGCATCAAACAGATTGTCAAACTACAATGGGAAGGCAGAGGAGGGTTGCGGGGGGGGGTGGGGGTGGGTAAGAGTTCAACCGAAGTACTTGTATGCATGCATATAAGGATAAACAATGGACACAGACACTGGTGGGGTGATGAGGATATGTGCTGGGGCATAGGGGAGGCCAGGGGAGGTCAATGGGGTAAAAAGGAGACATATGTACTACTATTTGTAATACTTTAAAGAATAAAAAAATACTAAAAAATAAAATAAAATAGAAGGTTAAATAAAATGCTTCTGAGAAAATAAAACGGCTAAAGGAGTTAATTACAACAAAAGTAGCATTGCAAGAAATGTTCAAGAAACTGCTTTAAGAAGAAAATAATTTAGAGAGGAAGATGAGTATAAGAAGGACAATAAATTACTACCTATAAATAATAATCTTAAATGTTAAAGAGTAAATGCTCCAAACAAAAGACATAGGGTATCAAATGGAGAATAAAACATGACCCATATATATGCTGTCTACAAGAGACCCACCTCAGATTAAAGGATTCACACAGGCTGAAAGTGAATGGATGAAAAAAATATGCCATGCAAATGGAAATAAAAAAAAAAGCTGGGGTAGCAATACTTATATAGGATGAATAAACATCAAAATGAAAGCCATAATGAGAGAAAAGGAAAGTCACTATGTAATACTAAAAGGATCAGTCCAACAAGAGGATATAAGTATGGTAAACATATATTAATAGAATATAGGAGCATATATATATATATATATATATATATATATATATATACATACATACACACACACACACACACACACACACACACACACACACACACATATATTCAGCAACTCTTGGTTGACTTTAAGGGAGAGATCAATAGCAATACAGTCATAGTAGAGGACTTTAACACCCCTCTGTAATCATTGGATAGATCTTCCTAACAAAAAATTAACAATGTTACAGCTACCTTAAATAATGTACTAGGTAAGAAGGATTTAATTGATATTTATAGAACATTTCATTCCAAGAAATACAATATATAGTCTTCTCAAGTGCACAATGAACATTCTAAAATATAGAACATTAAGACACAAAGTAAGCCTTAAAAAGTCAAGAAGATTGAAATCATATCAAGCATCTTCTCAGATCACAATGGCATGACTAGAAGTCAATTACAATAAAAAACTGAAAAACACTCAAACACATGGAGATGACAGCATGTTATTAAACAACTAGAGGCCTGGTGCATGAAATTCGTGCATGGGGGGTGTCCCTCAGCCCGACCTGCACCCTCTCTAATCCAGGAGCCATCAGGGGATGTACTACTGATGGCTTAGGCCCACTCCCCATGGTTCTCTGCTCTCTGTGGGGCCTGGCTGCTTTGCTGCCACTGAGCAAACATAGCTGCCACACCCTGCTGCCTGCTCTATGTCTGCCAGGCCTGGGGGCTTTGCTGCCACCGTGGCGACAAAGCCCCCATGCCCTATTGTCCACTCTCAGTGGCAGGGCTGAAAGTACTGGGGTACTCCAGCAGGGCTGAGGGGACTGGGCACCCCCATCTTGTGGCTATGGGGGCCGCCATCTTTTGATGGTGTGAGGGTCAATTTGCATATTCCCTCTTTATTAGACAGGATGAATGGGTCATCAATGAGATCAAAGAAGAAATAAAATATTACATGGAAACAAATGAAAATCAACACACAACAAACCAAAATATATTGCACATAGCGGAAGTAGTCCTGAGAGGGAAGTTTATAGCATTACAGGCCTTTCTCAAGAAGCAAGAAAAATCTCAAATTAACAGTCTAACACTACACCTAAAAGAACTAAAAAAGAAGAAAAGCCCATAGTAAGTAGACTAAAGGAAATAATAAGATCAGATTAGAAACAAATTACAGAGAAACTGAAAAAGCAATATAAAAGTTCAATGAAACTAAGAGCTGGTTCTTTGAAAAGATAAAAAGTATTGAGAAAACTATAGCCATACTCATCATAAACAAAGAGAGAGAACCCAAATAACTAAAATCAGAAATGAAAGAGGTATATGACAACAGACACCTCAGAAATACAAAGGATTTTAAGCAAATACTATGAACTACTATATGCCAACAAACTGGACAATCTGGGCAAAATGGACAAATTCCTAGAAACATACAATTTTCCAGAACACAATCAGGAAGAATCAGAAAACCTGAATAGGCCAGTAACAACTGATGAAATTGAAGTAGTAATTTAAAACTCCCAGCAAACAAAAGTCTTGGACCAAATTGATTTACAGGAGGATTTTACCAAACATTGAAAGAAGAACTAACACCTATTCTCCTCAAACTATTCCAAAAAATTCAAGAGGAAGGAACACTTCCAAGCTCTTTTTATGAAGCCAGCATTATCCTAATTCCAAAACCAGATAAAGATACTATAAAGAAAGAAAATTATAGTCTAATATCCCTGATGAATACAGATGCTAAAAATCCTCAACAAAATATTACCAAATCAGATCCAGCAATATATTACACAGATCACATGCCATGTGATTTATAGGGGGGATGCAAGGATGGTTCCATATGTGAAAGTCAATAAACATGATGCACCATATAAACAATATGAAGGATAAAATCACATGATCATACTGATAGATGCAGAAAACACATTTGAAAAATCCAGTACCCATTTATGATAAAAACGCTCAGAAAAGCAGAAATAGAGGGATTATACCTCCACATATTAAAGGCCATATATGACAAACCTATAGCCAACATCATACTTAATGAGCAAAAACTAAAAGTATTTTTCTTAAGTTAGGAATAAGACTGGGATGTCTTTCATCACTCTTATCTTATACTAGAGGCCCGGTGCATGAAATTCATGCACAATGGGGGGTCCCTCAGGCCAGCCTGCACCCTCTCCATTCCGGGACCTCTCAGGGGATGTCCGACTGCTGGTTTAGGCTTGATCCCGTAGGAATAAAAAAGGGATCAGGCCTAAACCAGCAGTTGGACATCCCTCTCATAATCTGGGACTGCTGGCTCCTAACCGCTCACCTATCTGCCTATCTGGTCACCCCTAACTGCCCTCCCCTGCCAGCCTGGTCACCCCTAACTGCCCTCCCCTGCAGGCCTGGTCGCCCCTAACTGCCCTCACCTGCCAGCCTGGTCACCCCTAATGCCCTCCCGGCCAGCCTGTTCACCCCTAACCACCTCTGCCTCAGCCCCCACCACTGTGGCTTTTTCCAGAAGGATGTCCAGTCTAATTAGCATATTACCCTTTTATTAGTATAGATCAGTGGTCGGCAAACTCATTAGTCAACAGAGCAGCAAACCGCGGCTCGTGAGCCGCATGTGGCTTAAGAGCCGCAGTTTGCCGACCACTGGTATAGATAAGTATTTGTCATATTATTCTCTACTTTTCTATATGTATTTAAAATACTCCAGAATATTTTAAGTAAATAAAAAATGGTCAAGTTGCAGATAAATAAAAGTTTTGAAATACAACCTGGTAGGCTTGAAAGCAACATTTGTGTAAAAGGGCATAAGTTGCAGTAGGCAACAAAACTTGTTGTTAGGATTGCTTTGGTTGATATTCTTTTGCTGGAAAGGCGTGTTTGGGCAAAGGAGAAAAGGAAACCAGCCCAATAAAAGGGAATGTCTGATTGGGCCATTGCCACAGCAGAGAGAGGCAGGTGCGGCAAAGGTTCAGGCTGTCCCACAGGCAAGAATGTTTGTGTGTATGGGACACCAAAGGACACTTGTCACACCTGAAACACAATTTGCTAACACTCACAATTGCAGAGCTCAGGAAGAATCACTGTTTTTAAAACTATTATTTCTCTGACATATAAAATATACATACATATTATCCCCTCTTCTGAACTTCCCCTGCCTTCCACTCAATATTTGGCTATGGCATCTTTTCATGTCAACGAATTGGATGTACAGACATAATTTTTAATGGCTATGGTGTTGTCCCTGACTGTTTGGCATTACTATGGTTTACTTCACTAACCCTTTATTGTGGGGCAGGTTGTTTCTGGTTTCCACTGGCATCAACAACTACAGCAAACATACTTGCTTATTTGACTGTTTACTTAAGACACATTCACAGACATGGAACTCCTGGCCCAAAGCTAATTCACTTGAATTTTGATCCACATTTCTAAATTGACTTTCTAGAAAGTGCTTCTATTTGTTTAGTGCATTGGTTTTAAATCAGATTACACTCCCACAAATGGGTTAAGAGAAAACTGTTCAATGCGCCTTGGGAAAATTGCAAACTCTTGCTGAACTTGAGCAAGCCTGGGGCACGGGACCTGGAGGATCTGGGCTGGAGGGTGATGTCCAGGGGAGCACGAGTGGCGCGGTCAAGGGCCCTGGGTGGGTGTGGGCATGTGAGTGTGTGTTGTTCGGGTCCACGCTCATGCACACACCCACACCCCCTCACTCCCTCTCTGTACCCTTGGCCACCAGGAACCTCCATGGAGCCTGCTGTGAGGTCAGATGCATCCAGTCCCAGCACCAAGCAAGTCTGAGAAGTTTCCCCAGACTGACTCCCACCCGCACCGCTGGGAAGTGGAACCAGGAGGATCTGGGCTGGAGGGTGAAGTCCAGGGAGGCTAGGTTGGCATGGCCGAGGGCCCTGTGTGGGTGTGGGCATGTGAGTGTTTGTCACTCGGGTCCATGCTAATGCACCCACCCACACGCCCGCACTCACGCTCTGCACCCTCAGCCACCAGGAACCTCATGGAGTTCAGCCCACTCACCAGTCCCCACCCACTTGGTCAGGCCTTCGGTCATTATAGACCCTGGATCTTTATATAAATAGACTAGTGGCCCAGTGCACGAAATTTATGCATGGGGGGAGGGGGTTCTCTCAGCCCAGTCTGTACCCTTTCCAATCAGGGACCGGGCCTAAATCGGCAGTGGGACATTCCTCTCGCAATCTGGGACTGCTGGCTTTGAACCGCTCACCTGCCTGCCTGCCTGATTGCCCCTAACCCCTCTGCCTGCCTGCCTGATCACCCCTAACCTCTCTGCCTGCCTGCCTGATTGCCCCTAGTTGCCTCTGCCTGCTGGCTTGATCTCACCCCAACTGCCTCTGCCTGCCTGATTACCACTAACTGCCCTCCCCTGCCAGCCTGGTTGCCCCCAACTGCCCTCCCCTGCCGGCCTGATCTTTCCCCCACCTGCCCTCCCCTGTCAGCCTGATTTTCCCCCCAACTGCCTCTGCCTGCCTGATCACCCCTAACTGCCCTTCCTTGCTGGCCTGATCTCGCCCCCAACTGACCTCCCCTGCCAACCTGATCATGCCTAACTGCCTCTGCCTCAGCTCCCACCACCATGGCTTTGTCCAGAAGGAAGTTGGATGTCTGTAAGATGGCCGGTTGACCCAGTCTAATGAACATATTACCCTTTTATTAGTATAGATAGATTATATAGGATAGGATTGCTTAAATGCCGGGGGCGGGGGAGCCTTTTTCAGCAGGAGGAGATGCTCTTGGCAGACAAAAACACATAATCCCTATATCTGGACTGATAGCCAGCTATATGCACTATACTGCCAAAGTAGTCATTAAAAAATTGAACCGCTTTCTTACACCTTACACCAAACAGCCCTTAAAACCCCTCATCAAACCCCCCACTTTATGTTCTGCCTCCGTAGTTCACCCAGATTTGGTTCTGATTGGTCGGTTTCTATGCCAGTCAGCATCTCCAGGCCTATATCTGGGCTTGATTAAAGAGGCAGGGCTGATCAGCAGCCCCATGGAGGCCTGGAGAGAAACAGAGGTGTGGCTGCTGGTGAAGCCCGAAGAGAAAGAGAGAGGCAATGGCTGATCAACAGCTGCCACTGAGGCTGCAGATCAGACCCTGCCTCTTTCTCTTCAGGCCTCTCTCTGGGCCTAATCCACAGCCCCCTCTGCAGTCAGTGTTGGGTTGCTGCCCCTGCACCAGCTGCAGTCAGTGCTGGGTCACCACGGCAACCCAGCACTGACTTCTGGTATTAAGTCCAGCCTTAGGTCATTACAGACCCTGGCTCTTTATATATATAAATAATAAGGAGCTAATATGCTAATTAGACTGAACATCAGAACGACCATCCAAATGACCTTCCGGACAAAGCCAGGGCTGCGAGGGCCAAGGCAGCCATGGCTGTGAGGGCTGAGCCGCTTGCACGAATTTAATGCATCCAGCCTCTAGTTCAACATAATACTGGACATCCTAGCCACAGTGATCAGACAAGTAGGAAAAAAAAAAGACATTCAAATTGCAAAGAAGGAAGTAAGACTGTCATTATTCACAGATTACAAGATTTTTTACCTAGAAAATCCTAAATACTTCACCAAAAAAACACTAGATTTAATAGATTAATTTGGCAATGTAGCAGGATACAAAATCAACACCCAAAAATTGATGGATTTTTTTATACACCAATAATGAACTCTCAGAAAGAGAAATGAAAAACAATCCCATTTACAACTGCAACAACAAAAATAAGATAACTAGGAATAAGGTGAACCAAGGAGGTGCAAAATCTGTACTCAAAAAACAATAGGACATTGAAAAAAGAAATAGAAGATTTGTATAAGTAGATGCATATAACATTTTCATTGATGGGAAGAATTACCATCATTATCATGACCATAGTATTCATAGAAACCTATCGAGTCAATGAAATTCTTATCAAACTACCAATGACATGTTTCACAGAACTGGAACAAATACTCAAAAAATGTATGTGGAACCAAAAAAGACCCTGAATAGACACAGCAATCTTGAGAAAGAAGAACAAAATAGGAGGAATCACAATACCAGATATCAAACTACACTACAAAGCCATTGCAATAAAAACAGCCTAGTAATAGCAAAAGAACAGGCATATAGACCAATGGAACAGGATAGAAACCTCAGAAATCAACCCAAGCCATAAAACTCAATTAATATATGACAAAGAAGGCAAAAACATTCAATGGCATAAAGACAATCTCTTCATCAAATGGTATTGGGAAAACTGGACAGCCAAATGCAAAATGATGAAACTAGACCACCAACTTACACCATGCACAAGAATAAACTAAATATGGATAACAGACTTAAATGTAAGTCATGAAACCATAAAAATCCTAGAAGGAAACATAGATAGTAAAATCTCAGACATTTCAAGTAGCAGAATTTTTGCCAATACATCTGTTAGGGCAAGAGAAATAGAGGAAACATTTAAAAACATAGGACTACATCAAACTGAAAAGCTTATGCACAGCAGAGAAAACCACCATCTAAATGAAAAAGAAACCCAATGTATGGGATAACATATTTGCCAATGATACATTTGATAATGGGTTAATTTTGAAAATATATAAATAATTTATACAGCTCAACAAAGGAAGATAATGTCTGATTAATTTCAGAGGGAAGGTGGGGATGGATGGGTGGGAAGGAAGAGATTAACCAAAAAACTTATATGAAAATATCCATAACTCATGGGCACAGACAATAGTGTGGTGAAGGCCTGGGGTAGGGGTGGTGTGGGCTAGGGGTGTCAATGGGGATAATTTCAACAATAAAGATAAATTAAAAGAAAAAAGAACAGAGTACTTTAATAGACACTTCTCCAAAGAGGACATGCAGATGGCCCATAGATATATGAAAAAATGCTCAACATTACTAATCATCAGAGAAATGAAAATTAAAACCACAATGACATATCACCCCACACCTGCCAGAATGGCTACCATCAATACGTCAACAAACAACAAGTGCTAGTGAGAATGTAGAGAAAAGGGAACCCTAGTACACTTGCTGCTGCTGATGGGAATGCAGAGTGGTGCAGCCATTATGGAAAACAGTGTGGCGTTTCCTCAAAAAATTAAAAATAGAACTGCCTTTGACCCAGTGTCCCAACTTCTAGGACTATATCCTAAGAATCTGGAAACATCAATCAGAAAACATATATACACCCCTATTTTAGAGCAGTGCTATTTACACTAGCTTGGAAACAGCCCAAGTGCCCATCAATAGATGAGTGGATAAAAAAGCAATGGGACATTTACACAATGGAATTCTATACAGCCATAAAAAGAAGGATCTCTTATCCTTGAGACAGCATGGAGGGACCTGGAGATTATTGTGCTATGTGACATAATCCAATCAAGTAAAGACAAATATCACATGATCTCACCTGTGGAATCTAATGAACAAAATATATTGACTAAAAAATCCTGCCTGGATGGCATGGCTCAGTGGTTCAGCATTGACCTATGAACCAGGAGGTCACAGTTAGCTTTCCGGTCAGGGCACATGCCCGGGTTTTGGGCTCAATCCCCAGAGAGGAACGTGCAGAAGGAGGCCAATCAATGATTCTCATCATTGATGTTTCTGTCTCCCTCTTCCTCTTCCTTCTTCTCTGAAATCAATAAAAATATATTTAAAAAGATAAATCCTGAGGCATGGAACAGGCTGACATACTAGTATCTTGTGGAGGTTCAGGGGGGACAAAAAGAGAAAAACCAAAGAACTTAAATACTTAAATGTATAGCCTATGGACATAGATAGTAGTATGATGAAGGCTTTGGGTGGGGCAGGGGCTGAGTGGAGCAGGGCAAGATGGAGGAAAAAAGGGGACATATGTAATACTTTCTTTTCTTTCTTTCTTTTTATTTTTATATGCTGAGAGGCAAATGAATCAGTCTGTAGTGAGTTTCTTTCTGGGCCAACAGTTCTTTTGAGTCGCAATTTCCATGTCAAACAGTTCCTTATGTGTACATGTCAGCAATGATATTTCAGTTCTGGATGGTGGACAAATGGTGGTAATGTAGGTCCGACCCTCTCTGGTTTGGTCCTGGGCAACCTGCCGTGACGCACAGCTGCTGACTGCTAGGATGGCAAGGCGTCATCAGCGTCTTCCAACTCTGGACTGTTTCTCTTCTGTCTTCATGGCTGGAGCAGTCCTGTCAATTCCTCTCTGTTGCAGGAATCCACATGGTCTTGGAGTTGTTTTCTGAAAATATACAAACATATTCTCGACCAAAAGTTAATAAAAGAATCTTTTCTATAAATTTGACTTGGGATCCTTTTTCATTTTTTGCCCAAACGATTTTCCTTTGGCTTGTTTTGACACCATGTGTGTTTTTCATGGGTGTCTTGCTGTTAGCATTACAAATGAAAGTTAATTTTCTAAAGTAAAAATTTTCTAGATGTAATTTACTTACAGGATATTTTTCCTTACATGATATTCTTCTACTATCCCCCCCTTTTTGATTTAAATATTAGGAGGCTTTTGGAAATTTGATAATGTAGTCTTGATAGCTTTTAAATTTTAATTTTTGCACCAAAATATGACTGCTTTAGGTTCATTACATGTTATGCAATTTTACCATGAGATGAACTACCAATAAAAATTTTAGTTAACACTTTAGGTACAGCTTTTTGTCCAATACCATTAATTTTTCTAAAATATTCACTTATTTCACTTAGCCAATTTAAATTAGTCGGAGAACTTGACCACTTTTTACTGTCAAATTTAATACTCTAACAACAATCTTATTTTACCCTGTAAATATTAGTGGAAAGGATTATTTGCCTTCTTGTGTAGGCCCTGAGCATTCCTGGTGCTAGGTTGGATTTAGATATCAAAAGCCCACTTCCCCATACCATGGGTACAAGACAACTCAAACAAGTCTTGTTGCAGTGAGAGGGCAGCTGCTGTTGGCCAAGTCTCTGTCTGTTAACTGGGTCCCGATTTGAGCTGGACATGGGAAGCGAAGCAGCCATGGGGACAGGAGACCTCCCTCAGAAGGGGTGAGGGTTCAGGCCCCTGCAAAGTTGCGGGGGTGAGGGTCTGTGCCCCACCTCTGTTGACCCCCAAGTTCTCTCCTGATAGCCCCTCTGGACTATGCCTGTCTTAGGTTGTTCCTTCCCTGAGAAATCTCACCCGTCTCTGGCTAACCAGCCACCCTCCGGGGCCAAGCAGGGTGATGTGAGGTTCAGTTCTGTCTCCTTGGTAGCCTATGCCCCCATGGCCTCGACGCCCAGCACCTGCTTTGGGATCCGCTCGCCTGCTGACGGGGCCCAGGCACTAATCACATATCTTGGGGAACCCAGGTTTCTTCTGCAGGGAGGGCCCAGCTCACCCCACTGGCCAAGAGACAGATCCATGGTACCAGCCACCACGAGGCCTCAACCTCAGCATGAACAGAAAGCACAGGCAACAGCTGTGGGCAATTAGATTGTGAGAAGAGGGTCCCTCTTGGCCAAAAGGGCAAGAGGGGCCAATATAGAATGCTCAGGTGCCTTCCCAAGGGACCCTCTACACAGTGGAAGGGATTAAATCTTTTCATGTCCTTTTTAAATTGCTGCCAGTCATTCAAAGAATTAGTTTGTAAGTTTGTTTGGGATAATTGTACATTATGCTGTTGTAATTCTAAAATATCAAGAGATGTGTTACCTTTGTCTCCAAGCACCAAAAAGATGATTTATTTATTGATTGCCAAAGGTGAGAGGTACTATTATAGGTAATGGGGATAGTACAAATCTGGGAAAAATTATAATGACATTGTAGAATAATATCATGTAAGGGTATTCTTTGCTTTAGGCCATGGCAATTCCATTTCAAACTGGTTGTCAATTTCTTTTTGTATAGACAAGGTCTTAGTTACATTTTCTGTACCTCTCCCAGGAGCAAGTAGTGATAGTCCCTTCCTTTGGTGTCCATGCAAGCCAGAAACCTCTCTTTAATTTTACACACAAAGGAGCAGTGGTTTGATTTTGTGTCATACAAAAGGGAAGCTGGGTGGTTACCCCTGTGTAATTATACTTCCTTGCCCCACCCATGGTCCTCCTGGATGACCAAGGTGTTTGGTATTATTGGTTACTACATTAGGCGGGGGATCAGCCCACGTAAGAGCTCTTACCCATGAAGGGTCAGGAACATAAGTCCAAAATACTTCCCCATTTTCCCCAGGTAATATTACCGTACAGCTGATGACTGCTAGCATGGCAAGAAAGACGTTCTCAGGCATTCTTGGGGTTCTAGTTACCTCACAATTTGTTTTCTATTTCTTTTTATTTTTATTATTATTTTTTTCATATGTGTCCTTATTCCCCCATTACCCCCCACCCCCCACTCATGCCCCATCCCCCTGTTGTCTTCATCCATTGATTAGGCTCATAGGCATGCACACAAGTACCTTGGTTGAACCCTCCCACCGACCCCCTCCTTCCCTGAGGTTTGAGGTTCTGATCGACATTTCTCAGTCTCTGAATCTGTTCCAGCCATGGGCAAACTACGGCCCACGGGCCGGATCTGGCCTGTTCGGCTGTTCTATCCGGCCCACGGAGCCGAAAGCGGAGGGTTCTCTTGCTCTCCCCTCCGCTCCTTTAATTTGAATTTATATTAGTTCACACAAACACTCCATCTATGCTTTTGTTCCGGCCCTCCAGTCCAGTTTAAGAACCCATTGTGGCCCTCGAGTCAAAAAGTTTACCCACCCCTGCATTATATTCCACAAATGAGTGAGATCATGTGATATTTATCTTTCTCTGCCTGGCTTATTTCACTTAGCATAATGCTCTCCATCTCCATCCATGTTGTTGCAAATGGTAGGAACTCCTTCTTTTTAACCGCAGCATAGTATTCCATTGTGTAGATGTAACACAGTTTTTTAATCCACTCATCTGCTGATGGGCATTTAGGCTGTTTCCAAATCTTAGCTATGGTGAATTGTGCTGCTATGAACATAGGGGTGCATATATCCTTTCTGATTGGTGTTTCTAGTTTCTTGGGATATATTCCTAGAAGTGGGATCACTGGGTCAAATGGGAGTTCCATTTTTAGTTTTTTGAGGAAACTCCATACTGTTCTCCACAGTGGCTGCACCAGTCTGCATTCCCACCAGCAGTGCAAAAGAGTTTTTTTTTTTTCCACATCCTCGCCAACACTTGTCAATTGTTGATTTGTTGATGATAGCCATTCTGACAGGTGTAAGATGGTACCGCATTGTTGTTTTGATTTGCATCTCTCTGATGCTTAGTGACTTTGAGCATGTTTTCATATGTCTCTTGGCCTTCCTTCTGTCTTCTTTAGAAAAGTGTCTATTTAGATCAGTTGTCCATTTTTTGATTGGATTGTTTATCTTCTTTTTGTTAAGTTGTATGAGTTCTCTGTAAATGTTGGAGATTAAACCCTTATCGTTGATATCATTGGCAAATATGTACTCCCATGCAGTGGGCTTTCTTGTTGTTTTATTGATGGTTTCCTTTGATGTGCAAAAGCTTTTTATTTTGATGTAGTCCCATTTTTTTTATTTTCTCTTTAGTTTCCATTGCCCTAGGAGCAGTATTGGTGAAGAAATTGCTTTGGCATATGTCTGAGATTTCGCTGCCTGTGAATTCCTCCAGTATCTTTATGTTTTCCTGTCTTATGTTAACTCCTTTATCCATTTTGAGATTATTTTTGTGTATGGTGTAAGTTGGTGGTCTAGTTTCATTTTTTTGCATGTATTTGTCCAATTTTCCCATCACCATTTGTTGAAGAGACTGTCTTGACTCCATTTTATGTTCATTCCTTTTTTGTCAAATATTAATTGAGCATAGTGGTTTGGGTCGATTTCTGGGTTCTCTATTCTATTCCATTGATCTATATGTCTGTTCTTGTGCCAGTACCAGGCTGTTTTAAGAACAGTGGCTTTGTAATACAGCTTGATATCTGGTATTGAGACCCCCCCTACTTTGTTCTTCTTTCTCAGGATTGCTGTGGCTATTCGGGGTCTTTTTTTATTCCAGATGAATTTTTTGAAGGTTCGTTCTAGGTCTGTGAAATATGCCATTGGTATTTTAATGAGAAGTGCATTGAATTTATAGATTGCTTTGGGTAGTATGGACATTTTGATGATTTTGATTCTACCAATCCATGAACATGGTATGTTCTTCCATCTGTTTATGTCTTCCTCTATCTCTTTTTTCAGTGTCATTTAGTTTTTCATGTATAGGTCTTTTACCTCCTTAGTTAAGTTTATTCCTAGGTATGTTAATTTTATTGGTGCGATGGTAAATGGGATTGCTTTTTTAGTCTCTCTTTCTGTAAGTTCATTATTGGTGTATAGACATGCCATAGATTTCTTGGCGTTAATTTTGTATCCTGCTATGTTGCCGAATTCATTTATGAAGTCTAATAATTTTTTGATGGAGTCTTTAGGGTTTTCTATGTACAGTATCATGTCATCTGTGAATAAGGACAGTTTTACTTCTTCTTTTCCAATTTGGATGCCTTTTATTTCTTCTTCTTGTCTGATCGCAGCGGCTAGTACTTCCAGCACTATGTTGAACAGGAGTAGTGAGAGTGGGTATCCCTGTCTTGTTCCTGTTTTTAGGGGAAATGGTTTTAGTTTTTGCCCATTGAGTATGATGTTGGCTGTAGGTTTGTCATATATGCCTTTTATTATGTTGAGGTATGATCCTTCTATTCCTTCCTTGCTGAGAGTTTTTATCAAGAAAGGGTGTTGGATTTTGTCAAATGCTTTTTCTGCATCAATTGATATGATTATATCATTTTTATCTCTCAATTTGTTTATGTGACATATCACGTTTATTTATTTGTGAATATTGTACCATCCTTGCAGCCCTGGGATAAATCCTACTTGGCCATGGTGTATGATCTTTCTGATGTACTGCTGGATTTGATTTGCTAGAATTTTGTTGAGGATTTTGGCATCTATGTTCATGAGGGATATTGGCCTGTAATTCTCTTTCATTGTGTTATCTTTATCTGGTTTTGGTATTAGGGTGATGCTGGCTACATAGAAGGAGCTTGGAAGTGTTCCTTCCTCTTGAATTTTCTGGAATAGTCTCAGGAGGATAGGTTTTAGTTCTTCCTTGAATGTTTGGTATAACTCTCCTGTGAAGCTGTCTGGGCCTGGGCTTTTGTTTGCTGGAAGATTTTTGATGACTGCTTCAATTTCTTCCATACTTATCAGCCTATTGAGATTTTTAGAATCTTCCTGAGTAAGTTTTGGAAGGTTGTATTTTTCTAGGAATGTGTCCATTTCCTCCAGGTTGTCTAGTTTGTTAGAATAGAGTTGTTCATATTATTTTTTAACAATCCTTTGTATTTCTGTCGGGTCTGTTGTTATTTCACCTCTTTCATTTCTGATTTTGTTTAATTGGTTCCTCTCTCTTTGTTTCTTGGTGAGCCTGGCTAGAGGTTCATCAATCTTGTTTATCCTTTTGAAGAACCAGCTCTTGGTTTCATTGATCTTTTTATTGTTTTTTTGGTCTCTATGTCGTTTATCTCCACTCTGATCTTTATTATTTCCTTCCTTCTGCTCACTGTGGGCTTTTCTTGTTGTTCTCTTTCTAATTCTTTGAGTTGTGGAGTTAGATGATTTATTACCATTTTTTTCTTGTTTTTTGAGGTAGGCCTGTAGAGCTATAAACTTCCCTCTCAGGACTGCTTTAATTGTGTCCCATAGGATTTGCAATGTTGTGTTTTTATTGTCATTAGTCTGCAGGATGTTTTTAATTTCTTCTTTGATATCATTGATAACCCAATCATTGTTTAGTAGCATGCTATTCAGCTTCCAAGTGTTTGAATTTTTTGAAATGTTTTTATTTCTAATATTATACCATTGTGGTCTGAGAACATGCTTGATATGATTTCAATCTTTTTGAATTTTGGGAGACTTTGCTTGTGACCCAATATGTGGTCTATTTTTGAAAATGTCCCATGTGCACTTGAGAAGAACGTATATTCTGTGGGTTTGGGGTAAAATGCTCTGAAGATGTCAATTAGGTCCATCTGAACCAGTGTGTCATTTAGAATTGCTGTTTCTTTGCTGATTTTTGTCTAGAGGATTTATCCAGTGATGTCAGTGGTGTATTAAAGTCTCCTACTATGATGGTATTGTTGTCGATCTCTCCCTTGATATCTTCCAAGAAAATTTTATGTATTTGGGTGCTCATGCATTAGGTGCATATATGTTTACCAGAGTTATATCTGCTTGTTGAATTGCTCCCTTTAGTATTATGTAGTGGCCTTCCTTATCTCTTATTATGGCCTTTACTTTGATGTCTTTTTTATCAGATATAAGTATCTAAACCCCAGCTTTTTTCTCATTTCCATTTTCCTAAAAAATGTTTTTCCATCCCTTTGCTCTCAGTCTGTGTGAATCCTTTGCTCTGAGGTGGGTCTCTTGTAGACAGCAAATATATGGGTCATGTTTTCTTATCCATTCAGCTACCCTATGTCTTTTGATTGGTGCATTTAATCCATTTACGTTTAATGTTATTATTGGCAAGTATATGTTTGTTGTCATATTTTTTCTTAGTGTTTGTGTTTCTTCTTGCCTTTCTCTTTCTTCTTTTTTACAGCAGTCCCTTTAGCATTTCTTGCATTGCTGGCTTGGTAGTGATAAACTCTTTTAGACCTTTTTTGTCTATGAAGCTGCTGATTTCACCTTCAATTTTGAATGATAGCCTTGCCGGCTATAGTATTCTTGGATTCAGTCCCTTGCTTTGCATCACTTTGTATATTTCATTCCATTCCCTTCTGGCCTGGTGTGTTTCTGTTGAGAAATCAGTTGATATTCTGATAGGAGAGCCCTTGTAAGTAACTTTCTGTCTCTCTCTGGCAGCCTTTAGGATTCTTACTTTGTCTTTGGTGTTCCCCAATGTAATTATGATGTGTCTTGGTGTCAGTCTTTTGGGGTTCAACTTGTTTGGGACTCTATGTACTTCTTGGACTTACATAGTTTTTTCTTGCCAGGGAAAGTTTTCTGTCATTATTTCTTCAAACAGGTTTTCTATTCCTTTCTTCTCTTCCTCTCCTTCTGGCATCCCTATTAAGCAAATGTTGTTTCGTTTTGTGTTGTCCCAAAGCTCCCTTAGGCTCTCCTCTTGCTTTTTAAGTCTTCTTTCCAGTTTCCAGTTGCTGCTGTGTTTTTCCCTACCTTGTCTTCTAATTCGCTGATGCGGTTCTCAGCCTCTTCTAATCTACTGTTTAGGCCTTCCATTGTGTTCTTTATTGCAGCTATGTCGTTCTTCATCTCCTCTTGGTTTCTTTTCATGTTGGTGACATTCTCATTTAGCTCCTTATAGTTCTCATTGAGTTGTGTGTATTTGTCATCCATCCGTTTAAACATCCTTATAACCATTACTCTGAATTCTATATCTGATAAGCTTCTAGCCTCAAATTCATTTAACTCCCTTTCTGGTGGTTCCTCTTTTTCTTTCCTTTGGGGATTGCGTTTTTGTCTTTCCATGTTTTCCCGTAATGTTTTAACTGTAGATCCAATTGCTTTGCTACCCAGGTTCTTTTGGGGATGGTGCTACTGGCGTAATCTCTCAGTTCTCTTGGGCTTGTTAATCTAGTGTATCTCCCTATTTGAGCTATTTGGGTTCTCTTGATGTAGGCCTGCGAGCTTGAGAGGCAGAACTGCGGTGTCTAGAAATCAGCCACGTGGAGGGGAGTGTCCCAATTTTTGTTGTCTTGCACCCTTAATTGAAATCACGCATGTCCAGCAGGGACTCACAGTGGCACCTAGGAACCGTCTGTTGGGGTGATGAGGCTCAGGGGGACTGCTCTCTGGAAAGGTGTGACTGAGGTGCCCAGAGTTCTGCAGTATTGGGGTGGGCAGACCCAGCTTTTACTGTTGCACCTGTGGTGGATAGGTGCTTACTCCCAGTCGCGGCTCACAGGAGCACCCACGGTACGTTTGCCAGCTAGGCACACTGAAGGATTTTGAAGGGCCCTGAAGGGCCCTGGCAGTGTAGCCAAGCAATTGAGGCGCCTGTGGGCCGGTATCCAGGATGAGTGAATTCTACTGCTTGAGGGGAGTGCACCCCCATTTGTTCAAGATCCCACCCAGGGAGAGCTCACATTGGCTCCCACTAGCGCCCTGTGGGTAGATGGGCTCAGGGTGCCTGCCTGTTGGAACTTTGCCTCTGTGGAGGTGCGCTTGCAGGCCGCAGAGTTCTGATGCACTCTGAGAGGTCCTGGCACCATGGTTGAGCTGCTGGGGTGAATGTGGGCAGTTATCCAGGAAGAGGGAATTCAGAATTTCTACTAAGGGGCTGTGTGCCCTTGTCTGTGCAGACAAGGGGGCTCTCAGCAGCTCCCAAGTGCTGCCTAAGGAGTGGAGTGCCCTGCGCGGCTGGAATCTCCTGAATCCCACTGGAAATGCAGGAATCCGGATTCTGAGGAATCCGGAGTTCTGCCGCTGGGGAGGGAGAGGTTGCACTTACTGCTGTCAAGCAAGGGGTGCTCCTTTGGAGGTGGAGGTCCCAGGGTCCGCAGGTCTGCAGCTGGGGTAGCAGGATTTTGGCTGGAGTGGCTGCTGGGTCGCGGGGCAGTTCCAAGGCCAGTCTGGTTGGTGGTGCTGATGAGTTCCTAAAAAAGGCCGTTCTCCCCTTCAAGATGGTGGGGGCTCCGTGCTGGAGTCCCGCTGTCCGGGGAGTGCCCGCAGCAGTGGTAGTCTCTCCTTGTCAAGGAGAGCCTGTCTGCCAGCCCCTGCTGCTCCTGCAAGATTTAACTTTCCCTCACTCACTCGAACACACACCACGCACATCCACACACTCTCTTTTCATACCCTCACTCACTCACTTCCTCTCCCTCACCTCTGTCCTGCCAACCGCCATCTTTTCAAGGCTTTTTTTTTTTTTATTAATCCCTCACCTTTTCACCCAGTCCCCCACCCTCTCCCCACTGATAGCTGTCAGGCTGTTCCCTGTATCTATGACTCTGTTTCTATTTCTTTTTAGTTTATTTTATTCATTAGATTTCAAATATTCTGAAATCATATGGCATTTATCTTTCTCTGATTGGCTTATTTCACTTAGCATAATGCTATCCATGTTCATTCATACTGTCACAAAAGGTGATATTTTCTTTTTTTTAATGGCCAAGTAAAATTCCATTGTGTAAATGTACTACTGCATTTTTATACAATCATCTACTAATGAGCACCTGGGCAGCTTCCAAATCTTTGCTATTGTAAGTAAATAACACTGCAATGAACATGGGGGGGGTGCATATATTCTTTTAAATTAGTGTTTCAGGTTTCTTTGAGTGTATTCCCAGAAGTGCAAACACTGGGTTATAAAGCAGTTTCATATTTTATTTTTTAAAGAAACTTCATACTGTCTTCCACTATTGCTGCACCAATTTGCATTCCCACAAACAGTGCATGCGGGTTCCCTCTTCTCCACTTCCTTTCCCGTGCTTGTTGTATGTTGATTTATTGATGATATCCATTATGAGAGTCACTAGATGACATCTCAATATAGTTTATTTTTCACTTTTCTGATGATTAGTGACATTGCTCATCTCTTCATATGTCTATTGACCATTTGTATATCCTTTTTGGAGAAGTGTCTGTTCAATTCATTTGCACATTATTAATTAGAGTATTTGTTTTAGGTGTGTGTTAAGTTGCATAAGTTCTTTTTTTTAAGTTTTTAGAAATTTATCTTTATTGTTGAAAGTATTGGAGAGAAAAAGATGGTGGCTGGCAGGACAAAGGTGAGGGAGAGGAAGTGAGTGAGTGAGGGTATAAAAGGAGAGTGTGGATGTGTGTGGTGTGTGTGTGAGTGAGTGAAAGTTAAATCTCGCAGGAGCAGAAATACCATTGCTGACATGTACGCATAAAAAACTGTTTGACATTGAAATTGGGACTCAAAAGAACTGTTGGCCCAGAAAGAAACTCACTACAGACTGATTCACTTGCCTCCCAGCATAACCATTATTGCTCGTCTCATTTTCGGTTCTTATAAGTGTATTTCTAGTATCATATGATCTCACTCATCTAGGGGAAATAATGAACAACATAAACTGATGAACAAAAACAGACCTGGAGACAGGGAAGCATCAATCAGACTGTCAAACCTCAGAGGGAAGGTAGGGGAGGATAGGGGTAAGGGGGAGAGATCAACCAAAAGACTTGTATGCATGCATATAAGCCTAACCAGTGGTCATGGACAACAGGGGGGTGGGGGCATGTGTGGGGAGAGGTTTGGGATGGGAATGGGGGGATGAGGACAAATATGTGATACCTTAATCAATAAAGAAATTAATAAAAAAACTCATAGACACAGACAACAATATGGTTATTACCAGAGGGAAAGTGGAGGTGCGGAGAAGTTGAAGAGTATAAAACAGAGGTAAATGGTGATGGAAGGAGACTTGACTTTGTGCAGTGAATGCAGAATGCAATATACAGTTGTTGTATTACAGACTTGTCCACTTGAATCCCGTATAGTTGTATTGATTAGTGTTACCCCAATGAATTCAATAAAAAAGACAATTATAAAAATTCAGATTAAAATAAGAACTCAAACAAACTGTCAAATTTCAATGGGAAGGCGGGGCGGGGGGTAAGAGATCAACCAAAGGACTTGCATGCATATATGCATAACTAATAAAAACAGACACTAGGGGGGTGAGGGCATGTGCTGAGGGGGTGGGGGTGGATGGGGGGAGGTCAATGGGGGAAAAAGGAGACATATGTAATACTATATGTAATACTTTAAACAATAAAAAATTATAAAAAAATAAAAAATGAAATAGCACCACTTGCAACAACAACAACAACAACAAAAATAAAATAAGAACTATTTTTCACATTTGTCAAGACACCTATTAAGGAGATTTTTCCTATATACTATTCTAGGAGTTTCATTGTTTTAGGTATTAAATTTTTTTTAAATCTATATTTTATTGTTGATAGTATTACAGATATCTCCCATTTCCACCCCTTTGCACCCCGCATCCTAGCCCCTACCCCCACCCCCAGGTCTTCACTATGCTATTGTCTATGACCAGGGCTCTCTTACCCTCTGGGACAGCATGGATGGACCTGGAAAATATTATGCTAAGTGAAATAAGCCAAATTGGGAAAAACAAATATCACATGACCTCACTTATTTGTGGTATCTAATGAACAAAATGAATTGACCAAAAAATAAAACCCAAAGCAGGGAGGCATGGAACAGACTGACATACCTCGATGTGGGGTTGGGGGAATGAGAAGAGATAAACCGAAAACTTATATACTTACTACACCCTGGTGCATGAAATCCATGCACTCGGGGGTGCGGGGGAGGGCATTCCCTCAGCCTGGCCTGTGCTCTCTCGCAGTCCAGGAGCCCTCAAGGGATGTCCAACTGCTGGCTTAGGCCCACTTCCGGCAGGGAGCGGGCCTAAGCCGGCAGTCAGACATCCCTCTCACCCACAATCTGGGACTGCTGGCTCCCAAATGCTCTCCTGCCTGTCAGCCTGATCACCCCCTAACCACTCCCTTGCCAGTTTGATTGACGCCTAACTGCTCCCCTGCCAGCCCGATTGCCCCCAACTGCCCTCCCCTGCTAGCCCGATCACCCCCAACTGCCCTCCCCTGCTGGCCTGGTTGCCCCCAACTGCCCTCCCCTGCAGTCCTGGTCGCCCCCAACTGCCCTCCCCTGCAGGCCTGGTCACTTCTAACTGCCCTCTCCTGCAGGCCTGATCACCTACAACTACCCTCCCCTGCTGGCCATCTTGTGGTGGTCATCTTTGACCACATGGGGGCGGCCATCTTGTGCAAGGGTGTGAGGGTCAATTTGCATATTACCTCTTCATTATATAGGATGATCTGTATATTGTATCCAAAGTAAAACCATCTTCTGTTACCAAATGTTTGGCACCCTTTACCCTTTTCTACCCTTCAAACACTCTTTTCTCTGGTAATCATAATATTGTACGTGTCTAAGAGTTTTAGTTTTGCCCTGACCGGTTTGGCTCAGTGGATAGAGTGTCGGCCTGCGGACTGAAGGGTCCCGGGTTTGATTCTGGTCAAGACATGTACCTTGGTTGAGGGCACATCCCCAGTAGGGGGTGTGCAAGAGGCAGCTGATCGATGTTTCTCTCTCCTCGATGTTTCCAGCTCTCTATCCCTCTCCCTTCCTCTCTGTAAAAAATCAATAAAAATATATATTTTAAAAAAAAGTTTTAGTTTTTATATCCCACATATGAGTGAAATCATATGGTTCTTAGGTTTTTCTGACTGACTTATTTTGCTTAGCAAATATTCTCAAGGTCCATCCATGTTGTTGAAAATGGCAGTATTTATCCTTTCTTATGGATGAATATTATTCCATAGTACATATGTACCACATCTTCTTTATCCAAACATCTATTAAAGGATGCTTTGGTTATCTCCATATCTTGGCAACTGTGAATAATGCTGCAATTAACATAGGGGTGCATATATCTTTGAAAATAAATGTCTTCTACTTTTTTCAGGTAGATACCCAGAAGAGGGATTGCTAGGTCATATAGTAACTCTAGTTTTAATATTTTATGAAGCCACCATACTGTTTTCCATACTGGCTATACCAGTTTACATACCCATCAGCAATAAATGAGGGTTCCCTTTTCTCCACCTCTGCAACCCTTGTTATTACTTGTCTTGTTGATAATAGCAATTCGAACAGGTGGGAGGTGACACTCATTGGAGTTTTGATTTCTATTTTCCTAGTAGCTAGTGAACTTGAGCATCTTTTCATATATCTGTTAGACATTTATATATATTCTTTGGAGAAGTGTCTATTAGGTCCTCTGCCCATTTTATTTTTCTGGGTTCCTTACTCTCACATCCTGGAAACCAAGATGCCCAGCTTACCTACTTTTTTAAATTGAATTTATTGGGATGATATAGGTTAATGCAGTGGTCGGCAAACTCATTACTCATCAGAGCGGCAAACTGCGGCTCCTGAGCTGCATGTGGCTCGCGAGCTGCAGTTTGCCGACCACTGGGTTAATGAAATGATACTGATTTCAGGTATATTCTACCATAATTCATCTGTATAGTGTATTGTGTGTTTACCACCCCAAGTCAAGTCTCCTTCCAGAAACTCTGCCCATTTATTAATCGGATTGTTTGTTTGGTGTTGAGTTCTATGAGTTCTTCATGTATTTTGGATATTATCCCCTTGTCAAAGCTGTTGTTTGCAAATATCATCTCCCATTCACATGGTTACCTGTTAGTTCCCTTGGTTTCTTTTGCTGCGCAGAAGCTTTTTAGTTTGATATAGTGCCATTCATTTATTTTTGCCTTTACTTTCTTTGCCTTTGGGGGTCAAACTCATAAAATGTTCTTTACGCCCAAGGTCCATAAGTTTAGTACCTATATTTTATTTTATGTAAATTATTGTTCAAATCTTATTCTTAGGTCTTTAGTCCATTTTGAATTAATATTTGTACTTGAGGACAAATTGTAATCTAGTTTCAGTCTTTTGCATGTGGCTTTCCAATTTTCCCAGCACAATTTTTTTGAAGAGACTTCCTTTTCTCTATTTTTTGTTTTTGGCTCCTTTGTTAAAACTTATTTTCCCATACACGTGTGGGTTTATTTCTGGGGTCTCAATTTTGTTCCATTGGTCAGTGTGTCTGTTGTTTTTTTTTTTTTCCCAATACCATACTGTTTGATTATCTTTAGTATAATTTGAAGTCAGGTAGTGTGATACCTCTGGGTTTGTTCTTTATTCTCAGAATTGCTTTGGTTATTTTGTCTTTTGTGTTTCCATATAAATCTGATAATTTTTATTCTATTTCTTTAAAAATTAAATAAGGATTTTGATGGGTATTGTATTAAATGTGTCTATTGCTTTGGGTAATATGGGCACTTTAACTATTTTGATTCTTCCTATTTATAAACACAGAATATTTTCCCATTTCTTTGTGTCCTTTTCAATCTTTTTAAATAATGCTTTGTAGTTTTCAGTATATAGGTCCTTTACATGCTTTGTTAAGTTTATTCCTAGGTATTTTAATTTTTTGGTTGCAACTGCAAAAGAAACTTTTTCATTTCTTTTTCTGAAATATCATTGTTAGTATACAGGAAAGCAGTGGATTTTTGTACATTGATTTTTGTACCCTGAAACTTTACTGTATTTGTTTATTGTTTCTAATAGTTTTTTGTTGGTGGAATCTTAGGGTTTTCTATATACAGAAATATGCCATTTCCAAAAAGTGACACTTTTACTTTTTCAGTTTTAATTTAGTTGCATTTTATTTCTTTTCCTTGCCTGATTGCTCTGGCTAAGACTTCTTGAACTATGTTGAAGTAGTTTAATCTAATTTTTTAATCCATTTTGAGTTAATTTTGTGAGTGGTGTAACATAGGAGTCTAGTTTCATTCTTTTACATGTGTATATCTCAATTTCCAGCACAATTTATTGAAGAGACTGTCTTTTCTCCACTGAGTATTTTTGGCTCCCTTATTAAATATTAGTTGACCACATATACTTGGATTTATTTTTGTGTTCTCAGTTCTGTTTCATTGCTTAGTTTGTATCTTTGTTTGCCAGTACCATACTGTTTTTTATTACTATAGCTTTAGAGTAGAGCTTAAAATCTTGAAGTATGATGTCTCCTAAACTGTTTTTCTTTTTCAGAATTTCTTTGACTATTTTGGTCTTTTAAAAAAATATTTTTTATTGATTTCAGAGAGGAAGGGAGAGGGAGAGAGAGATAGAAACATCAATGATGAGAGAGAATCACTGATGGGCTGCCTCCAGCATGCCCCCCATTGGGGATCGAGCCCACAACCTGGGCATGTGCCCTTGACTGGAATCGAACCTGGGACCTTTCAGTCCACAGGCCAACACTCAATCCACGGAGCCAAACCAGCTAGGGCTATTTGGGTCATTTTGTTTCCATATAAACTTTAGGTCTACATATTTTTAAATTTTTGATTTATTGATTGTTCAAGAGTGTTATTTAATTTCTGCATATTATGTAAATTTTCCAGCTCTCCCCTCCTTGTTACTTTCTAGTTTCATATATTTTTGGTCAGAAAAGTAATTTGACATAATTTCAATCTTTTTTAATATGCTGAGACTTATTTCTTAACTAACATACATATCCTAGTAAATATTCAGTATGTTATTTCTGGGCTCTGGCAAAATCAGAAAAGGTGGTAGAGATAGTAGTCATGGACTCAAGTGGTTGGTGACAGCAAACACAAATACCTATGGAGTAAAAGCCAGTAAAATTTGATGGGACCCATGGTGGCTGTGCTGGTCATTTGTTGTTTAGTGTCCATTGCTTCTGTATTTATCTATATAGTAGATCACTGGGAATGGAAATTACTCCCACTGATTTTCTGCTACAGTTAGCCATTGATTTTCTTGCATGTTCCTAGCAGTCTCTATACATCTCACCTTTGCTAGTCTTTGGGTGGGGTGAAAAAGAATGGGACTTTCATGCAGTGCCCCAAAAGGTTGGGAAAACTAGTCATGCATTCCCTCCTTCCTATCCTTGTAAGGGCCACTCATTCTAGCTGGGCACTCTCTTTGGATATTGAGCAATGCCAGCTTGGAGAATGAGATGATACAGTGAAAATGAAAATGTATTTGATTTTTGAATGGTTCTTACATTTTTTTTGTTCCACTCTATTACTGAAGTTTCTTAAGTGGACTCTATAACTCTCTCAAAGCTGTTTTTGTTAATGGATATCTGTCTAACTGTTGATCTTTGTCTGTGGATGGAGGCTGGGATCTCCTATTCTGCATCTTGGTGATTTAATTCCTTTCTTTGATTTTTGACAATTTAATTAGAATGTGTCTTAGTATTGTTTTTTTGAGTTCAATCTATTTAGGGTCTTTGGGACCTCATAAATCTAGATGTTCATATATCTCATTTTTGAGAAGTTTTTAGCCATCTTTTCTTTATATGTACTTTCTGTTGTTTTCTGTGTTGTTGTTTTTTTCTCCTGGGATTCGCATAATGCATATACAGTTATGCACCACATAACGATATTTTGGTTAATGATGGACTGCATAAATGATGGTTGTCCCATAAGATTATAATGGAACTGAAAAAATTCCTGTTGCCTAGTAATGCCATAGCTATTGTAGTATAATGTGTTGCTCATGTGTAATACATTCTTAGCTGTTGTAAACAAACCTACTATCCTGCCAGTTATAAAAAATATAGCAAGGGGTGGGTGGAAGTATAAGAGGGCATAGAGGGGATAAATCATGACAGAAAAAATAAAATAGTACAAAAATATATGAAAAATTAAGTAAATGTATAGCACATACAATTACATAATACTCAATACCATAGTAAACAACTATATTACTAGTTTATATATTTATTATAGTATACTTTCATTGTAATTTTAGAGTATACTCTTTCTATGCATAAAAAATGTTTAAAGTAAAAATAGTATGCAGTATCACAGTGGTGACACCCTTATACATTTCATGTTTACCTTGTCTGTTGATCACATCGTTTTATATTTGCTTGATTTAATCTTGTGTTGTTTTGTACAACAACATGCTGTAGAGTTTTGTAGCCTATGAGCAATGCACTATACCAGGTAGCCTAGGTGTATAGTAAACCATACCATCTAAGTTTGTGTAAATGCAATTTATAATGTTTGCACAACCATAAAATTGCCTAGCAACACACTTCTCAGAATGCATCCCTATTGTTAAGTGGCACATTACTGTATTTTTATTATTTTATATTTTTTAAAAATTTGTCTTGATTGTTTATTTTTATTATTTTTTATTTAAATTATTTATTGTAAAGTATTACTTATGTCTCTTTTTCTCCCCAATTGACTTCTCCCTAGCCACTCCCACCCCCCCAGAACATGCTTTCACCACCCCCTACTGTCTGTGTCCATTGATTATGCTTATATGCATGCAAACAAGTCCTTTTGTTGATCTCTTAACCCCCAACCCCCCATACCCACCCTCCCCTGCCTCCCTTCTGAGGTTTGACAGTCTATTAGAAACTTCTGTGTGTCTGGATCTATTTTTGTTCATCAGTTTATGATGTAAATTATATTCCACAAATGAATGAGATCATGTGATATTTATCTTTCCCCAACTGGCTTGTTTTGCATAGCATAATGCTCTCCAGGTCCAACCATGCAAGAATGGTAAGAGTTCTTTCTTTTTTACAGCAGCATAGTATTCCATTGTGTAGATGTACCACAGGTTTTCAATCCACTCATCTGCAGATGGGCACTTAGGCTGTTTTCAAATCTTAGCAATTGTAAATTGTGCTGCTATGAACATAGGGGTGCATATATCCTTTCTGATTGGTGTTTCTGATTTCTTGGGATATATTCCTAGAAGTAGGGTCACTGGATCAAATGGGAGTCCCATTTTTAGTTTTTTGAGGAAACTCCATACTGTTTTCCACAGTGGTTGCACCAGTGTGCATTCCCACCAGCAGTTAACCAGGGTTTCTTTTTCTCCACATCCTCGCCAGCACTTGTTGTTTGTTGATTTGTTAATGATAGCCATTTTGACAAGTGTGAGATGGAACATCATTGTCATTTTGATTTGCATCTCTCTGATAATTAGTGACTTTGAGCATGTTTTCATATATCTCCTGGACTTTTGTATGACCACTTTTGAAAAGTGTCCATTTAGGTCATTTGCCCATTGTTTGATTGGATTATTTATCTTCCTTTTGTTAAGTTGTATGAGTTTCCTGTAAATTTTGGAGATTAAACCCTTTCTGATATAATATTGGCAAATATGTTCTCCCATGCAGTGGGCTCTCTTGTTTTGTTGATAGTTTCTTTTGCTGTGCAGAAGCTTTTTATTTTTATGTAGTCCCAGTTGTTTATTTTCTTCTTAGTTTACATTGTCCTAGGAGCTGTAGCAGTAAAGATATTGCTGTGACATATGTCTGACATTTTGCTTCCGATAAATTTTTTCTAAGATTTTTATGGTTTCCCGTCTTACGTTTAAGTCCTTTATGCATTTTGAGTTTATTTTTGTGTATGGTGTAAGTTGGAGGCCCAGTTTAATTTTTTTTGCATGTATCTGTCCAATTTTACCAACACCATTTATTGAAGAGACTGTCTTGACTCCATTGTATGCTCTTGCCTCTGTTGTCAAATATTAATTGAGCATAATGGCTTGGATCTATTTCTGGGTTATCTGTTCTGTTCCATTGGTCTATATGGCTGTCCTTGTGCCTGTACCAGGCTGTTTTCAGAAACAGTGGCTTTGTAATACAGCTTGATATCTGCTACTGTGATCCCTCCAACTGTGTTCTTCTTTCTCAGGATTTCTGCAGCTATTTGGGGTCTTGTTTTATTCAATATGAATTTTTGGAGAGCTTGTTCTAGGTCTGTGAAATGTGCCATTTTTATTTTAATGGGGATTGCATTGAATCTATAGATTGCTTTGGGTAGTATGGACATTTTAATGATGTTGATTCTACCAATCCATGAACATGGTATATTCTTCCATTTGTTTATGTGTCCCTCTATCTCTTCTTTCAATGTCCTGTAGATTCCAGGGTATAGATCTTTTACATCCTTAGTTAAGTTTATTCCTAGGTATCTTAATTTTTTTGTTGCAATGGTAAAATGGGAGATTGTTGTTTTGTTTTTTTGGGTTTTTTTTTTTTGTTTGTTTGTTTTTTTAGTTTCTCTTTCTGTGAGTTCATCATTGGTGTATAAAAAGGCCATAGCTTTCTGGATGTTAATTTTGTACCCTGCTATATAGCCAAATTCATTCATTAGGTCTAGTAATTTTTTGATGGAGTCTTTAGGGTTTTCTATGTACAATATCTTGTCATCTGCAAATCATGACAGTTTTACTTCTTTTCCATTTGGATGCCCTTTATTTCTTCTGCTTGTCTGATCACTATGGCTAGTTCTTCCAGTACTATGTCAAACAGGAGTGGAAAAAGTGGGTATCCCTGTCTTGTTTCTGTTCTCAGGGGAAATGGTTTTACTTTTTGTCCATTGGGTATGATGTTGGCTATAGGTTTGTCATATAAGGCTTTTAGTAAGTTGAGGTATGATGCCTCTATTCCCACTTTGCTGAACGTATTTATCAGAAAAGGGTGTTGGACTTTGTCAAATGCCTTTTCTACATCAATTGATATGATTTTGTGAATTTTGGGTATCAATTTGTTTATGTGATGTATCATGTCTATTGGTTTGCTAATATTTGCTAATAGCAGCCTTTCATACCTAGAATAGATCCCACTTGGTCAAGGTGTATGAACTTTCTAATGTAATGTTGGATCCATTTTGCTAGAATTTTGTTGAGGATATTAGCATCTATGTTCACCAGGGATATTGGCCTGTAATTCTCTTTCTTTGTACTGTCTTTACATGGTTTGGAGATTAGGGTAACGCTGGCTTCATAGAAAGAGCTTGGAAGTGTGTATTCCTCTTCAATTTTTTTGAATAGTCTGAGGAGTATTGGTTTTAGTTCTTCTTTGAATGTTTGGTACAACTCTCCTGTGAAGCCATCCAGACCAGGGCTTTTGTTTGCTGGAAGTTTTTTTTTTTTTTTTTTAATTACTGCTTCAATTTCATCCGTAGTTATTGGCCTATCAGGTTTTTTGATTCTTCCTGATTGAATTTTGGAAGATTGTATTTTTTTAGGAATATTTCTTTTTCTTCTAGGTTGTCCAGTTTGTTGGAGAAGAGTTGTTCATAGTATTTTTTATCAATCCTTTGTATGTTTTGGGGGTCAGTTGTTATTTCACCACTTTTACTTCTAATTTTGTTTATTTGGGACATCTCTGTTTCTTGGTGAGCCTTGCTAAAGGCTCAGCAACTTATCTTTTCAAAGAACCAGATCTTTGTTTTATTGATCTTTTTATTGTGTTGTGTTTTTTTGGTGTCTATGTCATTTATTTCCAACCTGATCTTTATTATTTCCTTCCTTCTGCTTACTCTGGCCTGTTCTTATTGCTCTCTTTCTAATTCTTTCAGTTGTAGGGTTAGATAATTTGTTACCATTTTCTCTTGTTTTTTGAGGTAGGCCTGTAGAGCTATGAACTTCCCACTCAGGACTGCTTTCACTGTGTCCCATAGATTTTGGATTGTTGTGTTTACATTGTCATTTGTTTCCAGGATGCTTTTAATTTCTTCTTTGATCTCTTTGGTAACCCAATCATTGTTTAATGGCATACTATTTAGCCTCCAAGTCTCTGTATTTTTTTTCATTTTTATTATAGTTGATTTCTAATTTTATGCCATTGTGATCTGAGAAGATGCTTCATATGATTTCTATCTTCTTGAATTTGAAGAACATTTGCCTGTGTTCCAATATGTCCCATGTGAATTTGAGAAGAATGTATATTCTGTAGCTTTGGGGTGAAATGTTCTGAAGATGTCAATTAACTTCATCTAGTGAGTCATTTAGGATTGATGTTTCTTTGATGATTTTTTGTTTAGAGGATTTATTCAGTGGCGCCAATGCGGTATTAAAGTACCCTACTATGATTGTATTGCTGTCAATCTCTCCCTTGATCTCTTCCTGTAGTTTTTTTTTTTTTTTTTTTTATGTATTTGGGTGCTCCTGCATTGGGTGCATATATGTTTACCAGAGTTATAGCATCTTGTTGAATTGATCCCTTTAGTATTATGAAGTGGCCTTCCTTATCTCTTGTTGTGGCCTTCAGTTTGAGGTCTATTTTGTCAGATATAAGTATTGCTACACCAGCTTTTTTTTTTCATTTCCATTTACCTGAAAAAGTTTTTTTCATCCCTTCACTTGCAGTCGGTGTGAGTCCTTTTATCTGAGATGGGTTGCTTGTAGACAGCAAATATATGGGTCATGTTTCCTTATCCATTCAGGTATCTTATGTCTTGATTGGAACATTTAATCCAGTTACATTTAATGTTATTATTGATTGGTACTTGTTAGTTGGTCATTTTTATTCTCTATGCCTGTGTCCTTTCTTCCCTTTCTATTACTTCTTTTTACAGCAGTCCCTTTAGCATTTCTTATATTGCTGGCTTGGTGCTAATAATCTCCTTTAGCCTTTTTTTTTCTTTTTTTGTCTGTGAAGCTTCTGATTTCACCTTCAATTTTGAATGACAGACTTGCTGGGTATAGTATTCTTGGATTCAATCCCTTGTTTTGCAACACTTTCTATATTTCATTGATGTGTTTCTGTTGACAAATTAGTTGATAGTCTAATGACAGTTCCCTTGTATATAACTTTCTGTCTCTCTCTGGCAGATTTTAAGATTTTTCACTTTGTCATTGATGTTTGCCCATTCAATTATTATATTTCTTGTTGTCAGTCTTTTGGGGTTCATCTTGTTTTGGACTCTATGTGCTTCTTGGACTTTGGAGACTTTTTTCTTCCTTAAATTGGGGGAAATTTTCTTTCATTTCTTCAAACAGTTTTTCTATTCCTCGTTCAACATCCTCTACCTCTGGAATCCCAATTATGTGGATGTTGTTTCATTTTGTGTTTTCCCAAAGCTCCCTTAGGCTCTCCTCCTGCTTTTCAGGTTGTTTTTTTTTTTTTTTTTTTCCCGAGTTGCTGCTCTGCTTGGGTGTTTTTTTCTATCTTTTCTTCTAACTCGCTGATGCAGTTCTCTATTTCTTCTAGTCTACTGTTGAAACCTTCCAATGTATTCTTTATTGCAGCTATGTTATTCTTCATTTTGTCTTGATTCTTACTCATGTTGCTGCATTTCTTAATCAGATCCTTATAATTCTCATTGATTTGTGTGTAATTCTCATTAAGATGTTTGAGCATTCTTACAACCATTACTCAGTTATTTCTCTGACAAATTACTTGCCTCCATTTCATTTAGTTCCTTTTCTGGTGATTCCTCCCTTTCTTTCCTTTGGGGATTGTTTCTTTGTCTCCTCATCTTTCTGTCCCTTTTTATTTGTTTCTATGTCTTAGATCAAACTGCTATGTTGCCCAGATTTTGTGTGGAGGTCTTATGTTGCAGGTGTTTAGTGGGCCCCTGTGGTTCAGTGTCCTAGACTTCCTGAGTTGGATACTCTAGAAAAGCCACTTTCTTGATTTATCAGGTTCTCCTATTGTAGTTGGGTCCTGAATGTTATTTTCCCATTCATGGATGTAATCTCCTCTCAGGCTTGCTGACCTTGTGGCTCATCCCTGACCACATTGTGTGAGCTGTTGTGTAGGTGCTGATGTAACAGAGCAAAACACAACACAATAAAACGTGAAACAAAAGAGCTTCACAGACAAAAAAAAAGTCTAAAGGCATTTATTACCCTACAGCAACAACAAAAGCAACCACTGTAAAAGAGAGAATTAGGGAAGTGTAAAGAGAGCAATAATGATAGAAGAAAAGAAAGGAACAATATGAGAAATATAACAAAACAAACAAAACACAAACTGAAAAAGGGGGAAGAATATGTGGGTGCAGAGCTTATATAAAGAAAATAAAGAATTAGGGGAATAGGAGAAAGAAAATGGTTTAAAATAGTGGAGGAAGAAATAAAACTTGAAAAGAAAGAGGAGAGAGCAGATAGACCCAAAATAAGAAAAGGAAAAAAGATGGGAAAGCAGGGGGAAAAGAAAAGAGAAAGAAAAAAATAAGTAGGAAAGGGGAAGAGGAAAATTAGATATATGAATGAAAAAAATAGAGAATAGAATAACAAATCAATAAAGCAGATAGGTAAAGAAGACAAATTAAAAAGAGTAATAAAAGAAAGTAAAGATATTTTTTTTAAAGAAAAAGAAAAAAGGAGGAAAAAGAAAAAAGTGAAGTGGCATTCATTTCATCAGAGTTTAGTGCCACCTGAGAGATTATTTTGGATTTTGCCCTTCTGATGACTGTGTATGACTATTTTATTTGCCAATTCTGGGCTTCCTGGGAGGAAATTAGATTCTAACCATTGTCAGAAACTCTCCTCCTTTGGGCTTTAAGCAACCTGTTTGGAGCTCCAAGTTATCCACCATTTGTGTCTGTCTCCACAGTACTTAGATTTATGTGGGAGGGGCCAATCCACCCTCTAAAGCAGGTTTGTTAGCAGCATGGTGCCCAGGGCTATGTCAGTAAATTTCTCCAGTTTCTCCAGGCTCTGCCTCTGCCTGCATTCACTTGCCAGGCAGCTGTCAAACTTAATCACTCAAAAGTCTGTTTCTGAATGGGATTTAGGTGGAATCTGAAGTCTAGCCCTCTGGGTCTCCCATGAGGGAAGGTGCTATTCAGATTTCAGAAAATGTTGTGGGTTTGTTTCCCTTTACCAGGGTTACTCCTCTGTGAACGGCCCAAAATATTACTGCCCTCAGGTCTGGCTGGAAACCTGGAGTTTCTGTCAGCTCTCCTACACTGGGAAAGTACCATACAGGTTCCTGGGATTAAAGGGCAGATGGCCCCTCCCTCAATCCAGTCACTGACCATTCATGAGACTGTTCAAACCCTTGGGCTTGGCCTCTGCTTTTGTTTCCCCTTAAAAGTTCAAAATACAGGGTGTGGCAGGCAGAGCTACTGTGGGTGGGGCAGAATGTATCACCTAGAGTGGGGTTTCTTCCTTTTCCTGCCCTTCGACTCTTGGGAGTAGGTAGCTCATCTCAGGAAAATGTCTATTTTGGTTTGGGGATTTACGACCAAATGCAGGACTTCTGGCTGCTGCTTTTCCATCTCTCTCTGCAATTCTTCCCACCCTAGCTTCTCCTAAGGCACCTCAAGTCAATACCTCCCTCCCTCTACCAAAACCTTGGGTGAGTAGCTACAAATCAAAACTACTGTGCTCTGGATTTAAAACAAACAAACAAACAAACAGAAACTGAAGCTTTCTCTTCAACCTGCTCTGGTCTACCAGCTCTAGACTCCACAGCAGCCAGCAGCCCTGTTGCCTTTCATGGCTAGATGTTAACTGGGCTGGTCTCTGCTCTGGTATTCCAGGCTGTGGAGCCCAACCTGGGTTCCGGTCCTCAATCTTCTGAGGCAGTGGTCAGCAAACTGCGGCTCTGTTGACTAATGAGTTTGCTGACCACTGACCTAGACTCTCGATTCCAATAATTACAGGTTGTTGTTGTTCCTTGTGATTAAGCCCCTATTCCAGTGGTTGGCAAACTCATTAGTCAACAGAGCGGCAAACTGTGCCTGGCGAGCCGCATGTGGCTCGAGAGCCGCAGTTTGCCAACCACTGTTAAATCTGAGGAAACAGACCCTCCCTTAGCCAAGAGCTCCCTCCTCACTCTCGGCTTGCCACCCCTGGAAGCTGGATCACCTCCTCTTGAGACCTCACCCTTCTTTCTGGTCTCTAGGTATTTTCTGTCCTTCCTTATATAAGTCTCCTCCTCAGCTGGACCTCAGTTGGTAATTCCAGGTTTATGTTCTCCAATTTAGTTGTATTTCCAGTCTGGCCCTGGCAGGTGGTGCAAAAAATGTCTGCCTATTCGCCACCATTTTCTCCTCCTCTCTTTTCCCACTTTTAAATGTTTCTTTTTTTTAATTAAGAGTAATAACATCCTTAATTCTAAGTAATATGCTTATAGTACAACTTTCTGGATTGTAACCTATAGAAAGCACTTACTCTATGACAAGAAAAAGTTAAGTCACACCTTCAAAATTTAAAATATTTTATTATGATTTACTTTGGTTCTTATATATTGTTCAACATATATTTCATAGTATCTCTCATATGTCATTATGTATTATGTTGAACAATGCAAAATTGAAATTTTGTAGTTCAAAAGTGGTTAACTATCAGCAAATTCATATGGTTTAGCAGAATCGGTACAATACCTGCAAATCAATTAATGTGATGCATCACATAAACAAAATGAAAGATAAAAATCATATAGTCATATAAGTAGATGCAGAAAAAACATTTGATACAATACAGCACTCATTTATAATAAAAATTCTCAGCAAAGTGGGAATTCATGGAACATACCTCAACATAATAAAGGCCATACTGGTATATGACAAACCCACAGCGAACATCATAGTCAATGATGAAGAAAAACTAAAAGTATTTCCCTTAAGATTATAAATGAAACAGAGATATCCACTTTCACCACTGTTGTTCAACATACTACTAGACATCCTAGCCACAGCAATACCGAAAGAAGATATAAAACACATCTAAATTAGAAAAGAACTAAAACTGTCATTGTTTGCAGATGATATAATATTGTATATAGAGAACCTTAAATATTTCCTGAAAAAAAAAAAAACTACTAGAAGTGATCAATGAATTCATGAAAGTAGCAGGACCCAACATAAATATCCAGAAATCTGTTACATTTTATTACACCAATAATGAACTAACCAGAAAGGAAAACTAAGAAAACAATCTCATTTACAATTGCTTCAAAAAAAAAATGAAATATCTAGGAATAAATTTATTTAAAAAAATATTTTTTATTGATTGATTTCAGAGAGGGAGAGAGATAGAGAAATAGAAACATCAATGATGAGAGAGAATCATTGATTGGATGCCTCCTGAACGACCCCTACTGAGGGGGGGATTGAGTCCACAACCTGGGCATGTGCCCTTGGCCAGAATCGAACTTGAGACCTTTTAGTTTTTTTCTGAAACATTTGTTTCTCAGGCAAGGGAAGTGAAATAAAAAAAATGGGACTATATCAAATAAAAAATATTTGCACAACAAATGGAACCATCAACAAAATGAAAAACAACTTACTGAAAAGAAGATATTCACCAATGATAGATCCAATTAGGGGTTAATATCCAAATATAAAGAACTCATACAACCCAACACCAAAACCAAACAATCCAATTAAATATTGGGCAGGAAACCTGAATAGACATTTCTCCCAAGAGGATATACAGGTGGCATATAAACATGAAAAGATGCTTAGTATTACTAATTATCAGAAGTGTACTAATTAAGACCACAATGAGACTGCACCTCACAACTGTCATAAAGTCTATAATCTATAATAATAAAAGCATAATATGCAAATTGACTGAATGACCAAACAGCAGAATGACCGTCTGGATGACCTTCTGGATGACCACGCTATGACACCCACTGGTGCCAGGCCAGCCAAAGTGGGTGCGATGCAATTGGTCAGGGGCCCGCCCATCGCCCCATTATTGCCCTGCAGAAGGAGACCCAGGCCACTGGCTGGGTGGGCAGGGCCTACCTCATTGAGGCAATCGATCATGGAGCCCTGCGATTTATCACCTCAAAGAGGAAGGCCCAGGCTACCTGGCCAGCGGTGCTGTGGCAGGTAGCCTGGGTCTCCCTCTGCAGAGGCTATCCATTGCTGAGCCCCAGCCAGGTGGCAGGGCCTACATCTTTGGGGCGATTGATCATGGGGCTCCCAGTCTGTGAGAGGGCACTGGCCAGTCTGAGGGACCTTCCCCCAGAGCACTAATTTCATGCACTGGGCCTCTAGTTAATAAATGAACAAATAACAAATGTTGGTGTGGATGTAGAAAAAAAAGGAACCTTTGTGCACTGTTTGTGGGAATGCACATTGGTTCAACCACTATGGGAAACAGTATGGTGAGAGGTGAGAGAGAGAATGACAGAGACTGAGAGAGACAGAGAGAGGTATGAACATGGAATGTTGTTGTCTTTAATGATAAAGAAATATAGAAATAAGGGTGACCACTAGAAATACAAATAAATGTATTTTCCCCTGGAGACTCAGGAAGGAAAAGAACTCTGCTGGTGGATGCCTTGACTTTAGCCCTCTAAGACCCATTTTGGACTTCTGATCACCAGAATTGGCCAGACTAGAAATAAAACTAAAGTGGGGAATATACACCCAGAATTACCAACTGAGATCCAGCTGAGGAGGAGAACTATATCAAGGAAGGACAGAAAACACCTGGAGACCGGTAGGAAGGACAAGGTCGCAAGAGGAGCAGACCCAGCTTCCAAGGGCAGAAGGCCAAGAGTGAGGATGGAGCTCTCAGATAAGGGAGAGTCTGTTCCCTCAGAAGATAGAGGCCCAGAACCCAGTTTAGGCTCCACAGCCCAGGGCACTGGAGCCAAGACCCATGGTCGTCCACATAACATCCAGCCATGAAAGGCGATAAGGTTGCTGTCCATGGAGGAGTCTAGAGTCAATGGAGTCCATAGATCAGAGCCAGTTAGAGAGAAAACCGCAGTTTCATTTTTTTCTTTTAACCCAGATCACAAGAGTTTTCATTCACAGCTACTCACCCAATGCTGGAAGCTACCCATTATCTACACTTTCAGGAACGTGTACACAAGGAACCCAGAAGGCTGATGGCCACCAAGGGCCAAAGCTATGCACCAATTGTTTAGTCTAGACCAGTGGTGGGCAAACTGCGGCTCGCGAGCCACATGCGGCTCTTTGGCCCCTTGAGTATGGCTCTTCCACAAAATACCACGGCCTGGGAGAGTGGCATTGAAGAAGTGGCATTAGAAGTCTAAGTTTAAAAAATCTGGCTCTCAAAAGAAATTTCAATCATTGTACTGTTGATATTTGGCTCTGTTGACTAATGAGTTTGCCGACCATTGGTCTAGACAATGGTGGTTCAAGCAATTTCCTGACCTAATAGTTTCAAAGTAAATCTTTACTAATATTTACTGACCTTTAAGATAGTCTATCTGCTACTGGAACTGCGTGCCTGACTAAGGGCAATATGTGTACCTAAAATTGAATAAAAAGCTGGCAGGGCCTGGGCACCAGTGAAGTGTTTCCTCTTGAGAAAGACTCTCTGCCTGGCCCCCTGTAATTTCCAGATTCATATTTCTTGTCTAGTCTCTTCATTTGTGTGTGGCCTTTCTCCAGGTTCTGAACCCAAGCCACCCAGGACATGGCTATCACATCTTTCACAACCCAAGGCTTTGGTGCAGGGAGGGAGGGAGGTTTGGACTTGAGGTGCGGACTTGAGGTGCCTAAGAAGAGGCTGGAATGGGAAGCATTACAGAGAGACATAGAAAAGCAGCAGCCAGGAGTCCTGCATTTGGATGTACACCCACAAGCTTAAACAGATATTTTTCTTGAGAGGAGCTAGTTGCTCACAGGAGCTACAGGGCAGGAACAGGAAGAAACCCCACCCTAGGTGATACAGTCTGCCCCACCCTCAGTAATCCTGCTGGACACAAGTTGTATGTTGAACTTTTCAGAGGAAACGAAAGCAGAGGCCAAGCCTACGGGTTTCAACAGTCTCAGGGAGCATCAGTGACTGGATTGGGGGAATGGCTATCCACCCCACTATCCTGGGATCCTGACTGGTACTTTCCCAGTACAGGAGAGCTGACCGAAACTCCAGTGGATCCCACTGGACTGCATAGAAGGATTGCTGCCCAGCCAAGGAAGTGTTAACATAAAAACATTCAAACCTGTAAAGAATTTTTGTGAGTTTATTTGAGCCAAATTGTCAACAATTGCTGGGAAGCAGAACCTCAACAGATTGAGATAATGCTCTGGAGAATGGTGGGTTACATCTATATACATTGCAATCAAAGGAAGGGATGTAGGTGGGTTACATGAAATCCATTGGTGATAGACTAGAGAGGTGGGAGAAAGCAAAGCGGGGAAAACCTTAGGGTTGGATAAAAAGTAAAATGATAGACACATACTTAGGTGGGTGCAGGTACAATTAACATGATAACAATGAAGGAATTTGTGGTATGTGTCCTGGCACCCAGGCACATTAGGTTGTGCCCCAAGGGGTACAGAAAAAAGGAGATTACAAGGTACCCAAAAATTTCAATGGTATGTTATTATAGATGCAAAAAGACAGATAGGCTCAGTTAAGGTAAAGGTTGACCTTGTCAGTGAAGACACGGGTCTAGTATGTAACTACCCACCATAACTTTTCTAAATTTCAGACCATCCTTTGTGGTTATTTTAGTTCTCTGAGTTTTCAAGACTGCCATACAGGCCTTCCCTGAGCTTGTCAGGTTAGCATGTGGTCCCTTTCGTCCACAGAGAAGTAGTGGAGTAGCTCTGGGACAGGGAAACACACCAACCACATTCCAGGAAATTTAAACTGTGCTTCCTCTGCTGAAAGCTCTTTAAGAAACAGACTTTTGAGTGATTAAGATTGACAGCTGGCTAGCAGGCAAAGGTGGGCAGATACAGAGCCTAAGGAACCAGGGGAAGTTTTTTGACCCATCCCTGGTCCCCAAGCTGCTAATAAACCAACTTTAAAGGACAGCTTAGCCACACGTGCTTGTAGCCAAGTCCTGTGGAGACAGACCCAAATTATGGATCTCTTGAAACTTCAAACAGGTTGATGAAAGCCAAAGGAGCACAGTTCCTGACAGTGTTTAGTCCCTCAGTACCTAATGTGAAGCCAAAAATGGAAGACAGAACAATCAGCCATAGTCATCAGAAGAGTAGGATCGAAAGGGAGCACCCAGGGGGCACTAAACTCTGTTGAAATGAATGCCACTTCACTTTTTTTATTTTTCTTCTTTTTTCTTTTTTTTCCTTTTTAAATCTATTTTTTATTAATCTGCTTTATTGATTTGTTATTATTCTAGTCTATTTTTACATTCATATATCTAATTTTGCTATTCCTTTTTCCTACTCTTTTTTTTTCTCTCTTTTCATTTTCTCCTGCTTTCTTACCTTTTTTAATTTTCTCATTTTGGCTCTATCTGATTTGTCCTCTAATTTCCTTTTCAAAGATATTTGCTTTTCTTGTCTTCCACTTATATTTTAAAATGTTTTTCTTCACCTATTCCCCTAATTCTTTATTCTTATTTTCAGCTCTGCACATACATATTCTTTTTTCTCCCCCACCTTTTTTTGGTGTTTTTTGTTTGTTTGTGTGCCTTGTTTGTTTTGTTATTTTTCTCCTCATATTTTTTCTTTCTTTCTTTTCTTCTATCATTCCTGCTCTCTTTTCTCTTTCCTAATTCTCTCTTCTCTGGTGGTTGCTTTTGTTCTTATTGAGCAGTCTTGTGTATGTTTTTGTTTTGTTTATTTTGTTTCCTGTTTTGCTTGTGTTGTATTTTGTTCTATTCGGTGAGCATCTACACAACAGCTTGCACAATGTGGTCAGGGTGAGCCACATGGTAAGACATCCTAACAGGAGTTTTTTTCCATGAACTGGAAAATAATATGCAAGACCCAAATATAACAGGAGAACCCAAGTAACCTAAGATATGGGCTTTCCTAGAGCACCCAGCTCAGGAGATCTAAGACAGTGCATCACAGGTTCCTATAAAACACCTACTACACAAGACCTTCCTACAAATTCTGGGAGTTATAACAGTTTAATCTAATACATAGAAACAAATGCTAAGGGGCAACAAAAATGGGAAGACAAAGAAAAAAAACCCAAATGAAAGAAAAGGAGGACCTGCCAGAAAAGAAACTAAATGAAATGGAGGCAAGCACTTAGTCACATAAAGAATTCAAAGTTAGGATACATGAAATGTAACAACTTTCACATCATAGAGGTACCAGAAGGAAAACAATCTGAGAAAGTATTAGAGAACCTATTTGAAGAAATAATGACAGAAAATTTCCCTAATCCGGTGAAGGAAAAATTCAATCAAGTTCAGGAAATGCAGAGTTACAATCAAGATGAACCCAAAAAGACCCACACCTAGGCACATAATACTTAAAATGGCAAACATTAAAGACAAAGAAATAATCTTAAAGGCTGCAAGAGAGAGACAGAAAGTTACCTATAAGGGAGCTCCCATTAGACCAGTGGTTCCCAACCTTTTTTTGGCCATGCCTCACCTAAGCATCTCTAAAACCTGCTGCCCCCCTCCCTGTGACATATAATTCTTATTATTAAAAAACTGAATTCCTATTCATGTGGAGGTAGCCTAAAAGTCCATTAACTTGGTCTAAACAAGCTTCCAAAGAACAGGGAATCCATGAAAAATAAAAATAAAAGGACAGTTGAAGTACTGAGAAATAAATCACTAAGACATTGTTTAAAAAATAATAATAATATGAAGTGATATGAAAAAATAGCAAATAAGATTTCAAAACATATAGAGAACCGAAATGCATAAATATGTCACAATATATATTTATATACCATATATAAGGCCCCCGGAACCATAAGAAATGCAAAAAATTCACTTTTAATAACTCATTCTCAAATTGTGCCCCTTAAAAATCAAATTGCCCTTCTCTGGGGCATGTTCCCCACATTGGGGACCACTGCATTAGAATGTCAACTTATTTCTCAATAGAACCTCTTTAGGACAGAAGGGCATGGCATGTAGTGTACAAAGTAATGAAAACCAAGGGGCTTAACCCAAAACTTCTATATCCAGAAAGGCCATCGTTCAAAATCAAAGTGGAAATGAAGAGTTTTGCAGGCAAAAAAAAGGCTAAAAAGTTTATTACCACCAAACCAGCACTGCAAGAAATGCTAAGGGGACTGTTATAAGAAGAAACAGAGAGAAAGAAAAGATATAGCAAATAAGAATGGCAATGAATAAGTACCTATCAATTATAACCTTAAATTTAAATGGCTTCAATGCTCCAACCAAAAGATATAAGGTAGCTGAATGGATAAGAAAGCATGCCCCATATATATATACTGTCTAGAAAAGACCCACTTCAGAACAAAAGACTCAAACAGAATGAAAGTGAAGGGATAAAAAATTTTTCCATGTAAATAAAAAAAAGAAAAGAAAAGCTGAGGTAGAAAAGCTAGGGTAACAATACTCATATCTGTCAAAATAGACTTCATAACAAGAGACAATGAAGACTACTTCATAATACTGAAGTGATCAATACAAGAGGATATAACTCGGTAAACATATATGCACCCACTATAGGAACACCCAAATACATAAAAAACTTCTTGAGGACTTTAAGGGAGATGGACAATACAATAATAGCAGGGGACCTAGAGAGTATTACTCTAAATGAAATAAGTCATTGAGAGAAAGACAAAAACATATGATTCCACTTATATGTGGAATATAAAGAACAGAATAAATAAACAAAACTAAAACTGACTCACAGACACAGATAACAGAATGATGGTAGCCAGATAAGAAATGAGTGGGGGACTGAATGAATAAGCAGAAGACATTAAAATGTACAAATGAGTAGTACATAATAGACACAGGAATATAAAGTACAGCATGGGGAATGTAGTCAATTGTATTGTGGTGATTCTTTATGGTGCCAGGTGGGTGCTTGGGAAAACACGGATAGCACTTTGTAGCATATATGATTGTGTAATCCCTAAGCTGTATGCCTGAAATTGGCACAAAATAGTTTGAATGTAAATTGTAATTTAAAAATAAATTAATAAACAACAAAGAAAAACAATATAATAATCAAAATCAGGAAAAATAAATAAGATATCACTTCTAATAAAGTAGTACTGTGACCCAGCTGGTGTGGTTCAGTGGTTGAATGTGGGTTCATGAACCAGGAGGTCATAGGTTCAATTCCAGGTCAGGGCACAAGCCCGGTTTGCGGACCCAATCCCCAGTAGGGGGCAAGGCATCTGATTGATGTTTCTCTCTCACTGATATTTCTATCTCTCTATCCCTCTTCCTTATTCTCTCTTTAAAATCAATAAAAAACTTTAAAAAATTGTACTGTAGCCCTAACCAGTGAAGTAAGGCATATAAAAAAAGACATAAATATTGGAAAGGTAAAAGTGCTATCTTCATATGCAAAAAAATTAATGTAAGTAATAAATCATAAAAAAATTTTAAAGGAGCAATCAGAACTACAGATAAATTTAGCAAGTTGATAAGACATAAAGTCTATATAAAAATTAGATTTCTATAAAGTAGCAGTGAATGATAACAAAAATATTAAAAATCTATATATATAAAACCCTAATATGCAAATAGATCAAATGGCAAAACAACTGAACAACAGGTCACTATGAACATGCGCTGACCACCATGGGGCGCACGTGGAACATGGCGGGCAGCAGTAGGCAGCAGAGCGCGGGACATGGCGGGAATCAGCTGCAGCAGGATGGTGGAGCAGGTGAGCAGGGGTGCCAGACCAAGGTGGGGTGCCAATCGCTGTCATTGGGGCAAACCTCTGGTTACTGAAAATTCTTCACTCCTGCGCACCACAGTCCTCCTGGTGCTTGAACCTGCTGCCATTGCCAGCCCTCTCAAACCCACTGTCGGCACCAGAGCTGCCGCTTGCACCCGCAGCCAGCGCCTGACACTGGCCCCGATCGCTCGGTGCCATCAGTTGCGAGCTGCAGCTGCCAGCCCCAATCGCTCTTGAGGCTTCTCCACCTCCCCCTGCTCCTGAGGGGCGATCAGGGCAGCAGCTGCCACTTGCTCCCGCTGCTGGCGCTGGCCCCAATTGCTCTGTGCCATCAGCAGGTGCAAGCGGGGCCGGCACCATCAGAGCATGGGAGCAGTGGCAAGTGGGAGCAGGGCTGCGGTGGGAGGGGCCAGGCAGGGGCACAGAGGATGGGCCATACCCACCCCTGTGTGCACTGCAGCCTCATGGCCCACAGTTCCTTTCAAGGTGCACGAATTCGTGCACTGGGCCCCTAGTAGTTATATAATAACTAAGCAACTCTATTAATGATACATTTAATGAAAGGTATACAAAACCTGCACACTGGTGTCTATAAAATATTGCAAGGATTAAATAAAGAAGACCTAAAAAAGCTTAATCATGTTCATAGATTTGAAAATACAATTTTATTAAGGTGTCAATTTTTCTAAAATTGATCATAGCATTTATATTTTTATAAATTAAAGTTGGTTTTAAAATCTGCATGAAAATACACAATTCCTAGGTTAGCCAAACTATTTTGAAAACAAAGAACAAAGTGGACTAACTAATACCACAAAATTTCAAAAATGTATAATTGCTACAGTAATCAGTACAGTTTGGTATTTGTATGAGAATAGTCATATAGATGAGAAGAAAAGAATAGACAGATTACACAGATTAAGGAAGTTATCTTCAGTTGCTATTTGTTGAAAGTTTTTATCAGAAAAGATGGTGAGTTTTATCAAATAATATATTGTGATGATCCTAGGGTTGCTTTCCTTTTTTTAAAAAAAAAATTATTTATTTCAGAAAGAAAGAGACAGGGAGAGATAGAAATATCAATGATTGGAGAGAATCATTGATCAGCTGCCTCCTGCAAGGCCCCTACTGGGGATTGAGCCTGTAACCAGGGCATGTGCCCTTGACCAGAATCAAACCTGGGACCTTTCAGTCTGAAGGCCAACGCTCTATCAACTGAGCCAAACTGGCTAGGGCTAGGGTTTCTCTCTTTTATTTAAATAACTAGAGGCCCGGTGCACGAAATTTGTGCACGGGGGGGTGGCCCTCAGCCCAGCCTGCACCCTCTCCAATCTGGGACCCCTCGGGGGATGTCCGACTGCCCGTTTAAGCCCAATCTTGGTGGGATCAGGCTTAAACGGGCAGTCGGACATCCCTCTCACAATCCAGGACTGCTGGCTCCCAACTGCTCACCTGCCTGCCTTCCTGATTGCCCCTAACCACTTCTGCCTGCCAGCCTGATCATCCCCTAACCACTCCCCTGCCAGCATGATTGATGCCTAACTGCTTCCCTGCCAGCCTGTTTGCCCCTAACTGCCCTCCCCTGCAGGCCTGTCACCCCTAACTGCCCTCCCCTGCAGGCCTGGTCACCCCTAAATACCCTCCCCTGCAGGCTTGATCACCCCCAACTGCTCTCCCTTGCAGGCCTGGGTCCTTCCCAACTGCCTTTCCCTGCAGGCCTGGTCGCCACCAACTTCCCTCCTCTGCCGGCTTGGTCACCCCTAACTGCCCTCCCCTGCAGGCTTGATCGTCCCCAACTGCCCTCCCTTGCAGGCCTGGTCCCTCCCAACTGCCCTCCCTTGCTGGCCATCTTGTGGTGACCATCTTGTGGTGGCCATCTTGTGTCCACATGGGGGCAGGATCTTTGAACACATAGGGGCAGCCATCTTGTGTGTTGGAGTGATGGTCAATCTGCATATTACTTTTTTATTACTTTTTTAAACCACAAACCATAAAAAGGCAACCAACCAAATGGGAGAAGATATTTGCAAACAACAACTCCAACATGGGATTAATATCCAAAATATATAAAGAACACATACTAGTACAACTCAATACCAAACAAACAATCCAATTTAAACAATGGTCAGAAGACCTAAGCAGACACTTCTCCCAAGAAGACATACAAATTGCCAACAGATATATGAAAAGATTCTCAACTTCACTAGTGATTAGGAAAATGAAAATTAAAACTATAACGAGATACCAACTCACCCCTGTTAGAATGGCTTTTATTAACAAGACAGGTACTGACAAGTGTTGGAGACGTTGTGGAGAAAGTGGAACCCTCATTCACTTCTATTATGTGAACTAGTACAGCCACTATGGAAAACAGTATGTAGGTTTCTCAAAAAAAATTGATAATTACTTTATGACCCAGCAATCCCTCTTCTGGTCATCTATATGAAAAATTTGAAAACATTTATTTGCAAAGATATATGCACCCCTATATTCACAGTGGCCAAGACATGGAGACAACAAAAGTGTCCTTTGATAAAGGATTGGATAAAAAGTTGTGGTATATATATACTATGGAATACTGCTCAGCTATAAGGAAAAATAAAATATTGCCATTTGTGACAACATGGATAGACCTTGAGAATATTATATTAAGTGAAATAAGTCAGTCAGAAAAAGCTAAGACTCATATGATATCACTCATTTGTGGGATGTAAAACTGAAATGTATAGGAACATACAACAGTATGGAGGTTACCATAGGGATGATGGTAGTAAAGGTAAAGGGGGCTAAATATTGGTGGTGGCAGATGATTTGACTTTGGATGGTGGGCACACAATGCAATATACATAGCATGCATCATAGAAATGTACACTAGAAACCTATATGATATTATTAACCAGTGTCTCCCCAATAAGTTTCATTGAAAAATAAAATGAAATAAAATTAAATTTATATATCATAATTAAATTTTCATTGCTCTTTGCATACATCACAAAACCACTAAACAGAATCACTTACATTATCACCAAAGAAAAATTAGAAGATAAATATATGAAAATGTCTAAGAAGAGAGAGGAAAAACTAAGAAATAGATGGTTATTTTGACAAATATTAGATATTGAGAAATAATTCAAGATGGTCAGTATCCATCTTGATGGAGTTCCAGAAGGAAGAGAAGAAAAATCAAAGGAAAGGTCTCTATCAGGAAATTACACAAAGTTTTCCATTGCTAAAATGGCCAAAATTTAAATGGCCTGTTGAGAGGTGCCTGGGATGAATAGGAAAAAGGCCCTGAAACATGATGCATCAAAATAAAATCTGGAGCATGTATAAATAAGAGCTCCTAAAAACTGTAAATTTGGGGAAGAGCTAGATGACTTGAAAGAAGTGAAATCTAGTCTGACATATTTGCCATCAGTATCATTAACACCAGATGCTAGAAGGCAGAGGTCTGTAGGAGAAATCCTGAGAAGTAGAAATGCTAGCTGAAATTATATGAACTTATAAATTTTTATTAATACTACCAAATTATTTTCCAAAAATGCTTAACTAATTTACATTCCTAAAATCTGTTTAAAAATATGAATTTTCCTGATTCTCACCCACATTGGATAATTATCATTTCTAAAATATTTTCTTTTGATTTAACTTCAATCTGAAAGATGCTAATGATTGTTTTAATTTGCATTTGACTGAATATAAATGATATTGAGCATTTATAAATATGTGAGTGCTATATTGTCTAACTTTCTATAGAGTTTGAATAGATTGTATTATTGCTCAAAATGCTTGCTGTTCTTCCTAATGGGGCCCTTCCATACAATAGGCTTAAACTCCTCTCTCACAGATATTGAGCTTGGCTTTGTGAGTAGCCATAGCCAATAGAATGCAAATAGACATGACATATTCCACTTTGGAGAAAGGTTTAAGAGACTAGCCTAGTCCACCAACTTTCCTCTGCCACCAGATCAGCAGTGTTTTATACAGGAGCTACTCTTTCAGCTTGCATTTTTCAATAAAGATCAGGAGAGAAGTGAAGAGACAGAGTTGACCTGAGATGGACATGTAGCCTGAGCAAGAAATGAATATTTGCTGTTGTAAACTACTGACATTTTGAGGCTATTTTTTTTTTTTTATCTTGGTATAACTTAGTGTAAGCTAACTAATACAGGGGTTTCATCAAATTTTTCATTAACTGGCAAGAGTTCCTTTGATACTAAATATATTCCTCTTTGCCTGTGGTGCATATTACAAATAATTTCCAGTGTTATACATGTATATTATTTAAATATTATCTATTCTATTGTATTATTATTATTTACTATTAAAACATTTTTAATCCTTATACAATCAAACCTGTCAATTATTTCCATTATAATGTGTGGCTTTTAGGTCACATATAGAGAAAAAACTCTTTTTCCAAATCATAATTATAAAAATATTTAGCCATATTTACTTTGATCACCTCTGAAGTTTCTTTTGATTTTATTTTCATTTTCCTTTTTATTACATTTATTTTTATTAAATTTATGGGATGACATTGGTTAGTAAGATGATATAGGTTGCAAGTGTACATTTCTGATACATGCTCTTCATATTGCACCACCCAGTTGAATCATCTTCCATCACCATATATTTAACTCCTTTTACCCTTTACTATCCCCCCTTACCTCTGGAAAACACCATACTGTTGTTTGTGTCTGTGAGCTTTTGTTTGCTTTTTATCTTGTTTGTTTGTTGCTTTCAGTTTTATATTCCACTTATGAGTGAAATCATATGGTTCTTAACTTTTTCTGTCTGATTTATTTCACTTAGCATGATATTCTCAAGATTCACCCATGTTGTAGCAAATGGCAGCATTTTATACATTTAAATAATTAACTATGTTGATTTATTTTAGTATCCTATCTAATAAAAGAGTAATAAGCAAATTGACCATACCTCTGCTACACCCACCAGCCACGCCCACCAGCCAATCAGGAGTGAGTATGCAAATTAGCCCAACCAAAATGGCGGTTGATTTGCATATCCAGGAGTAGAACAAAGACTGAAGACAGTGTAGAAGGAAGCCAAGTGTTGCAGAAGGGAGCCAAGCTGCAGAGAAACAAGCAGTGGGGCTGTGGAGAAGGGAGGGAAGCAGGCGGGGTGGGGGAGAAGGGAGGGAAGCAGACTGCCGCAGGAAGCCCTATTGCAGGAATCTTCCTGCAACGGGCCTCTAGTAATAAATAAGATTAAAAGCCAAAGAAATTTGTCAAAAAGCCAATTCATTGTTCCACTATTAATAATTTTTTACTTCATATTTTACCTAATTATCCTATATAATAAAAGCCTAATATGCTAAATGTCCCCTTTTCAGGTCGGCCATTTAACCAATCAAAGCATAATATGTTAATGATATGCTAAGGCCACTCAACTGCTCACTATGACGTGCACTGACCACCAGGGGGCAGATGCTCCAACTCATAGGTTAGCTTGCTGCTGGGGTCTGGCAGATCGCGACTGAGCGAGACAGGCAGATCGCGACTGAGCGAGACAGGCAGGACATGCCCTGGAGCCCTCCCACGGTTTCTACCCAGCTGGCCAACCTCCCATACCCCCCCCCCCGGCCCTATCGTGCACCAGTGGGGTCCCTTGGCCTGGCCTGCACCCTCTCGCAATCCGGGACCCCTAAGGGGATGTTGGAGAGCCAGTTTCAGCCCATCAGAGAAATGATCAGTAGCTGTGATGCACACTGACCACCAGGGACAGACGCTCAATGCAGGAGCTGTCCCCTGGTGGTCAGTGCACTCCCACAGGGGGAGCACCGCTCAGCCAGAAGCTGGCCTCACTGCTGGTGAGCGCAGTGGCAGTGGCAGGAGCCTTTCCTGTCTCCTCGGCATTGCTAAGGATGTCTGACTGCCAGTTTAGGCCCACTCCAGCAGGCCTAAACCATCAGTTGGACATCCCCGGAGGACTCCCAGATTGCAAGAGGGCACAGGCCTGGAACCCCCCCCCCCCAAGTTCATGAATTTCATGCACTGGGGCTCTAGTTTTAAATATTACCTGATATTAAATTATATAAACTTATATCTTTTATTTTTAAATATATATATATATATTTTTTTAAATATATTTCTTTATTGATTTCAGAGAGGAAGGGAGAAGGAGAGAGAATTAGAAACATCAATGATGAGAGAGAATCATTGATCGGCTGCCTCCTGCACACCCCCTACTGGGGATCGAGCCCGCAACCCAGGCATGTGCCCTTGGCCGGAATCGAACCTGGGACCCTTCAGTCCACAGGCTGACGCTCTATCCATTGAGCCAAGCCGGCTAGGGCTAAATATATTTTTATTGATTTCAGAGATGAAGGGAAAGAGATAGAAACATCAATGATGAGAGAGAATCACTGATGGACTGCCTCCTGCATGCCCCACACTGGGGATCAAGCCTGTAACCTGGGCATGTGCCCTGATCGGGAATTGAACCATGACCTCCTGGTTCATAGGTGGATTCTCAACCACTGAGCCACCCCAGCTGGGCAATTTGTGTATTTTTTAGACCTTTTCCCATTCCAGTGTTCTATCAGACTATTTCTGTACTTGGATCACACCCTTATAATTACTGTGGATTTATTTACATTTTAATATTTGGTAGAGTTGACCCTCATCATTCTTTTCATAATTGGACTCTTATTTTATTTTATTTTTTAAATTGGAATCAGTTTAATTGGAAGACAGAGTTCATAGAAGGGGATGGTGGGAGACAAGAATTTAAAACAGAAGCTAGGATCAGATCATCAAAGGTCTCAAATGTTGGGCTAAGAAGATTGTCCTTTATGCAGTTGCTGCTGGGAAGCCTCTGTGAAGGTGTGTGTGTGTGTGTGTGTGTGTGTGTGTGTGTGTGTGTGTGTGTCTGCGTTTGTGCTCACGCATGTGTATTTACTCTTTTAAAAAACATTCTTTATTGTTTAAATATTATATTTCTCCTTTTCCCCCCCATTGACCTCTCCCCAGCTGCCCCCACCTTCAGTACATGCCCTCACCCCCCTACTGTCTGTGTCTATTTGTTATGCTCATATGCATGCATACAGATCCTTCAGTTGATCTCTTACCCTTCCCCCTCCCCTGCCTTCCCTCTTAGGTTGGACAGTCTTTTCAATGCCTCTATGATTCTGGATCTATTTTTGTACATCAGTATATGTTGTTCATTATTGGATTACTATTTTTAAATGTTTATTTTTCAAGATGAGAGTTAGAAGCCTTTAATATAATAAAAATATATTTTTTATCATATCATCTCATTGCTAAAAATGGTCAGGCTCTTCCTCTCCCTGATACCTCCTGTGCCTTGTCTCATTAAATGCACATGATACATTGGAGTACATTGGGAAGTGAGTTTTGAATTCCCAGTAGTACTATGGTTAGCTCTAATGTCATAATGGGAATCCAACTCCCACTTCTAGCACATCCCACAATGTATAGTGTTTTCCAAAACATGACCAAATCTAGGGATATCTGGATTTCTTCTAATTTTGTGGAAAGGACCAAATGAGGGAGATAAATCCTCCAGTCCTATTCCCACAAACCTGATTGAACCTCCCATACTTCATCACCCTGTAAACATATAAAAGCCGGCATAAAAAACTGGTGATGCTCTAGGTTAGTTATTTTGATATTGTTATTCTTCAAACAAAATTACATGTGGAAATTCAATGCATAAAAAATATAAACTAGGACACTCTGTTTAAAATGAGGAGTTTCCTGAACCACTTTCACTGAACCCCTAGCACTCCAAGAAGCACAATTTAATAGCTGTTGTTTAGCAATCTACCCATAGATCTTGATTTGCTTTGCGCATTCCATCATCACATTCTCTTTACATAGTTTCTTATTTTGTCTGGTGAAGACTCCCAGACTCTCCGATATCTCCCCCCACTTAAATGGCTCAAGAAAAGGGAAGCCATACTAGGTTATTAATGACTATTGAGCTGGGTAAGACTGGTTCCTTTATGTTCTCTGGTGAGTCTTTAGCAAAGATGAAATCAGTTAGTCTACATAGAAAGTTTACCTCTCCTTTTCCTTTCTTCTCCTCCTCTTCTCTCTTGTGAGGGTTTCCTTAATATTTTTCTTTTGGTGGCAGTATTGCTCCACGGAAATAAAACCTTCCCTTCCTCCCCCTCTTTGCTTTTGAAAAACACCTATAACTGACACAAAAGTATTTTATTTGCAAAAGCTGACTTGTATTAGAGTCTGGAATTTGCATCTAAGGGAGATTCCCTGGAAACCATCCCTATAATTCTCTGGGTAGGTTTTCTTGATTATATAGGAAAAGACGGTCAATTAGATCTCTCTGTTTCTTTCTTTTTTTTTTTTTCTTCCTTATTTTCTTTTCAATAACTCCATGGTTGTAAAATATATATCTGCCCATTTTAGAAAACTTGAAAAAGGTCAATGAAAAAATACCATCTATAGTCCCATAAACATGACAGAGAACTATTGCTAAGAGTTTAAAACAAGTCTTTACAGTGTATTTTCTGTGTACACATTTCAACATAATTATAATCATACTAGAGGCCCAGTGTACAAAATTCATGCGTGCAGCGGGGGGGGGGGGGGGGGTCCCTCAGCCCAGCCGCCTGCGCCCTCTCTCAGTCCAGGACCCCTTGGTGGATGTCAGCCTGCTGGCTGAGGCCCAATCCCCCCAGAGGCTCTTGCAGTCCAGGACCCCTCGCTCCTTACTGCTGCTGCACTTGCCAGCCATGAGTCCAGCCTCTGGCTGAGTGATGCTTCCACTGTGGGAGAGCACTGCCCACCAGGGGACAGCTCCTGTGTTGAGTGTCTGCCCCTTGGTGGTCAGTGTGCATCATAGCAACCAGTCGTTCTGCCGATCCTTCTGCAGTTTGGTTGATTTGCATATTAGGCTTTTATTATATAGGATAAATGAATAAGAAAGGTTATTAGAGAGTAATCATAGACCAGGTTGTGTTAGGAAAAGAAAATACTGCCACAGATAAGAGCTGAAAAAAGTATTTGAGTTTCATAGTCTAGTTTCATTTTTTCTGAAAGTTTATAAACTCATTCTAGGAAAACCTTTGAGTGAGCCCCAGGAAACCTAGCCTCACCAATATGAGGATACATGGCAGGACAGTAGTGTGGATCAGTGACTGGACATCTGAAAAGGAACGAGCTTATCTATATATAATTTTTCTTCTAAACCCACCATAGCCAAACTCCTCTCAGAGGTTGTTTGAAGCAAAACATTTTATCTGGTGGTTTAGTAGGGTAGAATAGTGACTATAACAAAATTTCAAAAGATTAACACAACACATTTCACAGTCTAATGTAGATAGGCAGGGTGAGAATTCCAAGTCATCATTCTCAATTGAGTCAGACAGTATGAAGGGGAAAACAGAAACTTCAAGAGCACTTGATCTAGGAAAGCCTAGTACTCAGAAGAACCTGGATTAAACCCACCTAGGCATTCTGCACTCCGGCTACAAAACTAAATGGTCTCTTAGCAGCAGGAATCTTGACATATCTGTCTGAATTTTACTAAACCAGTCTAAACTGGTTGCTCTCAATACTTGGTGCAAAACTGGGCTCTTCCTTCACCATTATCATAAGGATTATTTTTGGCCCTTCCATGTGTTGTATTTCCAATTTCCTGTATCATATCATATGTCTTTAAATTTTCACCATTTATTACTTAATTTTGGTGGAGTACATATCCCAGTTGCTACATGAGAAATAGTACATGGTAGGTAATTTTATTTCAAACTTCAATATTAGTTTGCTTGGGCTGCAATAACAAAGTAGTACAAACTGAGTGGTTTAACCAACAGAAATGTTTTGTCCAACAGTTCTAGAGAGTTGAATTCCAAAATTAGGGGGTCAGCAATTTGTATGCCTTTTAAATATTATGAGGGAAAAACCTGTTCCAAAGGATTTTACTAGCTTCTGGTGGGTTGCTGACAACCTTTGGCATTCTTTGCCTATAAGTGTATCATCCCAATTTCTGCCTTTGTGTTCATATGGCATTCTCATTGTGTGTGTATCCTTGTCAAAATTTTCCCTTTTTATGAAAATATTAATCATACTAGAGGCATGGTGCATGAAATTTGTGCACGGGGGGGTAGTGTGTGTCCCTCAGCCCAGCTTGCACCCTCTCCAATCTGGGACCCCTTGAGGGATCGAGCCTAAATGGGCAGTTGGACATCCCTCTCACAATCCAGGACTGCTGGCTCCCAACGGCTCGCCTGCCAGCCTGCCTGCTTGTCCTTAACCACTTCTGCCTGCCAGCCTGATCACCCCCTAACCACTCCCCTGCCAGCCTGATTGATGTTTAACTGCTCCCCTGGTGGCCTAATTGCCCCTAAATGCCCTCCCCTGCCAGCCTGGTCACCCCTAACTGTTCTCCCCATCAGGCCTGTTGGCCCCCAACTGCCCTCCCCTGCTGGCCCAGTCACCCCTAACTGCCCTCCCTTACCAGCCTGGTTGCCCCTAACTGCCCTTCCCTGCTGGCCTGGTCCCCCCCAACTGCCCTCCCCTGCTGGCCATCTTGTGGTGGCCATCTTGTGTCCACATGGGAATAGCCATCTTTGACCACATGGGGATGGCCATCTTGTGTGTTGGAGTGATGGTCAATATGCATATTATCTCTTTATTATATAGGATTAGATTAAGTGTGCACCCTACTCCAGTGTGATATCATACTAACTAAAATTATATCTTTAATAACCCTATTTCCAAAGAAGGTTATGTTCTGAGTTACTGCAGATTAAGAATTCAACATATTAATTTCAGGTGGAAACAATTCAATCCATAACACTTACATATCTGAAAATACTTTCATGCTACCATAAATTTGACTGGTCATAAATTCAAGGTCAGTAATATTTTTCCTTCAAAATTTTGAAAGTATTGCTTGTTTATTGTCTAGATTCTAGTGTTGTCTATTGAGAAATAAAAAACATTCGAATTCCTGACCTTTTTGTAAGTGTCTTGTTTAAACCCTCTGGAAGCTTTAATATCTTTTCCTTTCTTCAAACACTCTGAAATTTTAAAGTGATCTCACTTGGTGTTGATCTATTTTCATCCACTGTTCTAAGCATTTTGTAGGCCTTTTCTAGAAACTCATGGCTTTAAGTCCTGGGATATTTTCTTGAAAAAAAATTTAATGATTTGGCAATTTCCCTGTTTCTATTTTCATTGTTTTTTCTCTGTAGGACTCCTATTATATGGATGTTGCATCTTCTGGCTTGGTCCTCTAATTTTCTTATCATTTTCTTCTATATCCTACTTCTCTGTTGATTTGTTCTATTTTGTAGAATTCCTCACTATCTGAAAATTTTTCTGTAAAGATTCTTTTTAATTATTTGCTATCATGTTTTTAAGTCCCATGAGTCTTTTGGTTTTCCAAATACTCAATTTGTATAATATACTATTCTTAATTGTTTGTATCTCTTTATGCATAACCTCTATTTACTCTAAATTTTCTTTTCTGTTTGTGAGTCTTCTCAGCTTCCTCAGAATTATTAGTGGTATGCTCTTAATTCTTTTTGATGATTGGATTATCTGAGTTCAAATTTGTGACTTGTTGACCATGAACTTTATTTTAAGGTTATATTGTTGGCCATGAACTTTAAGGTTTATCACTGCACTGCCAATATAGTTGTAAGCTTTCATTTAAATATGGTCATATTGTCCCCAAAATACTTTTCCAGTTCTCTGATGAAAAGGCAAAGGCCTATCTGCTACCTTTCTGGGAGTACAGTGGAGTAAGAAGGCTTGTGGAAAGTAGTCTCAGTGTTGTACAATAGCCTTATCCTCAACTCTACCTGTTGTTATTCAGACTAGATATATTTTGTTTCACCCTCCCCCCAAAATAAATGCCCATGTTTCTGACAGGTTGGAAGATTAGAGTTGTCTAGCACCATGGCAATATAAAGTGGAGAGGAAATCTAGGGCTCAAAACTGCTTATTAAACAGTTTTCAAGTAATACTACTTATTTTGCCTCCCTTATTGTAGACAATATGACAATACAACAATAATTCAGCCACACTTCACTTACCCATCTCCTTTGAAGATTAAACACAACCATGTGAGTTGTTTAGTCCTTGAGATGTGAGCAAATGAAATATGTCATTTCCAGACAGGATGTTTAAGTGTAAATGTATGATTTGTCATGTTACTCTTTTTCCTGTTATGACAATTAATGAAAGTACAAAAGTGGGCAAAAGTAGGTTAATAAGAATAAATAATTCAATAATTGATAACTAAATAATAACACAAGAATAAAGTCTGTGCTTTGTGTACTCACAACTGTTGACCTACATTTGCCCTCCACTGTATGTTTTAAGATGGAGCCCCCATAAGCCTTATTCCATTAGTATTTATATTTTACATGTAGTGTGAGCAGCAAAGAAATATTTTTGTTTTAAACCTATGAGATTCTGGTTACCACAGTATAACCTACCCTATTATTTACAGGATGTCCACATTAATTTTTGCCAATATTCTTGAGAATTTTGAGAATTGTTCAGCATAAACCTTATTTGTTCTTAGCTTTCCCCAATTGCCAACATAGGATTATGTTTTCTTGAGCACACTAAGTTGGTTGCTACTTTTATATCTGCATTATGGCAACTAAAACTGAACTGCTTGTACCTCCTCTCCTATTTCCCACTTCCTTGTGGACTTATGCCTTTAAAAATAATCTATTTGCTCTAGTTTTAGTGCAGCTTCAAGAGGTAATAAAATCAGATGTGTGGGTTCAATTTGTCACTTTTACTCAAAAGTTTCACAACCCTTGAAGGTGGGGTCAAAATGACAGAGTAAGAAGATCCTGGGCTCACCTATCCCAAGGGCACACTAAAACTTCAGCTATATATAAAGCAACTATCCCAAAGAATGACTGGAATACTACTAGAACAGATTCTCTACAACTGAGGATATAAAAAAGCCACATCAAGATAGGTAACAGAGGCAGAGACATGGTCTAGTCAGGACCCACAGCCCTTGTAAAGTGTCCCAAAAGAGAGAGGTATCTCATAACCACAGAGATCCCCCCTGAAGAGCAAAGGTTCTGCCCAGCTGGCATGACTCAGTGGTTGTCTACCTATGAACCAGGAAGTCAAGGTTTGATTCCCGGTCAGGGCACATGCACGGGTTGTGGGCTCAATCCCAATGGGTACTGTGCAAGAGGCAGCTGATCAATGACTCTTTCTCATAATTGAGAGAGTTTTTATCTCTCTCTCCCTCTCCCTTCTTCTGTGAAATCAATATATATATATACACATTAAAAGGAGCAAAGGCTCTGGGACTGACATTGGGCTACACAGTCTGGGGACCTGAAACAGGAAGAGGAACCTACATAGTATCTTGATTAAAAAATCAGTGAGGAGGTCCAACATAGTGGCAGATTAGGTGGCAGCTACACTAACCTTCCCCCGGAATTACAACTAGAATATAGATAAATAATTCAATTGAATAACCAATTGAAGTCTAGCTGGAAAGAATCCTTATAACCAAGGATATAAAGAGGAGACCACATTGAGACTTGTAGGAAGTGCTGAGGTGCGAAAGGAATGGCTGAGCTCCCACAGGCAGCAGCTGAAGTTCTGGAGGGATCTCTCAGCTGCAGGGGGTTACCCCTGAGAAGTTGGGGCCTAAACCCCAAACTGGGCTCCCCAGCCCACAGAAAGAGACCTGGAAAAGGTGCCCACATAACATCTTGCTGTGAAAAGCAGCGAGGTTTCTGTCTGCCAGGAATACACAGCTAAAAACGCAGGCACACTCTTAAAAAGCCAATGTACAATATTTTTTGGCAACCACTCACATTGGATCTGAAAGAAGAAGTTTAGAATGGACTAGAGCTGTGTGAGGAGAGTCTAGGTTTTGTGGCTCTGGGGAGAGAGCTGAGAAGATAGCTGCCTGGATCCTTGAGCTGAGACATTCTCACATACTGCAGAAGCCATCTTTCTTAGGCAGACCTTTACTAACCAAGCAGCATTACCCTTAGGAGGAAGCAATAGCCACACCCTTTGGAATCCCTCTTGCCCCACCCAGTGGAGATTAAATCCTGACTACAGCAAAAGGCTCATTAAGTGACTAAGACTAACAGACAGCATGCAGGCAGAGGCAGAACTCTGGGTGCTTTGGGTCTTTGCTTGACCTGCTTCTGGGCCCTGAGCCAGTAAAAGCAGACTTTAATGTATAGCTTGGTCGTTTCCACACACACCCAGGCCCAGCAGACAGAGCCATAAGCTGCAGATTGCTGATAGCTCCAAACAGGTTGTTCAAGGTCAAACACAGACAGTGCCAGACATTGGCCTACACCAGAGTCCTTCCAAAGAGTCCCAGACCAGTACACATAGTGGCCATCTTCAGACAACAGAGTAGGATCCAAAAAGGTTCACAAGTAGCATATCCACAGGTAGGTATTGGCAGGTACCAAACCCTGCTGAGGCAAATACAGTTTTGTGAGATCAGCACCTGCACAGCTTTCTGCATTCTCTGTTGGGAGTTAAACCTCATTGTCAGCCAGGCTGAGGGTCTAGCCCAGCCGTGGGCAAACTATGGCCAGCGGGCCGGATCCGGCTGTTCTATCCGGTTCTCTTGCTCTCCCCTCCGCTCCTTTACTTTGAATTTATATTAGTTCACACAAACACTCCATCCATGCTTTTGTTCCGGCCCTCCGGTCCAGTTTAAGAACCCATTGTGGCCCTCGAGTCAAAAAGTTTGCCCACCCCTGGAATGAGCCAATAGTAGTCAAGATTTAATTACAACAGGAAGGCTCACAAAATGTGCACAAGGGACATTCTTAGAGCACCCAGTTCTGCCACTGGGTCTGACAAGTCACCTACTACATAAGGCCACCCTACCAAGACTGGGAATCATAACAGTTCTACCTAATACACAGAAACAAACACAAATAAGTGGCCAAAATGGGGAGACAAAGAATCAGGCCACAGGTGAAGGAACAAGAGAATCCTCCAGAAGAAGGGCTAAATGAAGTGAAGGTATGCAATTTTTCAGTTATAGAATTTAGACTAAAGATTATAAGGATGTTCAACAGCATGAAAAAAGATATAGCACCTATAAAAATTGAATAGTCAGAAATGAAGAATGCCATATCTGAAATAAAGAATACATTGTAATACTTTAAACAATAAAATAAAATTTTTAAAAAAGAATACATTGGAAGGAATAAACAGTGGGCTTGATGAAGCAGAGGATTTAATTAGTGATTTGGAAGACATAGTATAGAAAAACACCCAATTAGCACAGCAGAAAGAAAAAAAGACTTTGAAAAAGAGAGGGTAGTTTAAGATCCCTTGGGAAACATGAAGTGGAACAACATCCACGTGATGTGAGTATCGGAAGGAGAAGGGAAAGAGAAAGTAATTGATAAACTATTTTAAGAAATAATGTCTGAAAACTTTCCTAACCTGTTGAAGTAAAAAGTCATACAAGTTCAGGAAGTACAGAGAGTACCAAACAAGATGGACCAAAAGAGGCCCAGACCAAAACACATATTTTGTTTTAAAATAACAAATGCTATGACAAAGAAAGAATCTTAAAGCCTCAAGAGAAAGGCAGTCAGTTACCTACAAGGGATCTCCCATAAAAATGCTCATTGATTTCTCAACAGAAATATTTCAGGCGAGAAGTGCTTGGCATGAAATATTCAAAGTGATGAAAAACAAGGACCAAGGCTATTTTACACAGCAAGGCTATCATTTAAAATTGAAGGAGAAATAAAGAGCTTCCCAGATGAGAAAAAGCTAAAGGAGTTTCTTACCACCAAAGCAGCATTATAAGATATGTTAAAAGGCTTGCTTTAGAAAGCAGAATAAAAAGAAAAAACAAAAACAGAAAAACATAAATAAAAAAATAAAATGGCAATATATATGTATCTATCAATAATAAATTTAAATGATGATGGTGTAAATTCTCCAATAAAAAGACATAAGATAACTAAATGGATAAGAAAATAAGACCCATGTCTATGCTGTCTTTCAGAGGCACACTTCAGAATGAAAAATATACACATAATAAAAAAGGGAGGGAAAAGTATATCTCATGCAACTGGAAAGGGAAAAAAGCTGGGGTAGCAATACTTATATCTGACAAAATGAATGTTAAAACCAAGGATATAGTAAGAGACAAAGAAGGACATTGCATAATGATAAAGGGATCAATCCTACAAGGATATAACCCTTTTAAATATTTATGCATACAAAATAAGATCACCTAAGAATGTAAAGCATATCTTGATGTACATAAAGAGAGAGATTGACAGTAATACAGTTATAGTATGGGATAGTAACACCCTACTGACATCAATAGATAGATCTTTCAGACAGAAAGTCAATAAGTAGATGGTGGCCTTATATGACACACTAGATCAAATGGATTTAATTGCTATCTTTAGAGTATTCCACCCCATGTAAGCAAATATACATTCTTTTCAACTACATATGAAACATTTTCTAAGATAGACCATATATTAGGACACAAAACAAGCTCAATATACTTAAAAAGATCAAAATCATATCAACCACCTTCTCAGAACATAATGCTATGAACTTGAAATTGACCAAAAGAAGAAAACTGAAAAACACACAAAGACTTGAACAATAAACAACATGTAAACTAAACAATGAATGAGTTAACAATGAGATCAAGGGAGGAATCAAAAAGATACATTGAACCAAATGAAAATGACAACACAAAAATCCAAAATCTGTGGGACAGAGGGAAAGCAGTCACAATAGGGAAATTCATGCTTTATAGGCCTATCTCTGGAAACAAGTAAAAGCTCAAATAAACTTTATAACTTTATACTTAAAAAAAAACTAGAAAAATAACAATAAACAAATCTCAGAGTGAATAGAAGGGAGAAAGTAATAAAGATCAGAGCAGAAATAAATGAAATAGAGTATGAAAAAGATAAATGAAACCAAGATCTAGTTATTTTAAAAGATAAACAAGATTGACAAAACTTTAATCAGGCTCATCAAGAAAAAAAAAGAGAGAATAACCAGATGAATAAAATTCAATATAAAAGGGGAGAGGTAATAACTGATATCAAAGGAATGCAAAGGATTGTAAGAAAATATTATTACCAAGTATATGCTAACAAATTTGAAAATCTGGATGAAATGGATAAATTCCTAGAAACATACAACCTTTCAAAAGTAAATCAAAAAGAATCAGAGAACATGAATAGACAGATTACAACTAGTGAAATTGAAGCAGTCATTTTAAAAAATCCAAACAAATAAAAGTCCTGGACCTGATGGGTTTACAGGTGAATTTTACCAAATATTCAAAGAAGAATTAAGACCTATCCATCTCATTATATTCCAAAAATTTCAAGAGGAGTGAACAATCCAAAGTTCATTTTATGAGTCGAGAATTATCCTAATTCCAAAACCAGAAAAAGACATGGCAAACAAAGAAAATCATAGCCAATATCCCTGATGAACATAGGTGCTAAAATCCTCAACAAAATATTCGCAAACCAAATCCAGCAATACATTAAAAAGATCATACACCATGATCAAGCAAGATTTATTTTGGGGATGCAAGGTTTGTACAACATCTGCAAAACAATAAACATGATACACCACATAAAAAAATTGAAGGATAAAATCTCATGATCATATCAATAGATTCAGAAAAAGCACTTGATAAAATCCAGCACCCATTTCTATAATAAAGAGCCAGGGTGTAACACTGTTATGACAGAAGCTGGACCAGAGGGGCCTGTGAATCAGGGCCAGAGAGAGGCCTGAAGAGAGAAGCAGGGACTGATCTGATCTGTTGCCTCTGTGGCAGCTTTTGACCAGCACTTGCCTCTCTCTTTCTCTCCCAGTCTGGCCAGCATCCATGCCTCCATTTCTCTCCTGCCTTTCTGAACAGGCCCCGTTGATAGGCCCAGAGGTGCTGACTAGCATAGAAACTGACCAATCAGAACCAAATCTGGGTGAAGTGTAAAGAACCAATGCCTGCCTAGGAGACAGAGCTTTTGATGCTGACTGGCATAGAAATTGACCAATCAGAATTAAATCTAGGGGCTTAGCGTTGTTTCTGTCCAGGTAGAGCATCAATCCTGAGGCCGGCTCCAGCAATGGCCTTAGCAAATCTACAAAAAGTGCTCATCAGTGACAGCTTGGACTCTTGCTGCCGGAAGATCCTGCAAGATGGAGGGCTGCAGGTGGTGGAGAAGCAGAACCTGAGCAAAGAGGAGCTGATAGCCTAGCTGCAGGACTCAGAAGGCCTTATTGTTCGCTCGGCCACCAAGGTGACCATGGATGTCATCAACGCAGCAGAGAAGCTCCAGGTGGTGGGCAGGGCCGGCACTGGCATGAACAATGTGGATTTGGAGGCTGCCACGAGGAAGGGCATCCTGGTCATGAACACTCCCAATGGGAACAGTCTTAGTGTTGTGGAGCTCACCTGTGGGATGATCATGTGTCTGGCCAGGCAGATTCCCCAGGTGACGGCTTTGATGAAGGATGGCAAATGGAACTGAAAGAAGTTCATGGGAACCGAGTTGAATGGAAAGACCCTGGGAATTCTTGGCCTGGGGAGGATCGGGAAAGAGATGGCCATCCGGATGCAGTCCTTTGGGATGAAGACTGTAGGGTATGACCCCATCATCTCACCAGAGGTCTCGGCCTCCTTCGGCGTTCAGCAGCTGCCCCTGGAGGAGATCTGGCCCCTCTGTGACTTCATCACTGTGCACACCCCTCTCCTGCCCTCCAGGACAGGCCTGCTTAACGACAGCACCTTCGTCCTGTGCAAGAAGGGAGTGCACATGGTGAACTGTGCCCACAGAGAGATTGTGGACGAGGGCGCCCTGCTCTGGGCCCTGCAGCTGGGGCAGTGTGCGGGCGCAGCGCTGGACATGTTCACAGAGGAGCCACCTCGGGACCATGCCTTGGTGGACCACAAGAATGTCATCAGGTGCCCTACCTGGGCGCCAGAGGCCCAGAGCTGCTGCGGGGAGGAGATCGGTGTCCAGTTTGTGGACATGGTGAAGGGGAGAGCCCTCGTGGGGGTTGTGAATGCCCAGGCCCTTACCAGTGCCTTCTCTCCACACACCAAACCTTGTATCTGTCTGGCAGAAGCTCTGGGGACTCTGATGCAAGCCTGGGCAGGGTCCCCCAAAGGGACCATCCAGGTGGTAACACAGGGCTTATCCCTGAAGAATTCCGGGAACTGCCTGAGCCCCTCAGTCATTGTTGGCTTCCTCAAAGACGCTTTAATCATGTGGATGTGAACTTGGTGAACGCCAAGCTGCTGGTGAAGGAGGCCGGCCTCAATGTAACCACCTCCCATAACCCCACTGTTCCAGTAGAGCAAAGATGTGGGGAAGGCCTCCTGAGCATGGCCCTGGCAGGTGCCCCCTACCAGGCTGTGGGCTTTGTCCAGGGCACCACACCTGTGCTGCAGGCACTCAACGGAGCTGCCTTCAGACCAGAAATGCCTCCCCACAAGGGTCTGCCCCTGCCCCTGCTCCAGGCTCAGCCCTCAAACCCTGTCATGCTGCCTACAATGACTGGGCTCCTGACAGAGGCAGGCATGCAGCTGCTGTCTTACCAGACCTACGTGGTGTCTGATGAGGAGACCTGGCACACCAAGGACATCTCCTCCCTGCTTCCCAGCCTGGACGCCTGGAAGCAGCATGTGACCGAGGCCTTTCAGTTTCATTTCTGACCTTGGGGCTCACCAGGACTAGCCTTGGGGGCTTTGTGATCAACATTGAGAGGTCACATTCCCAGGGCTGACACCACTTATGTGGTCTGACCCCTGTAATAACCACTTAATAAACAGCCTAACCCCCCCCCCCCGCCCCCCAAAAAATAATCAAATCTGGATCAACTGTGAGGAGCCAATGGCTGCCTAGGAGGCAGAGCTTTTGATGCTGACTGGCATAGAAACTGACCAATCAGAACCAAATTGGCCAGCAGAGGAGGGCAGTTGGGGGCGAGATCAAGCATACAGGGGAGGGCAGTTGGGGGCAAGATCAGGCCAGCAGGGGAGGGTAGTTGGGGTGAGATCAGGCAGGCAAGGGAGGGCAGTTAGGGGTGATCAGGCAGGCAGAGGCAATTGGGGGCAAAATCAGGCCAGCAGGGGAGGGCAGTTGGGGGCAACCAGGCTGGCAGGAGAGGGCCATTGAGGGTGAGATCAGGCCTGCAGGGGAGGGCCTTTGGGGGCAAGATCAGGCCAGCAGGTGAGGGCCCTTGGCGATGAGATCAGGCTGGCAGGGGAGGGAAGTTGGGGGCGGGATTAGGTCAGCAGTGGAAAAAAGTTGGGGGCAACCAGACTGGCAGGGGAGGGTAGTTGGGGGCAACCAGACTGGCAGGGGAGGGCTGTTGGGGGGTGAGATCACAGGAGAGGGCCGTCAGGGGCAAGATCAGGCCAGCAGGGGAGGGAAGATGGGGGCGAGATCAGGCCGGCAAGGGAGGGCAGTTAGGGGTGATCAGGCAGGCAGGCAGAAGGGTTAGGGGCAATCAGGCAGGCAGGCTGAAGAAGTTAGGAGTGATCAGGCAGGCAGGCAGGTGAGCAGTTAGGAGCCAGCAGTCCCAGATTGTGAGAGGGATGTCAGACTGTCGGTTTAGGAATTGGGCCTAAACCAGCAGTCGGACATCCCCCAAGGGGTCCCCAATTGGAGAAGGCGCAGACTGGGCTGAGGGAACCCCCTCCATGCACAAATTTCGTGCACCAGGCCACTAGTTTATAATAAAAGCTCTCAGCAAAGTGAGAATAGAGTTATCATACCTCAATGTAATAAAGTCTATATATGACAAACCCACTGCTAACATCATCCTCAATATGCAAAACTACAAGTGTTCCCCTTAAGACCAGGAAGAAGGCAGGGATATCCACTTTCTCCACTCTTATTTAACACTAGAGGCCCAATGCACTAAGATTCATGCAAGAATGGGCCTTCTTCCCCCTGGCTGCCAGCACTGCCTTCGCTCCATCCCGGAGCCACCTTTCTGCCTTCCCACGCAGCCCAGAGGCCCTAAGTGGCTGGGGCGGTGTGGAACGCCTGCGTCATCGCCATAGCAACCATGCAAGGATCCCACCCCCGGCTGTTCAGTGCCTGCATATGCAAATTAGCCCTCCATCTTTGTTAGGTTAATTTGCATACTCACTCCTGATTGGCTGGTGGGCATTGCAAAGGTAAGTTCAATTTGCATCTTTCTCTTTTATTAGTGTAGACTAGAGGCCCAGTGCATGAAAATTCAGGCACTGGAGGGTGGTCCCTCAGCCCAGCCTGCCCCCTCTTAGAGTCCGGAAGCCCTCAGGGGTGGGAGGTGACCCGGCAATCAGGGGAAGGCAATGTCCCACCACACCTCTGCTGCTGCTGTGCAGCCACCCTCCAAGGCTTGCCTGTGCCTCGGGTGTCAGCTGGGCAGCTGCCATCTGAGGCTTGCCTGTGCCTTGGGCTGGCCCTGGGCAGCTGGGGGGCTGAGAGGACTGGGGGCCTCCAGAGGCACGCATGTGTATCAGCTGGACCTGCCTGGGAGTGGGCCCAGCCGTGCCGCGTGCCTGCTGCCCTGGCGAGGCTGAGGGGACTGGGTGCCACCATCTTGTGGCTGTGGGCACAGTCATATTTGAGGGTGTAGCAGTCAATTAGCATATTCCCTCCTTATTGGCTGTGGGCGCTGCCAATCTTTGAGATGGCATGAGGGTCAATTAGCATATTTTCTCTTTATTAGATAGGATAGTACTAGAAATCCTTGCCACAAAAAACACACAAGTAAAATAAATATAAAATGTGTCCAAATTTGAAAGTAAGAAGTAAAACTGTCACTATTTGCAGATGACATGATACTGTATATAGAGAACACTAAAGATATCAGCAAAAAACTCCTAGAAGTGATAAATGAATTCAGTAAAGTAGCAGGATATTAAATAAATATCCAGAAATCTCTTGCATTTTTATACATCATAATAAAGTATCAGAAAGGGAAACTGAAAAAAAAAATCCCATTCACAATTGCTGTGAAAAGAAAAAATTACATAGGAATAAATTTAACTGAGGATGTAGAAGACCTGTACTTGGACAATTATAAGACAGTGAAGAAAGACGTGGAGGAGGATACAAATAAGTGGAAGCATATACCAGTTCATGGATAGGAAGAATTAATACTTTTAAAATGTCCATACTACCCCAAGCAATCTATAAATTCAACGCAATTCTTGTCATGATACCAATGGAGTATTTCACAGAACTAGAAAAAATGTTTCATAAATAGATGGTGGCCGAATAGACAGATGTGTCAATGCACATTGTCTCAGGGCCAGACTGGAAAGACAACTAAATCAGAGATCATCCACCCAGAATTAACAAATTAGACACAGCTCAGGAGATAATTTACAAGAGTAAAGGGTAGAGGAGGCCTAGAGATAGGTAGGAAAGGGGATGAGGGCTTCAGTTAGACCAGTGGTCGGCAAACTCATTAGTCAACAGAGCAGCAAACCGTGGCTTGTGAGTTGCATGTGGTTCATGAGCAGCGGTTTGCTGACCATTGAGTTAGACAGTTGGTCAGTGGTCCAAGAGGGTGAGGAGGAAGGTGCTTAGCACCAACGCTGTGGCCCTTGGCGAAAGGCATTAATACCCAACTATGAAAAGGCCACAGGGCTGCTGGTGGCCGGAGAATCTGGGCCTAAGACCACAGCCTGGAAAGGCTATGCCACAAAAGGCAACCAGAAAGGTGATCCAAGCAGTGCAGTGGTGGGGGGAGAGAAACCCACACGTTTCATTGTTGTTTTGGTTTTGTTTTATCTTTGCTTTTAATCTCTAAACCCAGAACACTGGACTTTTCAATTGCAAACCCTCACCCTTCTGCACAGGGAGAAAGGCACAGACTTGAGGTGCCTGAGGAGAGGCTATGGAGGGAAGCAGGGCAGGGAGAAGTCCACAGGACTCCAGCATTGGGACATTCATAACCTTCCAAACCTATGTAGCTATTTCTCCCCAGAAGAGCCAGCCCCTCTGAGTAGCCTCAAGACAGGTAATACAGCCTGCCATACCCTTCCTGCAGTTTGATCTTTACAAAGGAAACAAAGGTTCTGAATAGCCTCAAAGAACCCTCAGTAACTGGATTGGAAGAGGGTCCAGCCAGCCCTGTGATTCTTGGAAATATATGAGAAACTCATACAACCTAACAAAAAGAATACAAAAAAGCTAATTCAAAAATGCTCAAAGGACCCAAATAGACACTTCTTCAAAGTGGACATTCAGATGGCCAAGAGACATGAAAAAATGCTCAAAGTCACTGATCATCAGAGAAACGCAAATTAAAATGACAATGAGGAATCACCTCACACCTGTCAGTATGGCTACCATAAACAAATCAACAAATGACAAGTGCTGGTGAGGATGTGGAGAAAAGGGAACCCTGGTACAGTGTTGTTTTTTATGCAGACTGCTGCTGCCATTATAGAAAACAGTATGCAGTTACCTAAAACAATTAAATATGGAACTTCCATTTGACCCACTGATCCCACTTCTAGGACTATATCTCAGGAAACCCAAAACACCAATCAGAAAAAAATGCATATACCCCTATGTTCATAACAGCACAATTTACAAAAGCTAAGATCTGGAAACAGCCCAAGTTCCCATCAGTAGAATAGTGAATAAAAAAGCTGTGGTACATTTACACAATGGAATAGTATACAGTAGTAAAAAAGGAGGATCTCCTACCCTTTGAGACAGTATGGAAGGACCTGCAGAATATTATGCTAAGTGAAATAAATCAGTCAGAGAAAGACAAGTATCACGTGATCTCACTCATATGTGTAATCTAATAAACAAAATAAACTGATGAATAAAATAGATCCAAGGACATGGAAGCATAGAACAGACTGGGGAATCTCAGAGGGAGGAGGGAGAGGGTGGGTTGGTGGGAAGAGATCAACCAAAGAATTGAATGCATATATTAGAATGCATAACGTATGGACACAAACAAAAGGGTGGTAAAAGCCTGGGTTTGGGGGTGATGGCAAGCTAGAAGGGGTTAATGGGGGAAATAAGGGCACATATGTAATACTTTCAATAATAATGATTGAATTAATAAATAAAAATATGAAGTGAATAAAAAAGAAGAAACAAGGCAATGATAAATATAAGAATGAAAATAAATAATATAAAGGCTAGAGAACAATTGTAAAGATAAATAAAACTAAGAGATAGTTTTTGAAAAGATTAAACAAAATTAAAAATCTTTAGCCTGACTCATCAGGAAATAGAGAGGGCCGAAAGAAATAAAAAGAATAGGAAGGCCGAAACCGGTTTGGCTCAGTGGATAGAGCGTCGGCCTGCAGACTGAAGGGTCCCGGGTTCGATTCCGGTCAAGGGCATGTACCTTGGTTGCGGGCACATCCCCAGTGGGAGGTGTGCAGGAGGCAGCTGATCGATGTCTCTCTCTCATCGGTGTTTCTAGCTCTCTATCCCTCTCCCTTCCTCTCTGTAAAATATCAATAAAATATATTTTAAAAAAAAAAGAATAGGAAGAAGTTACACTCAACACAACAAAAATACAAAGGATCATAAAAGACTACTATAAATAATTACTCACCAATTAATTGGACAACCTGTAAGAAATGGACAATTTCCCATAAACATGCAATCTTCCAAGATTGAATCAGGAAGAAACAAAACAATCAGACCAGACTGATTACAAGTAACAAAATCTAATCAGTAGTTTTAAAACTTTCAACAAACACAAGTCCAGGAGAGATGGCTTCACAGTTGAACTCAATAGAAAATTTTTGAAAATTAATGCCTATACTACTAAACCTATTCCAGAAAATTGCATAGGAATAAATGCTTCTAAACTCATTTTTACATGATCAATGGCCAGCATTACTCTGAAACAAAATCAGACAAAGACACTACACAAAATAAAGAAAATTACAGTCCAATATCCTGATGAACAAAAGTGAAAAAAAATTTAACAAAATATTAGCAAACTGAATTCATCAATACATTGAAAGGATCATACACTGTATTAAAATGGGATTTATTCCAGGAATGCAATAATGGTTTAATATCAGTAAATCAATCAACATGATAAACCACATAAATACATAAAAAAGATAATTACCATATGATCATCTCAATAGATGCAGAAAAACATCTGACAGAATTCAACATTTATTTATGATAAAATATCTCATCAAAGTGGGTATAAAGGGAACAAACCTTCAAATAATTAGGGCCATATATAAGAAACCCACAACTATTATACTCAATGAGAAAAGCTGAAAGCTTTTCCTTAAAGATCAAGAACAAGATAAGGATGCCCAAACTCACCATTTTATTTAACATATTATTAGAAGTTGTTTTGCATCTCTCTGATGATTAGTGACTTTGAGCATGTTTTCATATGTCTCTTGGCCTTCCTTCTGTCTTCTTTCGAAAAGTATCTATTTAGGTCTGTTGCCCATTTTTTTATTGGTTTATCTTCCTTTTGTTAAGCTGTAGGAGTTCCCCATAAATGTTGGAGATGAAACCCTTATTGGTGATACCATTGGCAAATATGTTCTCCCATGCAGTGGACTTTCTTGTTGTTTTGTTGATGGTTTATTTTGCTATGCAAAAGCTTTTTATTTTGATGTAATCCTATTTGTTTATTTTCTCTTTAGTTTCCATTGCCCTAGGAGCAGTATCGGTGAAGAAATTTCTTCTGCATATGTCTGAGATTTTGCTGCCTGTGGATTCCTCTAGTATTTTTATGGTTTCACATCTTATGTTTAAGTCCTTTATCCATTTTGAGTTTATTTTTGTGTATGGTGTAAGTTGGTGGTCTAGTTTCATTTTTTTGCATATATTTGTCCAATTTTCCCAACACCATTTATTGAAGAGACTGTCTTGACTCCGTTGTATGTTCATGCCTCTTTTGTCGAATATTAATGGAGCATAGTGGTTTGGGTCGATATCTGGGTTCTCTACTCTATTCCATTGATCTATATGTCTGTACTTGTGTCAGGACCCGGCTGTTTTGAGAATAGTGGCTTTGTAAGACAGCTTGATATATGGTATTGGGATCCCACCTACTTTGTTCTTCTTTTTTAGGATTGCTGCAGCTATTCAGGGTCTTTTTTTATTCCAGATGAATTTTTGGAGAGTTCTTTCTAGGTCTGTGAAATATGCCGTTGGTATTTTAATGGGGATTGCATTGAATCTATAGATTGCCTTGGGTAGTATGGACATTTTGATGATGTTGATTCTACCAATCCATGTACACAGTATGTTCTTCCATCTATTTATGTCTTCCTCTATCTCTTTTTTCAGTGTCCTGTAGTTTTCCACGTCTAGGTCTTTTACCTCCTTAGTTAAGTTTATTCCTAGGTATGTTAATTTTTTTGGTATGATGGTAAAAGGTATTGCTTTTTTAGTCTCTCTTTTTGTAAGTTCATTATTGGTGTATAGAAATGCCATATATTTCTTGGCATTAATTTTGTATCCTGCTACATTGCTGAATTCATTTATGAAGTCTAATATTTTTTTTGATGGAGTCTTTAGGGTTTTCTATGTACAGTATCATGGAGAGAATGTGGAGAAAAAGGAACCCTCATGCACTGCTGGTGGGAATGCAGACTGGTTGCAGCCTCTGTGGAGAACAGTTTGGGGTTTCCTCAAAAAACTAAAAATGGAACTCCCATTTGACCAAGTGATCCCATTTCTAGGAATATATCTCAAGAAAACAGAAACACTAATCAGAAAGGATATATGCACCCCTATGTTCATAGTCGCACAATTTACAATAGCTAAGATTTGGAAACAGCCTAAATGCCCATCAGCAGATGAGTGGATTTAAAAACTCTGGTGCATCTATACAATGGAATACTACCCTGTGGTAAAAAAAGAAGGAATTCTTACATTTTGCAGCAGCATGGATGGAACTGGAGAGCATTATGCTAAGTGAAGTAAGTCAGGCAGTGAAAGAAAAATACCACATGATTTCACTCATTTATGGATAATAAAGAACATTGTAACCTGATGAACAAAAAGATAGATACAGAGGCAGAGAAGCATCGAACAGACTGTCAAATTACAGTGGGAAGGCTGGGGAGTGTTGTGGGGGGGGGGGGTAAGAGATCAACTGAAGGTCTTGTATGCATGCATATAAGCATAAACAATGTACACAAGACACTGTGGGGTGGGTTGAGGGCATGTGCTGGGGGGTAGGGGAAGCTGGGGGAAGGTTCATGGGGAATAAAAGGAGACATATGTACTACTATTTGTAATACTTTAAACAATAAAATAAAATTTAAAGAAAAGAAGTTGTAGGCACAGTAATCAGAGAAGAAAAAAAGGTAAAGGCATCCAATTTAATAGGAGGAAGTAAAAGTGTCATTATTCACAGAAGGCATGATACTATATATAGAAAAACCTTAGGGTTCCATAAAAAGCTATTAGAATTAAAAAATAGTAAAGTAGCAGGATATATTTTTGTTATAAAGAAATTATTTGCATTTTATATACTAATAACAAGAGGAATCAAGAAAACTGTTTTATTTATAATTTATGATTCCATCAAAAAGACTAAAGTACCTAGCAATAAATTTTACCAGGGAGGTGAAATACCTGTACTCTGAAAACTATAAGATGTTCATAAAATAATTTAGAGGTGACACAAATAAATAGAAGGTTATATTGTATCCTTGGATTGGAAGCATTCATATTTTTAACAATGTTCATATAATCCAAAATCAATCTACCAATTCAATGCAGTCACTGTCAAAACACCAATGAAAATTTTCAGAGATATAGAAAAAATAATCCTAAAATTTTTATGAAACCACAAAAGACTTCAAACAGCCAAAGAAATCTTGAGAAAAAAAGGAAAAAGCTGCACGTATCATATTCCCTGGTTTCAAAACATACTACAAAGCTATAGCAATCCACCGGTGGATTGGCACACATACACACAAAAAGATATATAGATCAATGGAACAGAATAGAGAGCCCATAAATAAACCCATACTTACATGATCAATTAATCTAGGACCAAGGGAGTGTGACTATACAATAGGAAAAAGTCTCTTCATTAATTGGTGTTGGGAAAACTGAACAGGTTCATGAAAAAAAAAAACTGGACCACTTTCTTACACCATAAACAAAAGTTAATTCAAAATAGATTAAAGACTTCAATTAAGACCAGAAATCATAAAACTCCTAAAAGAAAACATAGGCAGTAAACTCATTTACAGTGGTCTTTGAAAGTTTTTTACATGTCTTCACAGCCAAAAACAAAGAAAGCAAAAATAAACAAATAAAAGTATATAAAATTAAAAGCTTTTGCACAGTGAAGAACTCATCAACAAAATGAAAAGACAACTTGCTGAATAGAAGATATTTGCAAATGATACATCACATAAGGAGTTAATATCCAAAATACATAAATAATTTATACAACTCAACCTCCAAAAAAACCAACAATAATCCAATAAAAAATGGGCAGATAACCTAAATGGATATTTGTAATAAAAAATGGGCAGATAACCTAAATGGATATTTGTCAAAGAAAACAGTTGGCCAACAGATTCATGAACAGATACTGAAGATAATGAATCATCAGGAAAAGATAAATCAAAACTACAATGAGATTGTACAATACTCACACCTGTAAATATGGCTATTATTAAAAAGACAATTAACAAGTGTCAGTGAGGATATGGAGAAAAGAGAAAACTTGTGTACTGCTGGGATTTCAAATTGGTACAGGCACTACGGCAAAAATTATGGAGGTTTCTCAAAAAATTAAAAATGGTACACCATGTAACCTAGCAATTCCACGTCTGTGTATCTTTCCCCTCAAAAATCCAAAACCCCCACTAATTTTTAAAAACAATATGTAACTCTATATTTATTGAAGTGTTATTAGCAACAGGCCAATATGTGGAAGCAACCTAAATGTCCATCCATTAAGAAAATGTGGTTAGGAGGGATCCAAGATGACAGGAGAGTAGGTGGAAGTTACACTTGTAACCCCCCTCACCATTCTTTTAGCATTGTTTCTGTAAATGCTCACTCTGACTAATATGTAGATTATAGATAAACAGCATATTTGCATAAAAATCCTAGGAACCAACTTCAGAAAATATAGACTCTGACCTTTAGTCATTCTTGTTACAGATTTGCTGAACTTCAAACATAGAACCACTATGATGCAGAACCAGGATGATGCACACCAGACCATCACTTGACCAGTTTTGATATCCTTATCAGAATGGACTCTGCTGGCTTGCACGAAAATAATTTTCAACCACCTTCCCTTGATTTCTTTGTTCTGCTTTCCCTCCACCTCCTTATAAAAAACCTCTGCCCTCACTGAGATGTTGATATGAGCTTTGGATAAGAGTCGCCCATCTTCTTGAGATGCTGAGACTCAAATAAACCACTTTCCTTTTTTTCAATAGCACCTGTCTCATAAGTTTGGCTTTTGTGCCGGCAGGCAGTCAAACTTTAGTTTTGGTTCCACATTCACTACCTCCCAGAACAAAATTCTAATTACAACCAAAATATAAAACAATCAACCTGAATGACCAACTGAAGACCAGCTGAACAGAAGTCTTATAACCAAGGATTTATAGAAGCCACTTTAAAACTGGTGGGAAAATCAGAGATGCAGAAAGGGCAGGTCGCACATGAACATGAAGCATATGAAAATCTGGAGGAATATCTCAGCTGCAAAAGTCCTCATTGAGGGGTGTGGAATCTCAACTCCACATCTGGCTCCCCAGCCCAGAGTAGCAGAGCTGTGAAAAGGAACCCACGCCCTAACCGGTTTGGCTCAGTGGATAGAGCGTCGGCCTGCGGACTGAAGGGTCCCAGGTTCGATTCCGGTCAAGGGCATGTGCCTTGGTTGCGGGCACATCCCCAGTGGGGAGTGTGCAGAAGGCAGCTGATTGATGTTTCTCTCTCATCGATGTTTCTAACTCTCTATCCCTCTCTCTTCCTCTCTGTAAAAAGTCAATAAAATATATTTAAAAAAAAGAAAAAAAAAAGAAAAAAAGAAAAGGAACCCACATAAAATCCGTCTGTGAAAATTAGTAGGGATTCTGCCATCCTGGGAGATATTGGAGTCTGCTAGAAAACCAGGGGCCCACTTGAAAGGCCAGCACACAAAATCTCATTTGTAGCCACCCACTCTGAACTTTAGCAGAGAGGAAGGGTTTAGAGCTAACTATAGTTGTTCAAGAACAGTTATGGATTTGTAGCTCTAAAGAGAAAGCTGAAAAGACCAACAGGGTCCCTATGTTGAGTCTCTCTCCCTCATCACTCACAGATGCCATTTTGTTAGGTTAAGTGTTCACCTTCATACCACATTAGCCTGGGGCAATGCAATAGCCCTATCTTCCTGTCTGTCACCCCGCTCATCCAAGCTCACACCCTATGAAGTAGTCAGGTGCCTGGGGGGAATCAGAGATAGAGTTGTGTGGCTCTAGGTTGAGAGTCTCTTCCCCTCTTTCCCATGAGTCTGACTGGCTCTGGCCCCATGGAGATCCACTAGCCCCGGTGAACCATGCTAAATTTCAGTGACTAATTTCAACTCTCAACAAGGTGCTAACAGAATCCAGGACAAACTGAGTTGTTTGGATCTAGGGCAGGGCAATTTTCCCCTAGCATGTCAAACAGGTGCAGAGCCTTTACTTCACACAGAGAAATAAGGTCTATTTGAACTTGATAAACTCTGCTGGCCTCATCCTGATGACTCCTTAAGATCCCACTTCACCTCAAAAGTGTGTGAGCACCCAGCAGGTGGCAGCTAGACTTGGTATATTCTGGTATATTTATTGAGTGGCCTTATACACAACAATGGCACCAAGTTTTAACCTGTATCAATGTGATAAGTACTATTCACCCCTATCTGATGACACACTGAGATTTTAAAGTAATGGTTATAAGTATGCTCAAGGAACTTAGTGAGAAATTCAACAGAATAAAAAATTAATGTAGAAACCATAAAACAAACCAGTCAGAAATGAAGCATACACTATAATAAATTAACAGTGGGTTAGATGAAGCAGAGGATCGAGTCAGTGATTTGGCAGGCAAGGTAGCAGAAAACACCAATCAGAACAACAAAAAGAAAAAAGAATTTAGAAAATGAGGATTGTTTAATGGACCTTTGGGGCAACATGAAGCATATCAACAACTGCATCATAGGGGTAACAAGAGAAGAGAGAGAGAGAACAAGAGAACGAAAACCTAGTTTGCAAAACAATGGTTGAAAATCTTAAAAACACTAAGAAAAAGATAGTTACCTAAAAGAGAGCTCTCATAAGACTGTCAGGTTATTTATCAACAGAAATATTTCAGGCCAGAAGGGATTGGCACAAAATATTCAATGTGATTACAAGCAGTGTCCTACATACAAGATTATTGTACCCAGCAAGGCTATACTTTAAAATTGAAGGCAAAATAAAGAGCTTCCCAGAGAAGAAAAATGCTAAAGGAATTCATTATCAACCAAACAAGTATTACAATAAAATTTAAAGGGACTTCTGTAAGAAGAACCAGAGAGAGAGAGAGAGAGAGAGAGAGAGAGAGAGAGAGAGAGAGAGAGAGAGAGAGAGAGAGAGAGAGAAATTGGCATAAAAGAAAATGTCAATAAATACATATTTATCAATAATCACTTTAAATGAAAATGGCTTAAGTGCTACAATCAAAAGACATAGGGTACCTGAATAGATAAGAAAACAAGACCCATAGATAAGCTGTCTTTAAGAGAGCAACCTCACAATGAAAGCAAACACAAACTGAAAATCAAGTGAATGAAAAAGAGATTTTATGCAAATGGAAATGAAAAAAAAAGCTGGAGTAGCAATACTTACATCAGACAAAATAGGCTCTCAAACAAGGTTTATAATAAAAAAGTAGAACACTACATAGTGATAAAGGGATTAATTCAAGAAGAGTATACAACCCTTGTAAATATTTATGCATCTAATATATGAGCACCTAAATATGTAAAGCAAATATTGATGGACATAAAAGAAGAAATCAATAGCAATACAGTCATTGTAGGGTATTTTAACACCCCATTGATAGCTACCAAACAGAAAAGAAATAAACAGTGGACTTACATTAAACACTAGACCTGGTTAATTTAATTATTGTTTTCAGAGCATTCCAGTCAAAAGGAGCAGAATATACATTCGTTTCAAATGCAGGTGAAACATTTGATAGACCACAGGTTAGAACACAAAACAAGTCTCAATCAATTTAACAAGACTGAAATCATATCAAGCATCTTCTCTGACCACAATGGTATAAAACTAAAAATTCAATTATAATTATAAACTAAAAAGCACACAAACACACAGAGGCTAAATAACATGTTACTAAACAATGAATGGATTAACAATGAGATCACAGAAGAAATATTTTTAAAACTCCTGGGACAAATAAAATTGAAAACACAACAAAAAAATCTATGGCACACAGCAAAAGCAGTCCTACAAGGGAAATTCAATGCATTACCGGCTTACCTCAAGAAACAACACAAATCTATAATAATAAAAGCATAACATGCTAATTAGACCGGAAGTCCTTCTGGATAGCCTTCCAGATGAAGCCAGGGCTGTGAGGGAAGTTGGAGTCCTGGGTTCCAGAGGGAAGCTCGTGTCAGTAGGGGGAAGGAAGGCCTACTCTTGCATGAATTTCCTGCATCAGACCTCTAGTCTCAAATAAACAATCTAACATTATATCTATGGTAACTAAAAATGAACAACATACAAAGCCCAAAGTAAGTAGGTGGAAGGAAATAATAAAACTTAGAAATAACTGGCATAGAGACTAAAAAATATATACAAAAGACCAATGAAGGCAAAAGAAAAGATAAGCAACATTGTTAAACCTATAACCATTCTTATAAAAAGGGGAGAGAATGCAAATATATAAAGTCAGAAATGATAGTGATGTAACAACTAACACCACAGAAATACAAAGAATTATAAGAAAACATTATTAATAACTATATCCCAGCAAACTGGACAATCTGAAAGAAATGGATAAATTCTTAGAAGCATATAGTTTTCCAAAAGAGAATCAAGAAGAAACATAAAATCTCAATAGACAGATTAAAAATAATTAAACTGAAGCATTAATCAATAAAGTTCCAACAAACAAAAGTCCTGGACCAGATGGTTTCACAGGGGAATTTTAACAAACAAAGAAGAACTAAAACCTATCATAAAATAATTCCAAGAAATTCAAGAGGAAGGAAGACTATCGAGTTCATTTTACAAAGCCAGCATTATCCTAATTTGAAAACCACATAAAGACACTACAAAGAAGAAAATTATAGGCAAATATCTCTGCTGAACATGTAAGCAAAAATTCTCAAGAGAAATATTAGCAAACTGGATTTAGAAATACATTAGAAAGATCATACCACAAGATCAAGCAGGATTTATTCCAGGTATGCAAGGCTGGTACAATATTCACAAATCAATAAACATGATACAGCACATAAACAAAATCCTATATACTAAACGAGTAATATGCAAATTGACAGTACCTCCGCCACGCCCAGAAGCCACTCCCACAAGCCACGCCCACCAGCTAATCAGGAGCGAATATGCAAATAAACCCAACCAAGAGAGCAGGAGGGAGGCTTTGGTTTCCCCAGCAATGGAAGAAGCCAAGCTTTCCACCTGCCCTTGCTGGCCTAGGCCTCCACTCAAGGCTACAAAGTTTCAATGATAGAAGATACATAAATCCAAACAGAAATGGCAGCAGCCATGGAGCTGGAAAGAGCAGGAGGCTAGGGTTGCCTGCGGCGATGGAGGAAGCCAAGCTTCTGCAGCCCTGGCTGGCCCAGGCCTCTGCTTAAGGCTACAAAGTTTCAATTATAGAATATATATAAATCCCAACAGAAAAGGCTGCCGCCACGGAGCAAGCAGAAGGCTTGGCTCCGCTCCAGGCTACAAAGTTTCAATTGTAGAAGATAAATAAACCCCAGATACCAGGGCCTCTGCTTGGGTCACCAGGGGGCATGGCCAGCCTGCAAACCACCACAGGCCCTTTGCCCAGGCTGCCCCATGCCCCAAGAGAACCCCCACCCTGATCCGGGACACCCTTCAGGGCAAACCAGCTGGCTCCCTCCTGTGCACCAGACCTCTATCCTATCTAATAAAAGTAATATGCAGATTGACCATCACTCCAACACACAAGATGGCTGCCCCCATGTGGTCAAAGATTTGCCCCCATGTGGACACAAGATGGCCACCACAAGATGGCCAGCAGGGGAGGGCAGTTGGGAGGGACCAGGCCTGCAAGGGAGGGCAGTTGGGGGCGACCAGGCCTGCAGGGAAAGGTAGTTGGGAGGGACCCAGGCCTGCAGGGGAGAGCAGTTAGGGGTGACCAGGCCTGCAGGGGAGGGCAGTTAGGGGTGACCAGGCCTGCAGGGGGGGCAGTTAGGGGCAAACAGGCTGGCAGGGGAGCAGTTAGGCATCAATCAGGCTGGCAGGGGAGTGGTTAGGGGGTGATCAGGCTGGCAGGCAGAAGCGGTTAGGGGCAATCAGGAAGGCAGGTAGGTGAGCAGTTGGGAGCCAGCAGTCCTGGATTGTGATAGGGATGTCCGACTGCCTGTTTAGGCCCGATCCCATTTATAGTCAAGTATCCCATTTATAGTCAAGTATAAAAACCACATGCTTTCCCTGGCCAGTTTGGCTCAGTGGATAGAGCGTCAGCCTGCGGACTGAAGGGTTCCAGGTTCGATTCCAGTCAAGGGCACATTCCCAGGTTGCAGGCTCGATCCCCAGTGTGGGGAATGCAGGAGTCAGCTGATCAATGATTCTTTCACATCATTGATGTTTCTATTTCTCTCTCCCTCTCCCTTCCTCTCTGAAATCAATTAAAATATATTTTTAAAAACCCCACATGCTCATATCAATAGATACAGAAAAAGCATTTGATAAAATCCAGCACCCATTTATGTTAAACACTCTCAGCAAAGTGGGAATAGAGGGAATATATCTCAATGTAATAAAGGCCATGTATGAGAAATCCACAGACAACATCAACTCAATGGGCAAAAAAAAAAAACACAAGCATTTCCCTTAAGATCAAGAACAAGACAGATGTCTGTTTTCAGCACTTTTATTCAATACTAGAGGCCCGGTGCACAAAATTCGTGCACGGGGGGGTGTGTCCCTCAGCCCAGCCTGCACCCTTTCCAATCTGGGACCTCTAGAGGGATGTCTGACTGCCCGTTTAGGCCCGATCCCACCGGACATCCCTCTCACAATCTAGGACTGCTGGCTCCCAACTGCTCACCTGCCTGCCTTCCTGATTGCCCCTAACCGCATCTGCCTGCCAGCCTGATCACCCCCTAACCACTCCCCTGCCAGCCTGATTGATGCCTAACTGCTCCCCTGCCAGCCTGTTTTCCCCTACCTGCCCTTCCCTGCAGGCCTGGTCACCCCTAACTGCCCTCCCTCCCCTGCAGGCCTGGTCCCCCCCCAACTGCCCTCCCTTGCAGGCCTGGTCCCTCCCAACTGCCCTCCCCTGCAGGCCTGGTCACCCCCAACTGCCCTCCCTTGCAGGCCTGGTCCATCCCAACTGCCCTCCCTTGCTGGCCATCTTGTGGTGGCCATCTTGTGTCTACATGGGGGCAGGATCTTTGATCACATGGGGGCAGCCATCTTGTGTGTTGGAGTGATGGTCAATCTGCATATTACTCTTTTATTAGATAGGATAGAAGCCTGCTGCACAGGTGGGGGCCAGCTGGTTTGCCCTGAAGGGTGTCCCGGATCAGGGTGGGGGTTCCCTTGGGGCATGGGGTGGCCTGGGTGAGGGGCCTGTGGTCGTTTGCAGGCTGGCCACGCCCCCTGGTGACCCAAGCGGAGGCCTTGGTATCTGGGGTTTATTTATCTTCTACAATTGAAACTTTGTAGCCTGGAGCGGAGCCAAGCCTTCTGCTTGCTCTGTGGTGGCAGCCATTTCTGTTGGAATTTATGTATCTTCTATAATTGAAACTTTGTAGCCTTAAGTGGAGGCCTGGGCCTGCCAGGGTGTGCGGAAAGCTTGGCTTCCTCCATCACCGCTTGCAACCCTAGCCTCCTGCTCTTTCCAGCTCCGTGGCTGCCACCATTTCTGTTTGGATTTATGTATCTTCTATCATTGAAACTTTGTAGCTTGTTTGGAGGCCTAGTCTGGCAAGGGCAGGCGGAAAGCTTGGCTTCCTCCATCTCCAGGGAAACCCAAGCCTCCCTCCTGCTCTCTGTGGCTGTAGCCATCTTGGTTGGGTTTATTTGCATATTTGCTCCTCATTGGCTGGTAGGCGTGGCTTGTGGGTTTGGCTTGTGGGTGTAGCGAAGTGATGGTTAATTTGCATATTACTCTTTTATTAGATAGGACAGTAATGGAAGTCTTATCCACAGAAATCAAGAAAGAAGAAGGAATAAAAGGCATATAAATTGGAAAGGAAGTAAAGCTGTCATTATTTGCAGATGAAATGATATTGTATATAGAGAACCCTAAAGATTACACCAAAAAACTACTAAAACTGGTCATTAAATCCAGTAAAGTAGTGGGACACAAAGTTAATATTTCAGGATCAGTTGTATTTTTTATAAACAAATAGTTAACTATCAGAAAGCAACTCTTAGAAAACCATCCCATTTACAATTGCATCAGAAAAATAAAGTAAGTAGGGATAAATTTAACCAAGGCAGTAAAAGACCTATACTTAGAAAATGATCAGACACTTAAGAAAGAAATTGAAGGAGACACATAAATTGAAGAATATATTATGCTCATGGATAGGAAGAATTAAAATCATTAAAATCCATACTACCCAAAGCTATTTACAGATCCAATGCATTTATTTTTTTAAATTTCATTTATTGGGGTCATACTGGCTCACAAAACCATACATATTTCAAGTGTACATCTCAACAAAATATTATCTGGACACTGAATCATGCACCCAAGCAAAGTATATATCCATCACCATTTTCTCCTCATTTGCACACCTCCACCTACTCCTACCCCTCCTTCTCTCTGGCTATCACCATACTGTTGTCTGTGTCTATTTGTTATGTGTATTTGGTTGTTGGTTAATCCCTTCACTTTCTTTTATCTAGATCCCCAGGACCCCTCCATCTGACAGCTGTCAATCTGTTTCATGTATCCATGCCTCTGGTTCTATTTTGTTTGTCAGTTTACTTTGTTCATTAGATTCCACATATAAATGAGATCATATAGTATTTATCTTTCTCTGGCTGGCTTATTTCCCTTTGCATAATAATCTCCAGGTCCATCCATGCTGTTGCAAACAAGAAGATTTCTTTGTTTTTTTTATGGCTGCATAGTATTCCATTGTTTAAATGCACCACAAGTTTTTCTCTCCAGTCATCTAAATGATGGGCATTTAGACTATTTCCAGATCTTCACTATTGTAAATTGCGCTGCTATGAACATAGAGTGTATATATCCTTTCTGATTGGTGTTTCAGGATTCTTAGGATATATTCCCAGAAGTGGGATCACTGGGTCAAATGGCAGTTTCTTTTTTAATTTTTTGAGGAAACTCCATACTGTTTTCCACAGTAACTGCACCAGTCTGCATTCCCACCAGCAGTGCACGAGGGTTCTCAAAGCAATTCATATCAAATTACCAGTAACATATTTCACAGAACTAGAATAAATAATTCTTATATGGGACTACAAAAGACCACAAATAGCCACAACAATCTTGAGAAAGAAGAATAAAGTAGGAGGAATCATGCTACCTAATATCAAGGCCAGAGTAATCAAAACAGCATGATAAGCCTACTGCATGGAAGAACATATTTGCCAATGTTATATCCAATAAGGATTTAATCTCCAAAATTTATAGGGAACTCATACATCTTAACAAAAGGAAGTTAAACAATCCTATTAAAAAGTGGTCAAAGGACATAAATAGATACTTTTCGAAAGAGGACATACAGAAGGCCAAGAGACATATGAAAACATGCTCAAAGTCACTAATCATCCAAGAGATGCAAATCAAAACAACAATGAGGTAACACCTCACACCTGTCAGGATCAACAAAGGACAAATCAACACACAACAAGTGCTGGTGAGGATGAGAAAAAGGAAACCTTGTGCACTGCTGGTGGGAATGCAGATTGGTGCAGCCACTGTGGAGAATAGTATGGAATTTCCTCAAAAAACTAAAATGGAACTTCCATTTGACGCAGTAATCCCACTTCTAGGAATATATCCCAAGAAATCAGAAACACCAATCAGAAAGGTTATATGTGCCCCTATGTTCATAGAAGCACAATTTAAAATAACTAAGATTTGGAAATAGCCTAAGTGCCCAGCAGATGAGTGGATTAAAAAAACTGTGGTATATCTACATAATGGAATGCTATGCTGCTGTAAAAAAGAAAGAACTCTTACCATTTGCAACAGCATGGATGGACCCAGAGAGCATTATGCTAAGAGAAATAAGCCAGTTGGAGAAAGATAAATATCACATGATCTCACTCATCTGTGGAATATAATGCAACATAAACTGATGAAGAAAAGTAGATCCAGAGACATAGAAACATCAAACAGACAATCCAACCTCAGAGGGAAGGCAGGGGAGGTGGGGGTAAGAGATCAACCAAAGAACTTGTGTGCATGCTATAAGCATAACCCATGGACACTGACAGTAGGGGGGTGAGGGCATGTGCTGGGGGATGGGAACCGCCAGGGAGAGGTCAATGGGGGAAAAAGAAGACATATGTAATACTTTAAAAAATAAAGAATTTAAATAAAAAATAAAAATGAAATAGCATGATACTGGCATAAAAACAGACATATGGATGAATAGAACCGAATAAAGAGCCCAGAAATAAACCCATACCTATATGACCAATTAATATTTGACAAAAAGGCAAGAATGTACAATGGGGTTAAAACATTCTAGTCATTAAATGGTGCTGGGAATATTTGATAGATCCATGCAAAAAATGAAAGTACACCACCTTCTTTCACCATATACAAGAATAAACTCAAAATGGATTAAAAACTAAAATCTAAGATTCAAAGCCATAAAACTCCTTGAAGAAAACATAGGCAGTAAAATCTTGGACATTTGTCTTCATAATATGTTTTCTGATATATATCCTCAAGCAAGAGAATCAACAGAAAAAAAAATAAACAAATGGGACTACATCAAACTAAAATGCTTTTTCACTGAAAAGAAAACCATCAACAAACCAAAAACAATCCATTGAATGGAAGAACATATTCACTAATATGTTCTGATAAGGGGTTTAGATCCAAAATTTATGAAAAACTCATACAACTCAACATGAAAAAATCCAAAATATCCAATTAAAATATGGGCAAAGAACCTAAATAGACACTTCTCCAAAGAGAATATACAGATGGCTAATAGAGAGATGAAAATATTGTCAACACAATAATCATACATAAGATAAATGCAGATTTAATCTCAATGAGATTTCACCTCACATCTTACAGAATGACTATCATTGATAAATCGACAAACAACAAGTGTTGGTGAGGATGTGGAGAAAAGGAAACCCTCATGCAATGTTGGTGTGAATGCTTATTGGTGCAACTACTATGGGAAACTGTTTGGAGGTTCCTCCCAAAATAAAAAAAAAAAAAGTAACTGTTTTATGACCTAGTGATTCCACTTCTTGGTATATATCCAAAAAACCCAAAACACTAATTTGAAAGATTATATGCACCCTTATGTTTTTGCAGCATTATTTACAATAAATAGATATGGAAGCAACACAAGTGCCCAACAATAGATGAGTTTGGTACAGAAACATCAATCACACTGTCAAACCTTAGAGGGAAGGTTGGGGAGGGTGGGGGTAAGGGGGAGAGATCAACGAAAGGACTTGTATGCATACATATAAGCCTAACCAATGGACACAGACAACAGGGGGGTGAGGGCATGAGTGGGGGAATGGGGGGTAATGGAGGGATAAGTACACATATGTAATGCCTTAATCAATAAAGAAATTTTAAAAATCATATATACAATGGAATATTTCTCAGTGATCACAGGTCAGCTGCTGGAAGAAATTGGATTCTCATTTTAGACCATTTTCAAAAAAGCTTAGATTAACACTTTTTTCTTTGTCTGTTTCTTGTATAGTTGATGTTCTTTAAAATTGTTAATGTATTACAGTGTTTATGCTTCCATTTGTTTTCTGTTTTGTTTTAAACAGAAAATAAAAGGAGTATAAGCTCCTTTTCTCATTTTGAAGTTTCTACTGGTGTATGTAGTAATTAGACAAAAAGAAAATTCAGTGTAACATTTTCTTGCCTACTTGACAACATTGCTTTAATGCTGTTGGTTCTATGCCTTTGGCACTACACAATTTTCTACTTATGTGTTAATGCTATATGAAAAAATAGAGAACTGTTTCCTAGTGCCAATAATTCAATTTAATGTACATACTTGAAAATCCATGCACTTGTGCTCTTTTTGTTAATGGTGCTTACATCTTCTGTAAGTCCATCTGTGTTTTTCCTTAGGCATTCTATCTTTGCTTGAATTGTTGAAGGATGGTGGTTTGTCTCATGGTTTTTGTATTTGATTCTAATGCACATTCTTACATCATAAAGGTAATGCATAATTGTGTAGCCATGGTTTTCTGGATAAGTTGATATTTTAGGAATTGTATTTTAGATCTTAAATAAAATTTGTTTCTAAATTTCAAAGCCAAAAAAAATAGAATTAAATCTTACCATTTGTAACAGCATAAATGGACCTAGAGGTATTGTGCTATGTAAAGTCAGCCAGATAAATACAAATACCATATAATTTCACTAATATGTGGAGTCTGAAGAACAATATAAATGTACAAACAAAATAGAAACAGATTTATAGATACAGAGACTAATGGTTGCCAGAGAAGAGTTTGATGGACTGGGTGAAAAAAGGTGAAGAGACTAATAAGTACAGATTGGTAGCTACAAAATAGTCATGGGGATGTAAAATACAACATAGGGAATGTAGTCAATAATATTGTAATAACTGTGTATGGTACCACCTGTGTACTGGAAATATCAGGGGGGATACTTTGTAAAGTATATGCCTCTCTAATCACTATGATATATACCTGAAACTAATACAAAATAATATTGAATGTAAACTGTAATTGAAAAAAAAATAAATTAAAAATCTATCTATATAAAAGGCTAATATGCTAAGTGTCCATCCAACCAGTCACTATGACATGCACTGACCACCAGAGGGCAGACACTCAATACAGGAGCTGCTGTGATGCGCTTTGACCATTTACAGAGAAACAGCACCATAGACCTGGCGCCCACAAACCAACACTCAGCTTCTCCCAAGTGGGACACAGGCCCCACCACCACCTCAGAGTGACAGCCCACCAAGTCTCAGCCAATGCTGCTGAGACCCTATGGTGCAAAATGTGGCCCACGGCCCAGCCCAGCCCAGAAACAGTGGTTGTGGGAACCTGGTAATGACATCACATAGCAACACCTGGCTTCCTCTCACTAGCAACTAGCCTCCATGGAGTTTCTTCAGCCCAGAACATGACTTGCTTTATAGCCAGGTGGAAACATTTTACACTGTCACCAAATGTCTGTGAAGCATTTTCCGGTGCCTCATCTCATTTGATCCTCACAGAAGTTCTGGAGTAGGTAGATAAGAGACTCGGTGGAATCCTATTTTCTTTTCATTAGCCAGAAAACAGAGATTCAGAAAGCTTAGAGACTTGACTCGACTGAAAAGAAGTAAGAAATGGTGGACCTTGAAAATGACTTCAGGTTTTCTCACTGCACAGAATATAGGCAAACACTACCACAGTTAAATATTTTACACTTTGTTCTCCCTGTGTGATCTAAAATAATAATCTGCTTCATGTTGATATTTACTGCAGTGGTGCTGACAATTATCTAAAAGAGAAGTTGGGGTGCTTTACTGGGCTGGAAAAAGTTTAGCTAAATCAGAAAGCAGTTCTAATTAAGCAAGTTTATTCTACATATATAAAAGGGTAAGCTGACTCACACATGTGCGATACATATAAAGCTCTCACTGGAGCCAGTTGTATGTGTGTGTTTCTGTCTGTCATTGTCAATTGTGAATTTGGTTGACACTTCTATTATAGAAAAAGGGTGCATAGCGATATTAAAATATTTTTTCTAATTATTTTCCTTTCAATATGCACGAATTCGTGCACCAGGCCACTAGTATGATTATAATTATATATATTGGAATATTAGTCATAAAATGAATGAATTCTAGCCATTTGCAACAACATGGATGGACCTAGAGGGTATTATGCTAAGTGATGTAAGTCAGACAGAGAAGCACCAATACCATATGCTTTCACTTATATGTGTAATCTAAAAAATCAAACAAATGAACAAAAAATCAGATATGGAGTCATAGATATTTAAAACAATCTGATGGTTTCCAAAGGGAAGGAAGTGAATGATGGGTGAAAAAGATGAAAGGGAATAAAGATACAAACTTTCAGTCATAAAATAAGTAATTCATGGGGATGTAATGTATAGCATAGAGAGTATAGTTAGTAATAGAATAAATTTATATGGAGTGAGATGTATACTAGACTTAAAATGATGATCACTTTATTAGGTATATAAATGTTGAATACCTCATTTTATACCTGAAAATAATATAATATTGTATGTTACCTATACTTTAATTTAAGAAAGGAAGTTTTACCACTCCATAGGAATTTAAAATGTTCAGAAGATGAAGGAAAATTGAAAAATATGTTGCTTTTTGAACCCATTAACTGAGCTCCTTTGGACACCTACCATCTACCATGTTTGAGATTTGGGGAGAGCCACCATGACTGCCAGAGGCTGGGTAAAAGAAGCAATATTTTGGTAATGCTTGTGTTTGGTAATGCTTGAGGTTATTATGATTATGTTTCTTGGGATTCCTTAGGCCCTTTATTAATGAACCTGGGTAAGCCAAGCAGCAGTGTGCAAGGTATGGAGAAGATATAGGGTCAGCAGAGAAATACAGGATGTCAAAATATATGCACAATTTAACAACTGATAGCTCACTTTTGAAAACGAAATGTATTTTAATAAACACTGTCTTTATAATTAGTTAAAGTGTGTGTACACATTTATGGGACACCTTATATTTGGCAACTTTGGGGATATGTGTTTCCACTGGTAAGATATGCCCTAAAAGACAAGAACTGTAGAAGAGTCACCTGAGGCCACCCTCTTTCAGGTCCTAAGAAGCTCTAGCATTGACTTCAAAGAATTTTGAGTTCTACACTGTGCTCAGCTACAACTCCCTGTGTGACCTTGGTCAGACAATGTTACTTCCCTGAGCCTCTCAGTTTCCTGAAACCTCTTCAAGCTCAAACATGTAATTCATGGAAGCTTAATAGTAGTAATAATGGTTTAAGGAGAGAAATAAATAGGCTGGGTAAAGTTTGACCTCCCTAGGGATATAAAATACTTTCCCAATTAAATGTATGTCTCCTAAAAGAGTTTACAGTTAGCAGGACCTGTGTTAGTCAGCCTATTGATGGGTCTTCATGGACAAGAATTTAGAATACAGGGAGTAAGTGGCAATAGGTTTCTTACAAATTGCAGCAAAACAGGAGTGTGGTGCTGAGCTGAGTGCCACATTTTAGGGGGCTGCAGAAAGAGGCTGGAGAGGTTTCTGGCTGTGACCAGGATGATGAGGGTACTCTGAATTATGACAAAAGAAGAACAAAAGGGAATAATTAGCTGGGATAAGACCCCTAAGAAAGTATGGGTCCCTGAATTTAGCTGTCTGAAGGGCTCTTGTGAGGAAGAGGAGTGACTTCAAATCTAAGTCAACTGGTATAGTAGGGTTTTGCAGGTAGATTTAACAGAGGGTCAGATTGCAAGAGAAAAAACCTGCTAAGTTTTAGAGGCAGAGGATGCCTCAAGAAGTGTGAGTTTCTATTTATAGTTTTTGAGGAGAGACCCAATTAGTATTTGACAGGAATAATGTAAAGAAGGTGAGATATCAGGTAAGGAATTGGATCTTATTATCAGAGTACCTTTTAAATTCTGAGAGCCAATCATTCATATTAGTGGTCAAGTTAGTAGAAAGGGAACTTTATTCATGAGGTCTGAAATTCCCAGTAATGAAATGCTTATATACAACCATATATAAGGTTGGTCTAGTCTACTGGCCACTTGACAAATATCTGATTGCCATTTTGAAAACTCCAGTACTTTTGTTATTGTTTCCAAAAACAATAACAAATTTTATGTCTCTATTATTCTGTACACTCTTCTGTTTCTTCAAGTGTAAATTGTATATTTGCATCACAGTATCACAACGTTGTTGAGATTCAAATGTGATAATGAATAGAGTTATGTTCACATGTCTGAGTACAATTTGGTCTCTGATATAGTTTAGAGAAGGAAAGTTTCCCCAAGGTAGGAAGAGGTAGATGGTTTGCTATGTGATTCCCTCCAGGGCTTCTAACTGGTGATTGCTAATTATACAATTACCTCAAGAATCATCTACTTTTCCCACTAGAGCCATGTAAAGAAAAATGGAGAGAAATAGTTGATGGAAAAGAGTAGTTGAAGGTAGGAGAGTGCAGCATAAAACAGCAGAAGCTATATAAGAAATTGGGAAAGAGTATGGGTATAGCAGAACCAGGAATCTATACTAATAAAAGGGTAATATGCAAATTGTTCAGGACACCCTCACAGTAACGACTGAACAGCAGGCTGTGTGGGGTGACCAGGCTGGCAGGAGGGCTAGTGAAGGATGACCAAATGACTGAACAGCAGGCTGCATGGGGTGACCAGGCCAGCAGGGAGGGCAGTGAGGGGCAACCAGGCCAGCAGAGGGAGGCAGTGAGGGGTGACCAGGCTGGCAAGGGGCAGTTGGGGGTGACCAGGCTGGCAGGGGGGTAGTTGGGAGCAACCAGGCTGGCATGGGGGGCAGTTGGGGGTGACCAGGCTGGCAGGGGGGACAGTAAGGGGAGACCAGGCTAACAGAGTGTGGCAGTGAGGGGCAACCAGGCTGGCGTGAGGGCAGTTGGGGGTGACCAGGCCAGCAGGGAGGGCAGTGAGGGGTGACCAGGCTAACAGAGTGTGGCAGTGAGGGGCAACCAGGCCAGCAGAGGGGGAAGTTGGGGCAACCAGGCTGGTGGGGGGACAGTTGGGGAGGCAACCAGGCTGGCAGGGGAGGCAGTGAGGGGTGACCAGGCTGGCAGGGGGGCAGTTAGGGGTGACAAGGCTAGCATAGGGGGGCAGTGAGGGGCAATCAGGCTGGTGGGGGGGCAGTTAGGGGTGACCAGGCCAGCAGGAGGGGGTAGTGAGGGGTGATCAGGCTGGCAGGGGGGAAGTTGGGGGTGTCCAGACCAGCAGGGGGGGCACTTAGTGGTGACCAAGCTGGCAGGGGGGGCAGTGAAGGGCAACTAGGCCAGCAGGGGGGAAGTTGGGAGCGACCAAGTTGACAGCGGGGGGGAGCAGTTGGGGGTGACCAGGATGGTGGGGGGGGCAGTAAGGGGAGATCAGGCTGGCGGGGGGGGGCAGTTGGGGGCAACCAGGATGGTGGGGGGGGCAGTAAGGGGAGATCAGGCTGGCAGGGTGGGCAGTTGGGGGCAACCAGGATGGTGGGGGAGTAGGGGGGCAGTTAGGGACAATCAGGCTGGTGGGGGGGCAGTTAGGGGCAATCAGGTAGGCAGGCAAGTGAGCAGTTAGGAGCCAGTGATGTGAGAGGGATTTCCCCGAGGGGTCCCAGATTGGAGAGGGTGCAGGCTGGGCTGAGGGGACCCCCCCATGCATGAAGTTCGTGCACTGGCCCTCTAGTAGAACATATAAAAGCCAAGGTGAATCAAACAGTCAGTGTCTTATGCAGATGCTCCAGTATTTTCTAAATGAAAAATTTTAGAAATGTGTTATTCCTTTGTACAAGACTGATTAGGTGGAGCCACTGCAGGATAGAGATCATTGTCCAAAGCCTGGGGGCTCTGAAAGAATACAAAAGCCTCTACTTTCTTTGGCACAGGTATGATGGGTGGGGAGCTTCATCACTGCAAATGGGTTGGCTAAGTGGGTTGGAAAGGGAATTAGGTCCCTGGAATGAACTCTGGGGCTGGCAAGAACAGCTGATATTCTTCCCTATACTCCCAGCTGTTTCTAGGAAACAAGCATTGTTTACCTTTTGAAGAGGAGAAGAAAAAATGACATTTATTACACCGGGGAGGAAAAAAAAAGGTGTCTCTGTCTGATCTTCTCTGGGCTTGGGCTTGTTTGTTTATCAGCTGCTAGGAATCGTTTTCTAAAGACAAGTCCCAGATCACAGGCCCTATGTAGTGAGATGATGTATCATTAAAGAACAATGGACATCAGCATCACTATACCTAGTAACATCTCAGTACTCTTGATTAAAACCCTTCTCAGTTGTTCCTCTTTCCTTTTTTTCCTTGCCTTCCGTCTGCTTCATTCTATTCTCTTTTCATTTTCACCCCCCTTTATTTTCTTTGTCTTTTACTTCTTAACTTCTATTTTCTAGTGTTCCCATTATCCCTGTTCTACATTCTTTTTATCTTCTCCTCCCTATCTATGGGTTTCCTTTGCTTCTTATCACCACCAGCTGATTCAGACTCTCTGCAGATGTGCACCAGAAGACTTTTCCATCCCCAGCTCAGAAAAATAAGATGGATGCAAAGCCCTTATTAGCTCATTTCTTTGTTCTCCCAGCCAGGGAAAGATTGCTCCCCAAATAGATTCAACTTTACCTTACTTCAATTCAATGTGAAATGACTCAAATTGAGGAACTTTCATACCTTCCCTTGGGAATGATCATTCCATGGTTTAATACTACATGCTTTCAACTTTTCCTTCTCCTTGGTCTAATATTTCCTTTGCTTCACTTTAGCCATTATTCTTGGTTACATTATCTGGTTCTGCATTAAATATTTATTCTCCTTTTTAAGTGTTTATTGCTTTTTAGGGCTTAAATGTACCTATCACACTTCCACTGGGTAATGCTTTTGAACCCTAGAAAGTTCTATTCTATGGCCACTACTCCTTGAAGTATTTATTATCATCACAATTTTAAAAATATGTATATTGTGACATGAATGGATTAACACAATTATGTCTACTTGATTCCAAAACCCATCATGGTCTGTTTACACTAAAACAAGGTCCAGCATACCTTATTAAAAAAAACTCACAAAATACTTCTAGTCACTTGATCAATCCTCAGGTTTAGCCCAAAATTCAACTGAAAACTTGATTTTGAAATACATGAAAGGCAACATGGTATATTAGAAGACCTTCTGGGCTTTAGTCCTACACACACATACACACTGTAAACCCATATACACTGTGTGTTCCAGGCATTAATCTAAGTACTTTTTGTATACTAACTCAGTTTTGTTATCTGCATTTCACAGATTGAGAAACTGAAGCAAGTCAAGTAAAGTAATACTCAAAGTCACTCAGCAATTACCGTAAGTAGCAGAATTAGGCCGAAATCCAGGTAGCCTGACTCTAGAGCAGCCTTGGGCAAACTACGGCCCGTGGGCCAGATCCGGCTGTTCTATCCGGTTCTCTTGCTCTCCCCACCGCTCCTTTACTTTGAATTTATATTAGTTCACACAAACACTCCATCCATGCTTTTGTTCCGGCCCTCCGGTACAGTTTAAGAACCCATTGTGGCCCTCGAGTCAAAAAGTTTGCCCACCCCTGCAGAGCCTATGGTCTCTATTACAACATTATCTCTGGCCAAACACCTTGGTTAACCTTATCCCATTGGTCCTGTTTCTTCTCAGGTGTTTATTTTCCCCATATAAAAAGTAAGTAGGTTAGACTGATGCAAAGATCTACAAACTGTATTTTTCAGAATCATGGGGTTCCACAGAGGCAGAAGAAATAAAGTAGAAGGCAGAAAAGGAGAGACCAACCAACAGTGCTCTAGGCCGACCAGCTTGCATTGAAATCAGACCAGATCTGTTTTCAACTGTTTTACATATTGGAGTTCCCCCCACCATAAAAATGTTTAAAAATACATTTAAATGATGAAGCAAATGGGTAGCAGAATATTTTAGAGAATGGCAATCCCCTTTCTTTTTATTTTAGTGTTTGCCTATATTTAGCCCTTGTATTTAGTCTCTCACTAGAGGCCATTTATTTTTATGAACTGTATGTTTGATCCAAGACACTGCAAGCTACATTATTTTTTTTTGTGCTCTTTTCACTGCAATTACCTCTCTCTTATCAAGAAATCAGCTCTATTTTTCTAGATGATTTTCAGTCTCAGCACCTTTCACACACCCAGTTATCACCCAATGATTGTGAATTTCTTTGAACTCCTAAAGACATAGCACACTTATTTTTAGTGAGGTGAACTAAAAGTTTTATTAGGTCAAGAACTTAAATTTTTTTTATACTCTGCTGTGTTAAAACCTGGGCTTGAACATAGGGTACTAATTAAAATAATATGGGGGAAGAGCTAAAAGTCCTACATGAGCTGTTTTGTCTTGAATATATCTAAAGTCCAATACTTTACCTATCCTTCTCTCTGGTTGATAAATTAAAAGATCCTCATTGGGTTGAAAGACTGAATTCAGTTCCATGTGGGACATTCCTGTGACATTCAGGTCATACATCTAATTAGCACTTTCACGAATTATAAACCTTTCTTGGAATAATTTTCATTAGATCCAGTTACATTCCAATGCTCACGGAAACTTTGGAGGAAAAAAGGTAAATCAATTTTGAAAATTGGTTGTCATAATTTCATCTCAACAACAAAATAAGTAAACATAGTCAATTTATGATCTATCTGTATTTCACTTAAAGGTATAAAAATATGTTCCATATCAGATGAATCCTTTGAAAGTTACAACATAAAAAATAGATTAATTTATCTATAGTTTGACTGGTTTGATCATTTTTGTGTGGGTGCTTTATTTTTTCTTTTTTGTTGAATTTATTGGGATGACACTGGTTAACAAAATTATACAGGTATGAGGTGCACAATTGTACAACACATCATCTGTACACTGTATTGTGTGCCCCTGCCCCAAGTCAAATCTCCAACCATCACCATTTACCCCCTCCCTATATCTTCTTCCACCTCTCCCCGCCCACTTATAATTATTATTATCAGCACCTGACCTCATCCCAATGTAAAAACTAGTATTTTAGCAAAATCTTTTAGTGGCTTTGCCTTGAAACACCACCAAACATGCCAAGTTAGTAAATAATATCAACAATGGATTTAGGTTAACTAATTTTATATATTTATTACTTAGCCAATAATAAAGCTGACAAAGATATTCTGTTGCATATAGTTCCCATTTTTTTTTATTTCAAATACACATTGACTTCTTTTTTTATTGTTAGCACCATTACAGATATCCCCCACTTCCCCCCTCTGGCCCCTCCACCCAGACCCCACTGCAGCCTTTACCATATTGTTGTCTGTGTCCATAAGCAATGCATATAGGTATTTTAATCTTTTCACCACCCCCCCCACACACACACCCCACCCCTCTGAGATCTGTAAGTCTGTTGCATATACCCATGCCTCTGGTCCTATTTATTTTGTCAGTTTATTTTGTTTATTAGAGTATATATATAAGTGATCACATGGCATTTGATTTTCTCTGACTGGCTTATTTCACTAAGCATAATACTATCTGGGTACATCCATGCTGTCACAAAGGGTAAGGTAATTCTTTTTCACAGAAAAAGAATTCCATTGTGTAGATGTACCACGGTTTTTTAATACACTCATCTGCTGATGGGCACTTAGGCTGTTTCCAAATCTTAGCTATGGTAAATTGTGCTGCTATGAACATAGGGGTGCATATATCTTTTCTGATTGGTGTTTCTAGTATCTTGGGATATATTCCTAGAAGTTGGATCACTGGTTCAAATGGGAGTTCCATTTTTAGTTTCCTTGCCAGCACTTGTCCTTTGTTGATTTGTTGATGATAGCCATTCTGACAGGGTGAGATGGTACCTCGTTGTCACTTTGATTTGCATCTCTTAGATGATTAGTGACTTTGAACATTGTTTCATATGTCTCTTGGCTTTCTCTACTTTCGAAAAGTGTCTATTTAGGTCGTTTGCCTACATCATGCCTGCTTTTGCATGTACCATAAATTTTGTATTTTTTTCCTCCTTTGCTTTTGTTTCCAGGTAATTGTTTATTTCTTCCTTGCTCTCATTAGTAACACCTTCATTGTTTAATAACTGCTACTTAACCTCCATGTATTTGAATGTTTTCAAGTTCTTTTATTGGAGTCAATTTCTAGTTTCATACCATTATGATCCAAGAAGATGCTTAAGATGATTTCAATCTTCTTTAATTTGTTAAGATTTATTTTTATCCTAACATGTGGTCTATATTTGAGAATGTTTCAAGTGCCCTTGAGAAGAATGTATATTCTGCTGCTTTGGGATGAAATAGTTCATAAATATCAATTATATTCATCTGATTATGTGTGTCATTTAAGGTCTCTGTTTTCTTGTTTATTTTTTGCATGGAAGATCTATCCAGTGCTGTCAGTAGGCTGTTTAAGTCCCTTACTATGACTGTATTGCTGTCTTTGTTTTTTTAAAAGTTCACCAAGAGTATTTTTAAATTTATTTAGGTGCTCCTATATTGGGTACATATATGTTTACCAGGACTATATCCTCTTGTTGGATTGATCCCTTTAGTATTATGTAATGTCCTTCTTTGTCTCTTGTTAAGGTCTTAGTGATGAAGTCTATTTTGTCTTATATGAGTATTGCTCCCCCAGATTTTTTTTATTTCCATTATAATGGAATATTTTTTCCACCCCTTCATTTCAGCTTCTGTGAATACTTTGTCTTGAGGTGGGTCTCTTATAGTCAACATATATATGGGTCATGTTTTCTTATCCATTCAGATACCTTATGTCTTCTAATTGGTGCATTTAATCATTTTACATTTAAAGTTATTATTGATAGGTACTTATTTATTGCCATTTTAATTTTTTATGCCTAATGTCCTTCTCTCTATATTTCTTCTTTTTATAGCACTTCCTTTAACATTTCTTACAAATGTTGGTTTGGTAGTAATGAAACACTTAATCCCTTTTTTTCTTGGAAGCTCTTGATTTCTCCTTCAATTTTAAATGTTAGCCTAGCTGATTGGCATAGTTTTGGATTCAGATCATTGCTTTTTATTACTTTAAATACCTCATGCCATACCCTTCTGGCCTGAAGTGTTTCTGTTGAGAAATCATCTGAAAGCATTATGGGAACTCCCTTAGAGGTAGCTAACTGTCCCTCTCTTGCTGCCTTTACTATTCATTCTTTTTATTTAACCTTTGCCATTTTAATTATGGTGTGGATCTCTTAGGGTTCATCTTGATTGAAACTCTCTGTGCTTCCTGGACTTGTGCTCTTTTCCTTCACCAGGTTAAGGAAGTTTTCAGCCATTATATCTTCAAACAGGTTCTCTATTCCTCGCTCACTTTTTCTCCTTTTGGTATCCCTTTAATGAGGATGTTGTTACATTTCATGTTGCTCCAATGTTCCCTTAAACTATCCTCATGCTTTTTAATTATTTATTTATTTTTGCAGCTCTGACTGGGTAATTTTAATTTACCTTATCTTCTAATTTGCTGATTTGATCCTCTGCTTCATGCAACCTACTGTTTATTTCTTCCAGTGCATTCTTTATTTCTGATATGTTATTCTTCATTTTTGACTGCTTACTTTTAATGTTTTCTATGTCCTTTTTCATGCTGTTGAGCATCGTTATAACTATTACTTTGAACTTTCTTTCTGATAAATTTCTTGCCTCCATTTCATTTAGCTCTTTTCTGGAGATTCCTCCCATTCTTTCATTTGGGGTCTGTTCTTTGTCATGTCATTATGGCTCTCATTTGGTTTTGTTTCTGTTTTAAATAGAACTTCTATAAACCTGGCTAGTTGTCTCAATTGGAGCATTGTCTCATAAACAAAATGGTGTGGATTCAATTCCTGGTCAGGGCACATACCTAGTTTGTGGGTTCAATCCCTGGTTGGGGTGTGTACAAGAGGCAAACAATATATCTTTCTCTCTCACATCAACCTTTCTCTCTTTTTCTTCCACTCTCCCTTTATCTGTCTCTAAAGTCAATAAATATATCCTTAGGTGATAATTTAAAAAATAATAATAAATAGAACTCCTATGACTCCTAGTCTTTGTGGGGTCATCTTCTGTCGTAGGTGTCCTATAGGAGGACCCAGTGGTGCAGTCTCCTTTATCTCCTGAGCTGGGTGCTCTAGGAATATCCCTTGTGTGAGTTATGTGGGCCCTCCTGTTATAATTGGGGCTTGAATGCTACTGTCCCATTTGTGGGTGTGCTTGACCCTCAGGCTGCCTGCTGACTCTGAGGCTCAATCTCAACCACATCATTCAAACTATAGTACAGGTGCTGACAGAACAAAACAAAACAAATAAAAACTAAAGTGAAAACAACACAAAAAAACCCACAACAATAAAAACAACAGAAAAAATAATAAGAAAAGAAAAAAAGACAAAACAAACAAAAGGACATAAAAATATGAGACAAAAAGAATGAGGAGAAAAAGGAAAAAAGAGAATATGAAAGGAAATAAGGAAGAGAAAATAAAAATTATATATATATATATATATATATATATATATATATTAGTATATATATGAATAAAATAATATAAAACAAAGACTAAGAAAACAAAAATGGAAAAAAGGAATAAGAAATGAGGAGAAAATAGAATAAGAAAAATAAAAGATATAAATAAGAGAGATGACAAAAGAAGACAAGAACAGAAAAGAATGAAATAAAAAAGAAAAAAATTTTAAAAGATAAGAGTGGGGTTTGCCTCAGCAGATTTTTGTGCCTTCGGAGGTCATCCTTTGGATATGCTGTTTGTGAAGCTTGTTGGATTCTGCTCCAATGTTGTCTGATGCTGGTCACTTGGTGTGCTGGTCTCAGCTTCCTGGAACATTCCCTGGTACAAGCTATGTCATACACTGTCCCCACCTGGCCCTTGACAATCTGTCCAGTGCTTGGCAGGGAAGAGCATTTAGTAGTCCTGGGGGTGGGGCCTTCAGGGCCTCGAGGTTGGGTCTGCATTGGGTCTCGCACTTTGAATGTCCCCACTATGAGCTGCTCTCCCTTCCCACATGGAACTGCATTCAGTGGAGATATCTGGGACCTGGTAGGGGTAATTCAGACCATATCCTGCTGTGGGTGATGTGCTCAACATGCAGAAGGGGGAGTGGGAACTTCTTCCCCTTTCCAGAGCTGTGGGGGCTGAACTCACCTGGGAACGTAGATGTGCTTCCCCATATTGCAGACGCTTTCCCAGCACATGCCTGACACCCGGACAAATACCTGTCCAGGAGACACAATTGCAACAAAACAAAACAAAACAAAACAAAACAGCTATGTGTGGCTCCCTGGCACCCCCACACCATCTAACCAAGCAGGAGGGGATCAAAAAATCAGCCCTTCTTGGCACCCTAATCTCTGCATAGCTGACCACTACACAGCAGGGCCAAAACTCCCAGCTCAGCTGGGGCTCCAAATGGGCCAAGTGTTCAACTCCCCCATACCTTCAAACCCAACAGGGCTAAACCAGATTTCCAGCCCACTGACACTTCGCCTTGCCTCAGAACACAGCAGGATGGGGAAGACCAAGCATCCCAGCAGGTGGGGAGAAGGTCTCAGCCCATGCACTTGAGGTTGGCAAGACTGATCCTCTTTCTCAAACCACACAGTCTAGTTTCTGACTGACTGTCTGCCCAATGTCCTGGTAGAGAATAGAGGGCCCTTTAAAGTCACTGCTGGGTGTAACAAACAGACCCCTCCACTGGCCCTTAGCACAGCCACATTGCCCCTTTAGCAGTCATAGATTGGAGTGAAAATCCTAGGCTGGTGTTGACATAAAATCACTCTTTCCCTGGGATGGTGTGGTTTGTGTCTCCCAGGTAGACCAAATTCCCACTGATTCCCAACACCCCATGCTATGCAGGCTCCCCTTCCTGTCTCTGTTGCTCTGGATTGAGGATCCTTGAGTGTGGCTGAGACCCCATGTTAACAGAGATAGGGAGCTCTGCTGCTTCAATATCCCTACGACTTCCAAGTGCAAGACACCACACCCTTTCTGTGTCTCCTGTCTTCCTCCATGCCCCTGTCTATAAAATTGTATATCAGCTATAGTTCAACTGTTTTTTTCAAAGTTGATTTCTCTGCAGTTTAGGTGCAAGTCAGGTCCAGGCCTGGGAGCAAGTGGACTGAGCTTTCAGCTATGCTGCTACCATCTTGGAATCCTGGTTTGATCATTTTGACTCACCTACCACAGTATCCTATCTAATAAAAGAGTAATATGCAAATTAACCATCACTCCACTACACCCACAAGCCACGCCCACCAGCCAATCAGGAGCAAATATGCAAATGAACCCAACCAAGATGGCTACAGCCACAGAGAGCAAGAGGGAGGCTTGGGTTTCCCTGGAGATGGAGGAAGCCAAGCTTTCCGCCTGCCCTTGCTGGCCTAGGCCTCCACTCAAGGCTACAAAGTTTCAATGATAGAAGATACATAAACCCAAACAGAAATGGCGACAGCCACGGAGCTGGAAAGTGCAAGAGGCTAGGGTTGCCCCTGGTGATGGAGGAAGCCAAGCTTTCTGCACACCCTGGCCGGCCCAGGCCTCCGCTTAAGGCTACAAAGTTTCAATTATAGAAGATACATAAATCCAAAAAAAAAAAAAGGCTGCCGCCACAGAGCAAGCAGAAGGCTTGGCTCCACTCCATGCTACAAAGTTTCAGTTGTAGAAGATAAATAAACCCCAGATACCAGGACCTCCGCTTGGGTTGCCAGGGGGCATGGCCGGCCTGCAAACCACCACAGGCCCCTCGTCCAGGCCACCTCATGCCCCAAAGGAACCCCCACCCTGATCCGGGACACCCTTCAGGGCAAACCAGCTGGCCCCCACCCATGCACCAGGCTTCCATCCTATCTAATAAAAAAGTAATATGCAGATTGACCATCACTCCAACACACAAGATGGCTGCCCCCATGTGGTCAAAGATCCTGCCCCCATGTGGACACAAGATGGCCACCACAAGATGGCCAGCAGGGGAGGGCAGTTGGGAGGGACCAGGCCTGCAAGGGAGGGCAGTTGGGGGTGATCAGGCTGGCAGGGGAGGGCAGTTGAGAGGGAACAGGTCTACAAGGGAGGTCAGTTGGGGGCGATCAAACCTGCAGGGGAGGGCAGTTAGGGGTGACCAAGCTGGCAGAGGATGGAAGTTGGGGGAGACCAGGCCTGTAGGGAAAGGCAGTTGGGAGGGACCCAGGCCTGCAGGGGAGGGCAGTTGGGGGGGACTCAGGTCTGCAGGGGAGAGCAGTTGTGGGGGACCCAGGCCTGCAGGGGAGGGCAGTTAGAGGTGACAAGGCCTGCAGGGGAGGGCAGTTAGGGGCAAACAGGCTGGCAGGGGAACAGTAGGCATCAATCAGGCTGGCAGGGGAGTGGTTAGGGCAGCCGTGGGAAAACTACGGCCCACGGGCCGGATCCGGCCTGTTTGGCTGTTCTATCCGGCCTGCGGAGCCGACAGAGTGGAGGGTTCTCTTGCTCTCCCCTCTGCTCCTTCACCAGCAGCAGTGTTAACATGGCAACATCGGGAAACACGGCCGCAGCTCCTTCTTCTGAGTGGGCAGATTTATATCAGCCCATTCAGTAGAAGGAACAACCTCTCAAACTTCCAGAGGCTCCTTGTAATGCCTGCGGACGTGTCCCCTGACATCACCCTGGGAATGCGTAGACACGTTATCGTGGTGATGTAGGGAGACACACCCCTGGAGAGCACAGTATCAGAGCATTAGCTAAAAAGGAGACCAACAACACTGTTCCCACTGAAGTTGATGTTTTAAAGACCAAAAACCTTTCAACCCAGTCTACATTGCCATCTACATCTACGTCCCAGGCATAATTTGGAAGTTGCACTAAAGAAAATGTTTAATTTACTGTTTACACATTTTGTTCTTTTCTATTTGTTTTAGTTTTAAATTATTTTATTATATTTAAGTTTAATTTGAAAGGCTTTTGTACCTTTCCTTTGTTAGGCAATTTTATTTTGCCTTTGCCATCTTCAATATAAGGTATGTTATTGTGCTATGATTCCTCCATTTTTTGAAGTTTCAAATTATAATAATTAGTGTTTACATTCTTCTTGTTAAAATGTTTGAAATGAATAAAACTATTGAAATAAAAAAAAAGACCGTACCCTTTTATGTAATGATGTTACTTTGAATTTATATTAGTTCACACAAACACTCCATCCATGCTTTTGTTCCGGCCCTCCGGTCCAGTTTAAGAACCCATTGTGGCCCTCGAGTCAAAAAGTTTGCCCACCCCTGGGTTAGGGGGTGATCAGGCTGGCAGGCAGAAGCGGTTAGGGGCAATCAGGAAGGCAGGCAGGTGAGCAGTTGGGAGCCAGCAGTCCTGGATTGTGAGAGGGATGTCCAACTGCCCATTTAAGCCTGATCTCGGTGGGATCGTGCCTAAACGGGCAGTCGGACATCCCTCGAGGGGTCCCAGATTGAAGAGGGTGCAGGCTTGGTTGAGGGACACCCCCCTCCCCCATGCATGAATTTTGTGCACCGGGCCTCTAGTGTTTAATATAGCAAAACCACATTATGGAACCAAAGACAAGCAATGTCATGCACCATTATTGTTTTATGTTGTATGTGGAATAATTAGACAAACAGATTAAGTGAATGTGTGGTACTTTTATGAGCTTTCTGATCATTATGAGCACCTATTAGCCTTTATTTTTACTTCAAATTTATTGTTTCATCACACTTTCATAATAAATTTCTGCAAAATGCCTTACTGTGGACTCACTCTTTCTGGTTCTGTGAAAGAAGAACTCTTTGTTCTTCCCAAGTGAGGAAGAAATGGGAAGCTTCAATGCCCCTTTCAATTTTGCCTTATCTACAGAAATATGAGAATTTTATTCTTGCTCATGAGTTTTTCACTATTTTTTTTTCTCCTAAAATAGCCGCCTACCACAGTCTCTCTTTCTGCAGTACAAAGAAAGGCACAAAGAACAAAATGGAAGTGAAGTGATAAGTCTAAAAATTAAAATGAGAAATTTCTGCTGAGTTCCTCAGATCATGTGAAATAGATCTGTAAATCAGAGAAGCTAGGACAGATTGAGAAGTCAAACTTTTGTTAAATCAATTATTTTGCAATGCTCAATTTTGCTCTTTCACTTTTCCTTTGTTGTTAGTAATTTTTAGACCATTATATTCTCAGTTGTTAAAGATAACAAGGAAAAAGGATGTTTTTGTGTCCAAAATTATTCTAGGTGGAATGAAGAAGCAGTGTCTTTTGATGTGAATTCAGAAATGGGGTACAAAGGAGAAATTATTTCAAGCCATACTCTACCATTTAGAGACTTTATTCCCAGGATTATTCTTTAATTCAACACTGGAAAATTTTGTTTTATATAACTAGAGGGAATATTTCCTTGGTAAATTCACCAAAAGCTGATATTGGACACCAAAGAATTAAACTGTCTCTGCTTTCATTGATAGATATTACTCTATAATTTTTCTTCAATGATATACTATTCAATCAAGCTAATGCAAACTACCTAATGTTTGATATTTATATATATTTTTGTCCTCAGATTCACAATAATCTTACCTAATAATAGACAAACATGTAAATTGACCATACCTCCGCTACTTCCACCAGCCAATCAAGAGGGAATATGCAAATTAGAAGGACAAAGATGGCGGCCGCCCAGCAGCTCCAGGTGCAGAGTGGCAGGGCGGGGCAGGACGCCTGCTATGAGAGGGAGGGCAGAGGGCAAAGGGATCTACAGAAGCGGCACTCCGCCGCAGCGAAGACAAAGACTGCAGACTCCGGAGTCTGCAGCGAAGATGAAGATGGCAGACTCCAGTCACGGCAGACTCTGACTGGAATCTGCAGTGAAGCAGCAAAGATGAAGATGGCAGACTCTGGCCTGAGTTTGCAACAAAGATGGCATACTCCAGCCGGAGTCTGCAGCGAAAATGAAGGCGGCAGACTCCAGCCTGAGCGAAGGCCTGGGTCCCGGGTGCAGGAGGAAAACCAGTGCTGGAAGCCAAGGGAAGAAAGGCCTATGCAATGAGCCTCTAGTATTTTATATAATTAATCACAAGAAAGCATACTCTCCAGTTAAAGTTCAGCCTTTAAGGAAGAGAGAAATCCAGAGAAAGGAAACTTTTACCAAGTACTATATAGGCCCCAAATTTTGGTTGTGAAGTTTTAGTATATACTAATTGAGAGGCATCTACCCTTTATTTTCCCCCTTTTAATGCTTATGAGATCCATGAGTTTTCACATGTATTGGCAAACTAAATTGAGTTTAGTTTGCCTAACATTTATCACTATTAAAATAAAGCTAGTTACACTAACACACAATACATAAAAATGCCCAGAATCTTGGCCCAATATGATTCTACTCCTGAAAATGATCTCTTCTGTTAACTCTGATTAGGCTGTGTACAGAAGGGGGCAAGTGGCTAGTGTGCCAGGAAAATGGAAACTGTGCTGCACTGCAGACTCTATGAAGGGGAAGAAAGCATCTTCAGCTGACTATTAATCCCAGAAATGAGCTAAATACCTGAGCAATTAGAGCTCTAGATCTATTATCTGGGCTACTTAGTCAGAATCAGACTTTACTTATTGTGTTATTTAGGCTTTTCAAAAGTTGAATGGTAGTTTTTTTATGAGCCTTAGGCTCAAAGAATTTGACAATCCTTTTGTTATACCTGTAATGCTCAGCGTTGCTCTATTTGTACTTACACCAAAATATGTCCAAATATTTTGTCCATATAAATGGAAATATTAGAGTTTATCAAACATTCTAGGCCTACATTTTTCTGAGGGCCTGTACCTATTTCTTATCAGCATCCCTTAGAAAAATCCACACATACATTCCCACTTCTCCACAAAATTAAAACAAAAATAATCAGTCATTAAGGGAGCATAAAGTTGATTTGCTCAATGGACTTAGTTTTGGTTGCCTTCCATATGGATAGTTAGCAAGTCAACATAGCTGACACATTATAGCCTAATGGAAATAAGGGGTTTGGAGAAATCATTGAAGTACTCTGAATCACATTTGCCTGGGTGACCCTTGGTAAACTCATGTAACTTATTTAAGCTTTATTTACCTTAACTGTAAAATGGGGGAATAAAACTGACTTCATAGGGATGCTGTGAGATCACATATAACTTGTAAAATTTTCCTAGTGCAATGTCAATGCTCAAAAATTTGTGGTTGCTCTACAACATGGATGATCCTTGAGGACAATATACTAAGTGAAATAAACCACTCAGTAAAAGATCATAACTGTATGATTCCATTTGTATGAGGTATCTGAAATAGTAAAATTCATAGAAACAGAACATAACACTGTGGTTTCCAAGGACTGGGAAGGGAGCAATTGGTAATTGTTTCTCAATGGGTATAGAGTTTCAGTGTTGCAAGATTAAAAATTTCTAGAGTTCTGTTGCACAACATGTAAATATAGTTAATACAAATGAAATGCATATTTAAAAATGGTTAATATAGTAAATTTTATGTTACATGTTTTACCACAATTAAAAATAAATAAATAACTTTAAAAATAATTAATGGTTGTTACAATTATATCACGATAACTCTAATTTTTGACTAAAATTAATATATTGTTTCTAAGTCTCTTTTCCTATGCATAGACATGGCCTACATATATAACCCAGATCATGAGGAATATCCAATAATTTAGTCAAAAGCCATACTGGGATGAAAATGCAATTACTATGCAAATTAAATGTTGAACCACTCATTAGTCACCTGTATTGGTTTGTGGGAGTCATGGAAAATTAGGATAATAAGTAGGGTACTGTTTCAAGCCAACAGTCAGTAATTTTGGAAGATTTAATTTTTTAAAAATATGTTTTTATTGATTTCAGAAAGAGGAAGGGGAGAGGGAAAGAGAGATAGAAACATCAATGATGAGAGAAAATCATCAGTGGGTTGCCTCCTGCATGCCCTCTAATGGGGATCAAGCCACAACCCAGGCTTGTGCCCTGACCAGGAATTGAACAGTGATCTCCTTGTTCATGGGCCAAGACTCAGCCACTGAGCCACACTGGCCAAGCTAGAAGATTTAATTTTTAACTTGTGGGAAGAGTGAGAGCAAGGTTGGATAGGTGAAGATAGAATCTAAAGCCATGTTGCCCAATAGAACATTCTCTGAGGATGCAAAATGTGATGATTTTGCTTCCACTTGACTGGGCTAAAACATTATTTCTGTGTGTGACTGTAAAGGTATTTCTAGAAGAGATTAACATTTGAATCATTAAATTGAGTAAAGAAGATCTGCCCTCATAAATGTTGGCAGGCCTGATCCAATTTGTTGAGAGGCTGAATAGAACAAAAAGACAAAAGAAGGGCAAAATTTTTATATATTTTTTAAATTGATAAATAATTAGTATATAACATTTTATTAGTTTCAAGTATGCAGCATAAGATTTGATATATGAATATATGGCAAAATTATCACCACAATAATTTTAGTTAACTTCCATCACCACACATAGTTACCATTATTTTTCTTATAATGAGAATTTTTAAGATCTATTAACAACTCTTAAAAATTACAATCCATCATTATTAACTATAACCACTATGCTGTACATTACAACCCCAGGACTTATTTTATAGAAGGTTTGTACTTTTCCACCACCTCACCCACCCGCCCCCAACATCTGCAAATCATCAATCTGTTTTTATATCTATGCCTTTTTTGTTGATTTTTTAAGATTCCACATGAGTGAGATTATACAGTACTTGTCTTTCTCTGTCTGATTTATTTCACTTAGCATAATGCCCTCAAGGTCCATCCATGATGTCAAAAATTACAAGTATTTTTCCTGTGGCTGAATAATAGTCCTTGTGCCGTGTGTGTGTGTGTGTGTGTGTGTGTGTGTGTGTGTGTGTATCACATTCTTAAAAATCTATTAATCCACTAATTCATTTATGGACACTTAGGTAGTTTCCATGTCCTCACTATTTTAAATAATGCTGCAATAAACATAGGATATCTTTTTGAATGAATGTTTTGATTTCTTTCAGATAAATAACCAGGAGTGGAATAGTTGGATATATGGTAGTTGTATTTTTAAGGAGCCTTCATACTGTTGTTCATAGTGGCTAGACCAATTTGCACTCCTGTGTACAGTGCACAAGGGTACCCATTTCTCTACATCAAGCATGTCAAACTAGGAGCCCACGGGCCACAAAAACAAATATTTTTGTGGTCCAGCCAATATAACAGTATATAAGAAACATTTTAATAAAAATTTTGTAACTTAATTTTTACAGTGTCCTGTTATACATAATTATTAATAATGAACTACAATGTTCGCTAATGACAGATTACTATAATCATGTTGCATTCATTTCCCTTATGCGCCTATGTGCAGGCGCACCATTTCTCTCCACTAATACTAGCAGCGAATATTTAAGTAGCCGATTGCCATGTCATTAGTCTTATACTGACTTGTTTGGTGTGCACAACAGGAAATATTTTGCTTTTGGAGAACAAGAAAAATAAGTTTATTTGCATTATGCTTATAAATTTGTGCAGTTATTCAGTGTCTGGTAAGTTAATGTTCAAAAATATTAATTTTTATTAAAATGTTTTATTATTTTATGTTAACAATTTCTCATTTATTTCAGCCCTTTGTATTCAGCATGTCTCTATCGAAATAAACCTACATTTCTATGAAAATTGAAGCCTTTGTTTTTTTGCAGTCCACATAAACTTAACCTTGTTTATTTGGCCCATGTTAGCCTTCAAGTTTGACATGTTTGCTGTACATTCTCAACAAGACTTGTTATTGTTCTTTTGATAAAACCCATTTTAACAGGTATGAGGTGATATCCCATTGTGGTTTTAATTTGTATTTCCCCAATGATTGGTGATGTTGAACATCTTTTCATGTGTCTGTTGGCTATCCGCATGTCTTCTTTGGAAAAATATCTATGTTTTTAATTTTTAATTTCATTTTTAATCTTTATTGTTGAGAGTATTAAAGATGTTACCTTTCCCCACCCCCCCACCATTGCCCCTTCCACCTGGTTCCTGCCCTGTCCCATGCCTTCACCACCCTATTGTCTGTGTCCATAGGTAATGCATATATGCATATAAGATCTCTGGTTAATCTCTCCCCACTCCCCTTCCCCGCTTCCCTCTGAGATTCCATGTCAGTCATGTATATGTTTCATGTATATGCCTCTGGTTCTATTTTATTCATTGATTTATTTTGTTCATTAGATTCCTTGTTCATTTATTTTGCTTTTTAGATTCAAAAATTGATAGACATATTTATTGCCATTTTATTGTTCATATTTTTATTCCTTCTCCTCCTCCTTATTCTTCTCCCTCTCCCTCTCCTTCTTCTTCTTCTTCTTCTTCTTCTTCTTCTTCTTCTTCTTCTTCTTCTTCTTCTTCTTCTTCTCCTTCTCCTTCTCCTTCTCCTTCTCCTTCTCCTTCTCCTTCTCCTTCTCCTTCTCCTTCTCTTTCTCCTCCTCCTCCTCCTCCTCCTCCTCCTCCTCCTCCTCCTCCTCCTCCTCCTCCTCCTCCTCCTCCTCCTCCTTCTTCTTCTTCTTCTTCTTCTTCTTCTTCTTCTTCTTCTTCCTCTTCTTCTTTTCCCTCCCCCTCCACCTCCCCCTCCACCTCCTCTTCTTCTTTTTCTTTCTTCTTGTTTCTCCTCCTCTTCCTCTTCCTAAAACATACTCTTCAACATTTCATGTAATACTGGTTAGTGGTGATGAACGCCTTTAGCTTTTCTTTTCTTTTCTTTCTTTCTTTTTTTTTTTTTTTTTGTCTGTGAAGTTCTTTATCTGACCTTCAATTTTAAATTATAGCTTTGCTGGGCAGAGTAATCTTGGTTGTGGGTCCTTGCTATTCATAACTTTGAATATTTTTTAAAAAATATTTATTGTTGAAAGTATTATATATTGTCTACCTTTCCCCCCATTGACCTCTTCCAGTCTGCCCCCCTCCACCCCAGGCCCTCACCACCTTATTGTCTGTGTACATGGGTCATGCATATATGCATACAAGTTCTTTGGTTGATATATTTCCACCCTCTGACTCACCCTCCCCCGCCTTCCCTCTGAGGTTCAACAGTCTGTTCCATGTTTCCATGTCTCCTGATCTATTATGTTCATCAGTTTATTTTGTTCTTGCCACTCCCTTATGGCCTGCATAATTTTTGTTGAGAAATCATTTGAGAGTTGTATGGGTGCTCCCTTGTAGGTAACTAACTTTTTCTCTTGCTGCTTTTAAGATTCTCTCTTTGTCTTTAACCCTTGACATTTTAATTATGATGTGTCTATTTAGATCATAACCAGACTGTTGTTATTTTTACTATTGAGTTGTATGAGTTCTTTATATATTTTTATATTTGCTCCTTATCAGATATATAACATGGAAATATTTTCTCTTATTCCATAGGTTTGCCTTTTTTATTTTGTTTATGGTTTTCTTTGATGAGCAGAAACTATTTCATTAGAAATAGCCCGTTCTTTATTTTTGCTTTTGTTGCATTTGCTTTTGTTGTCAAATCCAAAAATCCATCACCAAGGCAAATGTGAAAGATATTACCACCTATGTTTCTTCTAGGAGTTTTGTGGTTTCAGGTCACATGCTAAAGTCTTTAATTCTTTTTAAGTATATTTTTCGTTACGTGTAAGATAGTGGTCCAATTTCATTTTGTACATGTGACAGTCCAGTTTTCCCAATACCATTTATTGAAGAAACCGTCATTTTCCCCATTGTTTACTCTTGATTCCTTTGTCATATATTAATTGGCCAAATATGCATGGGATTTTTTTTTATCTACCATCATATTTGATCCATTAATCTCTTTCAGTTTTATGTCAATACCATACCATTTTGTAATATAGTTTAAAATCAGGAGACATAATGCCTCCACCTTTGCTCTTCTTTCTTAAGATTGCTTTAGCTATTGTGGTCTTTTTGGATTTGTACAAATTTTAGAATTGTTTGTTCTATTTTTGTGAATATTGCCATTGACATTTTGGTAGGTAGTGCATTGAATGTGTAGATTGCTTTTGGTAGTGTGGATATTTTAGCAATATTAATTCTTCCAATCCATGAGCATGAACTATCTTTCTTTTTTCTTTTTTTATTATTTTCAACTAGAGACCTGGTGCACGAAATTCATGCACTGGGGATAGGGAAGTCCCTCAGCTTGGTCTGCACCCTCTCGCAGTCTGGGAGCCCTCAAGGGATGTCCGACTGATAGCTTAGGCCTGCTCCCCGCCACAGGGAGCGGGCCAAAGCCATCAGTTGGACATCCTTAGCATTGCCACGGGGGCAGGAGAAGCTCCCATTACTGCTGCTGTGCTTGCCAGCTGTGAGCCCAGCTTTTGGCTGAACAGTGTTCCCCCTGTGGGAGCACACTGACCACCAGGGGGTAGCTCCTGCATTGAATGTCTGCCCCCTGGTGGTCAGTGGGTGTCATAGTGACCAGTCATTCTGTTGTCACACTGAAACCGGCTCTCCAACATCCCCCAAGGAGTTCCGGATTGTGAGAGGGCGCAGGCCAGGCCGAGAGACCCACCAGTGCACGATCAGGGCCAGGGAGGGACCATGGGAGGGCTGTAGGGTGTGTCTGGCTCGTCTTGCCCAGTCCCAATAGACTGGACCCCAGCAGCAATCTAACCTACTGGTCAGAGCGTCTGCCCCTTGGTGGTCAGTGCATGTCATAGTAAGCAGTTGAGTAGCCTTAGCATATCATTAGCATATTATGCTTCGATTGGTTGAATGGCTGACCAGACGACTGGACACTTAGCATATTAGGCTTTTATTATATAGGATAATGTAAATATATCATAACAGAGGCTGCATGGTAAGGCCTAAGATGTCCCCTCTATTAAAGAAATCGGGAACCATATTGTCACACACTAATTCAGTGAACATCTCCAGCGCTTTCTCTAGCCCTGAGCAGTCTTTCTTTGGGTTCCCAGGTGACGGAATTTCTACCAATGACCCCTGACGGCCCCTCTGAGGAGACACTGCTGACAGATACCGCACTGGTTTATCTGACTCTTGGATTTGTTTTGTTTTGTTCATTTGTACATTTCTTACAGTGGAATCTGTGTCTGACATGCTAGACTTGGACTGTTTCACATTGACAAAAGGATCTGAGTCTCTAGGACCCCAAGCAAGATGGCCTCTGCAAGGCCTCCTGGAAGATCTGACAACTGCCCATGGGGATCATGGAGAATGGACCCTTCATCTCCTCGGACAAACAGTTGGAAGGAGTCACACGTTTCCCAACATTTAGGGTCCCGGCAACACTGTGACGGGGTCCAGGGTGACTGATGTCCATGGTGAGCAGACCCCAGTGGCCCCAGTGTCCTGCCTTGTGTGAACGTTTCCTCTCGAGTGTGGGAGAGGCCATGGCTGCTCCTAACAGCCCAACCAGGGAGCCGGGATATGGCTCTTGTGGCTCCCTGGGGCCTGTCTTGCTCGGTAGTGGAGTTGGGGGAGGACCCCTTGGGAAATGGAGAAGCTGTGGCAAGGAGCCGAGGTGGCCTCTAGGACCTCAGGGGGTCTCTGTCCACAGCCAGCATGCAGCTGGGCCTCTAGTCAGTCCCCAGAACGGATTCTGCCAGCGTCCCGACGAGCGAGCGAGGGCCAGAAGGCTTCCCGCTCACTGCAGCCTTGCATAGCACGTGAGAGCAGGAGCAGAGGGCCCGCTAAGCTACCCCACTCTGACCACAGGACCTGTGAGACCAGGCCTGTTGTTGGCTGAGTCCACGGGGGTTTTACTGCCCCCACTGCCCTCTGCCACCACCTCCCTTCTCGTGCAGCACTGCTGTCTGCCTGCACCGCTCAGTGTCCCCCGCCCCCCGCCTCGCAGTGTATTCCTGAGTGCACCTTGCTTTCTGAAGTGCTGGCCTCACCCTCCTCGCCACTTAGTCTCCACTTGCTCCCTCATTGGCCACAGAGCCTCTGACCCCATGCCCATGGGGGCCAGTTTCCATCCTCCTATAATGAAGGACCACACACATGGGCTGACAGCAACACACGCTGATGGACTTGCAGTTCTGTCCGTAGGGACACAGCAGCAGCACTGAGTGTGGCAGGAGCGTCTCTGACCAGGAGCTTGGGAGATCCACTGGCTCAGAGTCCAGCCTCTTCCTTCAGCAATAAAGCGGAGCCCCTCACACTTCCTCAGGTCCTCCTTCTGCCTCCCTCAGCCCTGTGCGAGGACTCCTGCCATCACAGAGGCCCAGGGATTCAGGCACTCTCCCGCCTCATTCAGCTGAGGCACCATCGCAATTCCACCCGTTTAGCTTTGCATGTGGCCCTGTAACACCTGAGGATGGGATGCAAATTTCACAGCCGGTTTTCCTGCCTTCACACATTGTGAGAGCTGTACATTCAGACAATGGTCTGAGACCTCCCTGAAGCCTGGGGTTCACCCTCCAGGGGACGTACACCCTCAGGAGACCCTGAAATGCACAGAATGCTTACATCTAATGGCTCCACTCCCCGTGGACTCCCTGGCACTGGGCACGCCCTGAAGATATATTTTAAGGGGGGCATTTAATGGTTCACAAACCACATCATAAAAATAATGGCTGGGTCCGCCTTCTTGGAAAACGTCTCCCAGTTTGGTCTTCACGGTTCACACCCTCTTATTCTCCTGAAGGGGTTGGAGGTGCAGCCGTGATGATGAGCTGAGCAGTGAGAGCGCTAGAGCACCTCAGAGCCAGTGCCAGGCCTGCAGAGTGGGGGTCAGAGGGGCAGCCACTGCATCACAGCCCCCAGCAGCAGTCGTTTCAGGGGCTCTGCTGGGTGAATCCCTGGCATGCATCAATGGTCTCAATGGGAGTCCCAAATTTCCCAATAAGTCTCCAAACAAAATTAATTTTAATGGCTTTAATTAGCCTTAATGGACTATTCTTATTAGTATCTGCTCCTTTTGTGATGTTGTTGAGGAAATAGAGAGGAGCAAACCAACAGGCCAATGAGGGAAACGATTGGTCCAAAATCTTTTGAAATTAATTTCCTGTGTACTATCTACTCACATCTCCTTCCGTGTGCAGTGCACACTTCATCTGGAGCGGGGCGTGTGACCTGAAGGAAGCACAGGGAGAGCAGTAACCGCTGGTGCTGTAGAGCAGTAACAGCACTAGATGGCGCTGCTGGCATATCCTTTCTTCCTTGTGGAGTGTCTAGGGAGGGGAAGTAGCTGCAGTGCCCGAGGCCAAGTTCCAGGAGGCCAGGAGTGCTATCAGGATCATGCCAGCGGTGGTGCCTGTCCCATCCTCCGGAGATTGTACCTACAGGACTACTAAGGAAGCCAGTCACCAGTTTCGCCCCACCTCTGCCACCCATTGATCGGAGTCTGAGGGCCAGGAGGAGGGACCAAGAGGCCTGCCTTCCAGCTGCTCGCCAGTCTTCATGCCACTCAGGTTCCCTGTTAACCATCTCCTGATCAATAGGAGCTTGCGGGCAGGGGGAGGGACCAAGTGGTCTGCCTCCTCCCCGCCTCACCAGTCGCTGCTGCCAGGGATTCCTTGGAGCCTGAGGGACCCCTGTTCCCCGTTAGCCATCCCCTGATCAATGAAGCCTGAGGGCCGGGGAATGGACCTGTCGTCCATTAGGTGGTTATGGACCCTGAGTTTTTATATATTAGGATTACAGTTTACATTCCATGCTATTTTGTATTAATGTCAGATATGCATAAAGTAGTGGTTATATAAGCAAGAAAGTGTACATAAAACAGCATGCAAGTCATTTTCTTCAAGGTCCTACTTAAGTGCCTGCCTTAAGAGCACAAACTCATTGGTTACTGGAAATGTTGTGGGGGGGACACTTTGTAAAGTATATGAAATATCTTTCTTTTAAATTGTGTCTTCATCAATTTGATTCATCAATGTCTTATAGTTCTCATTTTTAATGACTTTGGTTAAATTTATTTTTAGGTATTTTATTATTCTGATGCAATTGTAAGTGGAAATGTTTTCTTGATTTCTCTTTCTGATAGTATATTATTAGTATTTAGAAATACAACTGTTTTTTGTATATTGATTATGTATTCTGCTATTCTTGGTATGTGACTGAGGCGGGAGAGTGCCCTGAATCCCTGGGCCTCTGTGATAGTAGTTCCATTCTAGTTTATCCTTAGATATTTTTAATTCCTCCTTTGATTTCTTCTTTGATTCATTTGTGTCAGTAGGTTAGTGTTTAATCTCCACATATTGGTAAATTTTCCATTTTAGTCTTGTAATTAATTTCTGATTTCATACCATTGTGATTGGAAAAGATGCTTGATATAAATCTGATCTATCCTGGAGATTGTTCCATGTGTGCTTGAGAAAAATGTGTATTTTGTTGCTTTTGGATGATATGTTCTGTATATATCCACTAAGTTGTTCTGAATGACATTTTGTTTAAGGCCAATGTTTTCTTATTGATTTTCTGAGTGGATGATATACCTATTGAGGAAACTGGGAAATTAAATTTCTCCTAAATTATTTCATGCTATTTCTTCCTTTAGGTTTGTTAATATTTACTTTATATATTTAAGTGCTCCTTTGTTGGGTGCATAAATATTTACAAATGTTATATACTCTTTTTGGATTGAACCCTTTATCATTATATAAGGACTTATTTGTCTCTAAGTACAGGCTTATCTTAAAGTCTATTTTGCCTGATATAAGTATAGCTATCCCAGTTTTCTTTTGGTTCTTGTTGCCTAAAATATCATTTTCCATTTCTGATTTTATTTATTTGGTCCTCTCTCTTTGTTTCTTGATAAGTCTGGCTAAAAGTTCCTCTATCTTGTTTATCTTTTCAAAGAACTAGCCTTTGGTTTCATTGATCTTTTGTATTGTTTTTCAGTCTCTATGTCATTTATTTCCACTTTGATCTTTATTATTTCCTTCATTCTACTTACTCTTTTTTTAACAATTTAATCGCATCTTTAATTAACGTAATTACATAAGACACTTAAAATATTAATAAGTATATAGGCATTTAAAATATGTATCAGAATAGCATACCAACTTTTGTCATTAAATTCATTTAAGTTTGACATGTTAATTCAATAAATATTAGTATGTGAAGATGAAATAAATTTCATTTAAATTAAGTTTTGTTTTCACCTGGTTTGACTTATGCATTTTCTAATGCACTATGAATAATGAGCCCTTTTAACAGCTGAACACAAACATCAAATTTTATTGATAGAACTAAAGGCCCAGTGCATGAATTCATGCATGGGTGGGGTCCCTCTGGGTGGCCTGCAGGGATCAGGTTGAAATCCGCAGTCCAATGCCGCCTGCAGCTCCTACCTGCAGCTCTTGCTCATCCCAGCCCCACTGTGCCTGCTGCAGGCTCACGCCCAATCAGTCCCAATCAGGAGAGGCTCACGCTGCTGCAGGAGTACTCAACAGCCATGAGCCCTGTGTCTAGTGCCCTCCCAAGAAGAGTAGCCTGCAGGATGGGGCTGAAACCGGCTGTCTGACATCCCCCAGGGGTCCCAGATTATGAGAGGGCACAGGCCAGGCTGAGGGACCCCACTGGTGCACTATCAGGCTGGGGAGAGACCATGGGAGGGCTCCAGAGCATGTCCGGCCCATCTCAGTCCCAATTGGCTGGACCCCAGCAGCAAGCTAACCTACCGGTCAGAGCATCTGCCCCCTGGTGGTCAGTGCACACCATAGCAACTGGTCGACAGGTCAACTGTCTGCCCCCTGGTGGTCTGTGCACGTCATAGCGAGCAGTTGAGCAGCCTTAGCATATCATTACCATATTACACTTTGATTGGTTGTTCGGTTGTTCTGCTCTTTGGTCTATTTGCATATTACCTTTTTATCATATAGGATATTTTGCTTAGTGCTAAAGTACACAAAGTTTACTTTTGCTGGAAGCATGGTTTTTATTCTTTATAAGGCTCTGATAAGGAATATACCTCCACTGATATAAAAATAAAAACAGCAGTTGGGAAAGCACAAGGCAGCAATAGCAATATTATTTTGCCAACTTTCCCCTGGATGTAACTAATCTAGTTGGTTTGGCCTAGAAGGATCATTTTATTGTATGCAATATTCATCTCAAAAATATTTAACTAACTCAAATTCAAATCATAAAACAGAGAGGCAAAGAATATAAGAATGAGCAGTTTCTGATCACCTGCATAGGGCCCAATATTTAAATCTATTTTGTGCAAAGCAAAAATGTCAAATTATTTAAATTAATTGTAATGGCTTTTAGCTATGTGACGAGTAAAAAATGTAGAGTTTGGAAATCATGTTTATATTATTTTCTTTTATAAAAATACAATTACTAAAATACTATTCTGTAAAAATTATATGTAATAATTTCATTATTGCTATGTAGTTTTAACCAAATTTTTAAGACAAGAGACGTTTTTACTTAAATGTCATTTTATACATAATCACTGATTAAAATAATTATTTTCCTACTTGTTTGCATGCTAAATTTTTCTGTTTTAGAAAGTAATAAACTATCACAATAAAATACTCAAAAAGTAACAGAAAAATCTTTTTTTGAGAGTATAATTTATATCTTTTTTTGGATCATCTATTTTTTTTTCTTTATTGATTAAGGTATTACATATGTGACCTTATCTCCCCATTGCCCCCCCACCTCCCCACTCATGCCCTCACCCCCTTAGTGTCTGTGTCCATTGGTTAGGCTTATATGAATGCATACAAGTTCTTTGGTTGATCTCTCCTCCTTTCCCCCACCCTCCCCAGCCTTTTTTCTGAGGTTTGATGGTCTGATTGATGCTTAACTGTCTCTGGATCTGTTTTTGTTCATCAGTTTTACTCTGGGTTTTTCTTGTTGTTATCTTTCTAATTATTTTAATTGTAGTGGAGGCAAAAAGGGAGAAAATGAGAGACACCTGTAATACTGTCAATAATTTAAAAAATCTTCTTCCATCCCTTTACTTGCAATATGTGTATATCCTTACATCTGAAATGAGTCTTTTGTAGGCAGCATATATATGAGATTTGTAATTGTATCCATCCAGCTACTCCATGTCTTTTGTTTTAAGAATTTAGGCTATTTATATTTAAAGTAATTATGGATAGGTACAGCATTATTGCCATTTTTCATTGTTTTTAGCTGTTTTATAATTCTTTGTTTCTTTTTTCTCTTACTCTCTTCCTTTGTGATTTGATGACTTTCTGTGGTGGTATGCTTATATTCCTTTCTCTTTATTTTTTGTGTCTCAATTATAGGTTTTTGCTTTGTGGTTACCACAAAGATTACATTAAACAACTTATATTAATAGAGTCTATTTTAATTTGATAAGAACTTAAATACAAATGCCTTCAAAAGCTCATTATAAACCCCAACACAGACACAGCAATCCATAATTGGGAGAGAAATCACAATTCTTATAATCTCCCTGTGCATTGACATGTTTGCCCTTTTAGTCTTCAACTAAAATTATTGCCAAATTGATGTTTCTAATTTTTTGGTGATATTCATGCAAACAACCATCTATATGTGAACCCATCCATCAAATATTTTGGGAAATAAATTAATAAATAAGTGTGTAACATATGGTTTATGCAGAAATTATGGGTTTCTGTCTCTGTGCGTGCGAATTTAAAATAACTACCAATGAGCCCTAGCCAGTTTGGCTCAGTGGATAGAGTGTTGGCCTGTGGACTGAAGGGTCCAGGGTTCGATTCTGGTCTTGGGCACATGCCCTGGTTGCGGGGTCGATCCCCAGTAGGGGGTGTGATCAATGATTCTTCCTTATCATTGATGTTTATATCTCTCTCTTTGTTTACCTTCCTCTCTGAAGTCAATAAAAATATATTTTAAAAAATAAAATAACTACTTATGAAAGGCTGTTTTATCATGGTGAGTTGCATTTTACTCCCTTCCCCTCCTATCCATTTTCCTCTTTCCTCCTATGTTACCAACAAGCTCACATCCAGCAATATTTGTGTTTGTGCTCTGGAAGGATGAAAAAACATACTTTAATTAATGGTAACCCTTTAGAAGGAAGTGTACTTGAGTGAGAACTACATTCCAGTGTTGGAAAACACCCCAAATTGCTATAAAAGGAACTTGCATCAATGTTTTTCTGCCTTACCTTTTCACAGAAGCAAAAAATACCTTCTTGGAATACACAAGCAAACACAATTTTCTTAGAAATGAAATAAGTAAGGAAGCCTCTCTTCTTCATTAAACATATTGGTAGAGTTGTTGCTGTTTAGTAAATTTCCTTATAATGAATTGTAAAAACGCAAGATGTAAAGTGTGCTGACGGGCACCTAGGCTGTTTCCAAATCTTAGCTATTGCAAATTGTGCTGCTATGAACATAGGGGTGCATATACCCTTTCTGATTGGTGTTTCTAGTTTCTTAGGATATATTCCTAGGAGTGGGATTACTGGGTCAAATGGGAGTTCCATTTTCAGTTTTTTGAGGAAACTCCATACTGTTCTCCACAGTGGTTGCACCAGTCTGCATTCCCACCAGCAGTGCACGAGGGTTCCTTTTTCTCCGCATCCTCGCCAACACTTGTTGTTTGTTGATTTGTTGATGATAGCCATTCTGACAGGTGTGAGATGGTATCGCATTGTCATTTTGATTTGCATCTCTCGGATAATTAGTGACTTTGAGCATGTTTTCATGTGTCTCTTGGCCTTCCGTCTGTCTTCTTTTGAAAAGATTCTATTTAGGTCCGTTGCCCATTTTTTTATTGGATCATTTATCTTCCTTTTATTAAGTTGTATAAGCTGCCTGTAGATGTTGGAGATTAAACCTTTATCAGTGATAACATTTGCAAATACGTTCTCCCATACAGTGGGATTTCTTGTTGTTTTGTTGATGGTTTCTTTTGCTGTGAAAAATCTTTTTATTTTGATGTAGTCCCATTTGTTTATTTTCTCTTTGGCTTCCGTTGCCCTAGGGGCAGTATCAGTGAAGAAGTTCTTTTGGCATATGTCTGAGATTTTGCTGCCTGTGGATTCCTCTAGTATTTTTATGGTTTCCCGTCTTATATTTAAGTCCTGTATCCATTTTGAGTTTATTTTTGTGTATGGTGTAAGTTGGTGATGTAGTTTCATTTTTTTTTGCATGTATCTGTCCAATTTTCCCAACATCATTTATTGAAGAGACTGTTTTGACTCCATTGTATGTTCATGCCTCCTTTGTGAAATATTAATTGAGCATAGTGGTTTGGGTCGATATCTGGATTCTCTATTCTATTCCATTGATCTATATGTCTGTTCTTGTGCCAGTACCAGGCTGTTTTGAGGACAGTGGCTTTTTAATACAGCTTGAAATCTGGTATTGAGATCCCTCCTACTTTATTCTTCTTTCTCAGGATTACTGTGGCTATTCGGGGTCTTTTTTTATCCCAGATGAATTTTTGGAGAGTTCTTTCTAGGTCTGTGAAATATGCCATTGGTATTTTAATGGGGAGTGCATTGAATATATAGATTGCTTTGGGTAGTATGGACATTTTAATGATGTTGATTCTACCAATCCATGAACATGGTATGTTCTTCCATCTGTTTACATCTTCCTCTATCTCTTTTTCCAGTGTCCTGTAGTTTTCCGCATATAGGTCTTTTACCTCCTTGGTTAGGTTTATTCCTAAGTATCTTAATTTTTTTGGTGAGATGGTAAAAGGGATTAATTTTTTAATCTCTCTTTCTGTAAGTTCACTATTGGTGTATAGAAATGCCATAGATTTCTTGGCATTAATTTTGTATCCTGATACATTGCTGAATTCATTTATTAAGTCTGTTAGTTTTTTGATGGAGTCTTTCGGGTTTTTTATGTACAATATCATGTCATCTGCAAATAAGGACAGCTTTACTTCTTCTTTTCCAATTTGGATGCCTTTTATTTCTTCTTCTTGTCTAATTGCAATGGCTAATACTTCCAGTACTATGTCAAACAGGAGTGGTGAGAGTGGGCATCCCTGTCTTGTTCCTGTTCTTAGGGGAAATGGTTTTAGTTTTTGCCCATTGAGTATGATGTTAGCTGTGGGTTTATCATATATAGGTTTTATTATGTTGAGGTATGATCCTTCTATTCCCACCTTGTTGAGAGTTTTTTATCAAGAAAGGTTGTTGGATTTTGTCAAATGCTTTTTCTGCATCAATTGATATGACTATGTGATTTTTATCTCTCAATTTGTTTATGTGATGTATCACATTTATTGATTTGCGGATATTGTACCATCCTTGCATTTCTGGATAAATCCTACTTGGTCATGGTGTATGATCTTTCTGATGTAGTGCTGGATCCGATTTGCTAGAATTTTGTTGAGGATTTTGGCATCTACGTTCATGAGGGATATTGCCCTGTAATTCTCCTTCATTGTGTTGTATTTATCTGGTTTTGGTATTAGGGTGATGCTGGCTTCATAGAAGGAGCTTGGAAGTGTTCCTTCCTCTTGAATTTTCTGGAATAGTCTGAGGAGGATAAGTTTTAGTTCTTCCTTGAATGTTTGGTAAAACTCTCCTGTGAAGCCAACTGGCCTTGGGCTTTTGTTTGCTGGAAGCTTTTTGATGACTGCTTCAATTTCTTCCATAGTTACTGGCATATTGAGCTATTTAGATTCTTCCTGATTGAGTTTTGGAAGGTTATATTTTTCTAGGAATATGTCCATTTCCTCCAGGTTGTCCAGTTTGTTGGAATAGAGTTGTTCATAGTATTTTTTAAAATATATTTTATTGATATTTTACAGAGAGGAAGGGAGAGGGATAGAGAGCTAGAAACATCGATGAGAGAGAAACATCGATCAGCTGCCTCCTGCACACCTCCCACTGGGGATGTGCCCGCAACCAAAGTACATGCCCTTGACCGGAATTGAACCCGGGACCCTTCAGTCTGCAGGCCGACGCCCTATCCACTTAGCCAAACCGGTTTCGGCTGTTCGTAGCATTTTTTAACAATCCTTTGTATTTCGGTGGGATCTGTTGTTATTTCACCTCTTTCATTTCTGATTTTGTTTATTTGGTTCCTCTCTCTTTCTTCTTGGTGAGCCTGGCTAGAGGTTCATCAATCTTGTTTATCCTTTCAAAGAACCAGCTCTTGTTTTTTTTGATCTTTTGTATTGTTTCTTTGGTCTCTAGGTTGTTTATCTCCGCTCTGATCTTTATTATTTCCTTCCTTCTGCTTACACTGGGCTTTTCTTCTTGCTCTTTTTCTAACTCTTTGTGTTGTTGGGTTAGGTAATTTATTACCATTGTTTCTTGTTTTTTGCAGTAGGTTGGTAGAGCTATGAACTTCCCTCTCAAGACTGCTTTCGCTGTGTCCCATGGATTTTGGATTGTTGTGTTTTCATTGTCATTTGTTGCCATGATGTTTTTTATTTCTTCCTTGGTCTCCCTGGTAACCCAGTCATTGTTTAATAGCATGCTGTTTAGTCTACATGTTTTTTATTTCTTTGGATTGTTTTTATTGTAGTTGATTTCCAGTTTTATGCCACTGTGGTCTGAGAAGATGCTTGATATGATTTCTATCTTCTTGAATTTGAAGAGACTTTGCCTATGTCCCAACATATGGTCCATCTTAGAAAATGACCCATGTGCATTTGAGAAGAATGTATATTCTGTGGCTTTGGGGTGAAATGTTCTGAAGATGTCAATTAATTCCATCTGGTCTAGTGAGTCATTTAGGATTGATGTTTCTTTGCTGATGTTTTGTTTAGAGGATTTGTCCAGTGGTGATAGTGGGACATTAAACTCTCCTACTATGATTGTATTGCTGTCAATCTCTACCTTGATATACTCCAGGAGTTTTTTTTATGTATTTGGGTGCTACTGTATTGGGTGCGTATATGTTTACCAGAGTTATTTCTTCTTGTTGGATTGCTCCCTTTAGTATTATGAAGTGGACTTCTTATCTCTTGTTATGTCCTTCACTTTGAGATCTAATTTGTCAGATATAAGTATTGCTACCCCAGGTTTTTTTTCATTTCCATTCGCCTGGAAAACCTTTTTCCATCCCTTCACCCTCAGTCTGTGTGCGTCTTTTTTTCTGAGGTGGTTTTCTTGTAGACAGCAGATATATGCATCTTGTTTTCTTATCCAATCCATTACCCTATGTCTTTTGATTGAGGCATTTAATCCATTTACATTTCAAATCATTATTGATTGGTACTTAGTTGTCGCCATTTTTATTCTTTACCCCTGTGTTCTTTCTTCGCTTCCTATTTCTTTTTCTTTCTTTCTTTTCTTTTCTTTTTTTTTTTTACAGCAGACCCTTCAGCATTTCTTGCATTGCTGGTTTGGTGGTAATAAATTCCCTTAGTCCTTTTTTGTCTGTGAAGCTCCGGATTTCACCTTCAATTTTGATTGATAGCCTTGCTGGGTACAGTATTCTTGGATTCAGACCCTTCCTTTGCATGACTTTCTATATTTCATTCCATTCCCTTCTGGCCTGATGAGGTTCTATTGAGAAATCAGTTGCTAGTCTGATGGGGGTTCCTTTGTATGTAACTTTCTGTCTCTCTCTTGCCGCTTTTAAGATTCTTACTTTGTCATTGGTGTTTGCCAATTTAATGATCATGTGCCTTGGCGTCGGTTTTTTGGGGTTCATTTTGCTTGGGACTCTGTGAGCTTCTTGGATTTGTGCGGGTTTTTTCTTCCCTATATCAGGGAAATTTTCTGTCATTATTTCTTCAAACAGGTTTTCTATTCCTTGCTTAGCTTCCTTTCCTTCTGGAACCCCTATTATATGGATGTTGTTTTGTTTCCTGTTGTCCCAAAGTTACCTTAGGCTCTCCTCCTGCTTTTTAATTTTTTTTTTCTAGAAGTTGCTCTACTTGGGTATTTTTTCCCATCTTGTCTTGTAGCTCACTGATGCGGTCCTCTGCTTCTTCTAGTCTACTCTTGATGCTTTCTATTGAGTTCTTTACAGCAGCGATGTCATTTTTCATTTCTTCTTGGTTCTTCTTTATTTCCTCTTGGTTCTTGCTCATATTGTTGAATTTGTCTTCCATTCGTTTCAGCTACCTTATGACCATTTCTCTGAATTCTTTCTCTGGAAGGTTGCTTGCCTCCATTTCCTTTACTTCCTTTTCTGGTAATGCCTGCTTTTCTTTCATATGCCGGCTGTTTCTTTGTCTCCCCATGGTCTCTCTTCTCTGGATGTGTGGTTATGTAGTTCTCTCTCTCCTGCGTTGATTTAAAGGCACAAAATACAGCACTACCAGGTACACCACACAAGGCACTGAACAGAAATGTATTCACGATATTAATAACCTCCAATAAAGGTGACCACCAGAGAAAGGCAAATTAGGGGATAGGAGAGAAAGAAGAAGAGGAAAAAGAAAGAAAGGAAAAAAAAGGATTGTCAAAATGAAATTGGGAAAGGAAAAAAAAAGTAAGAGAGACAAGAAAGAGACTAAGAGAGAAAGGGGAACAAACTATATATATGGGGATAAAACTCCAATAGAACAATCACTAATCCCAGCAAATGCCCGCAACAAGTACCTGGGGATTAATACAAACTACAACACCAACTAATATTGAGAGAGGCAAGGGAAAACAGAAGCACAAAACAAACAAAAAATAAACAAACAAAAGAAGAATAAGCAAAACAATCTCACAAAAAAGCATAAAAATTCGATATAATCCAAATTCAAGCGAACAACAACAAAAGGCCAGAGAGAAAAACTATTTTTTGGATAGTTAAGACAGTGAAGAGAGAGGTGTGTAAGGACTTGGAGCAGGGGATTGGAGATTAGATATGTAAGTAGGGTGAAATTTTAACGGGGTAAACAGAAAGAATAGGGGAAATCTAAAGCAGGAAAGGGGTAAGATAAACAGGACACCGAAAAGGGGAAGGTTAGGAAGAGTGTGATGGCATAAAGGTAGAGTTGAGATAAAGTAAAACGATGCTAAAGGAAAGATGAAAATAGAATGTAGAACACTAATCCCAAAGTAAAATGAAGAGAAAATAAAATGACACTTAAAAAAAAAAGATAAAATAGCAGTAGCAATAATACGAATTGAAAATAAAAATGTAATAATTAAAAAAGTAAAATCAAGTGAGGAAAAAAGAAAAAAAATTAGTTTCTTGAGTAAAAGATGCAAAAAATGAAAATTAAAAAATAAAAATAAAATGTGGAGTAGTGAAGGTCATTCACTTCCTCTGTTGTTCTGTTTGGCACGCCTGTTTCTCAGTCTGGACAGTATTGCAGTTCCCTGCGTTCCACTACTCTTCAGTGTTGTAAGCCAGTCCTCATTTTAAGCAGGCTGTGTGTCTTAATTTCTCTTATTCCTTTATTTTTGATTACACAAGAGTCAATTTGTGATTCAGCCCCTGGGTGGCAGTGTTTCTGGATTGACTTCCGGGTCTATATATGGCCTTTCTAGGCAGTGTTAGAGCCTTCTTTCCCTGTGGCACTCACTACTGGTTTTTGGGAGTAGGCCTGCCTCAGAGCTGGCTCTCTGATGGTTACTCCCCGCTCCGATCCCCAGGTTCCAGAAAAACAACTTTCCCCTGCAGTCTCCCAGGGTGTCCCCAACTGGGTGATCCTATGTATTGGGCTTAGTAATCAGAAGCAAGAATTTCAAGAGGAAAAAGCCCAAGTGTTCGAACTCGGGGGCTGCTCGTAAGTCTAAGCAACAGGCACACCTTGAAATTCTTAGGCTGCCCCGGCAAGTCAGATCAAAATGGGTTGCTTTTTAGAGAGCCCTTCTGTTAGCAGCTCTGAGGACACCCTTCCACATTCATTTATCACGCCAGCCCCAACAGCCACGGATTTTTCTAGGCTCAGACTTCCCTGGTCCTCCAGCTCCCACAGAACGCACGTTCCTCTCTCCTGCCGGGACCAGAGACCTCACCTTATCCCAGGCGAAATCTGACCTTTCCGTGGTGGAGTGTAGAGCTCCTCTGAATCCACGTGTTTGCTCCAACTGAGGACTGGTGTTCTGGGGCTCGCAGCTGTTCCGTGGGTGCCGCAGTTGTGGATTCTCAGGCTTCCGATAAGCTCCACTTTCCCGTTCAAGATGGTGCAGATTCTGAGTCCAAGCCCGCAGCTCTGGGAGGGGACCCAGCCGCAGTGGGTGCTGTCAGGTCAGGGGAACACCATCTAGCAGTCCCCCACCTTCTTCTGGAGTTTAGATGTCCCTTAACTTGCCAACAAACACTCCTCGTGCGATCCTCAGCTGTTCTTTCTTTCTACTCCGGGACAAGGCTTGGAACACGTCTGTCTATTCCGCCGCCATTTTTCCTCCCCCACAGTTTTTCTTTTTAGGATTTACACAAAGCCTTGGAGTAGGTCCAGGGCACAGCCACAAATAAGACTCAATCCGAACCCATTCTTTTTTCACTATAACGTTTTTTTTCCATTCATCTTCCTGATTTTGAGTCTCTGTCAAAACATAGGTGATGGTGGGTGGCTCCCTTGTCATAAAAATCTCTGAATAAATATCCCTTTTCTTACTGTCATTTATTTGGTCTACATTTATTTCCACTCCGTACAATTCAGTAGCCACAATGAACTTTTCAAAATGCATACATGATCATATCACTGCCATATCTCATCCACATTTAAAATATATCAGTTTCTTCCCATAATTTTTATAGCATAGAATTACCATATGACCCAGCAACCCCTCTTCTGGTATCTACCCCCACTTTTTTTAATCCATTTATTTATAAAGATATATGTACCCATATGTTTGTTGCAGCATTATTCACAGTGGCCAAAACATGAAATAACCAAAGTGTCATTTAACATATGATTATATAAAGAAGATGTGGTACATATATACAATGGAATACTACTCAGCCATAAGAAAAGATGAAATGCGACAACAATGATTCATCTTGATAATATCATGCTAAGCAAATTAAGTCAGATACCACATAATTTCAATCATATGTGGAATATAAAAGTTAAATCAACAAACAAACAAGTAAATAAAAACTCATAGTCTGATGATTACCAGAGGGAAAGTGGAACACAACAGAGAACCCAGAAATCAACCCAAGCCATTTTGCTTAATTAATATTTGACAAAGGAGACAAGAGCACACAATGGAGTCAAGACAGTCTCTTCAATAAATGGTGCTGGGAAAACTGGACAGATACATGCAAAAAAAATGAAACTAGAGCACCAACTTACACCATACACAAAAATAAACTCAAAATGGATAAAAGACTTAAACGTAAGACAGGAAACCTGGAGAGTTTTATGCTATGCAAAATAAGACAGTCAGAGAAAGACAAGTATAACATAGTCTCACAAATATGTGGAATCTAATGAACAAAGTAAACTGATGAACAAAATAGATCCAGAGACTTGGAAGCATGATACAGACTGGTGGATCTCAGAGGGAGGGCAGGAGTGGGTGGGAATAGATTAACCAAAAAAATTATATGCATATGTGCATAACCTGTGTAGCCAGACATTATTGTAATGAAGGCCTTGGGTGTGGGGGTGGGGTGGAGGGTTCAAAGGGAAAAAATGGAACATCTGTAATACATTTAACAATAAAGATAAATTTTTAAAAAGAAAAATACAAGAATAAACTCTGTTTCATGTACTCACAACTGTAAACCTACATTTGTCCTATCCTACATAGAAATGCTAGTAGTTTTTGTATGATGAATTTATATCCAGCAGCTTTCCTGAAATCAATTATTAGATTAAACAGTTTCTGGTGGAGTCTTTAGGGTTTTCAATATATAGAATAATGTCATCTGCAAATAGTGACAGGTTTAGTTCATTACTTCTAATTCTAATGTTTTTATTTATTTCCTCTTCTAATTGTTCTGGTTAAAATTTCTAGTGGTTTGAGTGGGGACCTTTGTCTTGTTCCTCATTTTAAAGGGAAAGGTTTTAATATTTCCTCATTGAGTATAATGTTATCTGTAGGCCTGTTGTATATGACCTATATAATTCTGGGATATTTCCCTTCTATAACTATTTTGTCAAGAATTTTTATCACAAACAGATGGTAAATTTTGTAAAATGATTTTTCTGCATGTATTGATATCCTATATAATAAAAGGCTAATATACAAATTGACCAAATGGCATAATGACTGGTCGCTATGATACACACTGACCACTAGGGGGCAGACACTCAATGCAGGAGCTGTCCCCTGGTGGTCAGTGCGCTCCCACAGTGGGAGCACCACTTAGCCAGAAGCCGGGCTCAAGGCTGATGAGTGCAGAGGTGGTGGCAGGAACATCTTTTGTATCTGCTGCAGTGCTAAAAATGTCTAACTGACAGCGTAGGTGGGGAGTGGGCCTATGCCATCAGTGGGACATCCCCCGAGGGCTCCCAGGCTATGAGAGGGTGCAGGATGGGCTGAGGGACCCCCGCAAGTGCATGAATTTTGTGCACTGGACCTCTAGTAATCATATCATTGTTTTCATTCTATTAATGTTACATATTGCATGCATTGTTTTGCATATTTTGCATCATCCTTCCATCCCAGTGATAAATCCTACTTAATTATAGTGAATGATCTCTTAATGTGCTCCAAGATTTGGTTTGCTAGCATTTTATTTTACGTTCTTTCTCTTCTTTCAATTATAATTAGCATTCAATATTATTTTATATTAGTCACAGATATATAGTATAGTTGTCACACATTTATGTAACTTAAGAAGTAATACCCTCTGAGTTCTCAGATGGATCTAGGAAGAGTTGGTGAAGTTAGACTGTTCAGCAATGACTTCCAAGGTCTTTACATGTCAGAACTGAAACCCCAATCAAAAGTAGACTTTTTGAGACAGACAAAATGGCAGTGGGATAGATGAACATGTCCTGAGCCTTAACCTGAAGCAGATAGAATTAACAACTAAATCAAATAACATCAACCCTGAAGTGGTGAAGTAGACACAGTTGCCCAGGACACTGCGACCACATGAGCAGTAGCCCTGCGAGCAACCTGCCCCCATCCAAGGAGAAGCAGCCGTGTGCAGCCTGCCCCTGTCTGAGGAGCAGCAGCCTCATGAGCAGCCCGATGCATGACTCGACACCTAGATCCTTTGGTGAGAGCAAAAATGGGCAGACAAAGAAACCCCAAAGGAGAGAAAAAGAGGAATCACCAGAAAAGCAGCTAAGTTGCCAAAACCGGTTTGGCTCAGTGGATAGAGCGTCAGCCTGCGGACTGAAAGGTCCCAGGTTCGATTCTGGTCAAGGGCATGTACCTTGGTTGCGGGTACGTCCCCAGTAGGGGGTGTGCAGGAGGCAGCTGGTCGATGTTTCTCTCTCATCGATGTTTCTAACTCTCTATCCCTCTCCCTTCCTCTCTGTAAAAAATCAATAAAATATATTTTAAAAAAAAAAGAAGAAGAAAAGCAGCTAAGTGAAACAGAGGCATGCAATATGTCAGAAAAAGAATTCAGACTAAGGGTCATACAGTTCATAAACTGGAAGGATGAAAAAAATTAACAACTTATGTAAGAACCAAGAATAAATAAAGAGTGATATAGCTTCAATAAAAAACACCATGGAAAGTTTCAACAGTAGACTAGGAGAAGCAGAGGACCGAATTAGTGAATTAGAAGACAGGGAAGAAAAACACACCCAAACTGCACTGCAATTGGAGAAAAAAAATAAAAGACAGGAGGATTGCCTAAGGAAGCTTTGGGACAACATGAAACGAAGCAACATACGAATAATAGGGGTGCCAGAATGACAGGAAGAGGAACAAGGATTAGAAAACCTATTTGAAGAAATCATGTCAGAAAACTTCCCTGATGTGGGGAGGAAAAAAGTTACACAAGCACAGAGAGTCCCAAACAAGATGAACCCGAAAAGACCCACACCAAGACACATAGTAATTATGATGGCAAATGTTCAGGACAAAGAGAATCTTAAAGGCTGCAAGAGAGAGACAGAAAGTTACATACAAGGGATCTCCCATTAGATTATCAAATGATTTCTCAACAGAAACACATCAGGCCAGAAAAAAATTGAAGGAAATTTACAAAGTGATGCAAAGCAAGGGACTGAATCCAAGAATACTCTATCCAGCAAGGTTATCATTCAAAATTGAAGTGGAAATAAGGAATTCACAGACCAAATAAATAAATAAATAAATAAAAAGGCTAAGGGAGTTTATCACCACCATGTCAGCAATGTAAGAAATGCTATAGGGATTGGTGTAAAAAGAAGAAATAAAAAGAGAAGTAGGAACACAGGCCCAAAAAATAAAATAAAAATGGCTACAAACAAGTACCTATCAATAATAACTTTAAAAGTAAATGGGGTAAATGCTCCAATCAAAAGACACCAAGTGGTTGAATGTATAAAAAAATCTGACCCATATATTTGCTGTCTACAAGAGAATCACCTCATAACAAGGGAATAACACAGACTGAAAGTGAAAGGATGGAAAAATATCTTTCAGACAAATGGAAATGAAAGAAAAATAACTGGGGTAGCAATACTTATATCTGACAAAATAGACCTCAAAGTGAAGGCCATAACAAGAGATAAGTAAGGCCACTTCATAATACTAAAGGGATTGATGCAACAAGAGGATATAACCCTGGTAAGCATATATGCACCCAATGCAGGAGTACCCAAATACATTAAAAAAAAAAATAACTCCTCAAAGATATCAAGGGAGAAATCGACAAAAATACAATCATAGTAGAGGACTTTAATACGCCACTGACATCACTGGATAAATCTCTAGACAAAAAATCAGTAAATAGCAATCATAAATTACTCACTAGATCAGATGGACTTAATTGACATCTTCAGAACATTTCACCCCAAAGCCTCAGAATATACATTCTTCTCAAATACACATGGGACATTTTCAAAGATAGACCCAATATTGGGTTACAGGCAAAGTCTCTTCAAATTCAAGAAGACTGAAATCATATTAAGCATCTTCTCAGACCACAATGGCATGATATTAGAAATAAACTACAATAAAAACAATCATAAGATAGTATATGAGTGAGAGAATGAAAGGAGAGTGTGTGGACATACAGGGAGTGTCTATTTGTGAGTGACGGACAGCTATATTCCAAGGGATTCTTGGGGACTGCCAGACCGGGCTCCCCTGACTGGGCAGCCTCAACTGCTGCTGAAATCTTTCCCAAAGCGACCAGCTCTGCTGCAGAGACTGTGCCATCTTGATGGGGAGAGTGGCTGTGATAGGAAGCCTAGCCTTACCTTCAATCAGGAAGAAAATACCTCCCGGGACCCTACAACCACAAAACCCAGGGACCAGCTGCTAACCCACAAACACCAGGTCTCAAGCTGCGCAAATACGCAGATTCAGAAGAGCTCTGCACTTTCTCACGGAAAGGTCAGATTTTGCCCAGAGAAAGGTGAGGTCTGCAATCCATACTGGAGGGAGAAATGCGTGCAGCAGGATCTAGAGGTTCAGAGGAAGTCTGGGCCCCACAAAATCCACAGATATTGGGGACAGTGTAGTCCGCGAATGTGGAAAGGGGCCCACAGGGCTGCTGACAGAAGGGAACTCTAGAAATCAACGCATAGCTGGGCTGGGCACATAAAGGCAGCCTGAACCTTTACCAGTAAACTGGCTGCGCTGTGCCAGGGGGGAAATACATGCACAGAGATGTGAGCAGAGTCGCGCACAGTGGCGGGGTGAAAAAGTCTCGAGTTTGGGCACTTATTCTGGCTATTTTTTCTCTTTAAATCCTTGCTTTTGATTACTAAGCCCTGTACATAGGATCACCCAATTAAAAACACTCTCAGATTTTGCAGGGGAAGGTTGTTTTTGTGGAACCTGGGGATCAGAGTGGGGATAAACGATAAGAAAACCAGCTCTGGGGCAGTCCATACCCCCAAACCAGTATTAAGTGCAACAGGGAAAATAAATTCTAAATACTGGGTAGAGAGGACTTATAGCCCCGAATGTCAATACAGAAACACTGCCACCCAGGGGTTGAATCAGAAATTGACTCTTGTGTAAATACAACCACAGGCAGACTGAGAAACAAAGAAACACTGCCTGCTTGAAAACAAGATTGTGGCTTATGAGACAGAGGAACAGTGGAGCTCAGGGAAGTTCAATACTGTCCTGACTATCTGACAGGAAACAGGCATGCCAAACAGAAAAATACAGGAAGTGAATGACCTTCACTACTGCACATTTTTATTTTTTATCTTTTACTTAAGAAACTAATTTTTTTCCTCACTTTAATTTACCTTTTTAATTATTATATTTTTATTTTTAATCAGTATTATTACTACTTTTATTTTACCTTTTTTAAAGTTTCATTTTATTTTCTCTTTATTTTATTTTATTTTATTTTATTTTATTTTGGGATTCGTGTTCTACATTCTATTTTCATTTTTCCTTTAGCATCATTTTACTCTATCTCAACTTTACCTTTACACCAACACTCTCTTCCTCACTTTTCCCTTGTTGTCCTGTTTCTCTTACCCTATTCCTGCTTTAGATTTTCCATATTCCTTCTTTTTACCCCCTGTTAAAAATTCATCCTACTTATATATCTAATTTCTGATCCCCTGCTCCAAGTTCATACTCACTTCTCTCTTCTCTTTCTTCACTATCCAATTTTTTTCTCTCTTCCTTTTTTTTTTGTTTTGTGTTTTTTTTTTAATTTATGTTTTTTGTTTTATTTTGTTTTGTGTTGCCCTTCTTTCTCTCTGTCCTATTGTTGTTGTTAGTTTGATTGTTGATGAGACAGGTTTCCCCCCCCCTTCTTTTTTATTCTTTTTATTTTCTCTTTTACTTTTTTCCTTTTCTCAATATCATTTTTGCACTATTTTTTTTTCTTTTTTATCCCCTAATTCTCTTTTCTCTGGTGTTCACCTTTATTTGGGGTTATTAGTATCATGAATACATTTTTGTTCAGTGCCTTGTGTGTTGTGCCTTGTTGTGTTGTATTTTGTGCCTTTAAGTCAACGCAGGAGAGAGAGAGCTACATAACCAGACATCTGGAGAGGGGAGATCATGGGGAGACAAAGAAACAGCCTGCATATGAAAGAAAAGGAGGCATCACCAGAAAAGGAAGTAAACAAAATGGAGGAAAGCAATTTGTCATAGAAAGAATTCAGAGAAATGGTCATAAGGTCGCTGAAAAGGTTGGAAGACAAATTCAACAATACATGTTAGAACCAAGGGGAAATGATGAAGAACCAAGAATAAATGAAAAATAACATCACTGCAATAAAGAACTCAATAGAAGCATCAACAGTAGACTAGAAGAAGTGAAGGACTGCATCAGTGAGCTAGAAGACAAGGTAGGAAAAAATACCCAAGCAGAGCAGCATCTAGAAAAACAACTTAAAAAAACAAGAGGAAAGCCTAAGGGAACTTTGGGACAACACCAAACAAAACAACCTCCACATAATAGGGGTGCCAGAAGGAGAGAAAACTGAGGGGTGAATAGAAAACCAGTTTGAAGAAATAATGATAGAAAACTTCCTGATATAGAGAAGAAAAAACTCACAAAAGTCCAAGAAGCTCACAGAATACCAAACAAAATGAACCCGAAAGGACCTACACCAAAGCACATTATAATTAGATTGGCAAATACCAACGACAATGTAAGAATATTAAAAGCAGCCAGAGAGAGACAGAAAGTTACCCACAAAGGATACCCCATCAGACTAGCGACTGGTTTCTCAACAGAAACACATCAGGCCAGAAGGGAATGGAATTAAATATACAAAGTCATGCAAAGGAAAGGTCTGAATCCAAGAATACTGTACGCAGCAAGTCTATCAGTCAAACTTGAAGGTGAAATCAGGAGCTACACAGACAAAAAAGGACCAAAGGAGTTTACTACCACCAAACCAGCAATGCAAGAAATGCTAAAGGGTCTACTGTAAAAAGAAGAAATAGGAAGAAAGAAGGAACACAGGCATAAAGAATAAAAATGACAACAAACAAGTACTGATCAATAATAATTTTAAATGTAAATGGATTAAATGCCCTAATCAAAAGATGTAGGGTAGCTGAGTGGATAAGAAAACATGACCCATATATCAGCTGTCTACATGAAACCCACCTCAGAAAAAAGGAGTCACACAAAATGATGGTGAAGGAATGGAAAAAGGTATTTCAGGCTAAAGGAAATGAAAAAAAAAAAAAAGCTGGGGTAGCAATTCTTATATCTAACAAAATAGACCTCAAATTGAAGGACATAAAAAGAGATCATGAAGGCCACTTCATAATTCTAAAGGGAGCAATCCAACAAGAAGAAATAACTCTGGTAAACATATACACACCCAATACAGGAGCACCCAAAGACGTAAAAAAAACTTCTGGAGGATATCAAGGGAGAGATTGACAGCAATACAGTCATAGTAGGGGACTTGAATACCCCACTATCACCACTGGTCAAATCCTCTAAACAAAAAATCAGCAGAGAAATATCAATCCTAAATGACACATTAGATCAGATGGAATTAATTTACATCTTCAAAAAGTTTTACCCCAAAGCCACAGAATATACATTCATCTCAAGTGCACATTGGTCATTTTCAAAGATAGACCACATATTGGGACACAGGCAAAGTCATTTCAAATTCAAGAAGATAGAAATCATATCAAGCATCTTCTCAGATCACAATGGCATAAAACTAGAGATCAACTACAATAAAAACAACCAAAACAAAAATCAGACACCTGGAGGCTAAATAACATGCTATTAAACAATGACTGGGTTACCAGAGACATCAAAGAAGAAATTAAAAACATCCTGTAAATGAATGACAATGAAAACAAACAATCCAAAATCTATGAGACACTGTGAAAGGAGTTCTGAGAAGGAAGTTTATAGCTCTAGGATAAACAAGATTGATGAATCTCTAGCCAGGCTTACCAAGAAGCAAAGAGAGAGGACCTAAATAAACAAAATCAGAAATGAAAGAGGCAAAATAACAACAGACCCCACAGAAATACAAAGGATTGTTAAAAAATATTATGAACAACTCTATTCCACAAACTAGAAAACCTGGAGGAAATGGACTTATTCCCAAAAATACAACCTTCCAAAACTCAACAGGACGAATCTAATAATCTGAATAGGCTGATAACTATCGAAGAAATAGAAGCAGTCATCAAAAAGCTTCCAGCAAACAAAAGCCTGGGGCCAGATGGCTTCACAGGGGAGTTTTACCAAACATTCAAGGAAGAACTAAAACCTATCCTCCTCAGAATATTCCAAAAAATTCAAGAGGAAGTAACACTTCCAAGCTCATTCTATGAAGCCAGCATTACCCTAATACCAAAACCAGAAAAAGACAACACAATGAAATATAATTATAAGCCAATATCCCTCATGAACATAGATGCCAAAATCCTCAACAAAATTCTAGCAAATCGGATCCAGCATTACATCAGAAAGATCATACACCATGACCAAGTAGGATATATCCCGGGGATGCAAGGATGGTACAATATCCGCAATCAATAAACATTATACATCACATAAACAAATTGAGAGATAAAAATCACATAGTCATATCAATTGATGCAGAAAAAGCATTTGACAAAATCCAACACCCTTTCTTGATAAAAACCCTCAGCAAAATGGGAATACTGGGATCATACCTCAACATAATGAAAGCCTTATATGACAAACATACAGTCAACATCATCCTCAATGGGCAAAAACTAAAACCATTTCACCTAAGAACAGGAATGAGACAGGGATGCCCACTTTCACTATTCCTGTTCAACATAGTTCTGGAAGTTCTAGCCATAGCAATTTGACTAGAAGAAGAAATAAAAGGTATCCAAATTGGAAAAGAAGAAGTAAAACTGTCATTATTCACAGATGACATGATACTCTAGATAGAAAACCCTAAAGACTCCTTAAAAAATTAGACTTAACAAATGAATTCGGTAATATAGCAGGATACAAAATTAACACCAAGTAATCTATGGCATTTCTCTCTTTTTTAATTTTTTTTATTGATTAAGCTATTACATGTGTCCATATCTCCCCATTACTTTCACCATTGCACTCCCATACATGCCCTCACCCCGGCCCCCAGTGTCTTGCGTCCATTGGTTATTCTTATATGCATGCAATCAAGTCCTTTGGTTGATCTCTTACCTCCCCACCCTCTCCCCAGCCTTCCTGCTGTAATTTGACAGTCTGTTCCATGCTTTTTGGCCTCTGTATCTATCTTTTTGTTCATCAGGTTATAATGTTCTTTATTATCCATAAATGAGTGAGACCATGTGGTATTTTTCTTTCACTGACTAGCTTATTTCACTTAGCATAATGCTCTCCAGTTCCATCCATGCTGCTGAAAATGGTAAGAATTCCTTCTTTATTACCACAGCATAGTATTCCATTGTGTAGATGTACCACAGTTTATTAATCCAATCATCTGCTGATGGGCACAGAGGCTATTTCCAAATCTTAGCTATGGTAAATTGTGCTGCTATGAACACGGGGGTGCTTAAATCCTTTCTGATTGGTGTTTCTAGTTTCTTGGAATATATTCCTAGAAGTGGGATTACTGGGTCAAATGGCAGTTCCATTTTTAGTTTTTTGAGGAAACCCCAAACTGTTCTCCACAGTGGCTGCACCAGTCTGCATTCCCACCAGCAGTGCACGAGGTTTCCTTTTTCACCTCATCCTTGCCAGCACTTGTCATTTGTTGATTTGTTGATGATAGCCATTCTGACAGGTGTGAGATGGTACCTCATTGTCATTTTTATTTGCATCTCTTGGATGATTAGTGACTTTGAGCATGTTTTCATCTGTCTCTTGGCCTTCTTTATTTCCTCTTTCAAAAACTATCTATTTAGGTCCGTTGCCCATTTTTTGATTGGGTTGTTTATCTTCCTTTTGTTAAGTTGTATGAGTTCCCTATAAATGTTGGAGATTAAACCCTTATCGGTGATAACATTGGCAAATATGTTCTCCCATACAGTGGGCTTTGTTGTTGTTGATGATGATTTCTTTTGCTGTGCAGAAGCTTTTTATTTTGATGTAGTCCCATTTGTTTATTTTCTCTTTAGTTTCCATTGCCCTAAAAGCAGTATCGGTGAAGAAGTTCCTTTGGCATATGTCTGAGATTTCGCTGCCTGTGGATTCCTCTAGTATTTTTATGGTTTCCCGTCGTATGTTTAAGTCCTTGATCCATTTTGAGTTTATTTTTGTGTATGGTGTAAGTTGGTGGTCTAGTTTAATTTTTTGCATGTATCTGTCCATAGATGCTAAAATCCTCAACAAATTTCTAGCAAACTGGATCCAGCATTATATTAGAAAGATCATACATCATGACCAAGTGGGATTTATTTCAGGAATGCAAGGCTGGTACAATATCTGAAAATCAATAAATGTGATACATCACATAAACAAAGTGAGAGACAAAAATCACATAATCATATCAATTTATGCAGAAAAGGCATTTGAAAAATCCAACACCCTTTTCTGATAAAAATGCTCAGCAAAGTGGGAATAGAGGGATCATACCTCAACATAATAAAATTCTTATATGACAAACCTACAGCCGACATCATACTCAATGGGAAAAAAAAAACTAACACCATTCCCACTAAAAATAGGAACAAGACAGGGATGCCCGCTTTCACCACTCCTGTTCAACATAGTACTGGAAGTGCTAGCCACAGCAATCACACAAGAAGAAGAAATAAAGGGCATCCAAATTGGAAAAGAAGAAGTCAAACTGTTAATATTTGCAGATGAAATGATACTGTACATAGAAAACACTAAAGACTCCATCAAAAAATTATTAGACTTAATAAATGAATTTGGCAATGTAGCAGGATACAAAATTAACACCAAGAAATCTATGGCATTTCTATACACCAACAGTGAACCTACAGGAAGAGAGACTAAGAAAACAATCCCATTTACCATTGCACCAAAAAAAAATTAAGATACCTAGGAATAAACTTAACTAAGGAGGTAAAAGACTTCTACTCAGAAAACGACATGACATTGAAAAAAGAGCTAGAGGAAGACATAAATAGATGGAAGAGCATACCGTGTTCATGGATTGGTAGAATCAACATCATTAAAATGTCCATACTACCCAAAGCAATCTATAGATTCAATGCACTCCCCATTAAAATACCACTGGTACAATTCACAGACCTAGAACGAACTCTCCAAAAATTCATCTGGAATAAAATAAGACCTCGAATAGCTGCAGCAATCCTGAGAAAGAAGAGCAATGTAGGAGGCATCTCAATACCAGATATCAAGCTGTCTTACAAAGCCACTGTTCTCAAAACTGCCTGGTACTGGCACAAGAACAGACATATAGACCAATGGAATAGACTAGAGAACCCAGAAATCGACCCAAAACACTATGCTCAATTAATATTTGGCAAAGGAGACTAGAGCATACAATGGAGTCAAGACAGTGTCTTCAATAAATAGTGTTGGGAAAATCAATGGCATTGCTATACACCAATAGTGAACTTACATGAGAGACTAAAAAAAACATCCCATGTACCATCACACCAAAAAAAAAAATAAATTAAGATACCTATGAATAAAGTGAACTAAGGAGATAAAAGACCTGTACTCTGAAAACTGTAAGACACTGAAAAAAGAGAATGAGGAAGACATAAACAAATGGAAGAACATACTGTGTTTATGTTTTGGTAGAATCAACATCATCAAAATGTCCATACTACCCAAAGCAATCTATAGAGTCAATGCACTCCCCATTCATATACCACTGGTATATTTCACAGACCTATTACGAACTCTCCAAAAATTCATCTGGAATAAAAAAGACCCCGAATAGCTTCAGCAGTCCTGAGAAAGAAGAACAAAGTAGGAGGGATCTCAATACCAGATATCAAGCTGTATTACAAAACCACTGTCCTTAAAACTGCCTGGTACTGGCACAAGAACAGACATATAGACCAATGGAATAGAATAAAGAACCCGGAAATAGACCCAAACCACTATGCTCCATTAATATTTGACAAAGGAGGCAAGAACATACAATGGAGTCAAGATAGTCTCTTCAAAAAATGGTATTGGAAAAATTGGACAGATATATGCAAAAAAATGAAACTAGACCACCAACTTACACCATACACAATAATAAACTCAAAATGGATAAAAGACTTAAACATAAGATGTGAAACCATAAAGAATATTAGAGGAATACACAGGCAGCTAAATCTCAGATATAAGCCGAAGCAATTTCTTCACCGCTACTGTTCCTAGGGCAATGGAAACTAAAGAGAAAATAAACAAATGGGACTACATCAAAATAAAAAGCTTTTGCACAGCAAAAGAAACCATCAACAAAACAACAAGAAACCCCACTGTATGGGAGAACATATTTGCCAATGTTATCACCGATAAAGGTTTAATCTCCAACATTTATAGGGAACTCATACAACTTAATAAAAGGAAGATAAATGATCCAATAAAAAATGCTCAAAGGACCTAAATAGATACTTTTTGAAAGAAGGATGGCCAAGAGACATATAAAAACATGCTCAAGGTCACTAATTATCCAAGAGATGCAAATCAAATGACAATGAGGTACCATCTCACATCTGTCAGAATGGCTATCATCCATCAACTAATCAACAAATGACTAGTGCTGGTGAGGATGTGGAGAAAAAGGAATCCTTGCTCACTGCTGGTGGGAATGCAGACTGGTGCAACCACTGTGGAGAACACTATGGAGTTTCCTTTAAAAACTAAACATGGAAGTCCCATTTGACTCAGTGATCCCACTTCTAGGAATATATCACAAGAAAGTAGAAACACCAGTCAGAAAGGATATATGCATCCCCATGTTCATAGCAGCACAATTTACCAAAGCTAAGATTTGGAAATAGCCTCTGTGCCCATCAGCAGATGAGTGGATTAATAAACTGTGGTACATCTACACAATGCAATACTACACTGCAGTAAAAAAGAAGGCATGCTTACCATTTGCAACAGCATGGATGGAAATGGAGAACATTATGCTAAGCGAAATAAGCCAGTCAGAGGGAGATAAATATCACATGATCTCACTCATTTGTGGAATATAATGAACAGCATAAACTGATGAACAAAAACAGATCCAGAGACAGAGAAGCATGGATCAGACAGTCAAACCTCAGAGGGAAGGTAAGGGAGGGAGGGGGTTAGGGGGTGAGATCAACCAAAGGCCTTGTATGCATGCATATAAGCCTAACCAATGGACACAGACACCAGGGGGGTGAGGGCATAAGGGGAGAGGGTTGGGAGGGTAATGGGGGGATAAGGACACATATGTATTACCTTAATCAGTAAAGAAAAAAAATTAGAAAAAGAAGTAATACCCCCCAATAAATCTAGTACCCACCTAGCACTATACTTAGTTATTCTACATAATAAAATCCTAATGGGCTAATCGTCTTATTGTCCAGTTGGCCATTCAACCAATCAAAGTGTAGTATGCTAAGGCCGCACAACTGCTCGCTGACCATCAGGGGGCAGACACTGCAACCAGTAGATTAGCTTGCTGTTGGGGTCCGGCCCATCGGGACTGTGTGAGATGGGCCAGACATGCCCTGGAGCCCTCCCTTGGAGCCCTCACGTGGCAACCTCCTGCATCCTCCCCCAGCCCCGATCGTGGACCAGTGGGGTCCCTAGGCCTGGCCTGTGCCCTCTCACAATCCGGGATGCCTCAGGGGATGTTGGAGAGCTGGTTTCAGCCTGACTGGCCACTATGATGCACATTGACTACCAGGGGGCAGACGCACAATGCAGGAGCTTCCCCCTGGTGGTCAGTGTGCTCCCACAGAGGGAGCACCGCTTAGCCAGAAGCTGGGCTCAGGGCTGGCAAGCGAAGTGGCTGTGGCCTCTCTGCCTCTGCGGCAGTGCTAAGGATGTCCGACTGCCAGCTTAGGCCCACTTCCCCTGAGGGATCCTGGACTGCAACAGGGTACAGGCCAGGCTGAGGGACACTTCCCAACCCCCGCCCCGTGAGTGCACAAATTTCATGCACAGGGCCTCTAGTTACAATAAAATTGACTCTACTCCCTATACTGTACTTTATATCCTTGTGACTATTTCCAACCACCAATTGTACTTATTCCTTCATATTTTTTATCTAGTTTTTCAATACCCTCCCACTTAGCAGCCATCAATTTATGCTCTGTGTATATGACTCTCTTTCTTTTTTGTTTGTTTATATTGTTCTTTAGATTCCAACTACAAGTGAAATCATATGGTTTTTGTATTTTTCTGTCTGGCATATTCAACTTAGCATAATATCCTCTAGGTCCATCCATGTTTTCTCAAATGGTAAGATTTTATTATTTTTTTATGACCAAGTAATCTTCCATTGTATGTATGTACCACTTCTTTTTCATCCACTTGTGTATTGATGGTCACTTAAGTTGCTCCATATCTTAGCCATCACTAATAATATTGCAATGAACATAGGGATGCATATATGTTTTCAAGTAGTATTTTGGATTTATTTGGATAAATACCCGGTAGTGGGATTCCTGGATCATAAGGCAGTTCCATTTTTTTTTTTTTTTGAGGGATCTCCATACTGTTTTCCACAGTAGCTGCACCAGTCTGCATTCCCACCAACAGTGTATGAGGGTTCCATTTTCTCCACATCCTTGCCAGCACTTGTCTGTTGATTTAGTGATACAGCCTTTCTGGCAGGCATGAGGTGACATCTTATTGTAATTTTATTTTATTTATTCTTTTTATGTAGAGATTTTATTTTATTTTAATTTTTTTAAAATTTAGCTTTATTATTGAAAGTTGACTTCCTCCTCCCTGCTTCTGCCCCCTCCCTAAGCCTTTACTGAACTAGTATCTGTGTCCATGGGTTATGCATATATGCATATAAGTTCTTTGGTTAACCTCTTCCTGCCCCCCACTCCTTCCCTCTGAGATTCCTCAGTCTGTTTCATGCTTCCATGTCTCTGGATCTATTTTGTAATTCTCTAATAGTCAGTGACATTGAGCATCCTTTCATATGTCAGTGGTCCATGGAGAATTGTCTATTCAAGTTCTCTTCCCATTTTTTATTAGTTTAGTTTTTTGTTCTTATGTTCAGTTGCATGTGTTCCTAATAAATTTTGGATATTAAGCCCCCTTTGAATGTGTCATTGGTAAATATCTTCCCCCTTTTAGGTTGTCTTTTTGTTAGGTGATGGTTTCCTTTGCTGTGCAAAACTTTTTACTATAATGTTATCCCATGTGTTTGTTTTGTTCCTGGCCCAAAGAAATATATCTGAAAAAATATCACTAAAAGCAATATCAGAGTTTACTACCATTTTTTCTATAAGTTTTATAATTTTAGGTTGTTCATTTAAGCCTTTAATGCATTTTGAAATTTTTGTACGTGGTGTAAAGAAGATGGTCTAGTTTCATTTTCACATGTATTTATCCAGTTTTTAACACTATTTATTGAATAGACTATCTTTACCCCAATGTATATTATTGCCTCCTTTGTTATAGATTGATTAACCATATAGAAGTAAGTTTATTTCCGAGGTCTCTATTTTTCTCCATTGATCTATAGGTCTGTTTTTATGTTAGCACCATGCTGTTTTAACTACTAAGGCCTTATATCATAGTTTGATATTAGGTAGTGTGATACCTCAAACTTTATTCTGAAGAGTCATTTGGCTCTTCAGTATTTGTTGTGGTTCCATAGAAATTTAAGAATTATTTCTGTTAGTTCTGTGAAAAATGCCATTGGTAATTTCATAGGCATTGCATTGTACCTATAGGTTGCTTTGGGTAGTATGGCCATTTTAACAATGTTAATTTTTTCCTGTCCATAAGCATGGAATAGCCTTCTATTTATTTGTATCTTTATCAATTTTTTCAAGTTTTTATAATTTTTCAAGTACAGGTCTTTTACTTTCTTTGTTAAATATGTTTCATCCAATTGTAAATGGGATTGATCCCTTCATTTCTCTTTATAATAGTTTATTATTGGTGTATAAAAATAGAACCAACTTCTAGATATTAATTTAGTACCCTTCTATTTTACTGAATTCATTTATCAGTTCTAGTAAATTTTTCATGAAATCTTTAGAGTTCTCTATGTATAGTTTCATGTCATCTCCAAGTAATTAACAGTTTTACTTCTTCCTTTTAAATTTGCCTGTCTGATTTCTGTGGATAAGACTTCCTATACTATGTTGAATAAAAGTGGGGAAAGTGGACACCCTTGTCTTTGTTGACACTGTTATAAATATACCCCATTCCACCTTTTACCCAGCTCCACCAAGCCCCTGCTCCCCTGCCTCTGGCCATCGCCACATTGCTACAGCATGGATGGACCGGGACACCCTTGTCTTGTTCCTCATCTTAAGAAAACATGTTTAGCATTTCCCCTTGAATATGTTGTTAGCTGTGTGTTTGTTATATATACCCTTTATTATTTTGAAGTAGGTATCCTCTTTTCACACTTTTCTAAGATATTTTTTATCAATGCTTGCTAGAATTTGTCAAATGCTTTTCTTCATCCACTGACATAATTTTATCATTTGTTTTTATGTAGTGTACCACTTTAATTGATTTGCAGATATTGAACCAACCTTGCATCCCACAAATGAATTCCACTTGATCATGGTGTATTGAGTTTCTACTAAAGTGATACTAAATTAGGTTAGCCTTGTTTTGTTGAGGATGTTCTATCTTTATTCATTGGCTATCTTAGTCTATAATTGTATTTAATGTAGTGGCTTTTCAAACCTCATAAAGTGAGTTTGGGAGTCTTACTTTTCTTGAATTGTTTTGAAATAATTTAGAAGTAATGTGCTAATTCTTATTTGAATATATGTGAAGTCATTCAGTCCAGGAGTGTGTTTGTTGGGAGGTTTTATTACATTTTTTTTGTTTCATAAGTAGAAGTTGGTCTGCTCAGATTTTTGTTTCTTTTTTATTCAGCCTTGCAATATTGTATGTTTTTAGGAATTTATTCTTTCTTCCAGAATTTCCAATTTGTTGGCATATAATTGTTTGTATTAATTTTTATAATCTTTTGTTTTTCTGTGGTGTCAATTGTCATTTCTCTTTCATTTCTGATTTTTTTTTTTAAATTTAGGTCCTCTTTCTCATTTTCTTGTAAAGTCTAATTAAAAGTTTATAAAGTTTGTCTATTATTTCAAAGAACAAGATCTTTGTTTCATTAATCTTTTGTATTGATATTTTAAACTCTATTTTGATTATGTATGCTGTAATCTTTATTATTTCCGTCTTTCCACTCCATTTGGGCTTTCTTTGTTGTGAATATATTCTTTCAAATTGGTGTTTCGGGATGCTTAGGATATATTGAATATTCCCAATAGTGGGATTGATGGATCAAAAGCAAGTTCCATGTTTATTTTTTTGAGGAAACTCTGTACTCTTTTCCACAGTGGCTACATCATTCTGCATTGCCATCTACAGTGCACTAGGGTCCCTTATCTCCACATCCTCCCTAGCACTTGTTGTTTGTTTGATTTATTGATGGTGGCCATTTTGGCAGGTGTGTGGTGATATTTCATTGTGGTTTTAATTTACATCTCTCTAATGATTAGTGACATTGATCATTTTCTCGTATGTCACTTGGCCATTGGTATGTCCTCTTTGGAGAAGAATCTACTCAGGTTATTTGCCAATTTTTAAATTAGATTGTCTTACTGGTGTTGAGTTATATAAGTTCTTTATATATTTTGGAAATTAACTTCTTAACAGATGTATCATTGGCGAACATGTTTTTCCCATTTGTTTATTATTTCCTTTGTTTCCCTTGAACTAGGAGACATATCAGCCAAAATGTTGCTATGAGAGACATTGGAGATTTTACTGCCTATGTTTTGTTCTAGAATTTTTATGGTTTCATGACTTATAGCTGAATCTTTTATCCATTTTGAGTTTATACTTATGGATGGTATAAGTGGTGTTCTAGTTTCATATTTTTGTATGTAGCTGTCCAACTTTCCTGACACCATTTATTGATGAGACTGTCTTGACTCCATTGTATGTTCTTTCCTCTTTCCTTCTTTATGAAATATTAATTGACCATAAAGGCATGGGTTGGTTTCTGGCCTCTATGTTCTATCCCTTTGATTTATATGCCTGTATGAGGCTATTTTGATTACAATAGCCTTAAAGTATTGTTTGAAATCAGGATTGTGATAACTCCAACTTTGTTCTTAAGATTACTGAAGCTCTTCAGGGTCATTTTTGTTTCATGTGAATTTTTAAAAACTTTTTCAAGATCTGTGAAATATTCCATTGGTATTTTAATAGTAATTGTTTTGAATCTGTAGATTCTTGGGAAACTATGGACAATTTAATGATATTAATTCTTCCAATACATGAAGACTGTATATGCCTCCGCTTATTTGTATCTGCTGCTAATGTTTCCTTTAATGTCCTATAGTTTTCTGAGTAGAGGTTTTTTACCTCCTTGTAATGCATTCCTTATATACTGTATTTTGGATATTAACATTTCATCAAATATGTTCTCCCATACAGTGGGCTCCATTAAATTTATTCCTAGGTATGTAATTTTTTTGTTTTGCAACAGTAAATAGGAATGTTTTCTTTGTTTCTCTTTATTTTTTTTTTGAGTCTTTATTGTTGAAGCATTACATATGTTCCCTTCTTACTCCCATTGAACCCTTATATCCAACTGCATCCCCAGCCCCAGGCCTCCACCACTCTGTGTCCATGGTTATGCATATATTCATAGACGTTATCTGGATGATCACTTCCCAAACACCGACCCACCCATGCCTTTTCTCTGAGATTTGACAGTCTGTCCTATGCTTCTATGTCTCTGGAACTATTTTATTCAACAGTTTATTTTGTTCATTTGATTCCACATATGAGTGAGATGTGATATTTGTCTTTCTCTGACTGGCTTATTTAACTTAACATAATATTCTCCAGGTTCCTCCATGTTGCCCCAAGGGTAAGAGATCCTTTTTGTTACAGCTGCATAGTATTCCACTATATATCCCTGTAGTTTTCCATTGTAAAAATGTACCACAGCTTTTTATCCACTCATCTACTGATGGGCACTTGGGCTGTTTCCATATCTTAGCTCTTGAAAATTGTGCTGCTATGAACATAGGGGTGCATATTCTTTCTGAATGCTGTTTTGGTTTCTTACGACCTATTCCTAGAAGTGGATCACTGGGCCAAATGACAGTTCCAATTTTAATTTTTTTGAGGGGACTCCATACTGTTTTCTGTAATGGCCGTGCTAGTCTGCATTCCTGCCAGCAGTGTACTAGGGTTCCCTTTTCTCCACATCCTCACCAGTGCTTTTCATTTGTTGATTTGTTGATACCTTTTCTAACAGGTGTGAGGTGACACCTCATTGTTCTTTTAATTTGCATCTCTCTGATGATCATGACTTTGAGCATTTTTTATATCTCTTGGAGAAATGTCTAAGACTTTTGCCTATTTTTAAATTGGATTGTTTGTATTCCTTTTGTTAAGTTTTATGCATTCCTTATATACTGTATTTTGGATATTAACATTTCATCAGATGTGTCATTACCAAATATGTTCTCCCATACAGTGGGCTCCATTTTCGTTTTGTTGATGGTTTCTTTTGCTGTGCACAAGCCTTTTGTTTTGATGTAGTCCCAATGTTTATTTTCTCCTTAGTTTTCTTTGCTCTAGGGGATGTATCCACAAACATATTGCTTTGAGAGATGTCTGAGATTTTGTTGCCTATGGTTTCTTCTAGGATTTTTATGGTTTCACGACTTATATTTAAGCATAGTGGCTTGGGTTGGTTTCTGGGGTCTCTGTTCAGTTCCATTGATATATAAAAATATGCCTGTTCTGGTCCAGAACCAGGCTGTTTTGATTATAGTGGCTTTGTGGCATAGCTTGATATCTGGTATTGTGCTCCCTCCAACATTGTTCTCTATCAAGATTGTTGTAGCTATTCGGGGTCTTTTTGGTTCCATATAAATTTTTGTGATGTTTCTTCTAAATCTGTGAAATATGCTGTTGGTATTTTAATAGGGATTTTATTGAATCTGCAGATTGCTTTGGGTAGTATGGTCACTTTAATGATGTTAATTCTGCCAATCCATGATCACAGTATATTTTTCCACTTGTTTATATCTTCCTCTATGTCTTAATTCAATGACCTGTAGTTTTCTGAATACAAGTCTTTACCTCCTTGGTTAAGTTTACTCCTAAGTATCTTCATTTGTTGTTACTATGGTAAATGGAATTATTTGTTTATTTTATTTTTCTGAGAAATCATTCCTGGTGTATGAAAATGCCATGGATTTCTGGGTGTTAATGTGTATCCTGCTACATAGCTCAATCACTTTATAAAATTGAGTAGTATTTTTGGTGGAACTTTTGGGTTTTCTATGTATATTATGATGCCCTTTGCAAATAATGAGAGTTTCATTCCCTCCTTTCCAATTTTGATGCATTTTGTGTTTTCTTCTTATCTAATTCCTGTGGTTCAGACTTGCAGTACTATGTTGAATAAGAGTGGTGAAAATGGACATCCTTGTCTTGTTCATGTTCTTAGGGAAAATGGTTTTAGTTTTTACCCATTGAGTATGGTTTTGGCTGTAGGGGATCATCTTATATTATGTTGAGGTATGATCCCTCTATTCCCACTTTAATGAGAGTTTTTATCTAAAATGGGTGTTGGATTTTGTAGAATGCTTTTTCTGAGTCTATTGATTTGATCATGTGATTTTTTGTCTTCCAATTTGGTTATGTGATGGACCATGTTAATTGATTTGCAAATAGTGTACCAGCCTTGCATCCCTGGACTAAATCCCACTTGGTCATTGTGTATTATTTCTTTAATATATTATGGTTCTGATATGCTAATATTTTCTTGAGGATTTTAGCATCTATGTTCATCAAGGATATTGGCCTGTAATTCTGTTCCTTTATAGTGTCTTTATCTGGTTTTGGATTTAGGATAATGCTGACCTAAAAATAAAAAGGTTGAAGTCTTTCTTCCTCTTGCAGTTTTTGTAATACTTTTAGGAGGATAGGTGTTAGTTCTTCTTTGAACATTTGGTAAAACTCGCTTGTGACGCCATCTGGACCAGGGTTTTCCTTTGCTAGGAGTTTTTATTATTATTGCATCCATTTCCTCAATTAATATTGGCTTGTTAAGCTTTCTTGAGTTTTTCTAATTCAGTTTTGGAAGATTGTATGCTTCAAGGAACTTGTCCATTTCATCCACATTGTCCAGCCTATTGGCATATAATTGCTTATAGTGTTATCTTAGAATCCTTTTTATTTCTGTGATGTCAGCTGGTACTTCAACACTTTCTTTCTGATTTGAATTATTTGTATCCTCTCTCTTTGCTTCTTGATGAGTCTGGCTAAAGGTTCATCAATCTTCTTTATCTTTTCAAAGAACCAGCTCTTGGTTTCATTGATCTTTTGTATTGTTTTTTAGTCGCTATGTCATTTATTTCTGCTCTACTCTTTATTATTTCCTTTCTTCTACTTACTCTGGGCTTTTCTTGTTTTTCTCTTTCTAAGTCTTTAGGTTGGAGGATTAAATAGTTTATTATTAGTTTTCATTGTTTTCTGTAGTAGGCATGTAATGCTATGAACACCCCTCTCAGAAGTGGTTTTGCTGTGTCCCAGAGGTTTGCTGTTGTGCATTCATTTTCATTTGTTTCCAGGATGTTGTTTATTTCTTTCTGGATCTCTTTGGTAAACTAGTCATTGTTTAATAACATGTTATTTAGCCTCCATGTATTTGAATATCTTTGAGTATGCTTTTTTTTTCTGTAGTTGATTCCTAATTTCATCCACTTATGATCTGTAGAGATGCTTGATATGATTTCAATCTTTTTGAATTTGTAAAGACTTATTTTGTGTCCTAATATGTGGTTGATCTTTTAAAATGACCCATGTGCACTTGAGAATAATGTATATTCTGCAGCTTTGCAGTGAAATGTTCTATAAATGTCTATTAAATCAATCTGATCCAGTGTATTATGTAGAGTCATTGTTTCCTTGTCGATTTTTTTGGTCTGGAAGTTCTATCCAGTGAAGTCAGTGGTTTGTTAAAGCCTCCTACTATGACTTTGTTGTGGTCCATCTCTCCATTAATGTCCTCCAGAGGTTTTATATATATATATATATATATATATATATATATATATATATATATATATGCTCTTATATTGGGTCCATATATTTTACCAGGGTTATATGCTCTTGTTGGATTGATCCCTTCAGAATTATTTAGTGACCTTTATTGTCTCTTGTGAAGGCCTTCATTTTAAAGTTTATTTTATCAGATGTGAGTATTGCTACCCCAGCTTTTTTCTTTTCATTTGCATGGAAATTTTTTCCATCCCTTCACTCTCATCTGGTGTGAGTCTTTTTTCTTAGGTGGGTCTCTTATAGACAACAAATATATGAGATATGTTTTCATATCCATTCAGCCCCTACCAACCCCACCCAGGTCTTCACCACCCTATTGCCCATATCCATGGGATATGCACATAAGTACATAAGTTCTTTGGTTTATCTCTTCTCGTCTCCCAAACCCCACATCAATGTATTTCAGTCTGAGCCATGCCTCCATGCTCTGGGTCTTATTTTTTGGTCAGTTCATTTTGTCCATTAGATCCCACAAATAAGTGAGATCATGCGATATTTGTCTTTTTTATATTGGCTTATTTCACTTAGCATAATATTCTCCGTGTCCATCCATATTGTCTCAAATGGTAAGAGATTCCTCTTTTTTACAGCTGCATAATATTCCATTATGTATATGTCCCATAACTTTTTTATCTATTCATCCACTGATGGGCACTTAGGCTGTTTTCAGATCTTAGCTATTGTAAATAATTCACTATGAACACAGGGATGCATACATTCTTTCTGATTGGTGTTATGGGGTTTTTAGGATATATTCCCAGAAGTGGGATCCTTAGATCAAACAGAGTTTCATTTTTATTTTTTTTGAGGAAACTCCATACTGTCTTCCATAGTGGCTGCACCAATCTGTCTTCCCACAAACACTGAACTAGTGTTCCCTTTACCTCACATCCTCACCAGCATTTGTTGTTCATTGATTTTTTGATGATACCAATTCCTTCAGGTGTGAGGTGATATCTCATTGTCATTTTAATTTGCATTTCTACAATGATTAGTGACTTTTACCATATTTTCATATGTCTTTGGCAATTTGTATGTCCTCTTTGGAGGAACGTCTATTCAGATATTTTGCCCATTTTTAAGTTGAATTGTTTGTCTTCCTTTTGTGGAGTGGCCTATAGAGTTTCTGATGAAAAATCAATTAACAACCTTATGGCAGCTCCTTTGAGGTAACAAATTGCATTTCTCTTTCTGCTTTTAAGATTCTCTCTTTGACTTTAATTTTTTACAATTTAATTGTGATGTGTCTTGTCCTGGGCCTCTTTGGGTTCTTCTTCCTTGGGACTCAATTTGTCTCCTAAACTTGTGTGACATTTTCCTTCTCCATCTTAGGGAAGTTTTCTGTCATTATTTCTTCAAACAATTTCTTTATCCCTTTCTCACTTTCCTCTTCTTCTGGTACACCTGTGATGCAAATATTGTTATATTTCATTTTGTCCCACAGCTCCCTTAACCTGTCCTACTGTTTTTTAATTGTTTTTTTTTTCTTTTTTATTCTCTGATTGACTTTTTCTTCTTCACTGTCTTCTAATTCCCTGATAAGATCCCAGCTTCCCTTAATCTTCTGTGTATTCCTTCCTCTGTGTTCTTTATTAGACCTACGTCATCCTTCATAGTTCCTATATGTTTTCTCAGGCTGGTGAGCCTCTTTTGTCATCATTATACTGAACTCTATGTCTGATAAGTTTCTTATCTCCATTTCATTTATCTCTTCTTCTGGAGACTTCTCTTATTCTTTTTGGGTGACTTGTTTTTTTGTTTATGTTTTGTTTCATTTTGTATCCCCATTTTTGCTGCCTGTTTGTGTTTGTGTCTATGTATTTAGTAGATCTGCTACAACTTCCAATCTTTAGTGCAGGACTGTGTCAGATGCTATGTTTGACTGGCTCAGAGTACCCTGTTTGGATCTATCATCAATTCACAGCTTGTGGTATCCTCTGCTTGGGTCGAGTGCCTTTGGAAATGACCAATATGTGCACCAAGGTCTGCTTTTCCTAGCCCCAGGACCTTAATTAGATCATACAAAGACTCAAGGACTCCAGAGACCCAATTATTCCTGTAGTCTGATTGTTTGCAGTCTTTTAGCCTCAAGCTATCAATCACAGGGTGGGCCAAGAGGTTTTCCAACAGTGTGAGGCCCTTGCTTCTACCTGCAGGCTGATTATAATTCTCAGTCTCTTAATGGGCCTCAGAAACTCCATGGGGTAGGGCAAGTGGTTTTCTAATAGAGTGGGGCAACTGCCTTCCCCCCAGGCAAAAAAAACAACCACCACCTAGATAGTGAAGGTCTGTTTGAGAAATATATCCTCTGCAGCATGAGGGAATGGCTCAACACAGGAAACTGGGGTGTCTGCCTTCTAAGGTCTAACCCCAGAGCCCTCAACCCTGGCTTCTGCTCACACAGCTCCAGTCCATTCTTCCTTCCCTCTGCTGGAACTCAAGGTGAGTAGGTGAACAAAAATTGTGTGCATTTGCCCTTTGAAAGAGTGCCTGCCTTTTGAGCCATCTTTCTCTGGGAGATAGCAACTCAGCAGCTGTTCACAGCCAAATGTTATTGGGCACCCTCTCAGTACTGGTGCTCTGGGTTGGGGACCCCAGCTTGGGGTTTAGACACCAGAGTTCTCAGTAGGAAACCCCCACAGCTGACATATCCCTTCAGAACTTCAGTTGCTGTCTATGGGTGCCCAGCCAGCTCTTTCACACCTCCATCCTTCCTATCAGTCTCTATGTGGTCTCCACTTTCTGTCCTTGGTTGTCAGGGTTCTCTCCACCTAGTCTTCAGTTGATTATTCTGGATGGTTTTTCTGTATTTTAGGTGTAAATCCAGTTTGGTCCTGGAAGTGTGTCAGTGTAGCTTCCACTTACTCCATCATCATTTTTAAATTTCTGTTTCTCTTTCTGATAATTTATTATTGGTGTATAAAAATGTCTCCAATTTATTAATATTAATTATGTATCCTGTTACTTTGCCAAATTCATTCATTAGATCTAGTATTTGTGTGTGTGTGTGTGTGTGGAGTTTTCAAGGTTTTCTATGTACACTATCATGTCATCTGCAGATAATATCAGTTTTACTTCCTCCTTTCCAATTTTTATTTCTTGCCTTCATCTTTTTTAGTTCCTTTTCTGCAATTTTCTACTGTTCTTTTGTTTATGACATGTTTTATTGTATCCTCATTGGTATGACTCTCTGTGTTTTTATGTATTAGATTTATTATGGCCCCCAGGCTTGGCCAGCTGGCCTTATAAAGTAGGTGTCCTATGGGGCCCAATTGCACAGACTCCCTGGTAACCTGAGTCAGGTGCTCCAGGAGTGTCCCTTATGTGGAATTTGTGTGCCCTTCTGTTGAATTTGTGATTTGATTGCTATTTGCTCATCTATTGGTGGGGATTATTGTCACCTTACTGGCTATCAAGAGTGGCCACAAACACTGTTGGGATTTACTCCACAAAGTGGGATTCATGCCAGTGGGGTGCCTGCCAGACCACTCTTTGGGCATGATGTTTGTGGAGCTAATTGGGCAGATCACTGGGTTTTTTATTTCTATGGCATTGTGGGAGGGACTCCAGTGCAGCCCAAGGTCAGCTGCTGCCTGTGCCCATCTCAGGGCCACCTGGTAGGAGCTACAAAATGATCCACAGTTGTCAGGTGCCTCTGCAGTGCCCAAAGTTGTGTGTGAGAGCCACACTGTGACCAAAGATTTTGTGCCTTATGTGCTAGGCTTTGGGCCACTCAGCAAAATGCACAAGGCATACTAAGGCCAGCTGCCAGCTGCCTGGGGCTTGAGACCTTGGAGAGTTTTTAATGAAGCCTGTAATGTGGGCCAAGGCTGCCTATGAGGCACAGCCACTGAAAGAGCCTAGGCAGTGTGTGGAGCAGCACTTTAGGGAGTCTCCAGGGTGGAGCAAGAGGCATTCACCAGGTTAGTGCAGATTCAGATTTGGTGTCCACCTGGTCCTGCCAGCTCTGTGAGTTTTGGGGCTCAACAAAGGGACAATGCCATTCCTCACTCTGAAGCCACACAATTCAGTTTCTCCCTGGTGCCATTCCAGCTATGTGGGGAAGCATGGGACTTGGTTGGAAGGTCTGTAAGGAGGATTCTTCAAAAGGTCCAGGGCTTCTGAGGGGATCTTGCCGAAGGCAGCAACCCCTACCTTGACTTTTCCAAATAAGTCTGATCCCCCAGGGTGTTTTGCTAGAATCTCCATGTTTAGTCTTTAAAGACCCGATCTTGTAGAAGCATACACTTTCTCAAGGATACTTACCTTGCTGATTGTATCTAGAGGTTAAGTTTAGTTCAAGCTGTTGTGACAATACTAGTAAAAGCCAAAGAAGGCAGGCGAACAGGACTGCCTTTTACTTCTAAAGTAAAACAGTCCCTTAGCCCTCTCTTTCACAGAAACATGTGTCAGAGCAATCTGTTTATCCATCACTCATGGTCTGCTGGTTAGCCCCAGCACAGCTATTGTTTCCTCTGGAGCTTATGGTAAGTGCTTGCGAGTGAGTGAGTCTATGTGCAAGTCTTTTAAGAGGAAACACAGGTTTCAACCAGTCCTCCATTTCAACTGGAAATAATTCCCACTGAGTTAGTTGTGGTGGGTGGGGTCTCAGAATATCTCCAGGGTGGGGCGAGTGATATTTACCCATTTAATGCAGCTTCACATTTGGCACCTGCCTGCCCATAAAGGTCCTGTGTGTTGGGGGGTGGGGTGGGGGAGGAGTCTCTTCCTGAAGCTGCACAATTCAGTTTCTTTCTATTTGTCTCTGTCTCCTTTTGAACTGCTGTACCTTTACTGAAGCTCAAGGTGAGTGCCTCTGAGCTAGGAAGTATATTCATAGGCTGTTAAGGGGATGTGTGGGTTTCCAGTAGCTCTCTGTCTCAGCAGAACCAGATGGATTCCCACTGATCTTCATAGCCCACTGTTGTGGGGAATATTCTTCCAAGCTCTGGATCCCTGGGTCAGGAGCCTAGTGTGGGGCAAGGTCCCCTCACTACTTAGCAGGGACCTTTGCAGCCAACATATCCCTTCAGATTCTCAACCACCACATATGTGTGTGATATCAGCCTGCTTTACATATTTACCCCACATACCATTCTCCACTTACCCTTTTTTTATACCTTTAGTTATAAAAGTTCCATTCAGCTAGTCTTCTGGTGGTTCTCCAGGTTGTCTGTTCTTATTTGCAAGTATGTCATTGAGAATTTTTGCATCTATATTCATCACAGATATTGGACTATAGTTTCATTTTTTTCTTGTAGTGTCTTTTTCTGGCTTTGGTATTAGAGTAATGGTGGCTTTGTAAAATAATTTTGGGAAGATTCTCTCCTCTTCAAATTTTTTGAAGACTTTGAGACAAATTGGTGGTAATTCTACTTTGGTAAAATTAACCAGTGAAGCCATCTAGTTCTGGGATTTTCTTCATTGGAAGATTTTTTTATTGAGGTAATATTGGTTTATAACATTATATAAGTTTTACATGTGCAACATTATAATTTGACATCAATTATGCTGCATAATGGTCACCACCAAATTCCAGGTTTTATCTGTTACCATAAAATTAACCCTCTTTACCCATTTCAATTTCCCTCCATTTCCTTTACCCTCTGATCACCACCAATCTGCTGTCTGCCTCTACATGTTTGGTTTTTATTTATTTTTGTTGTTTTTATTTGTTCATTGGTTTGGTTTTGGTTTGTTTTATTTCTATGTGTTAGTGAAATCATATGGTATTTGTCTTTTTACATAGAACTTGTTTTATTTAGCATAATATCCTCAAGATCCATCCATGTTGTCACAAATGGCAACATTTTGTCTTTTTTAAGGCTTAGTAGTATTTCATTCTGTAGATATTCCAAATCTATATCCACTCATATGTTGATGATATTTAGTTTGCTTCCATGTCTTGACTAATTAAAATAATGCTGAAATGAACATAGATGTGCATATATCATTTGGAATTAGTGTTTTCTTTTTTTATTAATAAAAACAGAAGTTGAATAGCTGGAAAGCATGGTAATTCTATTGGTAATATGCTGAGGATCTCCATATTGTTTTCCATAGTGCATGTACTAATTTACATTCCCACCTACAGTGTACAAGTGTTGCCTTTTCTCCATATCCTCTCCAATACCTGTTATATCTTTCCTTTTCATGGTAGCCATTCCAAAACAGGTGCAAGATAATATTTTATTGTGGTTTTGATTTGCATTTTCCTAATACTAGTAATTGGTAATATTGAACATATTCTCATATGCCTGTTGGCTATCTGTATATTATTTGGAAAATGTCTGTCTATTTAGATTCTGTGCCCATTTCTTGATCAGGTTGTCTGTTTTATGTTGTTGTTATTTTGTACTACAGATGTATAAGGTCTTTATATATTTTAAATATTAAACCCGTATTGAATGTATAATTTGAAAATATATTTTCCCATTTGGTAGGTTGTCTTTTCATTTTTTTATGTTTCTTTTCTATGCAGAAGCTTTTTAGTTTGATGTATCCCCATTTGTTTATTAGTTCCCCATATGTCTGTGGGGTTATTACTGGGCTCCTAATTCTATTTTCTTGCTCCGTGTATCTGTTTTACTGCTAATTCCATACTGTTGTGGTTACTATATAATATAGTTTGAAAAATCAAAAAGTGTGATACCTTTATCTTTGTTCTTTTTTCTCAGGACTGCTTTAACTATTTAGGGACTTTTGTGGTTCCATACAAATTTTAGGCTATTTTGTTCTATTTTTGTCAAAATGCCTTTGGGAGTTTGATAAGGATTGCACTAAATCTGTACATTATCATGGATAGTATGGACATTGTAACAATGTTAATCTTTCTGATCCATGAACAGAAATACCTTTCCATTTCTTTGTGTCTTCTTAAATTTATTTTAACAGTATCTTACAGTATCACTGTACATGTTTTTTACTTCCTTGGTTAAATGTATTCCTAAGTATTTTACTCTTTTATGTAATTTTAAGTAGAATTGTTTTATAAATTTCTCTTTCAAATCTTTCATTGCCAGTGTATCTAAATACAACAGATTTTTGTATATTAATATTGTACCCTGCAACATTATTATATTTGTTTATTATTTGTAATGTATTTTAGTGGTTTCTTCAATATTTTATATATACAAAATCATGTCATCTGCAAATAGTGACATTTTAACTTCTTTCTTTCCAATTTGAATATTGTGGTTTTTACCCTATCACTATTTATCCCCCATAAACCTTCCTCCACTGCCCCCCACCACACACACACACACGCACAATCACCATACTGTGGTCCGTGTCGGTGAGTTATTTCTCTCTTTTTTTCTTTTTGCTCAATTTTTTCCACACTCCAGACCCCACTTCTCAGAGCTGTCAGACTGTTCTCTATCTATGAGTCTGAATCTATTTTGCTTGTTAGTTCAGTTTATTCATTAGATTCCACATATGAGTGAAATCATATGGTGCCTATCATTCTTTGACTACTTTATTCCACTTATCATAATGTTCTCTAGGTCCATCCATGCTGTGGCAAAGGGTAAAATTTTCTTCTTTTTTATGACTGAGTAGTATTCCTTTGTATAAAGGTACCATAGCTGTTTTATTCACCCACCTAGTGATGGACACTTGGGCTGCTTACAAATCTTGGCTATTATAAATAACTCTGCAATGAACATGGGGTGGGTGCATATATTTTTTCAAATTAGTGTTTTGGATTTCTTCAGATAAATTCCCAGAATTGGAATCACTGAATCATAAGGCAGTTCCATTTTTAATTTATTTTCTTTTTGCTAATCCTCACCTAGGGATATTTTCCCATTGATTTTCAGGAAAAATGGAAGGGAGGGGAGAGACAGAGAGAGAGAAAAATCAATGAAAGAGAGATACATTGATTGGTTGCCTCACGCATGTGCCCTGGCCAGGGTTGGGAATAGAACCGGAAACCAAGGTACGTTCCCTTGATAGGAATCGAACCCAGGACCTTTCAGACCCATGGGCTGATGCTCTATCCACTGATCCAGACTGGCTAGGGTCATTTTTAATTTTTTGAAGTATCTCCATACTGCTTTCCACAGTGGCTGCATCAATCTTCATTTCCACAAACAGTGTACTAGGTTTCCCCTTTCTCTACATCCTCACCAACACTTGTTGTTTGTTGATTTATTTATGATATCCATTCTGACAAGTGTGAGGTGATACTTCATTGTCATTTTAATTTGCATCTCTCTGATAATTAGTTATGGTGAGCATCTTTTCATATGTCTATTGGTCATCTGTATGCCCTCTTTGGAGAAGTGTCTATTCAGGTCCTTGGTCCATTTTTTAATTGGATTGTTTCTTTCTGGTGTTGAGTTGTATCAATCTTACTTCTCTCTCCTTTTCGACCTGAAGAATTTCTAGATTTCTAACTTCCATATCTCTAATTCAGTGGCACAGTAACTCTGATCACCTGTGCTGGGTACTCTAGGAATGTCCCTTGTGTGTATTATGTGGGCAAACCTGTTGTAATTGATTCTTGTTTGCAATTGGCCCATTCCTTCATGGGATTGACCTTCAAGTTGCCTGACTAGAAGGCTCAACTATCAACACAGTGTGCAAGTTGTCGTGCAGATGCTGTTCATATGAAGCAGAGTTCTCCTCAGCAGAGTTTGGTGCCTGCCAAGATCTCCCTGTTGATATACTGCTTGTGAGGCTTATTGGTCCTGCTGTGTGGATGTCTGAAGCTGGCCACTGGGTGTATTGGATCTGGGCCTCTTCAGAGAGACACAGGTGTAGGCCTATGAAAGATGTTGCATGTGCAACCTGTATGGAACCATAAGCCGCTCACAGCTTGTGACTCCCTCTGCTGGGCCTGGGTGAATGTGGAAAGAACCAAGTTGCGCATCAAATCTGGCTTTTTTCCCAATTTGAATGTGTGTGTATGTTTTAATTTCTTCATCTTACTTAATAGCTTGGGCTAGAAATTCTAATACTATTTTGAATAATAACACTAACAGTTCCTTATTTAGAAGACAATGTTGTCTTTCACTTACTTTTTCATCATTGAGGATAATTCTAGCTGTGGGTTTGCATATATGGTCTTTATTATGTTGAAGTGACTTCTTTTTATACCGTTTTATTGACAGTATCATAAATGGATATTGTATCTTGTCAAATGCTTTTTCTGCATCTATTGAAATAATCATATTATCTTCATTCTTCAATTTTTTAATGTGGGGCATCACATTGTTTGATATGTGTATGTTGAACCATTCTTGCATCACTTGAATCCCACTACCTGGTAGTGTATGAACCTATTAATGTATTTGGTTTGCTAAAATTTTGTTGATGATTTTTGCATCTATGTTCATTAGATATATTAGCCTGTAATTTTTTTCCTTGTATAATTTTGTTATCAGGGTACATTTGACCTCATAAAATTAGTTATTAAGCATTCCTTGCTCTTCAATTTTTTGGAAGAGTTTGAGAAGTATAGGTATTACATATTCCTTGCATGTTCCGTAAAATTAACTAGTGAAACCATCTGGCCCTATACTTTTTTAGATTATTTTTTATTAAGGTATTATATGTGTACATATCTTACCATTGCCCCCCCCACCCCACTCCCATACATGCTCTCACCCCCCAATGTTTTGCATCCGTTGGTTACTCTTATATGCATGCATGTAAGTCCTTCGGTTGATCTCTTATCTCCCCCACCTCTCCCTAATCTTCACACTGTAATTTGACAGTCTGTTTGATGCTTTACTGCCTCTGTATCTATCTTTTTGTTCATCAGTCTATAATGTTTTTAATTATCCACAAATGAGTGAGATCATGTGGTATTTTTCTTTCATCAACTGGCTTATTTCATTTAGCATAATGTTCTCCAGTTCCATCCAGGTTGCTACAAATAGTAAGAATTCCTTCTTTTTTATGGCAGCATAGTATTCCATTGTGTAGATGAACCATAGTTTTCTGATCCAGTCATCTGCTGACGGGCACCTAGGCTGTTTCCAAATCTTAGCTATTGTAAATAGTGCTGCTATAAACATAGGAGTGCATATATCCTTTCTGATTGGTGTTTCTGAGTTTCTTAGGATATAGTCCTAGGAGTGGGATTACTGGGTCAAATGGGAGTTCCATTTTCAGTTTTTTGAAGAAACTCCATACTGTTCTCCACAGTGGCTGCACCAGTCTGCATTCCCACTAGCAGTGCACGAGGGTTCCTTTTTCTCCGCATCCTCGCCAACACTTTAAATTTGTTGATTTGTTGATGATAGCCATTCTCACAGGTGTGAGATGGTATCACATTGCCATTTTGATTTGCATCTCTCGGGTAATTAGTGACTTTGAGCATGTTTTTATGTGTCTCTTGGCCTTCCTTCTGTCTTCTTTTGAAAACATTCTATTTAGGTGTCTCTTGGCCTTCCTTCTGTCTTCTTTCGAAAACATTCTATTTAGGTCCGTTGCCCATTTTTTTTTTATTGGATCATTGATCTTCCTTCTATTAAGTTGTGTAGCTGCCTGTAGATGTTGGAGATTAAACCTTTATCAGTGATAACATTTGCAAATATGTTCTCCCATACATTGGGGTTTCTTATTGTTTTGTTGATGGTTTCTTTTGCTGTGAAAAATGCTTTTTATTTTGATGTAGTCCCATTTGTCTATTTTCCCTTTGGCTTCCATTGCCCTAGGGGCAGTATCAGTGAAGAAGTTCTTTTGGCATATGTCTGAGATTTTGCTGCCTGTGGATTCCTCTAGTATTTTTATGGTTTCCCGTCTTAGGTTTAAGTCCTGTATCCATTTTGAGTTTATTTTTGTGTATGGTGTAAGTTGCTGATCTAATTTCATTTTTTTTGCATGTATCTGTCCAATAATCCCAACACCATTTATGGAAGAGACTGTTTTGACTCCATTGTACGTTCATGCCTCCTTTGTGAAATATTAATTGAGCATAGTGGTTTGGGTCGATATCTGGATTCTCTATTCTATTCCATTGATCTATATGTCTGTTCTTGTGCCAGTACCAGGCTGTTTTGAGAACAGTGGCTTTTTAATACAGCTTGAAATCTGGTATTGAGATCCCTCCTACTTTATTCTTTCTCAGGATTGCTGTGGCTATTCGGGGTCTTTTTTTTTTTTTATTCCAGATGAATTTTTGGAGAGTTCTTTCTAGGTCTGTGAAATATGCCATTGGTATTTTAATGCGGAATGCATTGAATCTATAGATTGCTTTAGGTAGTATGGACATTTTGATGATGTTGATTCTACCAATCCATGAACATGGTATGTTCTTCCATCTGTTTACATCTTCCTCTATCTCTTTTTTCAGTGTCTTGTAGTTTTCCACGTATAGGTCTTTTACGTCCTTGGTTAAGTTTAATCCTAGGTATCTTAATTTTTTTGGTGCGATGGTAAATAGGATTGCTTTTTTAGTCTCTCTTTCTGTAAGTTCACTATTGGTGTATAGAAATGCCATAGATTTCTTGGCGTTAATTTTGTATCCTGATACATTGCCGAATTTATTTATTAAGTCTGTTAGTTTTTTGATGGAGTCTTTTGGGTTTTTTATGTACAATATCATGTCATCTGCAAATAAGGACAGCTTTACTTCTTCTTTTCCAATTTGGATGCCTTTTATTTCTTCTTCTTGTCTAATTGCAATGGCTAATACTTGCAGAACTATGTCAAACAGGAGTGGTGAGAGTGGGCATCCCTGTCTTGTTCCTGTTCTTTGGGGAAATGGTTTTAGTTTTTGCCCATTAAAATATGATGTTAGCTGTGGGTTTATCATATATAGCTTTTATTATGTTGAGGTATGATCCTTCTATTCCCACCTTGTTGAGAGTTTTTATGAAGAAAGGGTATTGGATTTTGTCAAATGCTTTTTCTGCATCAATTGATATGACTATGTGATTTTTATATCTCAATTTGTTTATGTCATGTATCACGTTAATTGATTTGCAGATATTGTACCATCCTTGCATTCCTGGGATAAATCCTACTTGGTCATGGTGTATGATCTTTCTGATGTACTGCTGGATCCGATATGCTAGAATTTTGTTGAGGATTTTGGCATCTACGTTCATGAGTGATATTGGCCTGTTATCCTCTTTCATTGTGTTGTCTTTATCCGGTTTTGGTATTAGGGTGATGCTGGCTTCATAGAAGGAGCTTGGAAGTGTTCCTTCCTCTTGAATTTTTGGAACAGTCTGAGGAGAATAGGTTTTAGTTTTTCCTTAAATGTTTGGTAAAACTCTCCTGTGAAGCTGTCTGGCCCTGGGCTTTTGTTTGCCGGAAGCTTTTTGATGACTGCTTCAATTTCTTCCATAGTTACTGGCATATTGAGCTTTTCATATTCTTCCTGATTGAGTTTTGGAAGAGTGTATTTTTCTAGGAATATGTCCATTTCCTCCATGTTGTCCAGTTTCCTGGAATAGAGTTGTTCATATTATTTTTCAACAATCCTTTGTATTTCGGCGGGACCTGTAGTTATTTCACCTCTTTCATTTCTGATTTTGTTTATTTGGGTCCTCTCTCTTTGCTTCTTGGTGAGCCTGGCTAGAGGTTCATCAATCTTGTTTATCCTTTCAAAGAACCAGCTCTTGGTTTTGTTGATCTTTTGTATTGTTTCTTTGGTCTCTAGGTCGTTTATCTCCACCCTGATCTTTATTTCCTTCCTTCTGCTTACGCTGGGCTTTTCTTGTTGCTCTTTTTCTAACTCTTTGAGTTGTATGGTTAGGTGAATTATTGCCATTGTGTCTTGTTGTTTGCAGTAGGCTTGTAGAGCTATGAACTTCCCTCTCAAGACTGCTTTCGCTGTGTCCCATGGATTTTGGATTGTTGTGTTTTCATTGTCATTTGTTGCCATGATGTTTTTTATTTCTTCCTTGGTCTCTCTGGTAACCCAGTCATTGTTTAGTAGCATGCTGTTTAGTCTACATGTTTTTTATTTCTTTGGATTGTTTTTATTCTAGTTGATTTCCAGTTTTATGCCACTGTGGTCTGCGAAGATGCTTCATATGATTTCTATCTTCTTGTATTTGAAGAGACTTTGCCTATGTCCCAACATATGGTCTATGACCCATGTGCATTTGAGAAAAATGTATATTCTGTGGCTTTGGAGTGAAATGTTCTGAAGATGTCAATTAATTCCATCTGGTCTAGTGAGTCATTTAGAATTGATGTTTCTTTGCTGATGTTTTGTTTAGAGGATTTGTCCAATGGTGATAGTGGGACATTAAACTCTCTTATTATGATTGTATTGCTGTCAATCGCTACCTTGATATCCTCCAGGAGTTTTTTTATGTATTTGGGTGCTACTGTATTGGGTGCGTATATGTTTACCAGAGTTATTTCTTCTTCTTGGATTGCTCCCTTTAGTATTATGAAGTGGCCTTCCTTATCTCTTGTTATGTCCTTCACTTTGAGATCTAATTTGTCAGATATAAGTATTGCTACCCCAGCTTTTTTTTTCATTTCCATTCGCCTGGAAAACCTTTTTCCATCCCTTCACCCTCATTCTGTGTGCGTCTTTTTTTCTGATGTGGTTTTCTTGTAGACAGCAGATATATGGGTGTTTTTCTTATCCAATCTGTTACCCTATGTCTTTTGATTAGGGCATTTAATCCATTTACATTTAAAGTTATTATTGATAGGTACTTAGTTGTCGCTATTTTTATTCTTTACCCCTGTGTTCTTTCTTTGCTTCCTATTTCTTTCTTTTTTTTTTTTTTTTTTTTTTTTTTACAGCAGACCCTTTAGCATTTCTTGCATTGCTGGTTTGGTGGTAATAAATTCCTTTAGTCCTTTTTTGTCTGTGAAGCTCCTGATTTCACCTTCAATTTTGATTGATAGCATTGCTGGGTACAGTATTCTTGGATTCAGACCCTTCCTTTGCATGTCTTTGTATATTTCATTCCATTCCCTTCTGGCCTGATGAGGTTCTATTGAGAAATCATTTGCTAGTCTGATGGGGGTTCCTTTGTGTGTAACTTTCTGTCTCTCTCTCTGCTTTTAAGATTAGTACTTTGTCGTTGGTGTTTGCCAATTTAATTATAATGTGCCTTGGCGTCGGTCTTTTGGGGTTCATTTTGCTTGGGACTCTGTGAGCTTCTTGGATTTGTGTGGGTTTTTTCTTCTCTATATCAGGGAAGTTTTCTGTCATTATTTCTTCAAACAGGTTTTCTATTCCTTGCTCAGTTTCCTTTCCTTCTGGAACCCCTATTATGCGGATGTTGTTTTGTTTCCTGTTGTCCCAAAGTTCCCTTAGGCTCTCCTCCTGCTTTTTAATTTTTTTTTTCTAGAAGCTGCTGTACTGGGTATTTTTTCCCATCTTCTCTTCTAGCTCACTGGTGCGGTTCTCTGCTTCTTCTAGTCTACTGTTGATGCTTTCTATTGAGTTCTTTACAACAGTGATGTCATTTTTCATTTCTTCTTGATTCTTCCTCATTTCCTCTTGGTTCTTACTCATATTGTTGAATTTGTCTTCCATTCTTTTAAGCCACCTTATGACCATTTCTCTGAATTCTTTCTCTTGAGGGTTTCTTGCCTCCATTTCGTTTACTTCCTTTTCTGGTGATGACTGCTTTTCTTTCATATGCGGGCTGCTTCTTTGTCTCCCCATGGTCTCTCTTCTCTGGATGTCTGGTTATGTAGTTCTCTCTCTCCTTTTCCCAGGAGAAATCTGACCTTTCCATGGTGGAGTGTAGAGCTCCTCTGAATCCACGTGTTTGTGCCAATTGGAGACCTGTGTTCTGGGGCTCGCAGCTGTTAACGTGGGTGCTGCCGTTGTGGATTTTCAGGCTTCCGATAAGCTCCACTTTCCCTTTCAAGATGGCACAGTCTCCATGTCCGAGCCCGTAGCTCCAGGAGAGGACCCAGCCGCAGTGAGGGCTGCCCGGTCAGGCAAACCCCGTCTAGCCATCCCCCACCTTTTCCTGGAGTTTAGCTGTCCCTTAACTTGCCAAAAACACTCCTCATGCTACCCTCAGCTGTTCTTTCTTTCTGCTCCGGGACAAGGCTCAGAACACGTCTGTCTATTCTGCCGCCATTTTTCTCCTACTACTTTTTTAGTTTATATAATTTTTTTATTAAATTTATTTGGGTGATATTGGTTAATAAGTTTATATAGGTTTCAAGTATACATTTCTATGATATATGATCTGTATTTTGCATTCAGTGCCCTCCAACCAAAGTCAAATCATCTTCTGTCACCATATATTTGCCCCCCTTTATCCGTTACTACTCCAACCCACTTCCAACTGGTAACCATACTCTTGGATATGTCTATGAGCTTTACTTTTATATACCACATGTGAGTGAAATCATATGGTTCTTAGCTTTTTCTTACTGACTTATTTCACTTAGCCTAAAATTCTCAAGGTCCATCCATGGCTTTTTTTTTCCAGAGGGTTTTGTTTACTGTTTCAATTTCCTCATTAGTGATAGGTCAACTTTTATTTTTTTCCCTTCAAAATATAATTTCAGAAGGATGTATAACTTTGAGAATACATCCACTTCTTCTATATTGTCAAATATAGTGGCATATAGCCTTTCATAATATTCCTTTATACTTTGTATTTCTGTGGTAGAGTTCATAACTTCCTTTCTGATTTTGTCTTATTTCATCTATTCTTAGTATAGCTAAAGGTTTTTCTATTTTGATCATCTTTTATTTATTTTTTTAAATATGATATTTTCTTTTTTGTAAAGCCTTCACCACACTATTGTCTGTGTCCATGGGTTAGGCATGAACACATAGGAGTTGATTAGTTGATCTGTTCACCCACCCTCCCCTGCCTTCTTCCCTCTGAGGTTTGATAGTAAGTTCAATGTTTTTATGTATCTGGGTCTATTTTTGTTCGTCAGTTTATGTTGTTCTTCAGATTCCATATATCAGTGAGATCATGTGATTCTTATCTTTCTCTGACTGGATTATTTTGTTTAGCCTACTGCTCTCCAGGTCCATCCATGCTGCTGTAAATGGTAAGAGTTCTTTATTTTTTATAACTGCACTAGTGGCCTGGTGCACAAAATTTGCACAGTAAAAGGGAATTAATTAGTGGAAATATTTTAATATTACTATTTGCCTCTCTCTATAATGGAAGTGTCAGAGATGAAAGGAAATTAATAAAATGTATATGAAAATAATATATAAATGTATTAATAAATAAACAATAACACGATGATATAACAACAACAAAGACATGACATAAAAACAAAAACGTGAAATGCAAACAACAAAAACATAATATGAAAACAAAATTGATGCAAACAATGACTGATAAAGTGATTAAACTTATTCTAATGTCTCCCTGTATACCACATTAAGAGTGAAAACACTTTCAGAGTGCTTGACTAATTTCCCTTGTGATGAAGTATTTACAACTTTAACTTTAACATCACACGCTCTTTGAACTTGAGGAAAGCAACATATAACTGACCGTGTGTGAAAACGAGATCAGGTAGGGATATGCCTACTCTGTCTAGAGTTTGTCCTTGTGATTTATTAACAGTCATTGCAAATGCTAGCATCATGGGAAACTGTTGTCGAATTAATTTAAATGGGAGGCCAGTGTCAGATGGGGACAAATCAATTCTTAGATTCAGAACAACCTCTCCCTCTGCAGATCCTGTTAATACTTCACCTTTGATAACGTTAAGTCGTAATTTTTTGATAATAAATCTAGTACCATTACAAAGACCCCATTTACTATTAAGATTTCTCAAAAGCATGATGATTGCACCCACTTTCAATTTTTATTTATGACATGGCATTCCCGAAGGAGTAATACTATTAAGAAATTCAATAGGAAAATTTTCCTTTTCAGTATCATCTGTTGAGTCAATGGAATCATCACTCAAATATGTGTGAAAATCTACATCAAGTATATCCAAAATTTCTTCATTTAATTTTTGAACATGTTCATTTTTGGACAAAGAGTTGCATGTTTAGATATATTTTTAATATTATCTATAGATATACTATTCCTAAAGGTGGCTTCAATAATAGATCCATTACAAATCATTTCACAGGGGATTTCAATAATATCCATTCCTAAATGAAAACTGCTATCAAGTTTGCCATCTCCAAGTTTTACTAACCATTCACTATAAGCAGAATCCTTTGATCTCATATTTGTTTTAAGAGACAACTTTCTGAAACATCCCCAAACATTACAGTACTTTAAACTGGTTTGTACTATGGCCGATCACATAGCATGCAGTACAATACTGAGACATTGTCAAAAATCCCCTCTGTAAAGGAAAACTTTCCCACCAAATGCAACATTCAAATTCATAATTTCTCTTATTAATCTATCTATGGTGTTTATAGCATGACTGGATGCCATGGTGCATTCATCAATAATGAGAAGTTGGGCCTTTTTAATGGTTTTAGCAACTTCACTCTTTATATCGAGTCTAGAAATTGAAGTTTCATTTAATGTAATTGGTAATTTATATTGGGAATGAAAGGTTCTTTCACCGAGAAGTAAATTTGCAGCAATTCCTGTAGACACTGTGGGTAAAAGAGTACCACCATTACCTCTAATATGATGTATTAAAACTTTATAAAGATATGTTTTTCCACTACCCCCTGGACCATCCAAGAAAAAGCATTGGGGTGTACAGTTTGATCTTAAATGGATGAAGTGTATAGTCTGAAAGGCTTCCAACTGCTCATCATTCAGAGAATTTATCAAAACCTCTGCCTGTTGTCGCTCGTATGATTCATCACATGTATTTGTATTTGTTAATAAAGGATAGTTCAGAGGTTTGAAATGGAAACATTTCATTCCATGCGATGTGAATACCTCTTGAATTTTGTTAAGGGCATGCATTTCACAGTTTACACAGGCACCTTCTCTTCAGTGTAATTTCCAACAGAAATCTTCAATAAAATGAGATTTATTCTCATCCCAGAATTTGTGTGCATCAGAAGGACATCCAAACACACATATGTATGCAAAAAGTTGTCATAGTTGTTTGGGCATGTTAAGGATGATTGCATTGTCAATCTTATCTTTCCGTGTTTAGTAGCTTCATGAAATGTATCATAAATTACACCTCATACAGTTCGCAGATCATCAAAACTTATCACACTTTTTACATGCAGAAGCAAAAGTCTAAGGTAATATCGTTCTGGTTCTCTAAAGCTCACAGTGAACAGTCTACCTAATACTTTATTCCCACCCTTTCGGCATTTTGTCCACAAGCAATTATTAAACACATAATGCTGTGGAATCTCCCAATAATAATAATTACGTGTCAGAATCTTCTCTATTCAATAAGAACCAAGCCATCAAAGTTGAATTATGCCTTTTAGCCCTATCTAAAACTTCAGCAAAATCATCAGTATGAAAACACAAATTTTGTTCATTTGTCAAATGAATAGCTAATCTTGTGATTGCATGAGATTGGTCATGCATTCGCATTGCAAAAAGTCTCCAAACAGCTTTAGGAGCGCTCACATACCTGGAGTCAATGAAGTCCTGTACTTCGTTATGATTCATAATATTTTTTTCAGAAATTTGAATATTTGCACAATTGTGCCCTTTATAAATGTATTTAAATAAATGTTTGACACTTTTAATTGATGCACAGACTTCAACATTTATATGACAGATATATTTAAGGCACAAATACGGGTTATAAGGGACAATCCAAGTGTTATCTGCAACTTTATTTCCAATAGATATGGTGCTACCAGATCTTCATTTGTATTTGGGATATCCATCAATATTTCCAATGGTCACATTTTGAAATTCTTTTGGATACCCTTTGAACATTTTCCATTTTCCATACATGGACTATTTGGATTTTGTATTCCACATGGTCCATGTACCATATTTGATTTTACAATTTGAAAAAGTCGAGGACACTGGTCTTTACCAGAATTTCTGCCTTAAGTATACGATCAATGTCATCTTCTGTTCGTAATTTGGATTCACTATCTAATATCAATAATATGTAAGCATGAGGCAGTCTGCATTTCTGAAATTCAATGACATGAATTTTAGCTATTACTTTGCCACGTAAATGATATATTTACATATATCATGTAAAAGAGCATTCAGCTTAATATTAAAAACTCTGGCTACCAAGTCAGGTTTGTTTTCAACTTTTTGCCAGTGTTGTAAATTGTTTGTAATATCTGCCCATTTGGGGTTGCATGTCATGGTTATGAATAAATCGGGCTTCCCATACTTGGTTACAATTGCCATAGCATCCTAATAATGCTGCTGCATATTTTTGGGACCACCCCCAAAAGATGACGGAAGTATTATCTTTTTACCAATCGGCACATTGTCATTTTCAGATCTAGATGCAAGGTGATCCATCAAACCACTATATTTTTCAACTCTCAATTTAGATTGGTTTGCTATACTGAAATTTATTCGATTGGCTTCCATTTTTTAATATGAATCGATAATATAGTGTTGAGTTAATTTTCCTGCATTTAGAATAGGATTGAACATTTCCCAGATGCAGAGATGAAATCCATAATACTGCATTTGTGTGACTCGTGTCCTTACATTTTGTCTAGTATTATTGTCAATTACACTGTCGTCTCTGAGTCTTAATGCAATATCTGTTCCTCAGCCTTTTTCATCATGTGGAAAAAGAATAGGATATGTCATTGCATCTAATGTAGGAAACAGGATACTGATTTGTTTCATTTTAGTGGCATTTAGGTTATTGGGATCAGGTTTACAATTAATGAGCAAGTCCCTTTCAAAAGGAGGTTCTCCATCTTCGTTTCTGAATATGACGGCAACCTCGGTTACATGAGGAGAATTATATCTACCTGGGTCACTGTTATGATCGTATTTAATTGCCATTGTTACTTCCATGGGAGCAATTCCTTTCTCTGCTACTTTAGATTGGGCTTCCTTTTCTACCTCATGTAGCATTTTGTACGATTTTGTTAATTCATTTATTTCATGCTGAGGTTGTTGATGTTGATCATGAATCTCTCTGAGCAACCTTGGTTTTCTGGCATTGCTAATCTTTTACTTGTTGCTTCAGTCGTATCTAAAATATAGAGTTGAGCGAACTTCAGAGAAACACCATCTGAAGGATGTAAAGTTTCAGTACGGTGATAAACTTGTCCATGTATTCTAAAATAGTATGGCCCATATCCTCATGGCAATGCAATATTTGCACCCATTGAAGCAAAAGCAAAAGAACTATTTATTAAATGAATATTTTCCATGAAATTTTTACTGTCAGAATTTTCATTTATCATTAATGTTTTTAAATACGCTGGGTAATCTGGAAAATGTATATCATTTGGACAAACTTTACCTTTGCTACAAAATCGAGTAAATTTTCCATCAGATGATTTTTCATCAGAGAAATTTAGTGATAGACAAAATTGACATGTAACAGTCATTCCACCACAACTATGTTCGATAATTGCATCCTCATTTACACCATTTTTGCTGTGAAGGCAGTTTCTACCAGTATTGGTAGTACTTGTTGATGACTGTTTTTTAGACATATTTTGTCAATGCCGCTGCCTTCTTTCAGCTTCAGAGGCACGTTGGTCTTCAGACATTTTCTGTAGATACCGGCTTCTTTTGGCTGCAGACCTACATTGTGCCAATAGTTGGTCTTCAGATACATCCTGTTGCTGATGCTGCCTTTCCTCCAGCTTCAGAGATATGTTGGTTTTCAGACATTTTCTGTCGATGATGCCATCTTCTTTCAGCTGCAGACCTACATTGTGCCAATAGTTGCTCTTCAGATACATTCTGTCACTGACGCTGGCTTCTTTCGGCATCAGAGGTATGTTGTGCCAACAGCTGATCCTCAGACATATTCTGTTGACATTGCCACTTTCTTTCAGCTGCAGAGGTACGTTGTGCCAATAATTGGTCTTCAGACATATTCTGTTGACAATGACGCTTTCTTTTGTCTGCAGAGATACCTTGTGCCAATAGTTGGCCTTCAGATACATTGTGTGGCCAAAAATGGCTTCTTTCTGCTTCAGAGGTACTTTGATGCCGATAGTTGGTCTTTAGAAATATTCCCACCTCAGGGTCTGGGGTCTGAGTGAATGGATTCTTGGCTGTCAGGCCACGGACAGCAAGCTGACCAATGGCTGACTCAGTGAGGGATGGGGCTCCCGCCACCCTGCTGTGTGAGTCCTGGGTGCAGATGCCCTGCTGTATAGATTCTGGGTACAGGTATCAGGCTCACTCCTCCCTCCTGTCAGAGTCTGGGGTGCACCACAGGACCCAGAGTCAAGTTCTTGCACACCTGTGCAACCCTCAAAATCACTTGAGTCAGTCTCCTTGGTGACCTTTTGCTCCCCTCTCTCTGTGAAGCCTGCTTCACTCTGCTGTCTTCAGACCTGCTGGTCGCAGCGGGGACCAACAGGCCCTGCTCCCTGTTCCACCCTGCTGTCTTAGGACCTGCTGATCACTGTGGCGACCATTTGCTCCATGCTGTCTATGGGGCCCTGCTCCACCCTGCTGTCTTAGGACCTGCTAGTCACCACAGCAACCATTTGCTCCCCTCTTTCTGCAGGGCCCTGCTCTGCCCTGCTGTCTTAGGACCTGCTGGTTGCCAAGGCGACCATTTGCTCTCTGCTCTCTGTGGGGGGCCTGCTCCGCCCTGGTGGTCACCACAGCCACCAGCAGGCCCTGCTCTCTGCTCTGCCCTGCTGTCTTCAGACCTGCTGGTCTCTGCATTGACCATTTGCTCCCCTTTCTCTGTGGGGGCCTGCTCTGCCCTGCTGTCTTTGGACCTGTTCATTGCCTGCACCATCCATGGCTTGCCTCATGCAGCAGTAACCCCCTCCTCACTCCCCCCTCCCCCCCATCTGCAAGCACAGCCTCCTCCTGACCTGGTCATGACCATTATGGGTGTCCCAGCCTAATTTGTATATAACCCTTTTATTAGAATAGATAGTATTCCATTGTATAGATGTTCCATGGTTTTTTAATCCACTCATCTGTTGATGGGCATTTAGGCTGTTTCAAAATCTTAGCTATTGTAAATTGTGCTGCTATGAACATAGGAGTGCATATATTCTTTCTGATGAGTGTTTCTTATTTCTTAGGATATATTCCTAGAAGTGGGATCACTGGGTCAAATGAGAGTTCCTTTTATAATTTTTTGAGGAAACTCAATACTGTTTTCCACAGAGGGTGCACCAGTCTGCATTCCCACCAGCAATGTAAAAAGAGGGTTCCCTTTTCTCCAAATACTCGCTAGCACTTGTCACTTGTTGCTTTGTTGATGATAGTCATTCTGACTGGTGTGAGGTGGTACCCCATTGTTCATTTGATTTGCATCTCCCAGATGATTAGTGACTTTGAGTATTTTATCACATGCCTTTTAGCAATCAGTATGTCCACTTTGAGAAAGTGTCTACTTAGGCCCTTTGCACATTTTTTAATTGCTTATCTTCCTTTTGTTCAGTTGTATGAGTTTCCTAGAAATTTTGGAGGTTAACCACGTATCGTATGTATAATTTGCAAACATGTTCTCCCATGAAGTGGGCTCTTTTGTTATTTTGTTGATAGTTTCTTTTGCTGTGCAGAAGTTTTTATTTTGATGTAGTCCCATTTGTTTATTTGCTCCTTAGTTTCCATTGTCCTAGGAGACTTATCAGTAAACATATTCTAATGAGAAATGTCTAAGATTTTGGTGCCAAAGGTATCTTCTAGGATTTTTATTGTTTCATGTCTCACATTTAAGTCTTTTGTCCATTTTGAGTTTATTTTTGTGTAAGGTGTAAGTTGGTAGTCTAGTTTCATTTTTTGGCATGTATCCATCCAATTTTTCCAACACCATTTATTAAAGAGACTGTCTTGACTCCATTGTATGCTCTTCCCTAATTTGTCAAATATTAATTGAACATAGTGGCTTGGGTAGATTTCTGGGTTCTCTGTTCTGTTCCATTGGTTTATATGCCTGTTCTTGTGCCAATACCAGGCTTTTTTTTTTTTTTTTTTGTACAGTGGCTATGTAGTATAACTTGATATCTGGTATTAGGATCCTTCCAACTTTATTCTTCTTTCTCAAGATTGCTTCTGTTATTCAGGTGTTTGTTTTCTAATTCCATATTCATTTTTGGAATATTTGTTCTAGATCTGTTAAATATGCTATTAATTTTTATAGGGATTGCATTGAATCCATAGATTGCTTTAGGTGGTATGGGCATTTTAATTATATCAATTCAACCAATCTATGAACATGGCATTTTCTTCCATTTGTGTATATCTTCCTCTAGCTCTTTATTCAATGTCCTGTACTTTTCCAAGTTCAAGTCTTTTCCTTCCTTGGTCAAGTTTATTCCTAAGTCTCTTAATTTTTGTTGCAATGATAAATTGGATTTTTTTTTTTAGTTTCTCTCTGAGAGTTTATTATGCTGTATAAAAATGCCATGGATTTCTGGATGTTAATTTTTATCATGCTACATTGCCGAATTTAGTTATTAAATCTAGTAGTTTTTTAAGGAGTCTTCATGGTATTCTATGTACAATATGTCATCTGTGAATAATGACAGTTTTATTTCCTTCTTTCCAATTTGGATGCCTTTTATTTCTTCTTGTCTGATCGCTATGGCTAACACTTCCAGTACTATGTTGAACAGGAGCAGTGAAAGTAGGCATTCCTATCTTTTTCTGTTCTTAGGCAAAATGGTTTTAGTTTTTGCCCATTGAGTATGATGTTGGCTCTAGGTTTGTCATATAAGGCTTTTATTATGTTGAGGTCTGATCCCTCTATTCCTACTTTGCTGAGAGTTTCATTTAAAAATGCGTATTGGATTTTGTTGAATGCCTTTTCTGCATCAATTGATAAGATCATATGGTTTTTATCTTTCAGTTTGTTTATGTGCTTTGTCACATTTATTGACTTGTGAATATTGTACCAGCCTTGCATCCACTGAATAAATCACACTTGGTCATGTTGTTGAGGGTTTTAGCATCCATGTTCATCAGGGACGTTGGCCTGTAATTCTCTTTCTTTGTTGTGTCTTTGTCAAGTTTTGGGATTAGGGTAATACTGGCCTCATAGAAATTGCTTGGAAGTATTCCTTCCTCTTGAACTTTTTGAAATAGTTTGAGGAGGATAGATGTTAGTTCTTCTTTGAGTGTTTGGTAAAACTCCCCCTGAAGCCATATGGACAAAGGCTTTTGCTTGCTCCTTTTTTGAAAAAAAATATTTTTATTGATTTCAGAGAGGAAGGAAGAGAGAGAAAGAGATGGAAATATCAATGATGAGAGCAAATCATTGAGAAGCTACCTCCTGCATGCCCCTTACTGGGGATTGAGCCCACAACTCTGGCATGTGCCCTTGACTGGAATCAAACCCAGGACCCTTCAGTCCATAGGCTGATGCTCTAACCACTGAGGCAATCCAGCTAGGGCAGTGGTCGGCAAACTCATTAGTCAACAGAGCCAAATATCAATAGTACAACAATTGAAATTTCTTTTGAAAGCCAAATTTTTTAAACTTAAACTTCTTCTAATGCCACTTCTTCAAAATAGACTTGCCCAGGCAGTGGTATTTTGTGGAAGAGCCACACTCAAGGGGCCAAAGAGCCGCATGTGGCTCGTGAGCAGCAGTTTGCCAACCACGGAGCTAGGGCATTCTTCATTTCCTCTTGATTCTTATTCATGTTTGTTAAGTTCTCATTCAGCTCCTCATAATTCTCATCGATTTCCTTGTAATTCTCAGTCTGATATTTATAATCATTGCTTGAATTCTTTCTCTGACAAATTATTTGCCTCCCTTTCACTTACTTCCTTTCCTGGCTATTCCTTTTTTCCCCCCCCTTTGGGGATTGTTTCTTTGTCTCCTCTTTTTTGCTGTCTCTTTTTATTTGTTTCTATGTCTTTCATCAAACTACTACACCGCCCAGATTTTTTTTTTTGGGGGGGTGGTCCTATGTAGTAGTTGTTTTGTGTGATCCAGTGGTACAGTGTCTCAGATCTCCTGAGTTGGTATTCTAGGAAAGCCCCTTGCTTGAGTTATTTGGGCTCTCCTGATGTAGTTGTCTTGAATGTTACTGTCCCTTTTGTGGATGGAGTGTCCTCATAGATTTTCTGACTATGTGACTCATCCCCAATCTCATCTTGCAAGCTGTTGTGCATGTGCTTGGGGTCCTGGCTCCCATGACAAGGGTTGCCTAAGGTCTCACTGGCATTGGACTCACTGTGTGGTCCTGTAGCCCACTGCCAGGGTGGCATGCTACTCTGGGATTCAATGCAGAGTCCTGGAGCTCACAGGAGGGGTGGCATGACACACCGTGGGTCGCCGGAATCTGCAGCCAGAGCACAAGTCTGGCTGGGATGGTGTGCACTCTGTGGATCACTATGGGGGTCCCAGAGCCTGCTGCATGAGTGGTCATAACTTTGTCTCAGGTGGTGTGCATTTTTTTTATAATATATTTTTATTGATTTTTTACAGAGAGGAAGAGAGAGGGATAGAGAGTTAGAAACATCGATGAGAGAGAGACATCGATCAGCTGCCTCTTGCACACCTCCTACTGGGGATGTGCCCGCAACCCAGGTACATGCCCTTGACCGGAATCGAACCTGGGACCCTTCAGTCCGCAAGCCGAAGCTCTATCCACTGAGCCAAACCGGTTAGGGCAGGTGGTGTGCATTTTGCGAATAACTGTGGGGGTTCCAGAGTCCGTGGCTGAGGATGGCAGGCGTCCTGATGTCTGCAGCTTAGCTGGCATGACTATGGCCGGGTTGTGTTCACTCTACAGTTCACTGCGCAGTCTGAGGTGGTGACTAAGAACAGTCTGTGTGGTGGTGAGGCTTAACTCCTAGCCATGGCTGCTCTCCTCTTCAAGATGGCATGATTTCCCTGACAGAGCCATGCAGTCCAGGAAGTGCCTGCGGTGGTAGCAGGGGATCCTCATCCAGGAGAGCCTGATCCACTAGCCACTGAGACTCCTGCAATATCTAACTGTCACACATACACACACACACACACAGACACACACACACCCCACACATGTCTGCACCTTCCCCTTTCATGCCCTTACTCATTCACATTCTGTCCCTCACTCCTATCCTGCTGGCTGCCATGTTTTTTTCTTGATTATCTTTTTAAAAACACCAGCTTTTAGATTCATTGTTTTTATTGCTTTAGTCTCTTTTATTATCTTTGCTCTGATTTTTATTACTTCCTTCTGCTGACTTGAGACTTTGTTCATTTTTTTTCTACTTCTTTAAGGTGGAAAGTTAGATTGTTTATTTGAGATTTAGCTTGTGTCTTGAGCTAGGCCTGATTACCATAAACTTTTCTCTTAGTACCACTTTTGCTGCACACCAAAGATTTGGTATAAAGTGTTTTGGTGTTGTTGTTTTTTTCCTTTCCATCCCTCTGCTGCCTCCATTTTGGGAACCATTAGCTTATTTTCTATATCTTTGGGTCTGTTTTTTGTTTTGTTTTGTTTGGTGTTTTATTAGATTCTGATGTAAGATTATATGGTATTTGTTTTTTTTCTAGTTGACTTATTTCAGTTAGCATAATACCCATTAGGTTCATCTATGCTGTCCCAAGTGTCAATATTGTATTATTTTTTATTGTATAACTAGAGGCCCAGTGCACAGATTCATGCACTGGTGGGATCCCTCAGCCTGGTCTGCGGGGATTGGGATGAAACTGGCTCTCAGACTTCCCCCAAGGGGTCCCAGAATGTGAGGGTGCAGGCCAAGCTGAGGGACCCCACCAGTGCATGACTGGGGCCAGGGAGGGACTGCAGGAGGGCTCCAGGGCATGTCTGGCCCATCTTGCACCATCTCTATCTGCCAGACCCCAGCAATAAGCTAACTTACCAGTTGGAGCATCTGCCCCCTGGTGGTCAGTGCCCATCATAGCGACTGGTCAAACGGTCAGTCAGAGGGACACTTAGCATATTAGGCATATATATATATATATATATATATATATATATATATATAACTTCATTACATATATAATATATATTTCATAATAAAAATATTTTATTATATAAAGGCTCACCAGTCTTCTTTTTCCATTAATCTATTTATGGAAATCTAGGTTGATTCTATGTGATGGCTATTACTAGTAATGCTGCAGTAAACACAGGGGTGAATATATCTTTTAAAATTAGTGTTTTGGTGTTGTTGTTTTTTTGAATTTTTGGATAAATATCCAGAAGTGGAATCTTTGGATCAGTTGTCATCTTTATTTTTAAGGTTTTTTTTATAAATTGTTTTATTTTTTTTATAGTGGCTGCAATAATTTATAATTCCACCAACAGACTAAGGGTTCCTATTTATCACTAACCTTGCAAGCACTTATTTGTTGATTTGTTGATAATAGCCATTCTCACATCTGTAAGGTGATATCTCATGTGGTTTTAATTTACAATTTCCTGATAATTAATGATATTGAGCACCTTTTTATAGTTTTCCCCTTTTTAATTGAATTTATTGGAGTGATATTGGCTCACGAAACCATATAGGTTTCAATTATACAACTCAGTAATATGTTGTGCACACATTGTGCACCCATTGCCCCAAGTGAAGTCTCTTTTCATCCCCCTTTTCCCTCCCTTTGCCACCTGCACCTACCCCCAACTCCTTTTCCTCTGCTATTACTATACTAGTATCTGTGGTTTGTGTTTTTTTTCCTCTTTTTTTGTTTTTTGTTTGTTTTTTCTTTATTGATTAAGATATTACATATTTGTCCTTATCCCCCATTGCCCCCCCACCCCACTCCCATTCATGCCCTCAACCCCTGGTGTCTGTGTCCATTGGTTATGCTTATATGCATGCATACAACTCCTTTGGTTGATCTCTCCCCCATACCCCCACCCTCCCCTACCTTACCTCTGAGGTTTGAGCATCTGATCAATGCTTCTCTGTCTCTGGATCTGTTTTTATTCATCAGTTTTTTCCTCTTAATCCCTTCATCTTGAGCATCATTTCATGTCTGTTGACCATTTGTAGGTCCTCTTTGGAGAAAAGTCTATTCAGATCCCATGTCCATTTTTTAATAGAATTGTTTGGTTCTTTGTTTGGTTTTTAGTGTTAAATTTTATGAGTTCTTTATATATTTTGAATAGTAACCCCATTTCAGATCTATTATTTGCAAATATCTTCTTTCATTCAGTAGGTTGTCTTTTCATTTTGTTGATGATTTCTATTGTTGTGCAAAAAGATATCGTATTTTCATTTGTCTCCGTGTGTGTGTTTTTCCCATTTGTTCTTTGATTTATTCATTGACCCAATATTTGTTCAGTAGCATTTAATTTTTACGTATTTGTTATTTTCCCAGTTTGTTTCTAGTAGTTGATTTCTAGTTTCCTATTATTATGGTCAGAAAAGACACTTGATATAATTTCAATCTTAAATTTATTGAGACCTTTTCGTGTTTCAGCATATGGTCTCTCTGGGAATGTTCCATGTGCACTTGAGAAGAATGTGTATTCCATTGTTTTTGGATGGAATGTTTTGTATATATTTATTAAGTATCTCTCATCTAATGTGTAATTTAAGGCAGTTGTTTCTTTGTTGACTCTGTGCTGTACAGTCTATCTGTTGGTATAGGTGGATGCTAAAGTCTCCTACTAATATTGTGTTGCTGTCCTGCTGGAGGCTAATTCCAGCAGGTCATATTTATGCAAGAAGTTCATCAGAAGGATGATGGATCTTGGGGCTTCAGCAGGGCTAAAAATCTGCATATATTATTACCTGCTGCTGAAACAGCTGTAGGCATTTCCCCTAACCTAATAATGTTTTCCTGTTTACCTGCTGCTGGAAGAATAGCTGAAGGAATTTCCCCTAACCTGATAATCTTTTCCTGTTTATCAAACTTTACCTGTTTTCATTCCTAAAGTGCCAATGTGTTTCCCAGCAAATAAAAAGCAGTGGGTCTGGACATCTGGAGAGCCCACTTCACTAGAAAGTGGAGCCTCTCCTGGCTCCCCCATGCCTCCCAAATTTATATTTCATGTCTAGTCTTTTTATTCAATTTATGTGCAGCCCTTCTCCAGATTCCTGAACCCTTGCAGCTGCGGAAAGACCCCAGCATTTATGGCACCCAAACAGGGACATCTGGAGAAGAAGATTTTGCCTGAGAGAAAACGAAGGAAATTCACCTGGGAGAGGTGAAGGATCACTGGTAAAGGTGGGTCACCGAAAATTCGGTGGGGGGATTCACTGCACGTAGAGCTTGCACCAAGCCTTGGAGGTCGCGAGCCAAGGTGGGCAAGAACATCTTTTTTTTCAAGCTAGGCCATAATGGGGAAGAATTTGATCAAAAGGAAAAATTATAAAGAAATTAAAATGTCAAAAGGTACTTTTTAAAATCAGGCTCAAGGAAATAGAGTGCCATTATCATATTTAACTATGTGGGGTTTTGTTCAAATTGCAAAATACCTAATTTGTATTGGGGATCAAAAGACCGTAATAAGAACAACAGCCTCACTAGATCCTCTGCTTCTGGTATGGAGAGGTTCAAAGGCAGCTAGAGAGGGTGGGACTATTAACATTCTCACAGGGAGACTCTCTAATACTTTGTTTAAAAATTACCATAGGATGCCTTGGGACAGTCAGATTTCAGCTAAAATAACTTTAAAGGCTAGTCAATGCTATAGAGAGAAATTTCCAGGAAAAGAGCTGTGATTTGTTAGGCCTTGTCTATATGTTACAGGTGATTATCTGTTGTGGTTTTTATCTGTCATTTTTATTTAGTTTAATGTGTTTATTGTTAGTCCATTAAGCATGCATTTAATTTAGTAAGAGAAGGGAACCTGGGCGGCCAGGTCAGTTGCTAAATTTCCCCAAAGCAAGCAGGATGTGGGGATGGGGAGACACGTGGTGATCCTGTAAAGTGGATGACCACTCCTGAGAGTACTATTAGAAAAATCTCATTTCAACCATGTTTTTTTCTCTGTCCATCATTTTAAAATTTAGCAGAACTTAGGAATGCATCTGGGATTTCTGTACTCATAAAGACAGAAAGCTAGCTTAAAACAAAAAAGTGCTTCATCTGATTTTGGACAGGTTTTACGCTAAATCAATCTTTTTGCTATAGAATAAACCCCAAGACTGTTTTTCTCAAAAGAAGAAAGATGGCTAAATTGACCCAAGGGAAAAAAATACAGGATGGTTCTAAGCAACAAGATTGGCATTTCCATAATAGCAGGCAGTTATTGGATAATAATGGACCACATTCCAAAGTTAACATTAAGATTAAGGCCACTAGAAGTCAGTAAGTTATCTCTGTTACAGAATTTGCCAGAGTAAATGCCTTAGATAATAATCATTGGCTTTGGAATCTCAAAATTGTAGAAACATAAATGGATAGATATAGCTATAATAAAGAATTTGTAATAATGCTTTTCAATAATAATGTATTAATAATGAAGGTACAGTAGCCCGGGGGAAATTGGGTTCACTCTTTGTTGAAGGAGGAGGCTAGTTTCCCCGCCAGCAGCAACTTCTAAAGAAAGAATGTGGCTATTTTACATTTAAATAGACCAGGCTTGCTTCCAAAGACATTGGCAACTTAAAACTTTGGAGTCTGCTGAATTAAGTAATAAAATTTATTAAATACCTAGGTATTTTGAAATGACAGAGTGCTGAAATGTTAATCTGAGTTTGCCTCATATAAAAAAATCTAAAGGACAGAATTGAATATATTAATTAAACATGTCTTATATTTTTGAAGTATATCCTTAAAAAATGTAAAGGTGTTACTAATCTAAGAAATGCTAAGTATTTAACTTGCCACCTAAAATTTAAGGTTTCTAAAAGTTAAAGTTCAAATTAAGTTGAGAGAAATTATATAGTTATAGTAACAAAATACATAAAGTATAGAAATTTATTTTTGAGAAAATAATTCTTCTATTTTCCCTGGAGAAATTAGTAGTTTAAAATATATTGATGTACCAAGTGTAGTAAAATTTCAACCTGATATAATATTTTATATGCTCTAATTAAGAAAGAGGATTAATTCTATGGTCTGAATGAAATTTTTAATATAAAAACCAGTTTAAATTTGATATCTTTTAGAATGATTACAAAAAGTATATAACATAATATTGAGGATATATATATATATAAATTTCAAGACTTTAACAGAGAGATGACTTTTGGAGCACTCTGAGGACCCGGGAGTGGTTCAAAAATTTATTCTCCTTGAAATATTTTTAAACTAAATTAGGCCAATTTAATATATTTGAAATCACGTGGAAAGCTTTATCAAATAGAAATTAATAAATATATTTTATTTTATTTATATACATATATTTTAAATGTTATGAGGATTTTAACCTATAAGGGATGGCAAGGCAAAGTTGCTAAATATTTCTTCAGCAGTGGAATTTTAAAAACAAAAGCAAGCAATAGCCCTCAGGCAGCCTTCTTTCAGATAGGCTGGGGGGATTGGATAGCATCTGTACTTCATGGGTCAAACATATAAGTTTGCTTGCTTTCCTTTTTCAATAAAGATGCTTACTTTAATTACTTAATTAGCTTTTTAGAATATAATCAAGGTTTCATATAAATTAAGTTATATGATAAGCCAATGTTTTTGTAAGCAATTGGCTTTAACAAAGGCCAAGGTAAAAATTTGCATACCGCCAGTCCTCTGAAAGTTACTGAGACCTCCCATAACCTCTCTGTGAATGTAAATGAGCACTATCTAAAAAGAATGCTGTTTAAAAGTAAATTTTAAGCTTAATAAAAAGGAGAAATTTTAAAATTTTAGGATCTCTTCCGCTAATATTTACAGGGCAAACTGAAGGTTATTTTTCAAGTATTAAATCTGATCATTAATAAAGTCACCATAACTATAAAGAGAGTCACTTAAAATGTAGGCAGCAATATCAGCCAGCATCTGACAACCAACCAATTAAGTTGCTTGGTTCAAAAGAAAGGAAAAAGATTTTTATTAGAAATTCTCTAAATGTGCTCTAGAAATTACTCTGGGAGGAAACAAAGGGAGATTTCTCTCAAATATTTGGAAAGCTGTAATTAAAAGTCAATGTATTAGGCCTCAAAAAGAAAAGTGAATAATTTGCATTTTGCCTCCCTAAACAAAGCTTATGTAAATATACTCAAAGACTGATAGCAGAAATTCAATTAGTGTCATTTACTGTCCACAGCCAAGGATAAGTAAAGTTAGAAAATAAGCCTTATTTCAGACTAATTTAAATTGGCAAATTGAAATAAGTGAATATTCAGGAAAACTTAGTTGTTCTGGGCAAGAAACTATTCCTGGAGCATTAACTAATTTTTTACTGATGGTTCCTCTCATAGTAAAGCTGATGAATCCAAACCAGTCATATTTCTGTGCAAAAATGGAATTAAAAAGCTATCAAGACTGCATTGCAGGATTTCCAAAAACCTCTTAATATTATTTAAAACAAAAAAGGGGGAATAGTGGAGTAATCTCCTATAAGTAAAGTACATCAAGCCTTAATTACTTTAAATTTTTTACTTTAAATTTTTTTTTCACTTGTAATGCTGATAGCAAGACACACATGGTGTCAGAATAAGCCAAAGGAAAAATGAAAAGATCCCGAGTCTAGTTTATAGAAGGTCCTTTTATTAACCCTTGGTTGAGAATATGCTTATATATTTCCAGAAAACTCCTCCAAGTCTGTGTGCATTCCTGCAACAATGGATCCCAGAGAGGAACTGGCCAGACTACTTCAGCCACAGATTAAGGTGGCCCCAAGGAACCCGCTGAGGAGACAGAGGAGAAACAGTCCAGAGATGGAGGATGAAAAGACGCCTTGCCATGCTAGCAGTCAGCAGCTGTGCATTGCTGCAGGTTGCCCAGAACAAAGCCAAAGAAGGTCGTACCTGCATTGCCATTGATCACCGTTTGTCCACCATCCAGAACTGGAATATCATTGCTGTCATGTAACAGGAGACAGTGATTGGGAAGGGGACTCAAAGAACTGTTGACCCAGAAAGGAGCTTACCACAGACTGATTTCTTTGATGCCTGGCAGCAATTTAAAGGGGCATGAAAGAACTCAATCCTTTCCATTGAATTTAAACATCTTAAAAGGTCCCAAGCTCTGCAAATGGCATATTCTTGTTAAATTTATTAAATCAGAAAGGGTGATCTTCTGGAGGCTAATTCCAGCAGGTCATAATTATGCAAGAAGTTCATCAGAAGGATGATGGATCTTGGAGCTTCAGCAGGGCTGAAAATCTGCATATATTATTACCTGCTGCTGGAACGGCTGTAGGCATTTCCCCTAACCCAGTGGTCGGCAAACTCATTAGTCAACAGAGCCAAATATCAACAGTACAACGATTGAAATTTCTTTTGAGAGCCAAATTTTTTAAACTTAAACTTCTTCTAACGCCACTTCTTCAAAATAGACTCGCCCAAGCCGTGGTATTTTGTGGAAGAGCCACACTCAAGGGGCCAAAGAGCCGCATGTGGCTCACGAGCCGCAGTCTGCCGACCACTGCCCTAACCTGATAATGTTTTCCTTTTTACCTGCTGCTGGAAGAATAGCTGAAGGAATTTCCCCTAACCTGATAATCTTTTCCTGTTTATCAAACTTTACCTGTTTTCATTCCTAAAGTGCCAATGTGTTTCGCAGCAAATAAAAAGCAGTGGGTCCAGACATTTGGAGAGCCCACTTCACTAGAAAGTTGAGCCTCTCCTGGCTCCCCCATGCCTCCCATATTTATATTTCATGTCTAGTTTTTTTATTCAATTTATGTACAGCCCTTCTTCAGATTTCTGAACCCTTGCAGCTGCAGAAAGACCCCAGCACTGTCCATTTCTCCAGGTAGGCCTGTTAATAATTGCTTTATATATGTGGTGATCCTAAGTTGGGGGCATATCCTATCTAATAAAAGAGTAATATGCAAATTAACCATCACTCCGCTACACCCACAAGCCACGCCCAGCAGCCACGCCCACCAGGCAATCAGGAGAGAATATGCAAATAAACCCAACCAAGATGGCTACGGCCACAGAGAGCAGGAGGGAGGCTTGGGTTTCCCCGGCAATGGAGGAAGCCAAGCTTTCTGCCTACCCTTGCCGGCCTAGGCCTCCACTCAAGGCTACAAAGTTTCAATGATAGAAGATACATAAACCCAAACAGAAATGGCAGCAGCCACGGAGCTGGAAAGAGCAGGAGGCTAGGGTTGCCCCGGGCAATGGAGGAAGCCAAGCTTTCAGCACACCCTGGCTGGCCCAGGCCTCCGATTAAGGCTACAAAGTTTCAATTATAGAAGATATATAAATCCCCCCCAAAATGGCTGCCACCTCGGAGTGAGCAGAAGGTTTGGCTCCACTCAAGGCTACAAAGTTTCAATTGTAGAAGATAAATAAACCCCAGATCCCAGGACCTCCACTTGGGTCACCAGCGGGCGTGGCCGGCCTGCAAACCACCACAGGCCCCTCGCCCAGGCCACCCCATGCCCCAAGGGAACCCCCACCCTGATCTGGGACACCCTTCAGGGCAAACCAGCTGGCCCCCACCCATGCACCAGGCCTCTATCCTATCTAATAAAAGAGTAATATGCAGATTGACCATCACTCCAACACACAAGGTGACTGCCCCCATGTGGTCAAAGATCCTGCCCCCATGTGGACACAAGATGGCCACCACAAGATGGCCAGCAGGAGAGGCCAGTTGGGAAGGACCAGGCCTGCAAAGGAGGACAGTTGGGGGCGATCAAGCCTGCAGGGGAGGGCAGTTGAGAGGGACCCAGGCCTGAAGGGGAGAGCAGTTAGGGGTGACCAGGCTGGCAGGGGAGGGCAGTTAGGGGAAAACAGGCTGGCAGGGGAGTGGTTAGGGGGTTATCAGGCTGGCAGGCAGAAGCGGTTAGGGGCAATCAGGAAGGTATGCAGGCGAGTAGTTGGGAGCCAGCAGTCCTGGATTGTGAGAGGGATGTCCAACTGCCCATTTAAGCCTGATCTCGGTGGGATCGGGCCTAAACGGCAGTCGGACATCCCTCGAGGGGTGCAGATTGGAGAGGGTGCAGGCTGGGCTGAGGGACACCCCCCCCCCAGTGCACGAATTTTGTGCACTGGGGCTCTAGTATATTAATAATCATTATGTCTTTTTGATGGATTGTCTTATCCTTGTATGTTTAGTTCCTGACATAAGTTTGATAAATTCTCATCTATTATTTTTTCAGTAGGCTCTTTGATTTTTTTCTTCATCTCTTCTCCTGCCTTTTCTAATAGAGTGAGATAGTTCTCACAGAAATGTTTCATTTTTATTTTTTAGTTGAGAAATTCTTTTTTATTGTTGACACTATTGCAGAAAACTCCATTCCTCCCCCCTTTGCCCACTTCTAATCAGCCCCCATCCCCCTCCACTGGCATTCACCACATTATTGCTTGTGTCCATGGGCTATGCATATATGTTATTTGCCGAATTTCTTCACCTTCTTTTATCCCGTCCCTTTACCTCCCTCCCTTCTGATATCAGTCTGTTCCATGTATCTATGCTTCTGGTTCTATTCTGTTTATCATTTTGTCTTTTCATTAGATTCCACTTATAAATTCGATCATATGGTATTTGTCTTTCTCTTAACTGGCTTATTTTGCTTAGCATAATAATCTTCAGGTCCATCCATGCTTTCACGAAGGGTAAGATTTCCTTTCTTTTACAACCACATAGTATTTTAGTGTGTAAATGTGCCATAGTTTTTTTATCTACTCATCTACTGATGGGCACTTGGGTTGTTTCCAATCTTAGCTATTATAAATAACTAGAGGCCCGGAGCACAAAATTCTTGCACTCGGGGCGGGGGGGGGGTATCCCTCGGCCCAGCCTGTGCCCTCTCGCAGTCCAGGAGCCCTTAGGAGCCAACGGGCAGTGAGCCTAAGCCGTCAGTCAGACATCCTTAGCACTGCCACGGAGGTGGGAGAGGCTCCTGCCACTGCTGCTGCATTTGCCAGCTGTGAGCCTGGCTCAGGGATTCTGGCTGAGTGGCACTCCCCCTGTGGGAGCACACTGACCACCAAGGGGCAGCTCCTGCATTGAACGTCTTCCCCCTGGGGGTCAGTGCAAATCGACTGAACATTGTCATAGTGACTGGTCATTCCACCCTTTGGTCAATTTGCATATTGGCCTTTTATTATATAGGATACTGCTATGAAATAGAGGTGTATATATTCTGTCTGATCAGTGTTTCAAGATTCTTTGGCTATATTTCTAGAGATGAGATTGCTTAATCAAAAGGCAGTTACATTTTTAATTTTTTAAAAATAAATCTTTATTCAGATTATTACAATTGTTTCTCCTTTTTCCCCCCATAACTCCCCTCCACCCGGTTCCCACCCCACCTTCTGCCCTTACCTCCCCCCACTGTCCTCATCCATACGTGTATGATTTTTGTCCAGTCTCTTCATGAACCCCCCATACCCTTTTCCCCCTGAGAGTTATCAGTCCACTCCCTTTCTATGCCCCTGATTCTATTACATTCACCAGATTATTCTGTTCCTCAGGTTTTTAATTCACTTGATTTTTAGGTTCACTTGTTGATAGATATGTATTTGTTGTTCATAATTTTTATCTTTACTTTTTTCTTCTTCCTCTTCTTTAAGAATACCTTTCAGCATTTCATATAATACTGGTTTGGTGGTGATGAACTCCTTTAGCTTTTTCTTATCTGTGAAGCTCTTTATCTGCCCTTCAATTCTGAATGATAGCTTTGCTGGGTAGAGTAATCTTGGTTGTAGGTTCTTGCTATTCATCACATTGAAAATTTCTTGCCACTCCCGTCTGGCCTGCATAGTTTCTGTTGAGAAATCAGCTGACAGTCGTATGGGTGCTCCCTTGTAGGTAATTAACTGTTTTTCTCTTGCTGCTTTTAATATTCTCTCTTTGTCTTTTGCTCTTGGCATTTTAATTATGATGTGTCTTGGTGTGGTCCTCTTTGGATTCCTTTTGTTTGGGGTTCTGTGCGCTTCCTGGACTTGTAAGTCTATTTCTTTCACCAGGTGGGGGAAGTTTTCAGTCATTATTTCTTCAAATAGGTTTTCAGTATCTTGCTCTCTCTCTTCTTCTGGCACCCCCATAATTCTGATGTTGGTATGCTTGAAGTTGTCCCAGAGTCTTCTTACACTATCTTCAACTTTTTGGATTTTTTTTTTTTTTGCTTTTTGCTTTTTCGGTTGAGTGTTTTTTGCTTCTTTGTATTTCAATTCTTTGACTTGATTCTTGTGTTCCTCTAGTCTGTTTTTGGGTCTCTGTATAATATTTTTTATTTCAGTCAGTGTATGTTTAATTTCTAGTTGGTCCTTTTTCATATCTTCAAGGGTCTCATTATATTTATCGGGCTTTTCTAGGATATTCTTGAAAAGCCTTATAACCGTGGTTTTGAATTCTATATCCAGTCGTTTGTTTTCCTCCATTTCTTTTGTTTGTGATCTGTTTCTTTGACGCCACATTTTCACTGCTTCCCTGAGTTGGTAGGGTAAATTTGTGTGCTAGGTTTCCTATATGGCCCAGTGGGTCGGCCTCCCCAGTTAACCTGAGGTGGACACTCTTGGTGCACCCCTTTGTGGAAGAGAGAGCCTTGTAACCAGACACCCTGAGAAGAGACTCTATCCAGGAATGGGACAACAAATTTCAGGATGCAACTACATCAAGAGAAGTAAGAATCCCTAGAATATCCAGCCAAGAAGACATGAAATACTGAACCACTGGGTCCCCAAAAACAACCACCACATAAGACAAATCCGAAAAGTCTCGGTGGCATAGCTGTTTGATCTAATACATAGAAAAAATCACAAAGAAACAGTAAAAATGGGGATACAAAGTAACAACCACCAAATGAAAGAAAATGAGGAACCACCAGAAAAGAAAATAAATAAAACGGTGGCAAGCAATTTGTAAGAAAAAGAGTTCAGAGCAATGATTATATGGATGCTCAAAAGGCTGGAAGAGAAATATTACAAACATGTGTAAGAATCAAGAGGAAGTGAAGAATGACATAGCAGCAATAAATAACGTAATGGAAGGTTTCAACAGTAGTCTAGAAGAAAAGGAGGACCAAATTAGCAAGTTAAACACAGAGTAGTAAAACACACATTCTGAAGAGCAATTGGGAAAAAAAATTAAAAAGAAAAAGGAAAATTTAAGGGAGTTTTGGGACAACATGAAATGAAGCAACATCCCCATAATAGGGGTGCCAGAAGGTCAAGAAAGGAGCGAAGAACAGAAAACATATTTGAAGAAATAATGACAGAAAACTTCCCTGACTTAGGAAAGAAAAAGGTCACATGAGCACAGAAAACCCAAACAAGATGAACACAAAAAAGACTCACACCAAGAATCTTCCTAATTGCAATGGCAAACATTAACAACAAAGAGAATGTTAAAGGCTGCAAGAGAGAGAAATAAAGTTACCTACAAGGGATCTCCAATTAGATAATCAAATGATTTCTCAATAGAAACACATAAAGCCAGAAGGGAATGGAATGAAGTATAAAAAGTGATGCAAACAAGGAACTGAATCCAAGAATACTCTATCCAACAAGGCTATCAATTAAAACTGAAGGGGAAATCAGGAGCTTCACAGACAAAAAAAAGGCTAAGATGTTTATCACTACCAACCCAGCGATGCAAGAAATGCTAAAGGAACTGTTGTAAAAAGAAGAAATGGGAAGGGAAGAAGGAACACAGGCATAAAGAACAGAAATGGCTACAAACAAGTACCTATCAATAATAACCTTAAACATAAATTGAATAAATTTATTCAATCTATGGTGGGTGAATGGTTAAGAAAACATGGCCCAAAGCTACAGACTATGCATTCTTCTCAAGTGCACATGGGACATTTTCAAAGATAGGCCACATATTGAGTCACAGGCAAAGTCTCTCCAAATTCAAAAAGATTGAAATCGTATGAAGCATCTTCTCAGACAACAATGGCATAAAATTAGAAATAAGCTACAATAAAAACAATAAAAAATAAGCAAACATATGTAGGCTAAATAGAATTCTAATAAACAATGAATTGGTTAACAAACAGATCAAAGAAGAAATAAAAAAACATTCTGGAAAAAAACAAAAATGAAAACACAACAATCCAAAATCTATGGGACACAATGAAAGCAGTCCTGAGAAGTAAGTTCATAGCACTACAGGCCTACTTCAAAAAACAAACAAACAAGCAGAAAAACAAGAAAAACTAGAAATAAGTTATTTAATACTACAACTGAAATAACTAGAAAGAGAGCAACAAGAAAAGCCCAGAGTAAGCAGAAAGAAAGAAAAAATAAAGATCAGAGCAGAGAAAATGACATAGAGACCAAAAAATCAATACAAAGGTAAATATATCCAAGAGCTTGTTATTTGAAAGGACAAACAAGATTGATGAACCTCTAGCCAGGCTCACCAAGAAATAAAGAAAGAAGACTCAAATTAAAAAATCAGAAATGAAAGAGGTGATGTAACAACTGTCACCACAGAAATACAAAGGATTGTCAAAAAATACTACAAAAAAATCTATTCCAACAAACTGGACAACCTAGACAAAGGGGACATATTCTTAGAAAAATACAATCTTCCAAAACTCAATCAAGAAGAATCAGAAAACCTGAATGGGCTGATAACTACTGATGAAATTAAGGCGGTAATCAAAAAACTTCCAGCAAACAACAGGAACAAAGCAGGGATGCCCACTCTCACCACTCTTGTTCGACATAGTACTGGAAGTATTAGCCATTGCAATTAAACAAGAAGAAAAATAAAAGGCATCCAAATTGGAAAAGAAGAAGCAAAGCTGTTCTTATTTGCAGATGACATGATATTGTACATAAAAAACCTGAAAGACTCCATCAAAAAAACTAACAGACTTAATAAATGAATTCGGCAATGAAGCAGGATTCAAAATTAATGCCAAGAAATCTATGGCATTTCTGTACACCAATAGTGAACTTAGAGAAAGAGAAACTAAAAAAGCAATCCCATTTACCATCGCACCAAAAAAAATTAAGATGCCTAGGAATAAACTTAACTAAGGAGGTAAAAGACCTATACGTGGAAAACTACAGGACACTGAAAAAAGGGATAGAGGAAGACGTAAACAGATGGAAGAACATACCATGTTCATGGATTGGTAGAATCAACATCATTAAAATGTCCATACTACCCAAAGCAATCTATAGATTCAATGCACTCCCCATTAAAATACCAATGGCATATTTCACAGACCTAGAAAGAACTCCCCAAAATTCAGATGGAATTAAAAAAGACCCCAAATAACCACAGCAATCCTGAGAAAGAAGAACAAAGTAGGAGAGATCTCAATACCAGATTTCAAGCTGTACTACAAAGCCACTGTTCTCAAAACAGCCTGGTACTGGCACAAGAACAGACACATAGACCAATGGAATAGAATAGAGAATCCAGATATCGACCCAAACCACTATGTTCAATTAATATTTGAGAAAGGAGGCATGAACATACAATGGAGTCAAGACAGTCTCTTCAATAAATGGTGTTGGGAAAATTGGACAGATACATGCAAAAAAATGAAACTAGACCACCAACATACACCATACACAAAAATAAACTCACAATGGATACAGGACTTAAACATAAGATGGGAAACCATAAAAATAATAGAGGAATCCACAGGCACAGAAATCTCAGACATATGCTGAAGCAATTTCTTCACTGATACCACTACTAGGGCAATGGAAGCTGAAGAGAAAATAAACAAATGGGACTACATCAAAATAAAAAGCTTTTGCACAGCAAAAGAAACCATTAACAAAACAACAAGAAAGCTCACTGTATGGGAGAACATATTTGCCAATGTTATCACTGATAAAGTTTTCATCTCCAACATCTACAGGGAACTTATACAACATAATAAAAAGAAGATAAATGATCCAATAAAAAAATGGGCAATGGACCTAAATAGAATCTTTTTGAAAGAAGACAGAAGGAAGGCCAAGAGACATATGAAAACATGCTCAAAGTCACTAATTATCCGAGATATGCAAATCAAAATGAAAATGCGGTACCATCTTACACCTGTCAGAGTGGCAATCATCAACAAATCAACAAATGACAAGTGCTGGTGAGGATGCGGAGAAAAAGGAACCTTCATGCACTGCTGATGGGAATGCAGAATGGTGCAGCCACTGTGGAGAACAGTATGGAGTTTCCTCAAAAAACTAAAAATGGAGCTCCTATTTGACCCAGTAATCCCACTTCTAGGAATATATCCCAAGAAGCTTGAAACATCAATCAGAAAGGATATGTGCATCCCTATGTTCATCGCAGCACAATTCACCATAGCTAAGATTTGGAAACAGCCTAAATGCCTATCAGCAGATGAGTGGATTAGAAAACTATGGTATATCTACACAATGGAATACTACGCTGTTATAAAAAAGAAGGAACTTTTCCATTTGCAGCAGCATAGATGGACCTGGAGAGCATTATGTTAAGTGAAATAAGCCAGGCAATGAAAGAAAAATACCCCATGATCTCAATCATTTATGGAAAATAAAGAACATTATATCCTGATGAATAAAAAGATAGATACAGAGGCAGTAAAGCACCGAACAGACTGTCAAATTGCAGCAGGAAGGCTGGGTAGTTTGGGAAGGGAGGGTAATAGATCAACCAAAGGACTTGTATGCATGCATATAAGCACACCAATGGACACAAGACACTGGGGGGTTGGGATGAGGGCATGCGACAGGAGGTAGGGGAGGCTGGGGGAAGGTCAAGGGGGGAAGGTGATATATGTACTAATATATGTAATATTCTAAACAATAAAAAATATTAAATATAAATAAAAAACTTCCAGCAAACAAAAACCCAGGTCCAGAAAGTTTCACAGGATAGTATTACCAAACATTCAACGAAGAATTAATATTGATCCTCATCAGACTATTGCAAAAATTTCAAGAGGAACGCACAGTTCCAAGCTCTTTCTATGAAGCCAGTGTTACCTTAATTCTAAATCCAGATAAAGACACTACAAGAAAGGGAATTACAGGCCAATATCCCTGATGAACATAGATGCTAACTCCTCAACAAATCATTACTAAATCACACCCAGCAATACATTAAAAATATCATATACCATGACCAAGTGGGATTTATTCCAGGGATGCAAGGTTTGTACAAAATCAGCAAATCAATAAATGTGATACATCACATTAAAAAATTAAAAGTAAAAAACCACATGATCATATCAAATGATGCAGAAAAAGCATTCCACAAAATCCTACACCCTTTTTAGATACAAGTTGTCAGCAAAGTGGGAATAAAAGGGTCATACCTCAACATTATAAAAGCCTTATGATAAACCTATAGCCAATATCATATTCATTGGGCAAATACTAAAACCATTTCCCCTAAATTCAGGAACAAGACAGGGATGCCCAGCCCTAGCTGGTTTGGCTCAGTGGATAGAGTGTTGGCCTGTGGACAGAAGGGTCCCAGGTTCGATTCTGGTCAAAGGCATGTGATTGGGTTGCAGGCTCAATCCCCAGTAGGAGGTGTGTAGGAGGCAACCAAACAATGATTCTCATCATTGATGTTTCTATCTCTCTCTGCCTCTCCCTCTCTGAAATCAATAAAAACATATTAAAAAGAGAGAAAAAACAGGGATGCCCAATTTCACCACTCCTGATTGACAGTATTGGAAGTGCTAGCCATAGTGATAAAACATCAAGAAGAAATAAAAGGCATACCAATTGGAAAAGAAGTAAAACTGTCATTATTCACAGATGATAAGATATTGTGCATAGAAAACCCTAATGACTCCATGGAAAAACTTCTAGATTTAATAAATGAATTTGGTAATGTAGCAGGATACTAAATTAACACACAGAAAAATATACCATTTTTATACACCAGCTAGAGGCCTGGTGCACGAATTGGTGCAACATTGGGTTCCCTCATCCTGGCCTGTGGGATCGGGCTGAAACTACCTTTCTGACATCTCCCAAGGGGTCCTGGATTGTGAGAGGGCACAGGCCAGGACAAGGGACCCCACCAGTGCATGATCGGGGCTGGGGAGGGACATGGGAGTTTGGCTAGCTGGAGAGTGACTGTGGGTGGGCTCCAGGGCATGTCTGGCCTTTCTCACTAAGTCCTGATCGGCCAGACTCCAGCAGCAAGCTAAACTACCAGTCAGAGCATCTTCCCCCTGGTGGTCAGTGCATGTCATAGTGAGCAGTTGAGTGACCTTAGCATATCATTAGCATATTATACTTTGATTGAACAAACGACCAGGTGACTGGACACTTAGCATACTAGGCTTTTATAGGATAATGAACTCACAGGAAGAGAAACTAAAAACACAATCGCATTCACCATTGCAACAAACAAATTAAGATACCTAGGAATAAACTTAACTAAGGAGGTAAAGACCTGTACTCAGGAAAATAAAGGACACTGAAAAAAGAGATACAGGAAGATATAAACAATTGGAAGAATATACTGTGTTCCATGGATTGGTATAATCAACATAACATCATTAAAATGTTCATACTACCAACAAAAATCTATAGATTCATTGGAATCCCCATTAAAATACCAGTGGCATATTTCACAGACCTAGATCAAACACTCCCAAAATTTATATGGAATAAAAAAGACTCCGAATTGCTGCAGCATTCCTGAGAAAGAATAACAAAGTTGGATGGATCACAATACCAGATATAAAGCTATATTACAAAGCCACTGTTCTCAAAACTACCTGGTACTAACACAAGAACAGTCATATAGATCAATGAAACAGAACAGAGAACCAAAAAATCAACCCAAACCATTATGCTAAATTAATATTTGACAAAGGAGGCAGGAGCATACAATGGAGTCAAGATAGTCTCTTCACTAAATGGTGTTGGGAAAATTGGACAGATACATGCAAAAAGATAAAACTTGATCACCAACTTACACCATACACAAAAATAAACTCAAAATGGATAAAGGACTTAAACGTAAGATGGGACACCTTAATAATCTTAGAAGAATCTATAGGCAACAAAATATCAGACATATCTCATAGCAATACTTTTACTGACTCATCTCTTAGAATAATGGAAACTGGAAATGGAAAGAGAAAAAAGAAAAAAGAAAAAAAGAGGAAAAAAAACAAATGGAATTACAAAATAAAACTTCTGCACATCAGAAAAAAAAAAAAAAAACATCAACAAAACAACAAGAGAACATGGGAGAACATATTTGCCAATGTCACATCGAATAAGGGTCAATCTCCAAAACTTATAGGGAACTCATACAACTAACCAAAAGGAAGATAAACAATCCAATCAAAAAATGGCAAAGAACCTAAAAAGACACTTCTTGAAAGTGAACATACCAAAGGGCAAGTGACATATGAAAAAAATGCTCAAAGTTACTAAGCACCTGAGAGATGCAAATCAAAATGACAATCCATCTCACATCTATCAGAATGACTATCATCAACAAATCAACAAATGACAAGTTCTGGCCAGGATGTAAAAAAGAAAGGAACCCTCCTGCACTTCTGCTAGGAATGTAGACTGGTCTAGCCACTGAGGAAAACAGTATGGAGTTTCCTCAAAAAATTAAAAATCAAACTTCCTTTTGACCCAGTAATCCCACTTCTAGGATTATATTTCAAGAAAACAGAAACACTAACCAGAAATGATGTATGCACCCTTATTCTCATAGCTGCACAATTTACAATAGCTAAGCTTTGGAAACAGTTTAAGTGCCCATCAGCATATGACTGCATAAAAAATGGTTCTGTTGCCCTAGCTGGTTTGGATCAATGGATAGAGCATCAGCCTGTGGACCAAAGTGTCATGGGTTAGATTCTAGTCAAGGGCACATACCTTGGTGGCAGGCTCCTTCCCAGCCCTGTCCCTGGTGCAGTGCATGCAGGAGGTAACCAATCGATGTGTTTCTCTGTCTTTCCCTCTCTCTTCCACTCTCACTATAAATCAATGGAAATATATCCTTGGGTTAGCATTAAAAAAAAACAAACCTATTTTACATCTACACAATAGAATACTATTCTGCTGTAAAAAGGAAGAACTCTTACCATTTGCACTGTCATGAATGGACCTGGAGAGCATTATGCTAACCTAAATAAGCCACTCAGAGAAAGATACATATACATGATCTCACTAACTTGTAGAATATAATGAACAACATAAACTAATGAACAAAAATGGATACAGAGATATGCAAGCATTGGACAGACCAACAAACTTCAGAAGAAAGGTAGGGGAGGGTGGGAGTGGGTATACAACCAAAGGACTTGTATGTATGCATATAAGCATAGCCAATGAACACAGAGAGCAGTGGGGTGAGGGCATGTGCTGTGGAGCTGGAGTGTGCAGGGAGAAGTCAATGGGGGCAAAATGAGACAATAAATAATTTAATTAAAAAATAAAAATAAAAAACAATGAAAATTTAATAAAAAAATAAAAAAGAGAATTCACCAGATGAAGAGCTAAATTAAATAGAGATGAGAAATTTACCAGAAATAGAGTTCAGAATAATGATTACAAGCCTGCCAGCAGTATGAGAAAATGTGTAGAAACTATGACAAATGACCAGTTGAAAATGAAGCATTACCTAGCACTATTAAAGAACACATTGGAAAGAATACACAGCAGATTAGGGGAAGCCAAGGATCATATCAGTGGATTAAAAGATGGGATAGAAAAAATAACGCAAAGAACAAAAAAGAAAGAAACCATTAAAAAACAGAAGTACAGCTTAAGGGAGATGTGGGACAACTTAAAATGGAGTAATATTCACATCATAGGAGTGCCAAAAGTTGAAGAAAGTGAACAAGGAATAGAGTGCCTATTTGAAGAAATAATGGCAGAAAGTTTCTCTAATGTGGCGAAGGAAAAAGTCACACAAGTTTAGGAGACACAGAGAGTCCCAAGCAAGAAGAACCCAAACAGGCCCATACCCATATACATCATAATTAAAATGTCAAAAATTAAAGACAAAGAGAGAATCTTAAAGGCAGCAAAGGAAAAAGAATTTTTTACCTACTTATGAGCTCCCATAATGCTGTCAGCTGATTTTTCATCAGAAAATCTATAGGCCAAAAGGGAATGGCATGATGTATTCAATCTAATGGAAGTAAGGATCTGCCAGGAGCCAATTCCAGCATGTCATAATTACAAGAGTTTCATCAAAAGGTTGAAACTAATCACCTGTTGGAATGGCTGAAAGGCACTGCCCCCAAACCTGAATAGGATGATTGTTTGCTGCCAGACAGCTCAGGGCATCTTAATCTACATGTTATTGCCTCCTATTGGCCAAATACCTGAACAGCTGTAGGCTATTCCCCAATCTGACAATTCTTCTGTACCTTACCCTTTGAAGTGTATTATCTCCACCTTGCCTTAGGACAAATTGTGTTAATAAAAAGCAAGGGTCCTGAAACAAGGAAAACTTTAGCTCCTTTAGCTAAAGCTCCTCTGACCCCCAATGCCTTTCAAAATTATCTTTCATCTTTGGACTCTTATTTAATCTATGCACAACCTTTCTCCAGATTGCTGAACCCTTTGTAATGCTGTAACAAGAACCCCGTCAAGGATCTGAACCCAAGATTACTATATCCAGCAAAGCTATCATTCAAAATCAATGGTACAATAAAAAGCATCCCAGACCATAGGTACAAAGAATTAAAATGGCAATAAATAAGTACCTATAAAAACTAACATTAAATGTAAATGGATTAAATGCTCCAATTAAAAGACATAGGGTAAGAGAGAAACCAAGATGGTGGCATAGGTAAGCACCTAAACTGCTGCCCCACACAACAATTTCAAAACTACAACTAAAAGACAGAACAGACACCATCCAGAACCACAGGAAAGCTGGCTGAGTGGAAATTCTACAACTAGAAGGAAAGAGGAAAGCTCACAGAGAAGGAGCGGCAAAGAGCTGAGGTACGGAGACACGCGTGTGCGGAGAGGAAGGGCGGCCGAGTGCCTGGCTGGCTTTCTCTGGCGGGAGAGGGAAGGAAGCCCCCGACTGCACTGAACTCCAGTTCCGACTGCACTGAACCTCAGTTATGGGCGAAACCCTGTGGACCCAGACTCATACAGGGGGAGTTTGGACTGTCAGGTAGAGAGAAAGGCACACAGAGACTCGGAGACTCAGGGGAGCCGCAGTGGCAGGGGTCTGGAGGCGCGAATGCACACAAAGACTGACTGTGGAGGTTACCAAAGGCTATCCCTAGTGGAAGGGAGTCGGAAGCTCCTGACTGCACTGAACCCCAGTTCTGACTGCACTAAACCGCAGTTCCGGGCGAGCCCCTGGGGACCCATGCTCTTATGGGGGAAATCTGGACTGTAAGGCGGAAACTCGGGAACCACGGAAGGTAGAGGTCTGGAGACTCGCGCGCAAGGGCAGGGCTGACGGGAAGCCAAGACTGACTGCTCCGCCCTGAGACTCCACCCCTTCCAAACTGAGCACAGAGGCTTTTGCAATCTGGCAAGGCTAATCCTATAAGGCTGTCTCCAGCACCAAAAATCTCCCAGTGTAGACACAGCTGATCCTCACAGCCAACTGGCCTGCATGTCAATTCCTCCCAGTGATACCAACAACAATCAAGACTTAATTACAACAAGGCTGTACACAAAGTCCACAAAGGGGTTCACCAAGAGTGTCTACCTCAGGTTAACTGGGGAGGCCAACCCACTGGGCCATATAGGAAACCTAGCACACAAAGCTACCCTACCAACTCAGGGAAGCAGTGAAAAATGGGGAGACGAAGAAAGAGATCACAAACGAAAGAAATGGAGGAAAACAAATGACTGGATATAGATTTCAAAACCACGGTTATAAGGCTTTTCAAGAATATCCTAAAAAAGGCCAATAAATATAACGAGACCTTTGAAGATATGGAAAAGGACCAACTAGAAATTAAACATACACTGACTGAAATAAAAAATATTATACAGAGACCCAACAGCAGACTAGAGGAACGCAAGAATCAAGTCAAAGATTTGAAATACAAAGAAGCAAAAAACACTCAACCGGAAAAGCAAAAAGCAAAAAGAATCCAAAAAGTTGAAGATAGTGTAAGAAGCCTCTGGGACAACTTCAAGCGTACCAACATCAGAATTATGGGGGTGTCAGAAGAAGAGAGAGAGCAAGATACTGAAAACCTATTGGAAGAAATAATGACAGAAAACTTCCCTGACCTGGTGAAAGAAATAGACTTACAAGTCCAGGAAGCACACAGAACCCCAAACAAAAGGAATCCAAAGAGGATCACACCAAGACACATCATAATTAAAATGCCAAGAGCAAAAGACAAAGAGAGAATATTAAAAGCAGCAAGAGAAAAACAGTTAATTACCTACAAGGGAGCACCCATACGACTGTCAGCTGATTTCTCAACAGAAACTATGCAGGCCAGACGGGAGTGGCAAGAAATATTCAAAGTGATGGATACCAAGAACCTTCAACCAAGACTACTCAAAAAGCTAAAGGAGTTCATCACCACCAAACCAGTATTATATGAAATGCTGAAAGGTATTCTTTAAGAAGAGGAAGAAGAAAAAAGTAAAGAGAAAAATTATGAACAACAAATACATATCTATCAACAAGTGATCCTAAAAATCAAGTGAATTAAAAATCTGAGGAACAGAATAAACTGGTGAATATAATAGAATCAGGGGCATAGAAAGGGAGTGGACTGACAATTGTCAGGGGGAAATGGGTATGGGGGGGTGCAGGGAGAAACTGGACAAAAATCGTACACCTATGGATGAGGACAGTGTGGGGGGAGGTAAGGGCAAAGGGTGGGGTGGGAACCAGGTGGAGGGGAGCTAAGGGGAGAAAAAGGAGAAACAATTGTAATAATCTGAACAATAAAGATTTATTAAATAAAAAAAGACATAGGGTAGCTAAATGGATACAAAAACAAGACCTAAGTATATGCTATCTATAAGAGACCCACCTCAGAACAAAAGACTCACACAGGATGAGAGTAAAGGGTAAAAGAAAAATTCCCATGCGAATGGAAACAAACAAACAAACAAAAACAAAAACAAAACCCTGGGGTAGCATTGCTCATAAAATAGACTTTTAGCCAGACTCATCAAAAAACAAAGAGAGAGGGCCACAATAAAAATAATCAGAAATGAAAGTACTGAAGTAACAACTGACACCACAGAAATAGAAATTATTATAAGAAAATACTATCAACAACTATATGCCAACAAACTGGACAATGTGGATGAAATAGACAATATCCTAGAATAATACAATATTCTTTTTTTTAAAATATATTTCATTGATTCTTTACAGAGAGGAAAGGAGAGGGATAGAGAGATGGAAACATCGATGAGAGAGAAGCATCAATCAGCTGCCTCCTGCACTCCCACTACTGGGGATGTGCCCTCAACCAAGGTACATGCCCTTGACTGGAATCGAACCAAGGACCCCTCAGTCCCCAGGCCGACGCTCCATCCACTGAGCCAAACCGGCCAGGGCAATACAATATTCTAAAACTGAATTAGGAAGAAACAGAAAGCACGAATAAGCCTATAACAATTGATGAAATAGAAGCAGAAAAAAAAAAAAAAAAAAAAAAAAAAACTCCACCAAACAAAGCACTGGTCCAGACAGCTTCACAGTGGAGTTTCACCTAACATTCAAAGAAGAACTGACACCGATACTCCTCAAATTATTCCAAAAAAAAAAAAAAAAAATCTAGGAGGAAGGATCACTCAGCCCTTTTTATGAGGCCCAAATTATCATAATTCCAAAACTAGATAAAGACAGTACAAAGAGAGACAACTACAGGCCAATATCCCTGATGAACATAGATGCTAAAATCCTCAACAAAATATTAGCAAATAGCATCCAGCAATGTATTAAAAATATATACACCATGACCAAGTGGGATTTATTGCGGGGATGCAAGGCTGGTACAATATCTGCAAATCAATAAACAAGATAAGTCAAGAAACAAATTGAACGACAAAAATCTCATAATCATATCAAGAGACTCAGTAAAAGCATTCCACAAAATCCAACATCCAATTTTATGAACACTCTAAGCAAAATGGGATTAAAGGGATCAAACCTCAACATAAAAAGGAAATATATGACAAACCTACAACCAACATGATACTTGATGGGCAAAAACTAAAACCATTTCCCCTAAGAACAAGAACAAGAACAAGACAGGGATGTTGGCTTCCACCACCCATATTCAATATAGTAGTGGAAGTCCTAGCCATAGAGATCAGCCAATAGGAATACTTAAAAGGAATAAGTAGAACTGTCACTAATTGCAGATGACATGATATTCTACATAGAAAATTCTATAGACTCCACCAAAAAACTACTAGATTTAATAACTAAATTTGGCAATGTAGCAGGATACAAAATTAACCCAGAAATCAATGGCATTTTTATACACCAATAATGAATTCTCAGAAAGAGAAACTAAAAAAAAAAAAAAAAAAAATCCCATTGCAACAAAAGATATAAGATATTTAGGAATAAACTTAACCAAGCGGTTAAAAGACTTGTACTCAGAAAACTACAGGACATTGAAAAAATAGATAGAGGAATATATAAACAAGTAGAAGAATATACTGTGTTCATGAATTGGTAGAATTAACATCAATAAAATGTCCATACTACCCAAAGCAATCTATAGATTCAATGCAATTCCTATTAAAACACTAATGGCATATTTCACAGACCTAGAACAAACACTGCAAAAATTTATATGAAAACAAAAGTGACCCTAACCCAGCTGGCATGGCTAACTGGTTGAGCATTGACCTATGAACCACGAGGTCACAGTTCAATTCCCATTCAGGGCACATACCTGTGTTGCAGGCTTGATCCCCAGTGTGGGGTGTGCATGATTCTCTCTCATCACTGATGTTTATTTCTAACTTTCTCCTTTCCTCTCTGAAATCAATAAAAATTTATATAAAAAATACCCTGAATAGCTACAGCAATCCAGAGAAAGAAGAACACATTTGGAGGGATCAAAATACCAGGTATCAGGTTATACTACAAAGCCACTGTACTCAAAACTGCCTGGTACTGGCAAAAGAACAGGCATATAGAACAATGGAGCAGAGAAGCAACCTCAGAAATTGATCCAATTCTTTATGCTTAATTAATATTTGACAAAGGAAGCAAGAGCATGGAATGGAGTCAAGACAGTCTCTTAAATAAATAGTGTTGGGAAAGTTGGAAAGATACATGCAAAAAATTAAACAAGAACACCAACTTACACCATACAAAAGAATCCACTCGAAATGGATAAAAGACTTAAAGATGAGTCATGAAATCATAAAAAAATCCTAGAAGAAACTATAGGCAGCAAAATCTCAGACATCTCTCATAGCAATATGTTTGTGGATACATCTCCCAGGGGAATGGAAACAAGGGAGTAAAGAAACAAATGGAAGTTTCTGCACAGCAAAAGAAATAATCAACCAAATGAAAATGGAGCCCACTCTATGGGAGTGCATATTCATCAATGATACATCTGATAAAGGGTTAATATCCAAAATATATAAGGAACTCATGCAACTAAACAAAAGGAAGACAAACGACCCAATTAAAAATGTTCAAAGAACCTAAATAGATACTTCTCCAAAGTGAACAAGTAGATAGCCAAGATACATATGAAAGAATGTTCAAAGTCACTAATCATCAGAGAAATGCAAATTAATTGACAATAAGATATCTCCTCACACCTGCCAGGATGGTACCATCAACAAAACAACAAATGACAAGTGCTAGAGGTGGGGAGGTGGTGGCTGGCAGGATGGAGGTGAGGGAGAGGAAGTGAGTGAGTGAGGGGTTGAAAGGAAAGTGTGTGGATGTGTGTGGTGAGTGTGTGAGTGAGTGAGGGACAGTTAAATCCCCACAGGAGCAGCAGGGGCTGGCAGACCAGACTCTCTTGGACAGGTAGAGACTAACACCACTGCGGGCACTCCCTGGACAGTTGGACTCGGGCACAGAGCCCATGCCATCATGAAGGGGAGAACGACCTTTTCTAGGAACTCACCAGCACCACCACCCAGATAGGCCTTGGAACTGCCCGTGACCCAGCAGCCACTCCAGTCAAAATCCTGCTGCCCCACCCGCAGACCTGCAGACCTTGGGACCTCCACCTCCAAGAGTGCACCACCGCTCCGGCAGCAATAAGTGCAACTTCCCCCCGCCCCAGCAGCAGAACTCCAGATACCACATTCGTGCATTTCCAGCTCGCACAGGCATCCAGGGCACACCATTCCATAGGCAGCGCCTGGGAGCCACTGGGAGCCCCTGCTGGGTGTGATTTTGTATAGACAATGACGCTCTGCCCCGCAGTAGAAATTCTGAATTCCCTCTTCCTGAATAACTGCCCACAGACACCCCAGCTCTGCAACTTCAGCTCCAGGGCCCCTCAGAGTGCGTCAGAGCTCTGCACTGGCAAACGCACCACCACAGTCACGCATTTTCAAAGGGTAGACACCCTGAACCCATCTATCCACAGGGCGCTCATGGGAGCCGCTGTGAGCTCTCTCGCTGGGTGCGATCTTAAAAAACAGGGATGCACTAACAACCCCCACCCCAGCCCAGGGCAGTAGAAATTCTGAATTCACACATCCTGGATACCTTCCCACGGATGCCTCAATTAGCAAATGCACTGCAGGTGCCCCGTGAGCCACCACTAGGAGCGCACCTATCCACTACAGGTGCAGCAGCAAAAGCTGAGTCTGCTCAACCCACAAATACAGAACTCTAGACACCACAGTCATGCCTTTCCAGAGCTCAGACCCCCTGAGCCCTATCACACCAACAGACGGTTCCTGGGTACCACTGTGAGTTCCCAATGGGCACGCGTGATTTCAATCAAGGGCGCAAGACAGTAAAAATTGGGACACCTCCCTCCATGGCTGCTGACTTCTAGACACCATAGTTGTGCCTTTCCAGCTTTCAGGCCTACATCAAGAGAACCCAAATAGCCCAAGTAGGGAGCTACATTAGATTACCAAGCCCAGGAGACCTGAGAGATCACACCAGTAGCACCATCCACAAAAGAACCTGGGTAGCAAAGCAATCAGATCTACAATTAAAACATTACAGCAAACCATGGGAAGACAAAAAAACAATCCCCAAAGGAAAAAAAGAAAGGGAATTAAATGAAATTGAGGCTAGCAACATATCAGAGAAAGAATTCAGAGTAATGGTTATAAGGATGCTCAAATGTCAGGATGACAAATACACACAACTCAATGAGAACTATAAGGAGCTGAATGAGAATGTCACCAACATGAAAAGGAACCAAGAGGAGATGAAAAATGACATAGCTGCAACAAAGAACACAATGGAAGGCATAAACAATAGACTAGAAGAGGCTGAGGACCACATCAGCAAATTAGAAGACAAGGTAGGAAAAAACACACAAACACAGCAGCAACTGGAAAGAAGACTTAAAAAGCAAGAGGAGAGCCTAAGGGAGCTTTGGGACAACACAAAACGAAACAACATTCGCCAGAAGGAGAGGAAGAGAAGCAAGGAATAGAAAACCTGTTTGAAGAAATAAAGACAGAAAGCTTCCCTGATATTGGGAAGAAAAACATTATGCAGGTCCAAGAAGTGCATAGAGTCCCAAACAAGATGAACCCCAAAAGACCGACACCAAGACACATCATAATTAAATTGGTAAACACCAACGACAAAGTAAGAATCTTAAAGGCTGCCAGAGAGAGACATAAAGTTACCTACAAAGGATCTCTTATTAGAATATCAACTGATTTCTCAACAGAAACACACCAGGCCAGAAGGGAATGGAATGAAATACACAAAGTGATGCAAAGCAAGGCACTGAATCCAGGAATACTTTACCCAGCAAGGCTATCATTAAAAATTGAAGGTGGAATCAGGAGCTTCACAGACAAAAAATGGGTAAGAGAGTTTATCACTACCAAGCCAGCAATGCAAGAAATGCTAAAGGGACTGCTGTAAAAAGAAGAAACAGAAAGGCAAGAAGAAACACAAACAGCAAGAACAAAAATGACAACAAACAAGTACTTATCAATAATAACATTAAATGTAAACGGATTAAATGCACCAATAAAAAGACACAGGGTAGCTGAATGGATAAGAAAACATGACCCATATATTTTCTGTTTACAAGAGACCCACCTCAGAAAAAAGGATTCACACAGCCTGAGAGTGAAGGGATGGAAAAACATTTTTACAGGCAAATGGAAAGGAGAAAAAAGCTGGGGTTGTGATACTTATATTTGATAAAATAGACCTCAAAGTAAAGGCCATAAGAAGAGATAATGAAGGCCACTACATAGTACTAAAGAAAGCAATTCAACAAGAAGATATACCCCTAGTAAACATATATGCAACCAATACAGGAGCAGCCAAATACATAAAACAACCTCTGGAAGATATCAAGGGAGAGATCGATAGCAATACAGTCATAGTAGGGGACTTTAATACCCAAAGACACCACTGGATAAATCCTCTAAACAAAAAAATCAGCAAAGAAACAGCAATCCTAAATGACCCACTAGATCAGAGGGATTCAATTGATATCTTCAGAACATTTCACCTCAAAGCTACAGAATATACATTCTTCTCAAGTGCACATGGAACATTTTCAAAGATAGAACACATATTAGGACACCAGCAAAGTCTCTTCAAATTCAAGAAGATAGAAATCATAAGAAGCATATTCTCAGACCATAATGGCATAAAACTAGAAACCAACTACAATAAAAACAATGAAAAATAATCAAACACTTGGAGGCTAAATAGCATGTTATTAAACAATGATTGGGTTACCAAAGAGATCAAAGAAGAAATTAAAAGCATCCTGTAAAGAAACCTGAGTTCCCCGAGATATGTGATCAGTGTTGGGGCCCCACCAGCAGGCCAGGGGATCCCAAGGCAGGTGCTGGGCATGGAGGCCACGGGAGCATAGGCTACCAAGGAGACAGACTGAACCTCACATCACCCAGCTTGGCCCTGGAGGATGACTGGTTAGCCAGAGACGGGTAAGATTCTTCAGGAAAGGAACAACCTAAGACAAGCACAGTCACAGAGGGGCCATCAAGAGAGAAATTGGGGGTCAACAAAGGTGGGGCACAGACCCTCACCCCCCAACCTTGCAGGGGCCTGAACCCTCACCCCATCTGAGGGAGGTCTCCTGCCCCCATGGCTGCTTTGCTTCCCACGCCCAGCTCAGATCGGGACACAGGTGACAGACAGTGACTTGGCCCAGCTCAGATTGGGACCCAGGTAACAGACAGAGACTTGGCCAACAGCAGCTGCCCTATATCTAAATCCAGCCTAGCACCAGGAATGCTCAGGGCCCACTCAAGAATGCAAATAATCCTTTTCACTAATATTTACAGGGTAAACTAAGATTGTTGGTAGAGTATTAAATTTGACAGTAAAATAATAATCAAGTTTTCAGATTAATTTAAATAGGCTAACTGAAATAAGTGAATATTCAAGAAAATTTAATTGTACTGGACAAAAAGCTGTTCCTAAAGTAGTAACTAAAATTTCTATTGGTAGTTTATCTCATGGTAAAATTCCTCAACATGCAATGAATCTAAAGCAGTCATATTTTTGTGCAAAAAATTAAAATTTAAAGTTATCAAGACTGCATTAAAAATTTACAAAAGCCTCCATTAATCAAAAAAGGGGGAATAGTAGGGTAATATCATGTAAGGAAAAATATCTTATAAGTACATTACATCTAGAAAATTTTTACTTTACAAAATTAACTTTCATTTGTAATGCTAACAGCAAGACACCCATGAAAAACACACATGGTGTCTAAATAAGACAAAAGAAAATCGTTTGGGCAAAAATAAAAAGGATCTCTAATCAATTATATAGAAAAGATTCCTTTATTAACTTTTGGTCGAGAATATGTTTGTGTATTTTCAGAAAACAACTCCAAGACCATGTGGATTCCTGCAACAGAGAGGAATAGACAGGTCTGCTCCAACCACGAAGACAAGAGGAGAAACAGTCCAGAGATGGAAGACGCTGACGACACCTTGCCACGCTAGCAGTCAGCAGCTGTGCGTCACAGCAGGTTGCCTAGGACCAAATGAGAGAGGGTCGGACCTGCATTGCCACCATGTGCCCACCATCCAGATATCGTTGCTGACATGTACACATAAGGAACTGTTTGACATTGAAATGGGGACTCAAACATTTTTTGTTATTATATGTTTATTTCTAGTCTGCAGAGGCAAGATTTTTCAAAGGAAAGAAATGGGCAAAAATAGATACAGAGGCAAAGAAGCATTTAACAGACTGTCAAACTACAGCAGGAAGGCAGGGGAGGTTGGGGGCGGGCTGTAAGAGATCAACCGAAGGACTTGTATGCATGCATATAAGCATAACCAATGGATACAAGACACTGGGGGGGGGGCAGGTAAAGGCATGTACTGGGGGGTAGGGGAGGCCAAGGGGAGGACAATGGGAGGGGAAAAAAGGAGACATATGTACTACTATTTGTAATACTTCAAACAATAAAAAAATAATAAATAAATAAATAAATAAATAAATAAATAAATAAATAAATAAAAATAAATAAAATAAAAGCATCGTGTAAACTAATGACAATGAAAACACAACAGTCCAAAATCTATGGGACACAATGAAAGCAGTCCTGAGAGGGAAGTTCATAGCTATACAGGCTTACCTCAAAAATCAAGAAAAAATGGTGCCGAAACCGGTTTGGCTCAGTGGATAGAGCGTCGGCCTGCAGACTGAAGGGTCCCGGGTTCGATTCCGGTCAAGGGCATGTACCTTGGTTGCTGGCACATCCCCAGTGGGAGGTGTGCAGGAGGCAGCTGATCGATGCTTCTCTCTCATCGATGTTTCTAGCTCTCTATCCCTCTCTCTTCCTCTCTGTGAAATATCAATAAAATATATTAAAAAAAAAAGAAAAAATGGTAATAAATTATCTAACCTTGCACCTTAAATAACTAGAAACAGAGCAACAAGAAAAGCCCACAGTTACCAGAAGGAAGGGGATAATAAAGATCAGAGCAGAAATAAATGACATAGAGACCAAACAAACAAACAAACAAACAATACATAAGATCAATGAAAGCAAGAGCTGGTTCTTTGAAAGGATAAACAAGATCGATGAACTTCTAGCCAGGCTCACCAAGAAACAAAGAGAGTAGGCCCCAAGAAACAAAATCAGAAATAAAAGAGGTTGATGTAACAACTGACCCCACAGATATACAAAGGATTGTAAAAAAATACTGTGAACAACTCTACTCCAACAAACTGGACAACCTCGACAAAATGGACACATTCCTAGCAAAATACAAGCTTCCAAAACTCAACCAGGAAGATTCAAAAAACCTGAATAGGCTGATAACTATGGATGAAATTGAAACAGTAATAAAAAAGCTTCCAGTAAACAAAAGCCCTGGACCAGATGGCTTCACAGGGGAGTTTTAGTGAATATTCAAGGAAGAACTAAAACCAATCCTTCTCAGACTATTCCAAAAAATTCAAGAGGAAGGCACACTTTCAAATTCTTTCTATGAAGCCAGCATTACCCTAATCCCAAAACCAGATAAAGACACTACAAAGAAAGAAAATTACAGGCCAATATCCCTGATGAACATAGATGCTAAAATCTTCAACAAAATTCTAGCAAGCCAGATACATCATTACATTAGAAAGATCATACACCATGACCAAGTGGGATTTATTCCAGGAATGCAAGGCTGGTATAATATCCACAAATCAATAAATGTGATATTTCACATAAACAAAGTGAGAGACAAAAATCACATAATCATATCAATTTATGCAGAAAAGGCATTTGAAAAATCCCACATCCTTTTCTGATAAAAACGCTCAGCAAAGTGGGAAGAGAGGGATCATACCTCAACATAATAAAAGCCTTATATGACAAACCTACAGCCCACATCATACTCAATGGGCAAAAACTAAACCCATTCCCACTAAGAACAGGAACAAGACAGGGATGCCCGCATTCACCACTCCTGTTCAACATAGTACTGGAAAGGCTAGCCACAGCAATAAGAAAACAAGAAGAAATAAAAGGCATCCAAATTAGAAGGGAAGAAGTAAAATTCTCATTATTCGCAGATGACATGATACTGTACATAGAAAACACTAAAGACTCTATCAAAAAATTATTAGACTTAATAAATAAATTTGGCAAAGTAGCAGGATACAAAATTAACGTCAAGAAATCTATGGCATTTCTATACACCAACAGTGAACCTACAGAAAAAGAGACTAAGAAAACAATCCCATTTACCATCACACCAAAAAAATTAAGATACCTAGGAATAAACTTAACTGAGAAGGTAAAAGACCTCTACTCAGAAAATGACAGGACATTGAAAAAAGAGATAGAGGAAGACATGAATAGATTGAAGAGCATATCATGTTCATGGATTGGTAGAATCAACATCATTAAAATGTCCATACTACCCAAAGCAATCTATAGATTCAATGCACTCCCCATTAAAATACCAACGGCATATTTCACAGACCTAGAACGAACTCTCCAAAAATTCATCTGGAATAATAAAAGACCTCGAATAGCTGCAGCAATCCTGAGAAAGAAGAGTAACATAGGAGGGATCTCAATACTAGATATCAAGCTGTATTACAAAGCCACTGTTCTCAAAACTGCCTGGTACTGGGTAGAGAACAGACATATAGACCAATGGAATAGAATAGAGAACCCAGAAATCGACCCAAAACACTATGCTCAATTAATATTTGACAAAATACGTAAGAGCATACAATGGAGTCAAGACAGTCTCTTCAATAAATGGTGTTGGGAAAAATGGACAGATACATGCAAAAAAATGAAACTAGACCACCAACTTACACCATACACAAAACTAAACTCAAAATGGATAAAGGACTTAAATGTAAGACAGGAAACCATAAAAATACTAGAGGAATACACAGGCAGCAAAATCTCAGACATATGCCGAAGCAATATCTTCACTGATATAGCTCCTAGGGCAATAGAAACTAAACAGAAAATAAACAAATGGGACTACATCAAAATAAAAAGCTTCTGCAGAGCAAAAGAAACTCTCAACAAAACAACAAGAAAGCCCACTGCATGGGAGAACATATTTGCCAATGTTATCTTTGATAAGGGTTTAATCTCCAACATTTACAGGGATCACATACAACTTAACAAAGGAAGATAAACAACCCAATCAAAAAATGGGCAACAGATATAGATACTTTTTGAAAGAAGACATAAGGAAGGCCAAGAGACTTATGAAAACATGCTCAGTCACTAATCATCTGAGAGATGCAAATCAAAATGACAATGAGGTACCATGTCACACCTGTCAGAATGGCTATCATCAACAAATAAACAAACAACAAGTGCTGGTGATGATGCGGAGAAAAAGGAACCCTTGTGCACTTCTGGTGGGAATGCAGACTGGTGCAGCCACTGTGGAGAACAGTATAAAATTTCCTCAAAAAACTAAAAATGGAACTCCCATTTGACCCATTGATCCCACTTCTAAGAATATATCCCAAAAAACTAGAAACACCAATCAGAAAGGATATATGCACCCCTATATTCATTGTGGCATAATTCACCATAGCTAAGATTTGGAAACAGGCTAAGTGCCCATCAGCAGATGACTGGATTAGAAAGCGATGTATATCTACACAATGAAATACTACACTGCTTTAAAAACTAAGGAATTCTTACCATTTGCACCAGCATGGATGGAACTGGAGAGCATTATGCTAAATGAAATAAGCCAGTCAGTGAAAGAAAAGTACCACATGATCTCACTCATTTATGGATAATAAAGAACATTATATAACCTGATGAACAAAGAGATAGATTCAGAGGCAGAGAAGCATCGAACAGACTGTCAAATTACAGCGGGAAGGCTGGGAAGTGTTTGGGAGGTAAGAGATCAACCAAAGGACTTTTGTGCATGCATATAAGCATAACCAATGGATGCAAGACACTGGGGGGTGAGGGTATGTATGGGAGTGGGGTGGGGGGTAATGGGGAGATATGGACACATGTAATTCCTTAATCAATGAAAAATTTTGAAAAAAAAAAGCTGAAAAGAAATGACAAGTCCTGGCAAGGATGTGGAGAACAGGAAACCCTAGTACAGTGCTAGTGGGAATGCAGACTGTTGCAGCCATTATGAAAAAGAGTATGGAGTTACCTAAAAAAATTAAATATGGAACTACCATTTGACCCTGTGATCCACTTCTAGGAATACATCCTAAGAAATCCAAAACACAAATCAGAAAGAATATATGCACCCATATATTCATGGCTGTAAAATTTACAATAGCTAAGATCTGGAAACAGTCCAAGTACCCATCAGTATTTGAGTGGATAAAAAAGTTGTGGTATATTTACACCATGGAATACTATGTAGCAGTAAAAAAGAAGGATCTCTTACCCTTTGAGACAGCATGGAGGGACCTGTAGAGTATTATGCTAATCTAAATAAGCCAGTTAGAGAAAAGTAAGAATGATATGATCTCACACATATATGTAATCCAGTGTACAAAATAAACCAAGGAACAGAATGCATGCAGAGACATAGAAGCATGGAACAGACTGTCAAATCTCAGAGGGAAGATGGGTGTGGACTGGTGTGTGAGAAGAGATCAACCATAGAACTTGTATGCAAATATGTGTAACCCATGGACATAGACAATACAGGGGATGGGCTAGAATGGGGAAATGGGGAAAAAGAGGGGACACATATAATACTTTCTACCATAAGAATTAAAAAAAATTGAAGAAGCTACAAAAAAACAGATGCATATGCTATGTTCATGGATAGTAACAATGAACATAATTAAAAATTTATACTTCTCAAAACATTCTATAGATTCTACATAATTTCTATGAAAATACCAATGGTGTATTTCACAGAATTAAAACAAATAAGTCTAAAAATGTACATGGAACAAGAAAATACTCCAAATATCCACAATGATTTTGAGAAAGAAGAACAAAGTTAGAGGTATCACACTACCTGGTTTAAAACTATACTACAAAGCCAAAGTAATCAAAACATGAAGGCAGGCAGAGAACACACCATCTTGAAGGGGAGAGCAGCTGTGATCAGAAGCCCAGCCTTACCTCTACCCATGGAGGCCTTGGAACAGGCACCAAGACTCCAGCCTCCCTGGCCAGTGTGCCTAAATAGTTTGTCCAAGGGGAGACAAGGTGGCAGTGGAATACGTGGATGGGTCCTGCGCCTTCTCACAGATAAGATAGAAGGAAGAGCTGAATTGAATAACACCCAACCGGAACAGGAGAATTAAACACAGCTGGTGAGGCAATCCATGGACAGAAAGGTAAGAGATAGCCTGGAGAGAGTCAACACAGGAGAGAGAGAGCTACATAACCAGATACCCTGAGAGGAGTGAACATGGGGAAACAAAGAAACAGCCCCCATACGAAAGAAAAGGAAGAATCACCAGAAAAGGAAGTAAATGAAAAGGAGGCAAGCAATTTTTCAGAAAAAAAAAATCAGAGCAATGGTCATAAGAACACTGAAAAGGATGGAAGACAAATTCAACAATATGTGTAAGAACCAAGGGGAAATGAAGAACCAAGAAAAAATGAAGAATGAAATCGCTGCAAAAAAGAACCCAATACAAAGCATGAAGAGTACACTAGAAGAAGTGGAGGAATGCATCAGTGAGCTAGAAGACAAGATAGGAAAAAATACCCAAGCAGAGCAGCAAATGGAAAAAAAAAAATTAAAAAGCAGGAGGAGAGCCTAAGGAAACTTTGGGACAACACAAAACAAAACAACATCCACATAAAGGGGTACCAGAAGGAGAGGAAACTGAGCAAGGATTAGAAAACCTGTTTGAAGAAATAATGACTGAAAACTTCCCTGATATTGGGAAGAAAAAACTCACACAAGTCCAAGAAGCTCACAGAGTCCCAAACAAGATGAACCCAAAAAAGCCAACACCAAGACACATTATAATTAAATTGGCAAAAACCAATGACACAGCAAGAATCTTAAAGGCTATCAGAGAGAGACAGAAAGTTACTTACAGGGATATCCTATCAGACTATCAACTGATTTCTCAACAAAAACACATAAGGCCAGAAGGGAATGGAATCAAATATACAAAGTCATGCAAGCAAGGGTCTGAATCCAAGAATACTATACCCAGCAAGGCTATCAATCAAAGCTGAGGGTGAAATAGGGAACTTTACAGACAAAAAAAAAAAGACTAAGGGAGTTTATTACCACCAAAGCAGCAATGCAAGAAATGCTAAAGGGTCTGCTGTAAAAAGAAGAAATAGGAGGGAAGAAGGAACAGAGACATAAAGAATAAAAATGGCGACAAACAAGTACCTATCAATAAAAATTTTAAATGTAAAAGGATTAAATGCCCCAATCAAAAGACATAGGGTAGCTGAGTAGATAAGAAAAAATGACCCATATATCTGCTGTCTACAAGAGACCCACCTCAGAACAAAGGACTCACACAGACTGAGAGTGAAGGGATGGAAAAACGTTTTTCAGGCGAATGGAAATGAAAAAAAAAAAAAGAAGCTCGGGTAGCAATACTTACATCTGACAAATTAGACCTCAAAGTGAAGGCAATAACAAGAGATAAGGCAGGCCACTTCATAATACTAAAGGGAGCATTTCAACAAGAAGATGTAAGTCTGGTAAACATATATGGACCCAATGCAGGAGAACCCAAATACACAAAAAAACTAATGGAAGATATCAAGGGAAAGATTGACAGCAATACAGTCGTAGTAGGGGACTTTAATACCCCAATAACATGACAGGATAAATCCTCTAAACAAAAAATCAGCAAAGAAACTTCCATCTTAAATGACTCACTAGATCAGATGAAATTAATTGACATCTTCAGAACATTCCACCCCAATGCCACATAATATACACTCTTCTCAAGTGCACATGGATCATTTTCAAAGATAGACCACATATTGGGACACAGGCAAAGTCTCTTCAAATTCAAGAAGATAGAAATCATATCAAGCATCTTCTCAGATCACAATGGCATAAAATTAGAAATCAACTACAGTAAGAACAATAGAAAAAAATCAAATATGTCAAGGCTAAATAGCATGCTATTAAACAATGATTGGGTTACCAAAGAGATCAAAGGAGAAATAAATAACATCATGGCAGCAAATGAAAATGAAAACATAACAATCCAAAATCTATGGGATACAGTGAAAAAAGTCTTGAGAGGGAAGTACATAGCTCTACAGGCCTACCTCAAAAAACAAGAAAAAATAGTAATAAATTATCTAACCCTACAACTCAAAGAGTTAGAAAGAAAGCAACAAGAAAAGCCCAGCATAAGCAGAAGGAAGGAAATAATAAAGATCAGAGCAAAAATAAATGACATAGAGACCAAAATAATAATAATAATAATAATAATAATAATAATATAAAAGTTCAACAAAACCAAAACCAAGAGCTGATTCTTTGAAAGGATAAATAAGAATGATGAACCTGTAGCCAGGCTCACCAAGAAGCAAAGAGAGTGGACCCAAATAAACAAAATCAGAACTGAAAGAGGTGAAGTAACAGCCAGTCCTATGGAAATACAAAGGATTATGAAAAAATACTATAATAATAATAATAATAATAATAATAATACAAAAGATCAACAAAGCCAAAACCAAGAGCTGATTCTTTGAAAGGATAAATAAGGATGATGAACCTGTAGCCAGGCTCACCAAGAAGCAAAGAGAGTGGATCCAAATGAACAAAATCAGAACTGAAAGAGGTGAAGTAACAGCCAGTCCTATGGAAATACAAAGGATTATGAAAAAATACTATGAACAACTCTATTCCAACAAAATGGACAACCTAGATGAAATGGACATATTCTTAGAAAAATACAAACTCCCAAAACTCAATCAGGAAGAATAAAAAACATGAATAGGCCTATAACAACTGGAAAAAAAAATGAAGCAGTGTTCAGAAATCTTCCAGCAAACAAAACCCTGGTCCGGACGGCTTTACAGGGGAGTTCTACCAAGCATTCAAAGAAGAACTAAAACCTATCCTCCTCAGACTATTCCACAAAATTCAATAGGAAGGCACACTTCCAAGCTCTTTCTATGAAGGCAGCATTACCCTAATTCCAAAACCAGCTAAAGACACCACAAAAAAGGATAACTACAGGCCAACATCCTTGATGAACACAGATGCTCAAATCCTCAACAAACTTCTAGCAAATCAGATTCAGCATTACATTAGAAAGATCATACACCAGGACCAAGTGGAATTTTTTTCTGGGGATGAAAGGTTGGTTTAATATCCGCAAATTAATAAATGTGATACATCACATAAACAAATTGAGAGACAAACCCACATAATCACATCAATTGATGCAGAAAAAGCATTTGACAAAATCCAACACCATTTCTTGATAAAAACCCTCAGAAAAGTGGGAATAGAGGAATCATACCTCAACATAATTAAAGCCTTATATGACAAACGTACAACCAACATAAAACCAATGGGCAAAAACTGAACTCATTTTCCCTAAGAGCGGGAACAAGACAGGGATGCCCACTTTCACCACTCCTTTTTGATATCGTACTGGAAGTCCTAGCCACATCGATTAGACAAGAAGAAGAAATAAAAGGAATACATATTGGAAAAGAAGAAAGAAAACTGTCCTTATTCAGAGATGACATGATGCTATACATTGAAAACCCCAAAGATTCCATCAAAAAACTGCTAGACGTGTTTATGTCTTCCTCTATCTCTTTTTTCAGTGTCCTGTCATTTTGCACATATAGGTCTTTTACCTCCTTAGTTAAGTTTATTCCTAGATATATTTTTGGTGCGATAGAAAATGGGATTGCTTTTTTAGTCTCTCTTTCTGTGAGCAAAACAAAACAAAACAAAACAAAAAAAAACAATCAACAAAACAAGAAAGCCCACTGCATGGGAGAACATATTTGCCAAAGTTATTACCAATAAGGGTTTAATATCTAACATTTACAGGGAACTCATACAACTTAACAAAAGGAAGATAAACAACCCAATAAAAAATGGGCGAAAGACCTAAATAGATACTTTTTGAAAGAAGACAGAATGAAGGCCAAGAGACATATGAAAACATCCTCAAAGTCACTAATCATGTGAGAGATGCAAATCAAAATGACGATGAGGTACCATATCACACCTGTCAGAATGGCTATTATCAACAAATCAACAAACCACAAGTGCTGACTAGGATGTGGAGAAAAAGGAACCCTCATGCACTGCTGGTGGGAATGCAGACTGGTGCAGCCACTGTGGACAACAGTATGGAGTTTCCTCAAAAAGTTAAAAATGGAACTCCCATTTGACCCAGTAATTCCACTTCTAGGACTATATCCCAAGAAACCAGAAACACCAGTCAGAAAGGATATATGCACCCCTATGTTCATAGCATTACAATTTACAATAGCTAAGATTTGGAAGCAACCTAAGTGCCCATCAGCAGATGAGTGGATTAAAAAACAGTGGTACATCTACACAAAGGAATACTATGCCACTAAAAAAAAAAAAAAAAAAAAAAAAAAAAAAAAAAAAAAGAAGGAACTTTTAACATTGACAACAGCATGGATGAAACTGGAGAGCATTATGCTAAGCAAAATAAGCCAGTCTGAGAAAGATAAATATCACATGATCTCACTCATATGTGGGATATAATGATCAACATAATTTGATGAACAAAAATCGATCCAGATACAAATGGCAGGGGAGGTGGGGTGGGGGGGTTAGACAGCAACCAAAAGACTTGTATGCATGCATATTAGCATAACCAATGTACACAGAAACTGGGGCAGTGGGGGCTTGCCCGGGTAGGAATGGCTGGGGTGGGGAGGGGGTCAGTCAATCAGGGAAAAAGGAGACTTATGCAAAACTTTAGACAATAAAAAAAAATCCTGGAAAAAAAACACATGATGACAATGCCCTGAAAAGGGCATATAGATCCATGTAACAAAATAGCAAGCAAAGAAATAAACCCACACATATACAGTCAATTAATATCTGGCAAAGGGTAGAAGAACATAGAATGGGGTAAAGACAGTCTATTGTATATGCATATATGCATCACCCATGGACATAGACAATAAGGAGGGAAAGGGGCAGGGTGGAGGAAGTCAAAGGGTGGGGAATGGTGGACATCTGTAATAGAATCGCCATTAAAAAAAGACAGTCTATTCAATAAATGATGCTGGGAAATGCGGTCAAATATATGCAAAAAATGAAACTAAACCACCTTTGTACACCATATACAAGGGTAAGTTCAAAATGGAGTAAAAACTTAAGTATAAGTCTCAAAGCCATAAAAATCCTAAAAGAAAACATAGGCAATAAAATCTTTGACATTTTTCTGCTATGTATCAATAAAACACAAGCATCCAATAACTTTCAGTGTGTTTTCTTTTCATTTTTGTTTGTCTCAAGATCCTTTTTAATCTCCTCTTAACTTTCTTCTTTAATCCATTAGTTGTTGTCAAAAGTGGTGCTTAATTTCCATGTATTTGTGAATTTTCCAGATTTCCTGTCATTGATTACTAGTTTCATACCATTGTGGTCAGAGAATATATTTGCTATCATTTTAATCTTCTTGGATTTGTTAGATGTGTTTTGTGACCTAATGTGTGGTCTATTCTACAAAATATTCCACGTGTACTTGAGAAATGTTCCATATGTGTTCTGTATCCACCTTTTAGGTGCATTTATGTATAGTATTGTTTCAATTTGATGTTTCCTTACTGATTCTTTATCTAGATCATATATCCGTGATTGAGAATAGGATATTAAAGTACCTATAATCATGGTATTGTTTATTTCTCTGTTCAGCTCTGTTTATTTTATTCTTTTTATATTTAGGTGTTCCAATACTGGATAAACAAATATTCACAATTACTAAATCTTGATAGCTTGACCCCTTGGTCATTATATAATGACCTTTTTTTGTTTCTTCTTACCATTTTTAAAGTCTGTTCTGTCTAACTATACTTATCCCTCATTTTGTTGATTACCATTTTCTTCAAATACATTTTTCTATTATTTTACTCTTTGGAGTATATGTGTCTTTAAGGCTAAAGTGATTCTATTGTAGGCAGACTATAGTTGGGTCTTGTTTTGTTTGCTTGTTTGTTTTCCCATTAAGCCATTCTGTCTTTTGATTGTAGAATTTAATCCATGCGTGTTTAGGATAATTATTGATAGGAAAGTGTTTACTATTATCATTTTGTTTTTTTCTGTTTTACATATCTATTTTTTTCCTTTTTTTCACCCTGATGTGTTTGGTTTCTTTTTTTTAGTCTTGATTTCTTTTAGTATCATATGCTTTGACATCTTTATCACATTTTTGTGTAACTACTAAAGGTTTTTCCATGTGGTTTCTATTAGGCTCACATAAAGAACCTTAAAATTATAACACTCAATTTTAGCTTCAATAGCATTCTTAAACTTTACATTTTTATTTCTCTTTTCACTTACTATTTAGGTGATTGTTGTTATAGTTTACATTATGTAACTGTATTTTTATATTGTGTGAATAATAACAGATTTTTACTGTTTGTTTTACAACTTTTAAACTGAAGTTGTAAGTAAATTATGCAACATCGTTACCATATTACAGAACCTAATTTTGACTATATAGTTAGCATTACCAGTGAATTTACCAATGAGTTTACTTTTTATGATGTTAATTAGAATTATTTTACTTCCACTCAAACAACCCCCTTTAACATTTTTTACCAAGGCTGAACTAGTGAATTCCCTCAGCTATTCTTTGATTATAAAAGCCTTTATCTCTCCATTTCCAGAGGATAATATTGCTGGGTAAAGAATTTATTAGTGACAGTTTTTTCTTTCAATATTTTGAATATGTCATCCCATTCTCTCATGGTTTATGTTCAGAAATTCACCAAAAGCCTTGTGAGTCTTCCCCTGTATGTAACTACTTTCTTTTCTCCTGCTGCTTTGAGATAGCTTTATTTGTCTTTAACTTTTGACAATCCTATCTAATAAAAGGGTAATATGCAAATTAACTGTCACTCTGTCACAAAGATGGTGGTGCCCATAGCCACAGGATGGTGGCACCCAGTCCTCTCAGCCCCGCCAGAGTCCTCCAGTCCTGGGGTGGGGTGGAGGGCAGCCACTGAGAGTGGGCAGCACGAGCGGCCTGGCAGAATGCTTGCTTCATTGCCATGACAACAAGGCAAGCATTCTGCGCCCAGCTGCGGATGGGCCTCTGGGCCACGGAGAGCCTCTGGGCAGCAGACACAGAGTGCCCAGGCCCTGCAGAGAGCTACTGGCGCACAGATTCGTGCACATGGCTACTAGTTTCATTATAATGTGTTTCAGTGAAGCTATATTCAGGTTCAAACTATTTGAAATTCTTTGGGTTTTATGAATCTGGATGTGAATTTGTGAGGTTTATTGTGTCTCATAGGCTTTTTTCACTTTTAAAAATATACTTTTATTGATTTCAGAGAGAAAGGAAGGGAGAGATATAAACATCAATGATAAAAGAATGATTTATTGGCTGCCTCCTGCACGCCTCCTACTGGGATACTAGCCCACAACCCAGGCATGTACCCTGGCTGGAATCTAACTGTGACCTCCTGGTTCAGAGATCAATGCTCAACCATTGAGCCACACCAGCTGGGTAGCTTTCTTCACTTTTGAAAATTATTTTTTCCTTTTTTTCCTCTTATTCAATAATTTCAAATATCCTGACTTCTACCTCATTGTTTCTGTCTTTTGCATGGTTTAGTCAGTTTTTAATCTCTCTGTTGAATTCCTAGTTTAGTCATATTTTTAGCTCTAGAATTTGTAATTTTTAATGGTTTCTGTTTCTTTCTTAAATTTTTCATTTCTCATGCCTGGTTTTCCTAATATTGTTTAGTTGTCTCTGTGTTGTACTTCACTACACTTCTTTAAGACAACTATTTTGAGTTATTAATCAAACAGTTCATATATCTCCATTTTTTATGGTCAGTTATTGGATTTTTATTAATTTTTTGGTGGTATCAAGTTTACTTGAATCTTTGTGATCCTTGATTTCTTACATGAATTAGTTTACCAGTATAGGTAGAACATGAAAACTGGCTCTAAGACCAGCACAGCTTTTGGTTTGTGGTATTTTTTTATTGTCTTAACTGTTTACTTAACATTATACATTGAGCTATGCCACAATATTAGGTTCAGGCATGTGAAACTGTCAATATTCTACCATTTTATATTTATTTATTTGTTTTTCTTTATTGATTAAGGTATTACATATGTGTTCTTACCCCCCATTGCCCCCCCACTCATGCTCTCACCCCCCTGGTGTCTGTGTCCATTGCTTAGGCTTCTATGCATGCATACAACTCCTTTGGTTGATCTCTCCCCCTTACCCACCCCCCCACTCTTTCCTACCTTCCCTGTGAGGTTTAATGGTGTGATCAATGCTTCTTTGCCTCTGGATCTGTTTTTGTTCATCAGTTTATGTTGTTCATTATATTCCACAAATGAGTGAGATCATGTGATATTTATCTTTCTCTGACTGGCTTATTTCTCTTAGCATAATGCTCTCCAGTTCCATCCAAGCTCCTGCAAATGGTAAGAATATCTTTGTATTCCATTGTGTAGATGTACAACCGTTTTTTAATCCACTCATCTACTGATGGGAACTTAGGCTGTTTCCAAAACTTAGCTATTGTAAATTGTGCTGCTGTGAACATAAGGGTGCATATATTTTTTTTGATTAGTGTTTCAAGTTTCTTGGGATATATTCCTAGAAGTGGGATCACTGGGTCAAACGGCAGTTCCATTTTTACGTTTGTTAGGAAACTCCATACTGTTCTCCACAGTGGCTGTACTAGTCTGCATTCCCACCAGCAGTGCACGAGGGTTCTTTTTTCTCCGTATCCTTGCCAGCACTTGTCGTTTGTTGATTTGTTGATGATAGCCATTCTGACAGGTGTGAGATGATACCGCATTGTCGTTTTGATTTGCACCTCTCAGATTATTAGTGACTTTAAGCATGTTTTCATATGTCTCTTGGCCTTCCTTCTGTCTTCTTTTGAAAAGTATCTATTTAGAACCTTTGCCCATTTTTGATTGGGTTATTTGTCTTCCTTTTGTTAAGTTGTGTGAGTTCCCAGTAAATGTTGGAGATTAAATGCTTATCGGTGATAACATTGTCAAATATGTTCTCCCATACAGTGGGCTTTCTTGTTTTGTTGATGGTTTCTTTTGCTGTGAATAAGGTTTTTATTTTGATGTAGTCCCGTCTGTTTATTTTCTCTTTAGGTTCCATTTCATTAGGAGCTGTATCGATGAAGATATTGCTTCGGCATATGACTGTGATTTGGTTGCCTGTGGATTCCTCTAATATTTTTATGGTTTCCCGTCTTAGATTTAAGTCCTTTATCTATATTGAGTTTATTTTTTTGTATAGTGTAAGTTGGTGGTCTAGTTTCACTTTTTTGCAAGTATCTGTCCAATCTTCCCAACACCATTTATTGAAGAGACTGTCTTGACTCCATTGTATGTTCTTGCCTCCTTTGGCTAATATTAATTCAGTATAGTGGTTTGGGTCAATTTCTAGGTTCTCTATTCTATTCCATTGGTCTATATGTCTGTTCTTGTGCCAGTACCAGGCAATTTTGAGAACAGTGGCTTTGTAATACAGCTTGATATCTGGTATTGAGATCCCTCCTACTTTATGCTTCTTTATCAGGATTCCTGCAGGAATTTGGGGTCTTTCTTTTTTATTCCAGATGTATTTTTGAAGAGTACTTTCTAAGTCTACTAAATATGCCATTGGTATTTTAATAGGGAGTGCACTGAATCTATAGATTGCTTTGGGTAGTATGGACATTTTAATGATGTTGATTCTACCAATCCATGAACATGGTATGTTCTTCCATCTGTTTACGTCTTCCTCTATCTCTTTTTTCAGTGTCTTCTAGCTTTTCACGTATAAGTCTTTTACCTCCTTAGTTAAGTTTATTCCTAGGTATCTTAATTTTTTTGGTGCGATGGTAAATGAGATTGTTTTTTTAATCTCTCTTTCTGTAAGTTTTCTATTGCTGTATAAAAATGCTATATATTTTGTGGCATTAATTTTGTATCTTGCTACATTGCCAAATTAATTTATTAAATATAATAATTGTTGATGGAGTCTTTAGGGTTTCCTATGTACATTATCATGTCATCTGCAAATAATGACAGTTTTATGTCTTCTTTTCCAATTTGTATACCTTTTATTACTTCTTGGCTAATTGTTATGGCTAGCACTTCGAGTAATATGACAAACAGGAGTGGAGAATGTGGGCATCCCTGTCTCATTCCTCTTCTTAGGTGAAATGGTTTTAGTTTTTGCCCATTGAGTATGATGTTGGCTGTAGGTTTGTCATATAAGGCTTTTATTATGTTGAGGTATGATCCCTCTTTTCCTATTTTGCTGAGGGTTTTTATCAAGAAAGTGTGTTGGATTTTGTCAAATGCTTTTTCTTCAACAGTTGATATGACTGTGTGATTTTTTATCTCTCAATTTGTTTATGTGATGTATCACATTTATTGATTTGCTGATATTGTAACATCTTTGCATCCCCGGGATAAATCCTACTTGGTCATGGTGTATGACCTTTCTAATGTACTGCTGGATCCGATTTGCTAGAATTTTGTTGAGGATTTTGGCATCTACGTTCATGAGGGATATTGGCCTATAATTCTCTTTCATTTTGTTCTTTTTCTGGTTTTGGTATTAGGGTAATGCTGGCTTCAAAGAATAAGTTTGGAAGTGTTCCTTCCTCTTGAATTTTTTTGAATAGTCTGAGGAGGATAAGTTTTAGTTCTTCTTTGAATGTTTGGTAAAACTTCCCTGTGAAGCCCTCTGGCCACTGACTTTTGTTTGCTGGAAGATTTTTGATGACTGCTTGCATTTCCTCCATAGTTATTGGCCTAATGAGATTTTTAGATTCTTGCTGATTGAGTTTTGGAAGGTGTAATTTTCTAGGAACATGTCCCTTTCCTCTAGGTTGTCTAGTTTGTTGGAATAGAGTTCTTCATAGTATTTTTAACAATCCTTTTGTTTCTGTGGGGTCTGTTGTTATTTCGCCTCTTTCATTTCTGATTTTGTTTATTTGGCTCCTCTCTCTTTGCTTCTTGGTGAGCCTGGCTAGGGTTTCATCAATCTTGTTTACCCTTTCAAAGAACCAGCTCTTGGTTTTGTTGATATTTTGTATTGCTTTTTCGGTCCCTATGTCATTTATTTCTGCTCTGGTCTTTATTATCTCCTTCCTTCTGCTCACTCTGGGCTTTACTTATTACTCTCTTTCTAATTCTTTAAGTTGTATAGTTAGATGATTTATAACCATTTTTTGTTTGTTTGTTTGTTTTTGAGGTAGGCCTGTAGAGCTATAAATTTCTCTCTCAGGACTGTTTTTACTGTGTCCCATAGATTTTGGATTTATGTGTTTTCATTGTCATTCGTTTCCAGGATGCTTTTAATTTATTCTTTGATCTCTTTGGTAATCCAATCATTGTTTAATAACATGCTATTCAGCTTACAAGTGTTTTAATTTTTTGATTGTTTTTATTGTAGTTTATTGCTAATATTATGCCATTGTGGTCTGAGAAGATGCTTAATATGGTTTCCATGTTCTTGAATTTGGAGAGACTTTGCCTGTGACCCAATATGTGGTCTATCTTTGAAAATGTCTCAGGTGCACTTGAGAAGAATGTATATTCCATGGCTTTGGGGTCTAATGTTTTGAAGATATCAATTAAGTCCATCTGATCTAGTGAGTAATTTAAGATTGCTGTTTCCTTGATGATGTTTTGTATAGAGGATTTATCCACTGATGTCAGTGGTGTATTAAAGTCCCCTACTATGATTGTATTGCTGTCAATCTCTCCCTTGATATCTCCCAGGAGTTTTTTTTTTTTTTTTTAATGTATTTGGCTGCTCCTGCATTGGGTACATACATGTTTACCAGGGTTATATTCTCTTGTTGTATCTATTCCTTTAGTATTATGAAGTGGCTTTCCTTATCTCTTGTTATGGCGTTCACTATGAGGTCTATTTTGTCAGATATAAGTATTGCTACCCCAGCTTTTTTTTTTTTATTTCCATTTGTCTGAAAGATATTTTTCCATCCCTTCACTTTCACTCTGTGTGATTCCCTTGTTCTGAGGCGGGTCTCTTGTAGACAGCATATATATGGGTCATTTTTTTTTATTCTTTCAGCCACTTGACGTCTTTTGATTGGAGCACTTAGTCCGTTTATGTTTAAATTTATTGTTGATAGGTACTTGTTTGTAGCCTTTTCTATTTTCTGTGCCTGTTTTCCATCTTTTCCTTTTTATTTTTTATTTTTACACCAGCCCCTTTAGCATTTATTGATTTTCTGGCTTGGTGGTGATAAACTCCCTTAGACATTTTTGCCTGTGAAGCTCCTTATTTTCCCTTCAATATTGAATGATAGCCTTTCTGGTTAGATTATTCTCGGATTCAGTCCCTTGCTTTGCATTACATTGTAAACTTCTTTCCATTCCTTTTTTGGCCTGATGTGTTTCTGTTGAGAAATCATGTGATAATCTAATGGGAGATCCCTTGTACATAACTTTCTGTCTCTCTCTTGCAGCCTTTAAGATTCTCTCTTTGCCCTGAACTTTTGCAATCATAATTATGATGCATCTTGGGGTAGGTCTTTTCAGGTTTATCTTGTTTGGGACACTCTGTGCTTGAGTGACCATTTTCTTTCCCAAATCAGGGAAGTTTTCTGACATTATTTCTTCAAATAGGTTTTCTAAACCTTGTTCTTCTTCCTGTCATTCTGGCACCCTTATTATTCATATGTTGCTTAATTTCATGTTGTCTTAAAGCTCCCTTAAGCCCTCCTCCTATATTTTAATTTTTTCTTCAATTGCAGTGCAGTTTGGGTGTGTTTTTCCTCCCTGTCTTCTAATTTGCTAAATCGGTCCTCCGTTTGTCCTAGTCTACTGTTGAAACTTTCCATGGTATTTTTTATTGCAGCTATATCACTCTTTATTTCTTCTTGATTTTTACATAAGTTGTTGATTTTTTCATCTATCTGGTTTATGAACTCTATGACCCTTATTCTGAATTCTTTTTCTAACATATTGCAATCCTCCATTTCACTTAGCTGCTTTTTTGGTGATTCCCCTTTTTCTTTCCCTTAGTGGTTTCTTTGTTTCCCCATTTTTGCACTCACCAAAGGAGCTAGGTGTCAAGTCATGCAGGGGCTGCTCCTGGGGCAGCAGCGGCTCCTCAGGTGGCGGCTGCTCCTTGGGTGGTCAGGGCAGTGTCTGCTCCTCAGTTGGCAGTGGCTCCTCTCGTGGGTGCTGTTGGCAACAGTGGTGGGTCCTCTGGCTGGTGAGGGCAGGCTGCTCATGCAGCTGCTGCTCCTCAGACAGGGGCAGGTTGCTCTCAGGGCTTCTGCTCCTCATATAGGTGCGGGCTGATTGCAGCTGCTGCTCCTCAGACTGGGGTGTGATGGTCATGTGGCTGCTGCCCCTCAGATGGAGGCATGCTGAATGGGGCTGCTGCACCTCAGATGTAGGTGTGCTGTTCTCGTGGCTGCTACTGCTCTGATGGTGCCCGGCCACTCGCAGGGTTGCTGCTACTCGAATGGGGTCAAGCTGCATGAAGCTGCTGCTCCTCCAAAGTTGGCAGGCTGCTCGTGTGGCTGCTGCTCCTCGGACAGGGGTGGGCTGTGTGGGGCTGCTTCTCCTCAGATGGTGGCAGGCCGAGTGAGGCTGCCGCTCCTCAGACTGGGGCGGGCTGCTCACTGGGCTGCTGCTCCTTGGACAGGGGCAGGCCACATGAGGCTGCCGCTCCTTGGACTGGGGCAGGCTGCTCACTGGGATGTTGTTCCTTAGATGGGGGTTGGCTGCTCACATGGCTGATACTCCTCAGATGGGTTCTGGTTGTGTGGGGCTACAGCTCTTCATATGGGGACAGGCTGCATGAGGCTGCCACTTCTCAGACTGGGGTGGGCTGCTAACAGGGCTGCTGCTCCTCAGATGGGGGAGGGCTGCTCATGTGCCTGGTGCTCACATGGTCACAGTTCCCTGGGCTAAAGTGTTGGGCCGGCAAGAGGGGAGCATGCTTCAGAAGTCACAGGAGCCCATGCCTGGGGTGGCTGGAGTCTCAGTGTCCATGGGACTGCAGCCAAGGCAGCAGGTCTCTTGTGGGGGTGGCCGTAGAGTCCCAGGTGTTGTCTGAGGGCACCCTGGGTGAAGGTGAAGCTGGGCTCCCAGTCACAGCAGCTCTCTCCTATTAAAAGTTATGGCCTTGGTGGAAGAGCCAAGTGCTCTGGGACTGTTTGCAATGGTATCAGAGACTGCCTGGTTAGGTGAGCCCGGACAGCCTGCCCCTGAAGGTCCTACAGGATCTAAATGTGCCACACACACACACACACACACACACACACACACACACCACATGTCCACACTCCTCTTTTGCTCCCTCCCTCACTCATGCTCTCTCCCTCACTGCTGCCTTCTTCCTGCCTCTGCAGTTGGGTCTGGAGTGTTATTGACCCATTCATGGATGGAGTCTCTTCTCCGGGTGTCTGGTTATGTGGCTCACTCTCTACCACATTGGCCAAACAGGACAAAATGCAACTAGACAAGACACAAAACACAGGGCGCAAAGCATGAATGTACTCATGACACCAATAACTCCAATATAAGTGACCACCAGAGAAAAGAGAATTAGGGGAGAGAAAAGAGAGCACAAATTATATCAAAGAGAGAAAAAAATGGTATGAGAGAAAAGAAGAAGATGAAAAAGGAAATATATATCTACAGGGAGAAAAACCAGAGAACAAACAGATAAACCAAAATATACAAACACCAAATACCTAGAAAGAGGATGGGGGCAGAATCTGTAGAGGCCAATCTTATATAGAGAAAGTAAGGTTAAGGAATTAGATGAATATGGGGAGGACCCCAGTTCAGTATAGAGGAAGCAGAAAGACGATGAGTGGATAAGAAGAAAGAGAAAGCGAAGAAAATAATAATAATAATTTTAAAAAATTCATTAAAAATTGGATAAAATAAATTAGAATGATGAAAAAATAATGTGATAAGAAATAGAAAATAAAAAAAAACAAATGAAAAAGGAAAATAAGAAAAAAGATTAAAATAAAATAAAATAAAATAAAATAAAATAAAATAAAATTGAAAAAGTATAGTGTCATTCCTTTCTGCTGAGTTTTAATTCTCCATTAAGGCTGGTTTAAGATCCCACTCTTCTGTACTGTCTGCCACTTCTCAGTTTCCTGTTGCTGGGACAGAATGGCCTCTCTTTAGGCCAGTCTCTGAGGATTCTCAGGGACTATTCAGGGTGTTTGTTTGTTTTTTGTATCCTTTGTACCACTCAGGGTGTGATCTGTGTGTGGCTGTATTGGTTGCCTGGAGACTGCAGGGAAGGGCTATTTCTTCAGGAGAAAATGCTGCCTAGGTCCAGCACATCAGGTATGACTCAGCGCCACTTCTTCTCCACCCTCTCCCCTCCCCAGACTCCACAAGTCCACACATCCACCTGAATCTCAACCATAGATGAGTGTTTGTATTTGAAAGGTCCTATAAGCTAGGTTTAGAGAATAAAAGCAAAGACCAAAAAGAGGGGAAAGGGATGCACCACTGCAAAACCCTCTCCCCCCTGCACGGTGCAGCTTGGACAGCTGTCCAGGCTGCCCCCTCTGGGCTCTTTCTCTTGTGGCTGTGGACCTAGATCCAGAGTCCCCTGCTGCCAGCAGTCCTGTGGACATCCTTTCCACAGTCAGATGCTAAGCCTGGCCCAAGTGACGTGGCCTTAGTGCCATGCCACTTCCTTCTGACCCTCTTGGCTCAGAGGTCTCACAGTTCTCTCCAGCCCGGATCCCTGATTTTACCATTCTCCAGGTGTCCTCTGCCCTTCCTGGCTGTGAATTGTCTCATCAGCTGTGTCTACTTCATCAATTCCGGGTGGATGTTATTCTATTTAGTTGTTCATTCTATCTGCTCTGGGATAAGGCTCGGGACATGTCCCCCTAGTCTGCCACCATTTTCTGGGTTTGTTTGTGGTCTTGACTCAAGCCAACTGATGTCCCAATTTTGCTACATGAAAAAGGCCACTGCCTTTACTCTACAGATGATCAGCTCTAGCTGCCACATTTTTTGTTCACATATTGTTGGATTGCACAACTTGCATGTGTTGTGGCCAGCCTTTTAGGTAAGGTACAGTCAAAGCCTCTGTTCCAGTGTGTCAGTATATGACTCAGCAACCCTGCCTGAGTGGGACAGTAGATTCAGTTCTAAGCAGCCTCAATAGTAAACCAGATTATGCTCTCTGGTCTGGAGGGGCCAGGAGCTGCACTCAATATTGTGCCTGTCTATGACTCAGTTCCCCATATTTGCTGGGAGTAGGCCAGATTCCAGGGCTGTCAAAGCTCTTCATTTAGAACCCAAATGATGTAGATTTATACCCTGTCAATTACCCTGGTAAGATTGTGCCACCACCTTGGTTTTGTTGATTAGCAAAACCCCTTACTGGGACTACTACTTGGGTTTTTCAGATTGTAATGTAGTCTTCCAAGATTTGTGTGCTGGTTGTTTCAAGTCCCTTGCTCTTCTCTATCACAATCAGATTTCCAGTGTTCAAGCAACACAGATTACCTTGCAATCTTTGTGGGGTGAGATGAGTGAAGATACCCTAAGAAGCAACCTACAATGCTGAGGGATCTGTATGTCTACTCTGGGGTCTCTTTTTCTGCTCAGGGAAGACCTTTCATTATGGTGCTACACTGTCCTGGAGAGAGGCAATGTGCTCCTTTCATCTTTCTAATTCACTCTATCTTGGTCTATGTAGTGCAGGGGAGTTGCATCAACCTCTCCCCGATGTTCTAGGATTCTCACAGTAGTTGGTGATTTGTCCATGAATAGTTTTTAGTTCTCTTGTGAGGAGGAACAAAGTCAGAAATGACATGTGTTGACTTCCTGGTGACATCGCTGCCCTGATTATTAGATTTTGGAAATATGTTAAAACCTTCAACTATAATAATTGGTATATTTATTTATCCACACAAGTCTGTATGTAGTTGAATAAATCATTTTGAGGCTGTATTATTAGTGTCTATGTTTATTTTGGATACACATTCTTGCTCTATTTTCTGTGTATCTTATGACTGTTTGCTTTAATTTTATTTGATCATAAAATAAAAATGCTATCCCAAATATGTACCACAGTACTCTTTAAAACCCTTTAGTGGTACTTTAATTCCTCCAGGTTGCAGTCCAAATTCCCCATTATGGCTCACAAGGCACTTCAGGATCCAACCATGGCCAAATTTTCCACCTTCACCGCAGACCACTTTAGCACAGGCACCCAGTAATCTCACTATTCAGAATTACTTTATTTTCCTTAATGTTCCCAAACTACTATGGTGTAATATTCATACTTTCTGGTGACTTAGCATGCTATGCACCTCCTTGACCCTCTCACACTGCTTTATATCTTCCTCAGCTATCCTCCTTGGCTTTATTTTTCCTCTTCTTTAAACTGTGAATGTAGGAAAAAGAGGTCATTCAAATGTTTTTATGACTGTCAACTTTCAAGTCATTATTAGAAAATAAATTCAATATGACTGTAAAGTGTACAAGTCACATAAGCATTTACCTGAAAACCCATGGGAAAGTGTCCCATAGCACATGTCAAAAGTAGCATGTGGCCTGGACAGCATGGCTCAGTGATTGAGCGTAAATCTATGAATGAGAAGGCCATGGTTCAATTCCCAGTCGGGGCATATGCCCCGGTTGTGGGCTCGATCCCCAGTGAGGGGCATGCAGGAGGCAGCCAATCAATAATTCTCTCTCATCATTGATGTTTATATATATCTCTCCCTCTCCCTTCCTGTCTGAAATCAATAATATATATATATATATATATATATATATATATATATATATATATATATATATAAAAGTAGCATGAGGTTTTGTGCTGAGAGGGAAAATATTGAAACCTAAAGTGCTAAGGTCTGGCCCTATCTAAAGTACTAATAATAAGCTCAATAACCAGGAGAAAGTCTCTTGCATTCATTGAGCCTCAGCTTCCCCATTGACCAAAATAAGCTAATTTAACTCTTAGATTCCCACCCAATAGAAAAACATGTGTCTACTTAGAGACGTGTAGTTGAATGTTCATAGAAGCATCATTTATAGCACCCAAAAAGTGGTAAAAAGTGCAAACAACCCAAAGACCATCAATTATTAAATGATTATACAAAAGGTATTATATTAAAACAATGAAATACTATTAATCAATAAAACTAAATGAAGTACTGATGTTTGCTACAACATGGATGAATCTCAAAATTTTTATGCTATCTGAAAGAAGCCAAACACAAAAGACCACACAGTATGTGATTCCATTTTTATGAAATGTCTGTAGAGGCATGTATACAGAGATAAAAATTCTAGACTAGAACTTACCAGAGCTTAAGTGGAAATGGGTAATGATTGCAAATAAATATGAGGGTTATTCCACTGGTAATAGAAATCTTAGATTGTGGTGATGATGATAAAACCCTGTAAATTTACAAAAAAACATTGAATTACCTACTTAACAAGTGAATTCTGTTATGAAAATAAAGTTGATAAAACTATTTTTAAAAGCATAATAATAAATGATTTAAGGTTGTTCAGACAAACCTCCTTTTTAAAAACTCTTTAAGTATTGAGACACTAGCAAGCTCTGATAAGAGATATAATATTTCAAACACTTTAATTTTGCTTGACAGTTTAAATTTTATCATTGATACTAAATATCTTCAGTAGTCTGTGTTGATGTGATAAGCTCATTTAGTTCTTTTGAGAAATGTCAACCAAATACCCAAGTTTAAATAACCATAGTTTATCCATATAATTTTTTAAGTAGAAAGGAATTTCATAGAAATATGTTTTTATTTCAGCGCACAACTCAAGCAACCACATAAGTGCTTTATCATATGATAACCATTATATTCAGTATGCAGAAGAGCTTTATTCATACTTTCTATTTGTCAGACAGAATACTAAAAAGACTCATGGGTTGTGATATAATAAAATTTATAACTTTTACTGTTTTGTCAAGGGAATTTTTAAATAAGCCAACTTTTTCACTGCAGTGTATGGTAGTGAAGAATAAGATGACTCAATGTAGTGTGGTGCCACTGCCTTGCATCACGCTAAGAGAACACCAGTTTTACCCCCACATTGCTTTTACAACATTAGTGAATATGTCAAGATAAGAAGAAGGCAAAAATTACATTGATATTTCTATAAAAATAGTTCTGAACTGAAAGACTTCCTGAAAGGAATTTGGGGAGCTCCACATGTCCACAGATTACACATTTAGAAATATTGCTTTATAGAATCTCTTGCATGTATATGCCAGGACATATTTATTAAAATGTTCGAAGTAAAATTAACTTTTATTTTTAAAAAACTGAATACAGAAAAGGAGACATATGTACTACTATATGTAATACTTTAAACAATAAAATTAAATTAAAAAAGCTGAATACATCAAATGTCCAACAAGAAAATAATAAATAATAAGAAGAAATACATATTTACATATTGAAATACTAGTCAGTGATAAAATTATTAATGAATTACAGTTATACGTAATGACTCAAAAATATAATATTGAGTTTTCCATCTCTAGTCATGATGAAGTAACATGTACAAGATTCATCCTCTCAGTGAAGCCCAAAAAACCAACACCAAGGCACATTTATAATTAAATTGGCAAACACCAACAAAAAAGTAAGAATATTAAAAATGGCCAGAGAGAGACACAGAAAGTTACCTACAAAGGATCCCCCATCAGTCAAGCAACTGATTTCTCAACAGAACCACATCAAGCCAGAAGAGACTGGAATGAAATATACAAAGCCATGCAAAGGAAGGGTCTGAATCCAAGAATACTGTACCCAGCAAGGCTATCAACCAAAATTGAAGGTGAAATCAGGAGCTTCACAGACAAAAAAGGACTAAGGGAGTTTATTGCCACCAAACCAGCAATGCAAGAAATGCTAAAGGGTCTGCTGTAAAAAAAAAAAAAAAAAAAAAAAAAAAAAGGAAGCGAAGAAGGAACACAGGGATAAAGAATAAAAATGACGACAAACAAGTACCTATCAATAATAACTTTAAATGTAAATGGACTAAGTGCCCCAATCAAAAGACATAGGGTAACGGATTGGATAAGAAAACATGACCCATATATCTGCTGTCTACAAGAAACCCACCTCAGAAAAAAAGACACACACAGACTGAGAGTGAAGGGATGGAAAAGGTTTTACAGGCAAATGGAAATGAAAAAAAACCTGGGGTAGCAATACTTATATCTGACAAATTAGATCTCAAAATGAAGGACATAAAAAGAGATAAAGAAAGCCACTTCATAATACTAAAGGGAGCAATTCAACAAGAAGAAATAACTCTGCTAAACATAAATGCACCCAATACAGGAGCACCCAAATACATAAAAAATCTCCTGGAGGATATCAAAGGAGAGATTGGCAGAAATACAATCATAGTAGGAGAGTTTAATACCACACTATCACCACTGGACAAATCCTCTAAAAAAAAATCAGCAAAGAAATATCAATCCTAAATGACTCACTAGAGCAGATGGAATTAAACGACATCTTCAGAACATTACACGCCAAAGCCACAGAATATACATTCTTCTCAAGTGCACATGGGTCATTTTCAAAGATAGACCATATATTTGGTCATAGGCAGAGTCTCTTCAAATTCAAGAAGATTGAAATCATATCAAGCACCTTCTCAGATCACAGTGGCATAAAACGGGAAATCAACTACAATAAAAACAATCCAAAGAAATCAAACACATGGAGACTAAATAGCATGCTATTAAACAATGACTGGGTTACCAGACAGATCAAAGAAGAAATAAAAAACATCGTGGCAACAAACGACAATGAAAACACAACAATCCAAAATCTATGGGACACAGTGAAAGCAGTCTTGAGAGGGAAGTTCATAGCTCTACAAGCCTACTGCAAAAAACAAGAAACAATGGTAATAAATTACCTAACCCTACAACTCAAAGAGTAAGAAAGAGAGCAGAAAGAAAAGCCCAGTGTAAGCAGAAGGAAGGAAATAATAAAGATCAGGGCAGAGATAAACAACAGAGAGACCAAAAAGACAATACAAAAGATCAACAAAACCAAGAGAAGGTTCTTTGAAAGGATAAACAAGATTGATGAACCTCTAGCCAAGCTCACCAAGAAGCAAAGAGAGAGTACCCAAATAAACAAAATCAGAAATGAAAGAGGAGAAATAACAACAGACCCCACTGAAAGACAAAGGATTGTTAAAAAATACTATGGAAGAAAAAAATGGTGGGAGAATAGACAGACGTTTTCCGAGCCTTGTCCAGGAGCAGAAAGAAAGAACAGCTGAGGGTCGCACGAGGAGTGTTTGTTGGCAAGTTAAGGGACAGCTAAACTCCAGGAGAAGGTGGGAGACTGCTAGACGGGTTTCCCATGACTGGGCAGCCCCCACTGCGGCTGGGGCCCCTCCCGGAGCTACAGGCTCGGACGGACACGGATACTGCGCCATCTTGAAAGGGAAAGTGGAGCTTATTGGAAGCCTGAAAATCCACAACTGCGGTGCCCAACAAACAGCTGCGAGCCCCCAGAACACAGGTCCCCAATTGGCACAAACAAGCGGATTCAGAGGAGCTCTACGCTCCACCATGGAAATGTCAGATTTCGCCTGGGATAAGGTGAAGTCTCTGGTCCCGGAGGGAGAGAGGAACGCATGTTTTGCAGGAGCTGGAGGACCAGGGAAGTCTGTGCCTAGAAAAATCCGTGGCTGTTGGGGCTGGCGTGATCCGTGAATGTGGAAGGGGATCCTCAGAGCTGCTAACAGAAGGGATCTCTAAAAAGCAACCCATTTTGATCTGACTTGCAGGGACAGCCTAAGAATTTCAAGGTGTGCCTGTTGCTTAGACTTACGAGCAGCCCCCGAGTTCGAACACTTGGGCTTTTTCCTCTTGAAATTCTTGCTTCTGATTACTAAGCCCAATACATAGGATCACCCAGTTGGGGACACCCTGGGAGACTGCAGGGGAAAGTTGTTTTTCTGGAACCTGGGGATTGGAGCGGGGAGTGACCATCGGAGAGCCAGCTCTGAGACAGCCAACTTCCACAAACCGGTACTGAGTGCCACAGGGAAGGAAGGATCTAAATACAGGCTAGAGTGGCCAAATTGATCCGGAAGTCAATCCAGAAACACTGCCACACAGGGGCTGAATCACAAATTGACTCTTGTGTAATCAAAAATAAAGGAATATGAGAAATTAAGACACACCACCTGCTTAAAAATAAGGACTGGCTTACAACACTGAGGAGCAGTGGAACGCAGGGAACTGCAATACTGTCTGGACTGAGAAACAGGCATGCCAAACAGAACAATAGAGGAAGTGAATGACCTTCACTGCTCCACATTTTATTTTTTTTATTTTTATCTTTTTATTTTTTGCATCTTTTACTCAAGAAACTATTTTTTTCTTTTTTCCTCACTTGATTTTACCTTTTTAATTATTACATTTTTATTTTCAATAAATACCATTACTACTACTATTTTACCTTTTTTTAAAGTATCATTTTATTTTCTCTTCATTTTACTTTGGGATTAGTGTTCTACATTCTATTTTAATCTTTCCTTTAGCATCGTTTTACTCTATCTCAACTCTACCTTTATGCCATCATCCTCTTCCTTACCTTTCCCCTTTTGGTGCCCTGTTTATCTTACCCCTTTCCTGCTTTAGATTTTCCCTATTCTTGCTGTTTACCCCCTGATAAAATTTCACCCTACTTATATATCTAATCAACAATCCCCTGCTCCAAGTCCATACACACCTCTCTCTTCACTGTCTTAACTATCCAAAAAATTGTTTTTCTCTCTGTCCTTTTGTTGTTGTTTTCTTGAATGTTGATTACATCAAATTTTTATGCTTTCTTGTGAGATTGTTTTGCTTATTCTTTTTTTTTTGTTTGCTTTGTTTTTGTTTGTTTTTTGCTTCTGATTTCCCTTACCTCGCTTGATATTAGTTGGTGTAGTGTGTATTAATACCCAGGTACTTGTTGCTGGCATTTGCTGGAATTAGTGGTTGTTCTATTGGAGTTTTCTCCCCATATATATAGTTTGTTCCCCTTTCTTACTTAGTCTCTTCCTTGTCTATCTTACTTTATTTTTCCTTTTCAAATTTAATTTTGACACTTCTTTTTTTTTTCTTTCTTTCTTTTTCCTCTTCTTTCTTTCCTATCCCCTAATTTGCCTTTCTCTGGTGGTCACCTTTATTGGAGGTTATTAATATCATGAATACATTTCTTTTCAGAGCCTTGTGTGGTGTACCTGGTAGTGCTGTATTTTGTGCCTTTAAATCAACGAAGGAGAGAGAGAACTACATAACCAGACATCCAGATAAGAGAGACCATGGGGAGACAAAGAAAAAGCCCGCTTATGAAAGAAAAGCAGGCATGACCAGAAAAGGAAGTAAACAAAATGGAGGCAAGCAACCTGCCAGAGAAAGAATTCAGAGGAATGGTCATAAGGTGGCTGAAAAGAATGGAAGACAAATTCGACAATATGAGTAAGAACCAAGGGGAAATGAAGAAGAACCAAGAAGAAATGAAAAATGACATCGCTGCTGTAAAGAACTCAATAGAAAGCATCAAGAGTAGACTAGAAGAAGCAGAGGACCGCATCAGTGAGCTAGAAGACAAGATGGTAAAAAATACCCAAGTAGAGCAGCTTCTAGAAAAATAATTAAAAAGCAGGAGGAGAGCCTAAGGGAACTTTAGGACAACATGAAATGAAACAACATCTGCATAATAGGGATGCCAGAAGGAGATGAAACTGAGCAAGGAATAGAAAACCTGTTTGAAGAAATAATGACAGAAAACTTCCCTGATATAGGGAAGAAAAAAGCTCACACAAATCCAAGAAGCTTACAGAGTCCCAAACAAAATGAACCCAAAAAGACTGATGCCAAGGCACATTATAATTAAATTGGCAAACACCAATGACAAAGTACAAATCTTAAAAGCTGCAAGAGAGAAACAGAAAGTTACATACAAAGGAACCCCCATCAGACTAGCAACTGATTTCTCAACAGAAACTCATCAGGCCAGAAGGGAATGGAATGAAATATACAAAGTCATGCAAAGGAAGGATCTGAATCCAAGAATACTGTACCCAGCAAGGCTATCAATCAAAATTGAAGGTGAAATCAGGAGCTTCACAGACAAAAAAGGACTAATGGAGTTTATTACCACCAAACCAGCAATGCAAGAAATGCTAAAGGGTCTGCTGTAAAAAAAAAAAAGAAAAAAAAAAGAAATAGGAAGCGAAGAAGGAACACAGGGGTAAAGAATAAAAATGACGACAAACAAGTACCTATCAATAAAAACTTTAAATTTAATGGATTAAGTGCCCCAATCAAAAGACATAGGGTAACGGATTAGATAAGAAAACATGACCCATATATCTGCTGTCTACAAGAAACCCACCTCAGAACAAATGAGGCACACAGACTGAGGGTGAAGGGATGGAAAAAGGTTTTCCAGGCAAATGGAAATGAAAAAAAAGCTGGGGTAGCAATACTTATATCTGAAAAATTAGATCTCAAAGTGAAGGACATAACAATACATAAGAAAGTCCACTTCATAATACTAAAGGGAGCAATTCAACAAGAAGAAATAACTCTGCTAAACATAAATGCACCCAATACAGGAGCACTCAAATACATAAAAAATCTCCTGGAGGATATCAAGGGAGAGATTGACAGCAATACAATCATAGTAGGAGACTTTAATACCCCACTGTCACCATTGGACAAATACTCTAAACAAAAAATCAGCAAAGAAACATCAATCCTAAAAGACTCACTAGAGCAGATGGAATTAAACGACATCTTCAGAACATTTCACGCCAAAGCCACAGAATATACATTCTTCTCAAGTGCACATGGGTCATTTTCAAAGATAGACCATGTGTTGGGAGATAGGCAAAGTCTCTTCAAATTCAAGAAGATAGAAATCATATCAAGCATCTTCTCAGACCACAATACCATAAAACTGGAAATCAACTACAATAAAAACAATCCAAAGAAATCAAACACATGGAGACTAAACAGCATGCTATTAAACAATGACTTGGTTACCAGAGAGATCAAGGAAGATATAAAAAATATCATGGCAACAAATGACAATGAAAACACAACAATCCAAAATCTATGGGACACAGCGAAAGCAGTCTTGAGAGGGAAGTTCATAGCTCTACAAGCCTACTGCAAAAAACAAGAAACAATGGTAATAAATTACCTAACCCTACAACTCAAAGAGTTAGAAAAAGAGCAAGAAGAAAAGCCCAGTGTAAGCAGAAGGAAGGAAATAATAAAGATCAGAGCGGAGATAAACGACATAGAGACCAACGAAACAATACAAAAGATCAAACAAACCAACAGAAGGTTCTTTGAAAGGATAAACAAGGTTGATGAACCTCTAGCTAGGCTCACCAAGAAGCAAAGAGAGAGTACCCAAATAAACAAAATCAGAAATGAAAGAGGTTAAATAACAACAGATCCTGCCAAAATACAAAGGTTTCTTAAAAAATACTATGAACAACTCTATTCCAACAAACTGGACAACTTGGAAGAAGTGGACATATTCCTAGAAAAATATAACCTTCCCACACTCAATCAGGAAGAATCTAAACAGCTCAATATGCCAGTAACTATGGAAGAATTTGAAGCGGTTATCAAAAAGCTTCCAGCAAACAAAAGCCTGGGGCCAGATGGCTTCACAGGAGAGTTTTACCAAACATTCAAGGAAGAACTAAAACGTATCCTCCTTAGACTATTCCAAAAAATTCAAGAGGAAGGAACACTTCCAAGTTCCCATGAAGCCAGAATCACCCTAATACCAAAAACTAGATAAAGACAACACAATGAAAGAGAATTACAGGCCAATATCCCTCATGAACGCAGAGGCCAAAATCCTCAACAAAATTCTAGCAAATGGGATCCAGCAGTACATCAGAAAGATCATACACCATGACCAAGTAGGATTTATCCCAGGAATGCAAGGATGGTACAATATCTGCAAATCAATTAACGTGATACATGACATAAACAAATTGAGAGATAAAAATCACATAGTCATATCAATTGATGCAGAAAAAACATTTGACAAAATCCAACACCCTTTCTTGATAAAAACTCTCAGCAAGGTGGGAATAGAAGGATCATACCTCAACATAATAAAAGCCATATACGATAAACCCACCACTAACATCATACTCAATGGGCAAAAACTAAAACCATTTTTCCAAGAACAGAAACAAGACAGGCATGCCCACTCTCACCACTCCTGTTCGACATAGTACTGGAAGTATCAGCCATTGCAATTAGACAAGAAGAAGAAATAAAAGCATCCAAATTGGAAAAGAAGAAGTAAAGCTGTTCTTATTTGCAGATGACATGATATTATACATAAAAAACCTGAAAGACTCTATCAAAAAAACTATTATACTTAATAAATGAATTCGACAATGTAGCAGGATACAAAATTAATGCCAAGAAATCTATGGCATTTCTATACACCAATAGTGAACTGATAGAAACAGAGACTAAAAAAGCAATCCCATTTACCATCACACCAAAAAATTAAGATACCTAGGAATAAACTTAAGTAAGGAGAAAATAGACCTTTATGCGGAAAACTACAGGACACTGAAAAAAGAGATAGAGGAAGATATAAACAAATGGAATAACATACCGTGTTCATGGATTGGTAGAATCAACATCATTAAAATGTCCATACTACCCAAAACAATCTATAGATTCAATGCAATCCCCATTAAAATACCAACGGCATATTTCACAGACTTAGAAAGAACTCTCCAAAAATTAATCTTCAATAAAAAAAGACCCCGAATAGCCACAGCAATTCTGAGAAAGAAGAACAAAGTTGGTGGGATCTCAATACCAGATTTCAAGCTGTATTACAAAGCCACTGTCCTCAAAACAGCCTGGTACTGGCATAAGAACAGATATATAGACCAATGGAATAGAATAGAGAACCCTGATATCGACCCAAACCACTATGCTCAATTAATATTTGACAATGGAGGCATGAACATACAATGGAGTCAAAACAGTCTCTTCAGTAAATGGTGTTGGGAAAATTGGACAGATACTTGCAAAAAAATTGAAACTAGACCATCAACTTACACCATAGACAAAAATAAACTCAAAATGGATAAAGGACTTAAACATAAGACGGGAAACCATAAAAATACTAGAGGAATCCACAGGCAGAGAAATCTCAGATATATGCCGAAGCAATTTCTTCACCAATACCGCTCCTAGGGCAATGGACACTAAAGAGACAATAAACAAATGGGACTACATCAAAATAAAAAGCTTTTGCACAGCAAAAAAACCATCAACAAAACAACAAGAAAGCCCATTGTATGGGAGAACATATTTGCAAATGTTATCACTGATAAAGGTTTAATCTCCAACATCTACAGGCAGCTTATACAACTTAATAAAAGGAAGGTAAATGATCCAATAAAAAAATGGGCAAAGGACCTAAATAGAATCTTTTCAAAAGAAGACAGAAGGAAGACCAAGACACATATGAAATCATGCTCAATGTCACTAATTATCTGAGAGATGTAAATCAAAACGACAATGCGGTACCATCTCACACTTGTCAGAATGGCAACCATCAACAAATCAACAAACGACAAGTGTTGGTGAGGATGCGGAGAAAAAGGAACCCTCTTGCACTGCTGGTGGGAATGCAGACTGGTGCAGCCACTGTGGAGAACAGTATGGAGTTTCCTCAAAAAACTGAAAATGGAACTCCCATTTGACCCAGTAATCCCACTTCTAGAAATATATCCCAAGAAACTAGAAACACCAATCAGAAAGGATATATGCACCCCTATGTTCATAGCAGCACAATTCACCATAGCTAAGATTTGGAAACAGTCTAATTGCCCATCAGCAGATGAGTGGATTAAAAAATGGTGGTACATCTACACAATGGAATACTACGCTGCTATAAAAAAGTAGGAATTCTTACCATTTGTAACAACATGGATGGAACTGGAGAGCATTATGTTAAGTGAAATAAGCCAGGCAATGATAGAAAAAAGCACATGATCTCACTCATTTATGGAAAATAAAGAACATTATAAACTGATGAACAAAAAGATTGATTCAGAGGCAGTAAAGCACAGAACAGACTGTCAAATTACAGTGGGAAGGCTGGGGAGTGTTGGGGAGGGTGGGAAGAGATCAACCAAAGGACTTGTATGCACACATGTAAGCATAATCAATGGACACAAGACACTGAGGGCGTGGGATGAGGGCATGCAACAGGGGTTAGGGGATGCTGGAGGAAATTCAGTGGGGGAAAAAAGGAGATATATGTACTACTATATGTAATATTTTAAACAATAAAAAAATTTATCATCTCATCATTACAAATAGAAAACTGAGAAAATATATAGAAAAAAAGCAGGATTCAGATATTGAACAATAGGAAGCACAGGACTATGATTCATGAATGAAAGGAAATAAAAGTGGTGAGTTCTAAAGTTGCCTTGGCATGCTGTACCTTAGAGAAGGGAGGGTGATCCAAAGCAAGACACTGCAGTCTAACTGAGTTAAATAGAAAAAGGTCAAAGTTTAGGGGTGCTGAGACAGCTGAATATTGTGTGCCAGAATTCCAGAGAGACAGAGCTGTTTAGAAAAAGGGTTCCAGAAATTTTCAATTGGACCCCCTTGAGCTTATGCTACATATTAAGATATGCAAGCCTAGAGTGAAACACCAAGATGTTGGACAAAGAAAAGGAGAAAACTCTGATCATCACAGCTTACAGGAATCACAGTGTTGGAATATGTGTGAGATATAATAAGCAAGAATATAGAGTCCTTGTTTATTACTCAGAGTATTTGGTAGAAACCACAGAAGCACTATACCTTAGTATTGCCCCCAAACTGTCACTTTCTTATACCATATACAAGAATAAACTCAAAATGGATTAAAAACTTAAAATTAACACCCTATCCCATAAAAATCCTAGAAGAAAAGATTGGCAGTAAAATCTTGGACATTTCTTGGGCAAGCGAAACAAAAGAAAAACTAAACACAAGGGACTACATTAAACTAAAGAGTTTCTGGACAGCAAAGAGAAACATCAACAAAATGAAAAAGATAACCTACTGAATGGGAGAAGATATTCTCTATTGATATATCTGATGAGTGGTTAATTTCCCAAATATATATAGAACCAATTCTCTGTAACACCTAAAAGACAAACAATCTGATTTAAAAATGGGCAGAGGATGCCCTAACTGGTTTGGCTCAGTGGATAGAGCGTCGGCCTGTGGACTGAAGGGTCCCAGGTTCGATTCCGGTCAATGGCATGTACCTTGGTTGCGGGCAAATCCCCAGTGGAGGGTATTCAAGAGGCAGTTGATCAATGTTTCTCTCTCATTGATGTTTCTAACTCTCTATTCCTCTCTGTAAAAATCAATAAAATATATTTAAAAAAATAAAAATGGGCAGAGGACCAGAATAGACATTTCTCCAAAGAGGACATACAGATGGCAAATGGACACAAAAAGATCCTAATGTTACTAATCATCACAGGCATGCAAATTAAAACCACAATGAGATATCACCTCACATCTGTCAGAATGGCTATCATCAACAAATCAACAATGTGTTGATCAAAATGTGGGAAAAATGGAAGCAATCTATGTCTCTATCAATATGTGACTGGATAAAGAATATTAAAATGAAAAATATATATATATATATATATATATATACATAATGAAATATTACTACACCATAAACAAGAGTGGTCTTATCTTTTGTGGCAACATTAATGAACCTAGAGCAGGGGTGGGCAAACTTTTTGACTCGAGGGCCACAATGAGTTCTTAAACTGTACCGGAGGGCCGGAACAAAAGCATGGATGGAGTGTTTGTGTGAACTAATATAAATTCAAAGTAAAGGAGTGGAGGGGAGAGCAAGAGAACCAATAGAACAGCCGGATCCGGCCCGCGGGGCCGTAGTTTGCCCACGGCTGACCTAGAGGGTGCAGGCTAAGGGAAATTAAGTCAGACAGAGAAAGACCAATACTATATAATTTAAGTTATACATGGGATCTACAAAACAAAGAAAATGTACAAACAAAATAGAAACAAATTTATAGATACAAATAAAAAAGTGATTATGGCCAGATGGATGGTGAGCTGGGGTTCTAGCTGAAAAAAAGTGAAGGAATTAAGAAGTAAAACTTTGCAGTTAAAAAATAGCCACTGAGATATAAAGTACATCATAATGAATATAATAATATTGTAATAACTATGTATGATGCCAGGCAGGTACAAGATATATCATGAGGATCAGTTCATAAGTTATATAAATGTCTAACCACTATGCTGTTCACCTGAAATGAATATAATTTTGAATGTCAGTTGTAACATAAAAATTATAAAATTACTTAAAAAATAAAATAGGGTGCTTGGACCATCATAAATACTTTGAGAGAGACACAAGTGTTACAGCCAGGTTGAACAATAAGCTTCATTCCCTATACAGGGATACTCCATCAATACTGGAAGAGGTGGCTGTATTATCTAATGCCTGTAAACTGAGACTGAGAGTTAAGTAAAATAAAGAGGTAATATGTTCCAAATAACAGGACAAAATAAACTATCTGGAAAAGACCTTAATAAAACAGAGATAAGATAGCAGGGAGTAGAAGATGGTGGCCAGCAGAGAAGAAGAGTATGAGTGAGTAAGGGAGTGAAAGAGGAGTGTGTAGACATGTGTGGTGTGTGTGTATGTGTGTGTGAGTGAGGTACAGTTAGGTCCTGAAGGAGTCTTGGGGGCTGGCAGACCAGGTTCTCCTGGATAGGGAACCCCTGCTATCACTATGGGCATTCCATGGATGGCCTGGCTCTCGCCCAGAAACCACACCATCTTGAAGGGGGAAAGGTGCTGCAACTAGGAGCCCAGCCTCACCACCATCCAGACTGGTTTCAGACACAGTCCCAGACCCTGCAACCACTCCAACCAAAGATGTGCTACCTCACATATAAACCCACACATCCTGGGATTCTTGCCTCCCTGGCCACCAACTCCTGGACCCTCTGTGAATCACAGAGTGCGTGCCACTCAGGCCAAGTCTGTGACTCTTCAGCTACAGACCTAATGACTCCCTCTTTCCCCACTGCCATCTCCTGGACCCCTCAATGAGTTCCAGAGTGCTCCCCTCTCTGGCCAAGGCCACACTGCTTCACCAGAAGTACCACCAACTCCAGCCTCCCCAGCTGCTGGCTCCTGGACACAACAGTTGTGTTGCTTCAGTCACAGACCTCACAACCCCTATATACCCAGCTAGTGGCTCTAGGACACCCTAGTGATTCACTGAGTGAAACCACCCTGGCCAGAGTCCCACTGCCTCATACACAGACTCCAGAACACCCACCTCCCTGGCCACAGACTCCAGGATCCCCACAGGGATTCACAGAGTTACAACACCCTGGCAACAGTCATGCCACACTGGCCAGAGTCACACTACCTCAGCTATGGTCCTGGGACCCCAGCCACCCTGCTGTGGGCTCTGGGGCACATGAGTCACATGCCACAAAAGCCACAACCATGAGCACATCCACACAGCTTGCACAATGAGGTGAGTAGTGAGTCACATTGTCGAACAACCTGTGAGGAGACTTCATCCACAAATAATAAACTAACATTTAAGATCCAACTACTTCAGAAGAACCCAAATAACTAAAGTAGGGGGCTCTACTAGAACACCCAGCTCAGGAGATATGAGAGAATGCACCAATGGTTCACACAAATCCCAACTACATAGAACCACCCCCCCCCCCCAAAAAAAAAACAACTGGGTGGAATAGCAGTTAGATCTAAGACATAGAAACAATTACAATGGACAGCAAAAATGGGGAGACAAAAAACAACCCCCAAAGGAAATAAAAGGAGGAATCTCCAGAAAAGGAATTAAATGAAATGGAGGCAACTAATTGTCAGAGAAAGAATTCAGGGTAATGGTTATTAGGATGTTCAAAAGTCTGGATGACAAATACACACAACTCAATGAGAATTATGAGGAGATGAATGAGAATTTCACCAACATGAATAACAATCAAGTCGAAATGAAAAATGACATAGCTGCAATAAAGAACACAATGGAAGGTTTCAACAGTAGACTAGAAGAAGCTGAAGACTAAATCAGTGAGTTAGAAGACAAAGTAGGAAAAAAAAACACACACACCCAAGCAGAGCAGCAAATGGGAAAAAAAATAAATTTAAAAAGAAGAAGAGTCTAAAGAAAGTTTGGGAAAACTTGAAATGAAACAACATCCGCATAATAGTGGTGCTAGAGGAGAAGAAGCTGAGAAAGAAATAGAACATGTTTGAAGAAATAATAACAGAAAACTTCAGACTTGGAGAAGAAAAATGTCACACAAGTCCAGGGAGCACAGAGAGTCCCAGTCAAGATGAAACCCAAAGACCTATGCCAAAACACATCATAATTAAATTGGCAAATATCAATGACAAAGTAAGAAACATAAAGGCTGCTAGAGAGAGACAGAATATTACCTACAAGGGGTCTCCCATTAGACTATCAACTGATTTTTTCAACAGAAACACATCAGGCCAGAAGGGAATGGAATGAAAAATAAAAAGTGATGCAAAGTAAGAAACTGAATCCAATACTACTCTATCCAGCAAAGCTATTATTCAACACTGAAGGTGAAATCAGAGCTTCATAGGAAAAAAAAAGGCTAACAGAGTTTATAACCACCAAACTAGAAATGCAGTAAATGCTGAAGGTACTGTCAAAGAAGAAAAAATAGAAATAGAGGGAGGAAAACAGGCATAAATAATAAAAATGGGAGATCCAAGATGGCGGCCAATGGGACAGCAGGCTTCAACATAATGTGTGAGTGAGAGAGTGAAAGGAGAGTGTGTGGACATGCAGGGAGTTTCTGTATTTGTGAGTGAAGGACTGTTCCACAGGAGTGTTGGGGACTGGGGAGCAGGCTCCCCTGGCCAGGCAACCTCTACTACTGCTGAATCTCTCTGGGAGTTGCCAGCTCTACAGCAGAGACTGTGCCATATTGAAGGGGAGAGTGGCTGTGATTGGAAGCCCAGCCTTACCTTCAACTGGGGAGACCTTGGATACCTCCCAGGACCCTACAACCACAACGCCAAGGGAACAGCTGCCTCAGCAGTGAACCCATGAACACCAAGACTCCAGCCTCTCTGGCCATGAGTGACTAAAAAGATTGTCCAGGGGGAGACAAGGTGGCAGCCAAATATGCAGATGGGTACTGTGCCTTCTCACAGAGCAGATAGGAGGAACAGCTCAATAGAATAACACCCACCCAGAATTGGTAAATTAAACACAGCTGGTGAGGCAATCCATGGACAGGAAGGGCAGAAATCAACTGGAGAGAGTCAATGCAGGAGAGAGAGAGCTACATAGCAACAAACCTAAGAAGAGAAAACATGGGGAGACAAAGAAACAGCCCCCATATGAAAGATAAGGAAGAATCACCAGAAAAGGAAGTAAATGAAATGGAGGCAAGCAGTTAGTCAGAGAAAGAATCAGAGCAATGGTCATAAGGACACTGAAAAGGATGGAAGATAAATTCAACAATATGTGTAAGAATAAAGAGAAAATGAAGAAGAATCCCTGGAGAAGAAACCTGAGTTCCCCGAGATATGTGATCAGTGCTGGGGCCCCGCCAGAAGGCCAGGGGATCCCAAGGCAGATGCTGGGCGTGGAGGCCACAGGAGCATAGGCTACCAAGGAAACAGAACTGAACCTCACATCACCATGCTTGGTCCCGGAGGATGACTGGTTAGCCAGAGACGGGTAAGATTCCTCAGGGAAGGAACAACCTAAGACAGGCACAGTCGCAGAGGGGCCATCAGGAGAGAAATTGGGGGTCAACAAAGGTGGGGCACAGACCCTCACCCCCCCAACCTTGCAGGGGCCTGAACCCTCACCCCATCTGAGGGAGGTCTCCTGCCCCCATGGCTGCTTTGCTTCCCACGCCCAGCTCAGATCGGGACACAGGTGACAGACAGTGACTTGGCCCAGCTCAGATTGGGACCCAGGTAACAGACAGAGACTTGGCCAACAGCAGCTGCCCTATATCTAAACCCAGCCTAGCACCAGGAATGCTCAGGGCCTACTCAAGAATGCAAATAATCCTTTCCACTAATATTTACAGGGTAAACTAAGATTGTTGGTAGAGTATTAAATTTGACAGTAAAATAATAATCAAGTTTTCAGATTAATTTAAATAGGCTAATTGAAATAAGTGAATATTCAAGAAAATTTAATTGTACTGGACAAAAAGCTGTTCCTAAAGTGGTAACTAAAATTTCTATTGGTAGTTCATCTCATTGTAAAATTCCTCAACATGCAATGAAACTAAAGCAGTCATATTTTTGTGCAAAAAATTAAAATGTAAAGTTATCAAGACTGCATTATAAAATTTACAAAAGCCTCCATTAATCAAAAAAGGGGGGATAGTAGGGTAATATCATGTAAGGAAAAATATCTTATAAGTAAATTACATCTAGAAAATTTTTACTTTACAAAATTAATTTTCATTTGTAATGCTAACAGCAAGACACCCATGAAAAACACACATGGTGTCTAAATAAGACAAAGGAAAATCATTTGGGCAAAAATAAAAAGGATCCCAAATCAATTATATAGAAAAGATTCCTTTATTAACTTTTGGTCGAGAATATGTTTGTATACCTTCAGAAAACAACTCTAAGATCATGTGGATTCCTGCAACAGAGAGGAATGGACAGGTCTACTCCAACCACAAAGACAAGAGGAGAAACAGTCTAGAGATGGAAGATGCTGATGACACCTTGCCACGCTAGCAGTCAGCAGCTGTGCGTCGCAGCAGGTTGCCTAGGACCAAACGAGAGAGGGTCGGACCTGCATTGCCACCATGTGCCCAACATCCAGATATCATTGCTGACATGTACACATAAGGAACTATTTGACATTGAAATGGGGACTCAGAAATGTTGGACATTGAAGTTGGGACTCAAACATTTTTTGTTATTATATGTTTATTTCTAGTCTTCAGAGGCAAAATTTTTTAAAGGAAAGAAATGGGGGGAAATAGATACAGAGTCAAGGAAGCATTGAACAGACTGTCAAACTACAGCAGGAAGGCAGGGGAGGTTGTGGGGTGGGGGGGCTGTGAGAGATCAACCGATGGACTTGTATGCATGCATATAAGCATAACCAATGGATACAAGACACTGGGGGGGGCAGGTAAAGGCATGTACTGGGGAGTAGGGGAGGCCGGGGGAGGTCAATGGGGAAAAAAAAGGAGACATAAGTACTCCTATTTGTAATAATTCAAACAATTAAAAAATATATATATAAAAAATAAAATTAAAAAAAAATAAAATTAAAAAAATTAAAGAGGAAATGAAGAATTTCATTGCTGTAATAAAGAACAAAATAGAAAGCATCTATAGTAGACTAGAAGAAGTGGAAAACCACATCAGTGAGCTAGAAGACAAGGTAAGAAAAAATACCCAAGTAGAGCAGCTTCTAGAAAAAAAAATTAAAAAGTAGGAGGAGAGCCTAAGGGAACATTGGGACAACATAAAAGGAAACAACATGTACATAATTGAGGTACTTGAAGGAGTGGAACCTGACCATGGAATGGAAAACCTGTTTGAAGAAATAATGACACAATATTTCCCTGATATTGAGAAGAAAAAACTCACACAAGTCCAAGAAGCTCACAGAGTCCCAAACAAGATGAACCCAAAAAGACCAAACCAAGATACATTATTATTAAATTGGCAAACACCAACGACAAAGTAAGAATGTTAAAGGTTGTTAGAGACAGAAAGTTACCTACAAGGGATCTCCCATCAGATTATCAACTCATTTTTCAACAGAAACACATCAGGCCAGAAGGGAATTGAATTAAATATAAAAAGTCATGCAAAACAAGGGTCTGAATCTAAGAATACTGAACCCAGCAAGGCTATAAATCAAACTTGAGGGTGAAATCAGGAGCTTCATAGACAAAAAAGGACTAAGGGAGTTTATTACCACTAAACCAGCAATGCAAGAAATGATAAAAGTTCTGCTGTAAAAAGAAGAAATAGGAGGGAAGAAGGAACAGAGGCATAAAGAATAAAAATGGTGACAAGTACCTAACAATAAAAATTTTTAATGTACATGGATTAAATGCCCCAATCAAAAGACATAGGGTAGCTGAGTGGATAAGAAAAAATGACCCATATATCTTCTGTCTACAGGAGACTCACCTCAGAACAAAGGCCTCACACAGAATGATGGTGAAGGGATGGAAAAAGGTTTTTCAGGTGAATGGAAATAAAAAAAAAATCTGGAGCAGCAATACTTATATCTGACAACTTAGAACTCAAAGTGAAGGCCATAACAAGAGATAAGGAAGGCTACTTCATAATACTAAAGGGAGCAAGTCAACAAGAAGAAATAAGTCTGGTAAACATATATGCACCTAATACAGGTGCACCGAAATACATAAAAAAAACTAATGGAAGATATCAAGGGAGAGATCGACAGCAATGCAGTCATAGTAGGAGACTTTAATACCCCAATAACATGACTGGATAAATCCTCTAAAAAAATCAGAAAAGAAACATCAATCCTAAATAACTCACTAGATGAGATGGAATTAATTGACATCTTCAGAACATTTCACCCCACATCCACATAAAATACATTCTTCTCAAGTGCACACAGGTCATTTTCAAACATAGACCACATATTGGGGCACACTCAAAGTCTTTTCAAATTCAAGAAGATATAAATCATATCAAGCATCTTCTCACACCACATGGCATCAAATTAGAAATCAACTACTATAAAAACAATGAAAAAATAGCAAACTCCTGGAGGCTAAATAGCATGCTATTAAACAATGATTGGGTTACCAAAGAGATCAAAGAAGAAATAAAAAGCATCATAGCAACAAACAACAGTGACAACACAACAGTCCAAAACCTATGGGACACAGTGAAAGCAGTCTTGAGAGGGAAGTTCATAGCCTCTACAGGCCTACCTCAAAAAAAAAAAATGTAATAAATTATCTAACCATACAACTCAAAGAGTTAGAAAGAGAGCAACAGGAAAAGCCCAATGTAAGGAGAAGGAAGGAAATAATAAAGATTAGAGTGGAAACAAACGACATAGAGAGAAAAAAAATAGAAAAGATCAACAAAACCAAGAGCTGGTTCTTAGCAAGGAAAAAACAAGATTGATGAACCTCTAGTCAGGTTCACCAAGAAACAAAGAGAGAGGACCCAAATAAACAAAATCAGAAATGAAAGAGGCGAAATAACAAGAGACCCCACAGAAAAACAATGGACTATTAAAAATGCTATGAAAAACTCTATTCAACAAAATGGACAACCTAGATGAAATGGATATATTTTTTAGAAAAATAGCAGCTCCCAAAACTCAATCAGGAAGAATCAAAAAACCTGAATAGGCTGATAACCACTGAAGAAATTGAAGCAGTCATCAAAAATCTTCCAGTAAACAAAAGCCCTGGTCAAGACGGCTTTACTGGAAAGTTCAACCAAACATGCAAAGAAGAACTAAAACCTATACACCTCAGACTATTACAAAAAATTCAAGCAGAAGGCACACTTCCAAGCTCTTTCTATGAAGCCAGCATTACCTTATTTCTAAAACCAGATAAAGACACCACAAAATAAGAGAACTACAGGCCAATAACCTTTATGAACATAGATGCTAAAATCCACAACAAAATTCTAGCAAATTGGATCCCGGATTACGTTAGAAAGATCATACACCATGACCAAGTGGGATTTATTCCAGGGATGCAAAGAAGGTACAATATCCGCAAATCAATAAATGTGATACATCACATAAACAAATTGAGAGGTAAAAAAATCACACAGTCATATCAACTGATGAAGAAAAAGCATTTGACAAAATCCAACACCCTTTCTTGATAAAAACCCTCAGCAAAATGGGAATAGAGGAATCATACCTCAACATAATAAAAGCCATATATGACAAACCTATAGCCAACATCATACTCAATGGGCAAAAACTAAACACATTTCCCCTAATAACGGGAATAAGACAGTGATGCCCACTTTCACCACTCGATATAACACTGGAAGTGCTAACCATAACAATCAGACTAAAAGTAGAAATAAAAGAAATCAGATTGGAGAAGAAGAAGGAAAACTGTCCTAATTCTCAGATGACATGATACTATACATGGAAAACCTCAAAGACTCCATCAAAAAACTACTAGACCTAATTAATGAATTCAGCAATGTAGCAGGATAAAAAATTAACACCCAGAAATCTATGGCCTTTTTATACACCAATAATGAATTCACAGAAAGTGACACACACAAAAAATCCCATTTACCATTGCACCAAAAAAATTAAGATACCTAGGAATAAACTTAACTAAGGAGGTAAAAGACCTGTACTCAGAAAACTACAGGACATTGAAAAAAGCGATAGAGGAAAACATAAACAAATGGAAGAACATACCATGTTCATGGATTCTTAGAGTCAACATCATTAAAATGTCCATACTACTCAAAGAAATTTACAGATTCAATGCAATCTCCATTAAAATACCAATGGCATATTTCAAAGATCCGGAACAAACTCTCCAAAAATTCATCTGGAATAAAAAAAGACCCCGAATAGCCACAGCTATCCTGCAAAAGAAGAACAAAGTAGGTGGGATCTCAATATCAGATATCAAGCTACTATATTACCAAGCCATGGTTCTCAAAACTACCTGGTACTGGCACAAGAACAGACATATAGACCAATGGAACAGAACAGAGAACCTAGAAATCGACCCAACCCATTACGCTCAATTAATATTTCACACAGGAGGCAAGGGCACACAATGGATTCAAGACTTCAATAAATAGTGCTGGGAAATTTGGTCAGATACATGCAAAAAAAAATTGAAACTAGATCACCAACTTACACCACACACAAAAACAAACTCAAAATGGCTAAAGGACTTAAATGTAAGATAGGAAACCATAAAAATCCCACAAGACTCCATAGGCAGCAAAAATAGCAGACATATGCTGTAGCAATATATTTACTGACACAGCTCCTAGGGCAGTGGAGACTAAGAAGAAAATAAACAAATGGGACTATGTCAAAATATAAAGCTTCTGCACAGCAAAAGAAACCATCAACAAAACAAGAAAGCCCACTGCATGGGAGAACATATTTGCCAATGTTATTTCAGATAAGGGTTTAATCTCCAAAATGTACAGTGAACTCAAACAACTTAACAAAAGGAAGTTAAATGATCCAATCTAAAAATGGGCAAAGGACCTTAGTAGACACTTTACAAAAGAGGATGTACAGAAGGCCAAGAGACATATGAAAACATGCTCAATCACTAATCACCGGAGAGATGCAAATCAAAACGACAATGAGGTACCATCTCACACCTATCAGAATGGCTATTATCAACAAATCAACAAATAACAAGTGCTGGCAAGGATGTGGAGAAAAAGGAACCCTCGTGCACTGCTGGTTGGAATGCAGACTGGTGCAGCCACTGTGGAGAACAGTATGGCCTTTACTCAAAAAGTTAAAAATGGAACTCCCATTTGACACAGTAACCCCACTTCTAGGACTATATCCCAAGAAACCAGAAACACCAATCAGAAAGGATATGTGCACCCCTATGTTCATAGCAGCACAATTTGCAATAGCTAAGATTTGGAAATAACCTATGTGCCCATCAGCCGATGAGTGGATTAATAAACTGTGGTACATCTACACAAAGGAATACTATGCCATTATAAAAAAGAAGGAACTTTTACCATTAGCAACAGTATGGATGGAACTGGAGAGCATTATGCTAAGCATAATAATCCAGTCAGAGAAAGATAAATATCGCATTATCTCACTCATATGTGGGATATAATGATCAACATAATTTGATGAACAAAAATCTATCCAGAGACAAATGGCAGGAGACGTGGGGGAAGGGGGTTAGAAAGCAACGAAAGGACTTGTATGCATGCATATTAGCATAACCAATGGATACAGACACTGGGGTGGTGGAAGCTTCCCTGGGGTGGGAATGGTTGGAGGGGGGAGGGCTCAATTGGGGAAAAAGGGCATATATGTAAATCTTTAGATAATAAAAAATGTTGTACATTTTTAAATTACCCAATAATTTTTAAAAAAAAAACTGAAAAAATTGCATTTTGCTGTGAAAAAAAGGAATAAAAATGGCAACATACAAGTACCTATCAATAATAACCTTAAATGTAAATTGATTAATTGATTAAATGCTCCAATCAAAATACATAGGATAGCTAAATGGAAAAGAAAACATTATATATATATATATATATATATATATATACATATATATACACATATATATACATATATATGTATATATATATATATATATATATATATATATATATATATATGCTGTCTACAAGAGACCAACCATAGAACAAAGGATGCAAACAGACTGAAAGTGAAAGGATGGAAAAAAATTTTCAGGCCAATGGGAATGAAAAAATAAGGTTGGGTAACAATACATAAATCTGACAAAATTTACCTCAAAGGAAGGCCATGACAAGAGATAAGGACGGCCACTTCATAATACTAAAGGTATCAATACAACAAGAGGATTTAACTCTGGTAAACATCTCTGTACCCAATATATACACATCCAAATATATTAAAAAAAAACTTCTGTAGAATATCAAGGGAGAGATCAACAGCAATACAACCATAGTAGGGGACTTAAATACCCCATTGACATCACTGCATATATCTTCTAGATAAAAAAATCAGCAAAGAAACAGCAATTCTAAATGACTCACTAGATCAGATGGAACTAATTGACATCTTAAGAGCATTTCACCCAAAAGCTAGAAAATATACATTCTTCTGAAGTGCATATGAGACATTTTCAAAGATAGACCATATGATAGGACACAAGCTAAGTCTCTACAAATTCAAGAAGATTGAAATCATGTCAAGCATTTTCTCAGACAACAGTGGCATAAAATTAAAAATCAGCTACAATAAAAACACTAAAAAAACAATCATACACATGGAGGCTAAATAGCATACTATTAAACAATGAATGGGTTACAAAATAGATCAAAGAAGAAATAAAAAACATCCTGGAAACAAATTACAATAAAAACACAACAATCCGAAATCTATAAGACACAGTGAAAGCAGTCCTAAGAGGGAACTTTATAGCACTACAGGCCTACCTAAAAATAAATAAATAAATAAATAAATAAATAAATAAATAAATAAATAAATAAATAAGAAAAACTTGTTTTAAGTTATCCATCACTACAACTTAAAGAATTATTAAAAAAAATATATCAAAAAAAGCCCAGAGTGAGTAGAAAGTAGGGAGGGGGGAAAAAAGCAGCAATAAATGAAATGGAGGCTAAAAATAACAATACAAAAAATCAATAAAACTAAGAGCTGTTTCTTAAAAGAGTAAACAAGATTGATGAACCTCTAGCCAGACTCATCAGGAAAAAAGAGAGAGGGCCCAAATAAACAAAATCAGAAATGAAAGAGGTGAAGTAACAACTAACCCCACAGAAATACAAAGGATAATAAAATAAATACTATGAATGTCCAACAAATGGGACAACCTGGACAAAATGGATATATTCCTAGAAAAATAAAATCTTCCAAAACTCAAACTGGAAGAATCAGAAAACCTGAATAGGCCTATAACTACTTATAAAATTGCAGCAGTGATCATAAAAACTCCCAACAATCAAAAGCCCTGGTCCGGATGGTTTCACAGGGGAGTTTTACCAAATATTCAGAGAAGAACTAACACCTACCCTCCTCAACTATTCCAAAAAATTCAAGAGGAAGGAACACTTCCAAGATCTTTCTGTGAGGCTACCATTACCCTAATTTCCAACAAGATAAAGACACAACAAAAAAAGAGAACTACAGGCCAATATCCCTGATGAACTTTGATGCTAAAATCCTCAAAAAATTTTTAACAAATTGCATCCAGCAATACATTAAAAAGATAATACATCATGACCACAGAAAATTTATTCTAGGAATATAAGGCTGGTATAATATTCAAAAATCAATAAATGTGGTATAGCACATAAACAGATTGCAAGACAAAAATCACATGATCATATCAATTGATGCAGAAAAAGCATCCAACAAAATACAACACCATTTTTTAATAAAAACTCTCATCAAAGTGGAAATAGAGAGATCATATATCAACATAATAAAGTCCATACATGATGAAACTAAAATCAACATCATACTCCATGGGCAAAAATTAACACCATTTCCACTAAGAAGAATAACAAGACAGGGATGTCTGCTTTCACCACTCTTGTTTGAAATAGTACTGGAAGTCCTAACCATAGTGATAAGAAAACAAGAAGAAATAAAAGGCATCCAAATTGGAAGGGAGGAAGTAAAACTGTCATTATTCACAGATGACATAATATTGTACATTAAAAACCCTAAACACTCCATCAAAAAACTACTAGATTTAATAAATAAATTCAGAAATGTACCAGGATACAAAATTAACATCCCAAAATCTATGGCATTTTCATGCACAAATAATGAACTCTTAGAAAGAGAAACTAAAAAAGCAATCCCATTTACCATTTCAACAACAACAAAAAATTAAGATACTTAGGAATAAACTTAACCAAGAAGGGAAAAGACCTATACTCCAAAAACTACAGGATGTTGAAACAAGATATAGAAGGATATATAAACAAGTGGAGGAATATACCATGCTCACTGATTGGTAAAATCAACATCATTAAAATGTCTATACTACACAACACAGCCTACAGAGTCAATGCAATCCCTATTAACATACCAATGGCATATTTCACAGTCCTAAAACAAACACTCCAAAAATTTATATGGAACAAAAAAGACCCCAAATATCTGCAGCAATCTTGAGAAAAAAATAACAAAGTTGGACGAATCACAATACCAGATATCAAGTTATACTACAAAGCCACTGTGCTAAAAATAGCTTGGTTAGTGGCACAAGAACAGGCATATAAATCAGTGGAACAGAACAGAGAACCAAGAAACCAACCAAAGCCACTATGCTCAATTAATAGTTGACAAAGAAGGCAGGAGCATACAATGGAGTCAAGACAGTATCTTCAATAAATGATGTTGGGAAAATTGGACAAGTACATGCAAAAAAAATTAAACTAGACCACCAACTTACACCATACACAAAAATTAATTCAAAATGGATAAAAGATTTAAATATAAGACTTGAAACCATAAAAGTCCTAGAAGAAACTATAGCACCAAAATCTCAGACATCTCTGGTAGCAATATGTTTGCCAACACATCTCTTAGGACAATGGAAACTAAGGAGAAAATAAACAAATGGGACTACATTAAAATAAAAGGCTTCTGCACAGCAAAATAACAAGAGAACCTACTGCATGGGAGAACATATCTACCAATCATACATATGATAAGGGGCCAATCATACATATGATAAGGGGCTAATCTCCAAAATTTATAGGGAAATCATACAACTTAACAAAAGAAAGAGAAACAATCAAATTAACAAATGTGCAAAGGACCTAAATAGGCACTTATCCAAATTGGACATACCGAAGGCTAAAAGCCATGTGATAAAATGCTCAAAGTCACTAATCATCCAAGAGATGCAAATCAAAACGACAATGAAATATCACATCCCACCTGTCAGAATGCCTATCATCAACAAATCAATAAGAGTTGACAAGGTTGTGGAGAAACGGGAACCCTCATACACTGCTGGTGGGAATGCAGACTATTGCAGCCATTATGGAAAATACTATGGATTTTCCTCAAAAAAAAAAAAATGGAACTCCCATTTGACCCAGAGATCCCTTTTCTAGGAACATATCTTAAGAAAACTGAAACACTCATCAGAAAGAATATATGCACCTCTGTGTTCATAGCAGTGCGATTTACAATAGCTAAAATTTGGAAACAGCAGATGATTGGATTAAAAACCTGTGGTACATCTACAGAATGGGATACTATGCTGCTGTAAAAAAGAAAGAACTCTTACCATCTGCAACATCTTGAATGGACCTGAAGAGCATTATGCTAAGCAAAATAAGCCGGTCAAAGAAAATAAGTATCAGGTGATATCACTCATTTGTGGAACATAAACTGATGAACAACATAAGCTGAGCAACATAAACTGATGAACAAAAATAGATCCAGATACACAGAAGCATCGAAGAGACTGTCAAACCTCAGAGGGAAGGCAGGGGAGGGTGTGTGGGGTGGTGGTGGTAGTGGTGGTAAGAGAACAACCAAAAGATTTGCATGCATGCATATAAGCATAACCAATGGATACAGACGATAAGGGGGTGAAGGGCCTGTGCTGGAGGGTGGGAGTGGGTGGGAGAGGTCATTGGGGGGAAAAGGAGACATTTGTAATACTTTTAACAATAAATAAAAAGACAAACAAAAAACAATTAAATAATTTAAAATAAAGAAAATGGAATTGCTGGATTATTTGGTAGTTCTAGTTTTAATTTTTATAATTTCTATTTTGATTTGTATAGTGGCCGAAGCAATTAATTTTCCCTCCAACAGTGGGCAAGGGTTCCCTTTTCACCACATCCTCACCAAGACATATTACTTCTTGTACTTTTTATAATATCCATTCTAACAAGTGTGAGGTGATATCTCCTTATGGTTTTGATTTGCATTTCCCTGATGATTAGTGATGTTGAGCATGTTTTATGTACTTGTTAGCCATCTGTATACCTTTATTAGAAAAACAACTATTCAGATCCTCTCCACCTTTTCAAATTGGATTGTGTAGGGGATTTGCTATTGAAGTGTATGAACTGTTTATAAATTTTCTTTCTTCTGGTGATTTTTTTAAATTTTGCATTTCATATATTTTCCAGTTTCACATTCTCATAGGATCTGCAATTACAACAGCCACTTAGTCTCCCAAGTCTGAAAATGGCAAAAAAGCCACATTTGTGGCCAAAAGCAAAGCACTGATATGCTCACAAAACAAAAAATGGCACAACTTTTCCTTCATTTTTCTCAAACTTATGCCTAATACAAAAGCTCATGGCTGGAGAATGGTAATTCTTTTCTTCTTCATGCCTCAAACTAAATACTAAACTTATCTGACAGGGAGAACAAAGTCTCTTTAATAATTAATTGCATATACACACCTGTACATAAATATTTTGATGCACAGGCTACAAAACCACTTCCACTTTTTGGTTGTTTTTGAAGTTTGCAAAGACAGGAGTAGTGGTAGGGGCAGGGCGCTCTGTGAAGAGGTAAGCAAAATGAGCAGAGAAAGGATGTTCTTAACAAATGTTGTCCCATCTAAGAGGAGGAAGTGGAGGACCCTGATTTGAAATGAAAAAGGAAAATACTCTATCTTTGTTGTGTGGTTGCTGTTCAACCTGGAGCTGTGTGGAGTGAGGGGGGAATCACAGGGTATAACTGACTTCAGGGATAAGCCTCACTGAAGCAGTATGGATGTAAGCATGCAGTGTGGAGAGAGGAATCAGGTATGATGAACCATTAGTGACCATGACCTGTTGCTATGGTGACACAATGTGAGGACAAATTGTACATTCACATATTCACAAGTTTAAGTGTCTTTATTCATGCCAGAAAACATACAAAATCAAACACCTTATTTCTTTGAGATGAGGTACAGAAGTAAGTTTGGACTGGAGGCAAGGACTTACTTGGTCCCAGTGAGACCTCTGAGCTAGATTTGGGTTTCTCAGCCTGAATCTTCCAATGAGGCCTTCAAAGAGCTTTGTGGGAGAACAGGGCTAAGGAAGAGGAGAGAAAGAAAACAGAAAGCAGCTAACTGAGTCAGGATTAAAACTCACAATCTGGAGAGAAAAGGTATCTTTCTAAAGGCTGCCTAGGGGCTAGGGGAAGCTCAGGGCAGCTTCCTCCCAAGAAGGTCAGGGGCTTCAAGATGGGGTAATAAGACTGAATAACTAACAGAACTGACGATAATTCCATCCTTGCTGGGTGATATCAGAGGAAGGATACCAGCACACCTGAAAATGTAGGGAAACAACCGCAACATCAGTGGTAGTTAGGAAGGTGAATGCAGCATATGAGATGACTGAGGTCAACTCAGAGAAGTACAGAGGATAGAGGCCTCTGAGGACATGGAAATCAGAACAGCCTCCATCAGGTCATAGGGGCCTCATGAGATGTAGTGTGAGTCTAAGGTGAGGTAGCATTGGTGGGATTTGTTGTATCCACCAGCTTGTTCTTAGCCATCTTAGTGTTGGCTTTAGCAAGTTCTAGCCTTAGGGTCTGTGGGTTCTCAGGATCAAAATGAATACTGTTCCATGCATTCTTTGCTACTTCTGTTCTTTTTTTTAAAACATACAATTCACTTTATTAAAGTGTACAATTCAGTAGATTTTTTGTGTTTGTTTTGTTTAAAGTATTATAAATAGTAGTACATGTGTCTCCTTTTTTACCCCACTGACCTTCCCCCGGCCTCCCCTACCCCCCGGCACATGCCCTCACCCCACCTGCCCCCAGAGTCTTGTGTCCATTGGTTATGCTTATATTCATGCATACAAGTCCTTAGGTTAATCTCTTATCCCCTCCCCAACACTCCCCAGCCTTCCTGCTGTAATTTGACAGTCTGTTCGATGCTTTTCTGTCTCTGTATCTATATTTTGTTCATCAGGTTATAATGTTCTTTATTTTCCATAAATGAGTGAGATCATGTGGTATTTTTCCTTCATTGCCTGGCTTATTTCACTTAGCATAATGCTCTCCATCTCCATCCATGCTGCTGCAAGTAGTAAGAATTCCTTCTTTTTTATAGCAGCATAGTATTCCATTGTGTAGATGTACCATAGTTTTCTAATCCACTCATATGCTTATGGGTATTTAGGCTGTTTCCAAATCTTAACTATGGTAAATTGTGCTGCTATGAACATAGGGGTGCATATGTCCTTTCTGACTGGTGTTTCTAGTTTCTTGGGATATATTCCTAGAAGTGGGATCACTGGGTCAAATGGGAGTTCCATTTTTAGTTTTTTGAGGAAACTCCATACTGTTAACTACAGTGACTGCACCAGTCTGCATTCCCACCAGCAGTGCACAAGGGTTCCCTTTTCTCTGCATCCTCACCAGCACTTGTCATTTGTTGATTTGTTGATAATAGCCATTCTGACAGGTGTGAGATGGTACCGCATTGTCATTTTGATTTGCATCTCTCAGATAATTAGTGACTTTGAGCATGTTTTCATATGTCTCTTGGCCTTCCTTCTGTCTTCTTTCGAAAAGATTCTATTTAGGTCCATTGCCCATTTTTTTATTGGATCATTTATCTTCCTTTTATTAAGTTATATAAGTTCCCTGTAGATGTTGGAGATTATCAGTGATTACATTAACAAATTGTTCTCCCATACAGTGGGCTTCCTTGTTTTGTTGATGGTTTCTTTTGCTGTGCAAAAGCTTTTTATTTTGATGTAGTCCCATTTGTTTATTGTCTCCTTAGTTTCCATTGCCCTAGGAACGCATTATATTAAGTGAAATAAGCCAGACAATGAAAGAAAATACCACATGATCTCACTCATTTATGAAAAATAAAGAGCATTATAACCTGATGAACAAAAAGATAGATACAGAGGCAGTAAAGCACCAAACAGACTGTCAAATTACAGCGGAAAGTCTCAGGAGTGTTGTGGAGGGAAGAAAGAGATCAACCAAAGGACTTGTATGCATGCATATAAGCACAACGAATGGACACAAGACACTGGGGTGGGGGTAGGATGAGGGCATGTGACGGGGGATAGAGGAGTCTGGGGGAAGTTCAATTGGAAAAAAAAGAAATATATGTACTACTATATATAATACTTCAAACAATAAAAAAATAGAAAAAAAAGAAATACCACTTTGCCTGGGGGATGCTTTTAGATATGATATGGGCCTTTACAGTGTCAGCCAATTCAGGGACCACATTTAGTTCAAGAATTTTACTTTGTTTCCAAGCTTTCATGAAAGTAAGACTAATATTATAATCTTAATGCTCTGATTCTGCTCTTTGAACTTGAGAAAGATGAGACTCATGAAAGACTTTGGAGGTGATTTGTTACTTACAGTTGGAGAAATATCAGTCTGCAGTTGTGAAGGAAACCCATAATCAAACAAAATTCGTGAGAATTAGATCACTCTTCCTGGGATTAAACATTTTAAATGAAATCTATGTAAAAAATCTTGTATATATGTTGGGACTTTATCTGGAGCTGATTTGACATTAGGAATAAACTTATATAGAAACACATTATTTGAAATATATTTTTGTTATTGTCTATTGCAGATATACATGCCAGAAGGGAGATTCTTGGTATCAGATAGAAAATCTTAAAAATTACAGTACACTAAGAAATTTGGTGTTGAAACAATATAACAGCAGGGTTTATAATTTATACCAGAAGGCACTGCCATCTACAACTGAAGAAGAGACCTGGGCTCCAATCAGGAATTTGAGTAGCTCAATCTGAGAAGACTGAGAGTATAAAAGCAGGGAGGAGGAGTGGATGGTTTTTATAATTATTTTGGAGGTTTAGTTTATTTGTGAAGAATTGATAGAAGGAAGCTGGTATTTTTTAATGTTAGAGGGTGGAATATAGTCAATATTTCATGTTTCTGTCATATGTTATTTGGTTTTGATGTGCTCTTTTACAGCATAAGATACATTACCTTTTTAGTGAGCTTTCTGGGATAAAGAGTTGTATTGTTAAATGTGAAAGAATATCATTAGTATTTTACATTGATGTATTATTTGAACTATAATGATAGTGTTATATTCAGAACAACATATATTATTTAGTGATCATTGTGGGAAGGAAAGGGTATTTACAAGTTAATATGAGAGGAATATTTGTGACATTTTATTTATTTATTTTCGTGTTTTAGAATTTTCTTTTTTATGTATTATTTTTTAATGTATATTTTTATTGTTGATAGTATTACAGATGTTTCCCAATTATCTCTCTTTACCCTCTGTCCTCCCAGTCCCTACACACCAACCCCCAGGTCTTCACCAACCTATTGCCCATGTCCATAGGCTATGTTATATACAAGTATATAAGTTCTTAGGTGTTATAGACTAATGCTATCATTATTATTTGCAGTATTTGATGCATGTGCAATGTATAACCTTGCTGCATAAAACTGGTGTAAACTTAGTATTTATACCAGTATCTAGCATTAGAAAGCATTTAATAAATTTTTTTGATTAATTGATGGAATAATTATTTATGTGGTATTTCTTCATTGTCTATCTGATATTTTTTCATAAATACAAGATAAATAAAAAATGTTATACTTAAAGTATTTTATTATGCAACCAAAGGACTTATATGCATGCGTATAAGCATAACCATTGGACACAGACACCAGGGGGTGAGGGCATGGTGATGGGGGGCAATGAGAGGATAAGGGCACATATGTAATACCTTATTCAATAAAAAAATAAAAAAAATTATTATGGAAAAGCTCAAATATATATAGTATATATATTTGAACAGTATAATGAGCACCTATGTTCTCATCACCTAGTTTCACAGTTATCAACACATGGACAATCTTGTTTCATCTATGCTACTACCAATTACCCCTTTCCCAAATGTATTATTTTAAAGCAAATCCCAGATAGTGTATTATTTTAGTCTGTAAATTCTTCAGTTTTTATATCCAAAATATAAGTTCTCATTTTTCTTAAAAACTAAACTACAACATCATTATCACATCTACAAAAGTTGTTAATATCAAATTTATTTTAAAAATCATAACTTTGTTTACAGTTGTTTTGTTGCACCAGGATCCAAAGCCTGTATGTTGTGTTTGTGTCTACAGAAGATACATATCAATATGTAGATATAAAATACAATATGATAGATAAAATTTATATTTATTTTACATATAAAAATTTATTTATATGGTATTTCCACTCAGAAACACCTGGGTCAGACAAACATCCCAAGGGACACCAAACAGCTCAGATGAGTCTGATGCCCACCCCTAATCCAATCAACTATGATTATAGGTATAGTTCAATCATTAGGGATCATAGGACTCATGTAATATTGATCATTATTCTGATCATAGGAGTAGTGTAATATTGAAATATTGCCACTGGGAATCCACCCCTGTGATCACATAGATTGGGAATGCCATTTCACACAGGAATTAAGGGTTATTAATTCATAATGTTCACTATAACATCACTATTTACTTCTTCCACCAAGTCCAATCCAGAGGGTATCATATGCTTTATTATTATCTGGTTTCTTCAGAAGCTTCAGTCTGAGTCACCATCCAGAATTGATGCATCTTTAAAATCTGACTATTTAAACCCTATCTTTCTCTGTCCCACAGTTCCAAAGTTAATAGCCTAAATACCCAAATCCTCCTTCTGATGCCTACCACTAATACAGCCAACTCTATTTGGCCTTTCAGGGACATGGGCAGGTAGCCCACATAGAGATATAGTATACATGGTTCCTAAGAAAAATGAAAGACTGATGTTTTTGAAATCTTGAGTACTAAGGGAGGTGCGGGGATGAGTGTTCGTGTTGATCCAACAGCACAAGAGGATTTTTTTTTCCAATTGAGTATGTAAAACTTATTTATGGTTGATAACTAACATCTGGTTATGTTTATCAGGCCCAAACAGATCAAGAATTGGCTATGTGAAATCAATGCTCTGCAACAGTCAGGCATGTGAGGGGAAAATGGCCCCTGTTCTAAACTCACACAATTCAACCTATTCTAGATTTATCCCGGATCTCCTAGAGAGCCTGAACTCATGGCATGGCCACCAGAGTTGGTAATGTGTGGCCAGTGGATCTCAAAGTTATGATTTTTTAAACAAAAAAACCTATCAGGTTTTCAGAAGTATAGGGGGTATGGCCTCTGTCCCAGAGCCACACAACTTTGTTTCTGACACCTCCTGAGTCTGCACAGACCTCTGTATCCTGGGCACAGGCAGATGGCTCCTCCATAGGGCATGAGATCTGAAGGGTATGGAGACAGTCAGGAGAGTGGGGCTGTTGAATTCACCCAATCTGATGCTCTATGGAGGAAAGTGCCTGACCCAAGACAGATGGTGTCTGGAGGCAGTGTGGAAGAGGGACTCAGCACAAAGTCCTGTCAGCTGTTCCTTCATCTCTCTCTCTCTCTCTCTCTCTCTCTCTCTCTCTCTCTCTCTCTCTCTCTCTCTCTCCAAAGCCATACAACCCAGTCTCTTCTCAGGACTCTAGTCTTCTCAGAACTGCACTTTTTCTCCCAGAGACCATGGTATGTAGCTGCAAATGAGATTTTGTGCACTTTAAGAGGGCACTGGATTTTTATCAGACTCTTGTCTCTCCCTGGCAGATAGAATCACAGCTGATTTTCACAACCATATGTTATGTACGCTTTTCTTCCTGGCTCTCATGCTCTGGGAAGGGGAGCCCATATTGTAGTTGAGACCCCAGCTCTTTAAGGGGAGGACCTTTGCAGTTGAAATGTCTTTCTGAATTTTCAGCCACCACCTGTGGGAGTGGGACCAGCCCTTTTCACATCTCCGCCCTTTCTACTATTCTCAATGTGGCTTCTGTGAATCCTTGGTTATAAGACTTCTGTTCATCTAGACTAGTTTTTTGTTGTTTTTTCAGGTTGATTTTTATATAGTTTAGTTGTCATTGCAGTTTTTATCCTCGGAGAAGGTGAGTGTAACTTTCACCAACTCTGACATCCTCTTGGATCTCACCTTGTTATAGTGATTTACTTAACAAAATTTAATCTTCTTGGCTGTCACAGCAATGGCTATTTTGTTCATGACAGAAGTTTTCCACCCCTCATCTCTGACTGCTTCATCTATAATTAATGTACTGCAAAGGTTCTCCCCCAAGTCTCCAGAAAAAGAACTAAATGAAATGGAAGCAACCAATCTACTAGTTATAGAGTTAAAAACAATGGTCATAAGGAAGCTCAAGGCACTTAGTGAGAAATTCAACAGCATAAAAAGACATAGAAACCATAGGAAAGAACCAGTAAGAAATGAAGAATACAATGTCTGAAATTTAAAAATACATTAAAGCCCTGGCTGGGTATCTCAGTTGGTTGAAGTAACATCCCATACACCAAAAGCTTGTGGGTTCAATAATTCCCAATCAGGACACATACCTAGGTTGTGGGTTTGGTCTCCAGCCTGGGTGTGAATGGGAGGCAACCATGTTTCTCTCTCATATCAAAGTCTCTCTCTCTCTCTCTCTCTCTCTATCTATCTATCTATCTATCACAAAAAAGCAATAAAAATATATCCTCAGGTGAGGATTTTTTTAAAGAATACATTAGAAAGAATCAATAGTAAGTTGGATAAAGCAGAGGGTCAAATCAGTGATTTGGAAGACAAGGTATCAGAAAACAACCAATCAGAGATGCAAAAAGAAAAAAATGAATTAAAAAATTAGCATAGTCTAAGAGACCTTTGGGACAACATGAAATGGAACAACATTGGCATCATAGAGGTACCAGAAGAAAAAGAAATAAAGTAAGGGATTGGGAACCTATTTAAATAAATAATGACTAAAAAATCCCCTAACAGGTGAAGGTATAAGTCACACAAGTTCAGGAAACGCAGAGTCCCAATCAAGATGAACCCAAAGGTGCCCACACCAAGGCACATCATAATGAAAATGACAAAGGTTACAGACAAAGAGAGAATCTTAAAGGTACAAAGGAAAGAAAGTTACCTACAAGGGAGCTCCCTTAAGGCTGTCAGTTGATTTCTCAACAGAAACATTTCAGTCCAGAAAAGATTGGCACAAAATATTCAAAGTGATGAATAGCAAGCACCTACAACCAAGACTACTTTATTCAGCAAGGCTATCGTTTAAATTAAAGGAGAAATAAATAGCTTCCCAGACAACAAAAAGTTAAAAGAGTTATTATCACCAACAAGTATTGTAAGAAATGTTAAAGGGCCTGCTTTAAGAAGATGGTGGGGCGGGAAGAACCTCATTATAAAGAATACAATGCAATAATTGTGTACCTATCAATAATCACTTTAAATCTAAATGAATTAAATGATCCAATCAAAAGACATAAGGTAGCTGAATGGATAACAAGACCCAGATATATGCTGTCTACAAAAGACCCACCTCAAAACAAAATACACACACATACTAAAAGTGTGAATAATTATAAACCAACTAAGTGTACACCTAGAATAAATGCATAATTTTTTAGAAACATAAAAACTTCCAAAACTGAATTATGAAGAAATAGAATATCTTAATAGACCAATTTGTTGCAATGAAATTGAATCAGTAGTAATAAAAAAAAAAACTCCCCAAAAAACAAAAATTCAAGACTAGAAAGTTTCACAGGTAAATCTTACCAAACATTAAAAAAAGAGTCAATACCTATTCTCAAATTATTCCAAAATATTGAAGTGGAAGGTATACTTTCAAACTCATTTTACAAGGCCCACATTACCTAAGAACAAAACAAGAACACTGAACAAAAGAATATTACAGATGAATATTCCTAATGAACATAGATGTAGAAATCCTCAATAAATATTAGCAAACTAAATTAAATAATACATTACAAAGGTGATACTCCATGATCATGTAGAATTTATTCCATGGATCTAAGGATGGTTCAACTACCACAAATTAATCAATGTAATACCTAATTCTCAGTCCCTTATAATGTGACTGTATTTGTAGATAGGGCCTTTAAAGAGGTAATTAAGCTAAAATGGAACCATTAGCATATTTCCTAATCAAATATAATGTGTTCCTATAAAAATAGGAAGTTGGAACACAGAGAGACAGAGGGACAAACATATGAAGACAGTGAGAATATGGCTATCTGTAAGCCAAATACAGAGGCCTCAGAAGAAACCAAACTTGTTGACAACTTGATTTTAAACTTCTAGTCCCTAGAACTGTAAGAAAATGAAGCTCTATTGCTTAAACTACCCAGTCTATGGCATTTTGTTATGGTGGCCAAAAAAAAAAAAAAATAATAATAATGCAGGTATAATACCCAGAATATATATTTTTAAACTCCTAAAATGAACCAACAAATGAAAAACATTAAAAATCAACATAGAATTTGAATAAACATTTCTCCAAACAAGATATATAAATGAGTAATAAGCACATAAAAAGATGTTCAACATCTTTTGTCATTAGGGAAATGCAAATCAAAACTATAATGTGATACCACTGTACACCCATATAACAGGATGTGGAGAAATTTGAACCCTCATGTGTTGTTGGTAGGCATGTAAAATGATACAGCCACTGTTGAAAACTGGTAGTTTCCAAAAAGTTTCATACTCACAAGATTTGAAAACAGGTACTTAAACAGATACTTGTAAATAAATGTTCAGAAAAAGAATTATTCTAAATAACCAAAAGGTGGAAACAATCAAAATGCCCATCAATTGATAAATGGATAACAAAAGTAGTATATACATATAATGAGATATTATTCAGACATGAATAGTAATAGAATTCTAATACTGCTGCAAAACAAATGAATATTGAAAACATTATACTAAGTGAAAAAAACACAACTTGTCACATATTGTATAATTCCATTCATATAAAATATCTATAACTGGCAAACTCATAGTAATATAAAGTGACTTAGAGGTAACTATGGACTGGGGGGGAGTGTTAGAGCTGCTGTTTAATGAGTACATAGATTTTCTTTGGGCTGATAAAATATTTTGGAAATAAACAGTTATGGTTGCCTAATTTTATTAATATAATTAATGCCACTACATTAAATACTTACAATTGTTAAAATGACAACTTTTATGTTACAAGTTTAGTTTAAAAAATATTTGGCAGATTTAAAACCATCACCCAACTATAGACTGTCTACAGCAAATTTATTGCAAATATAATGACAGTCCATCAATTTTCAACCAGTGTGCCACAAGAATTTTTAAAACATTCATTACCTGACTATTTAGTCAAGGGTGCTGACCTCTTTTCCCTTAAATTGTCAAATAAAAAATTACAATAGCCAATACAACAATAGCTGTCTAGTGTGAATGAATCAAAATTATACTATATTTTGTCAGATTGCTAAAAATGTATTTTTTGGTGTGCCACAGAATTTTAGTAATTAGTTTATTTGTGTGCCATGAGATGTAAAAGGTTGAAAAATGCTGACATAGGCAATGATTTTAGTGTGGAAAAAGCATAGTCAGACATCTAATCTACAAAAGTATAAGAAAATAAATGTGCATGGCTTTATGTATGTAAGTTTGCAGTAATTATTATGGCAGCAATAGAAAACTGATACAAATACATACTACTAGATCTTACCAATTATAAAATACTAGAGGCCTGATGCATGGATTCGTGCACCAGTGGGGTCCCTTGGCATGTCCTGCAGGAATCAGGCCCAAACCAGCTCTCTGACATCCCTCCCCCAAGGGATGCCAGATTGCGAGAGGATGCAGGCCAGGCCCAGGGACCCCACCAGTGCATGATTGGGGCCAGGGAAGGACCATGGGAGGTTGGCTAACCGGGGAGGGACTGCAGGAGGGCTCCAGGGCATGTCCGACCCATCTCGCCCAGTCCCAATTGGTTGGACACCCGCAGCAAGGTAACTTACTGGCTGGAGCATCTGCCCCCTGGTGGTCAGTGCATGTCATAGTGACTAGTTGAACAGTCGAATGAATAGTCGGACACTTAGCATATTAAGCTTTTATTATATAGGATATCATTTGCATAGATCTTACAATAATAAGATAATTGAATTTGTAATTAATAACATTCACCCCAAAACATTTCCAGATTTAGATGGTTTGAATTCTAGCATATGTTTAAAGAAGAATTAATACCAATTATACACAATGTGTTCCAGAAAAATAGGAAGAGAAAATATTTCCCAACTCATAAAGCCAGTATTACCCTGACATCAAAACAAAAGACAGTACGAAAAGGAAAACTATAAGTTAATATCACTTATGAACACCAAAATAAAAATCCTTACCAAATGTTAGTATGGTAGGCTGAGAAATGGCACCCCAAAACATATCCCTTTTCTAATCCCTGGTTACCTTATATAGCAACAACAACAAAAAATGAGAACCAGCAGATGTGATTAAATTAAGTATCTTGAGATGGAGATATCTTTCTGGATTATCCAGATGGACCCTAAGTACATTTATACATATCCTTATGAGACAGAGGAAGAGAGGATTTGATACACACACATACAAAGGTGGGGAAGGCTATGTGAAGATGAAGCAGAAAAATCTGTAAATGTTAGACTGGAAGATTAGAGTGATGCAGCCACAAGTCACAGAATGCCAGCAGCCACCAGGAGCTAGAAGAATGGAATGGATTCTTCCCTACAGCTTCTGGAGAGATTAGGGCCCAGATGATACTTTGATTTTTGCCCAGCAACATTGACTTTAGACTTCTGGCTTCCAGAACTGTGAGAGAATATTTCTGTTCCTTTAAGGCACACATTTTGTGGCAATTTCTTGCTTCAGCCATAAGAAACTAACACAATTAGCAAATATAATTCAGAAATATACAAAAATAATAATACAACTATAACCAAGTTTGATTTATTGCAAGGATTCAAGGTTGGTTTTATATTTAAAAAGTAATCAATGTAATCTAACATATCAACAAGATGATATTCAACAAACTAGGAATTTAAGGAAACTTCCTCAACCTAATAAAGGGCATCTACAAAATACCCACATCTAACATTATTCACAATGGTGAATAAATGGATGATTTTCCCCCAAGATTATGAACAAGACAAGGATGCCAATTTTTGGCATTTCTATTCAACATTGTACTAAAAGAACCTCCATGGCAATTAGGCAAGAAAAAATAAATGAAATGCATCCAAATTGGAAAGGAATAAGTGAAATGCTCTCTATTTGCAAATGACATAATCTTGTATAAAGAAAAGCTATGAAAAAAATAGTGTCAGAACTATGTATGGAACAAACTGACAGATCTTAGTGGGGATGGGTGTTGGGGGAGTGGAAGAGATTAACCAAAGCACTTATATGCATGGATACAGACAATAGTGTGGTGAAGGCCTGGGATAGGGTGGAGGGGGACAAAAAGGGGAAATGTACTACTGTCAACAATAAAAAATAAATTAAAAAAACTAACCCAACATAGCAGCCGGCAGGATGGCAGTGAGGGAGAGGGTGTGAATGAAAGGGGAGTGTATGGATGTGAGTGGTGTGTGTGTGGGTGAGTGAGGGACAGGTAGATTTCACTGACATCTCGGGGACTGGTGGATCAGGCTCTCCTGGACTGGTAACCCCTGCTACTATCACAAGCACTCCCAGACAAGGTGTGACTCTAGCAAGAATCCCATGCCATCTTGAAGATGGGAGCTTCAGAGGCCAGAAGCACAGCCACACCAACACCCAGACTGGTATTAGACACCACCCTGAACCAGAGTAGTGAGCCACTGACTAACCATATTTCGCAAGGGCCCACTGCTGCACCTCTGCAGTGAGTGACACACTACCTTGGCATGGGCTCTCTGACATCCACAGTGAGTGCACGTAATAGAGACCTCCCATCCCATGACTCCTCACCCAGGCCTCCTGGAGCCCATGCTCCAGGATTTCATGCTCCTGGACCCCACACTATAGGACCCTGCCTTACAGGACCCTGGACTCCAGGACCCTGAGCTATGAGTGCAAAACCAGAGGGAACCCACACTCCTCCCTGCCTGGGCCCCAGGATTGTAATGATGGTATGAGCTGGGGGCACTTGGATCAACGCCTCACCCAAGACTGAGGACTACCCTGCAAGTGAGTTTCAGAGGTTCCTAGGGTGCCACCCTACATGGGCAATAGGGCCATGCAGTGAATTTCATGTCAGAGGGCTCTGACACCTCACATGGAGTCACACACCAAAGGAACTATGCATCACCCCTTCCAACCCTGAGTATCAACAACAAACAACTAAGGGACAAGATCCATGGGGGAAGGGAGTACAACTCAGAGCAGAGACAATAAAGGTGTGAGACTAAAGGCAGACCCAGCCTCTGGACTAAGAAGTCCTGGACAACTGAACCTCTAGGGGCTTCAACCTCTCACCTTGAGCAGGTTTCCCATGGCCTGAAAGAGACAGCAACTCACATTACATAGAAAAAAATACAAAGGACAGCAAAAATGGGAAGACAAAGAAATAATATCCAAAGAAAGGAAAATAAGGTATTGCCAGTAAAGGAACTAAATAAAATGGAGGCAAGCAATTTGTCAGAGAAAGAGTTCAGAGTAATTGTTATAAGGATGAGCAAATTCTAGATTGGAAATTCACCAACATTTGTAAGAATCAACAGGAAATAAAGAATGACATCACTGCAATAGAGAACACACTGGAAGGGTTCAACAATAGAATAGAAGAAGCTGAGGACCCATTCATTGAGTTAGAAGACAGGGTAGAAAATAACACCCAATCTGAACAGCAATTGGAAAAAAATTAAAAAGTGGGAGGAAAGATTAAAGGAGCTTTGAGACAATATGAAATGAAGCAACATCCGCATACTCGGGATGCCAAAAGGAGAGGAAGCTGAGCAAAGAATAGAAAAACTATTTGAAGAAATAATGACAGAAAACTTCCCTGACATGGGGAAGGAAAAAGTCATACAAAAACAGAGAGTCCAAAACAAGAACCCAAGAAGACCCACACCGAGACACATCATAATTCAATGATGAATGTTAATGACAAAGAAAGAATCTTAAGGGCTTCAAGAGAGAGACAGAAAGTTACATAAAAGGGATCTCCCATTAAACTATAAAATTATTTCTCAACAGAAACACATTAGGCCAGAAGGGAACAGAATGAAATATACAAGTAATGCAAAGCAAAGGACTGAATCCAAGAATACACTATCTAGCAAGGTTACCATTCGCAATTGAAGGTAAAATCAGGAACTTTGCAGACAAAAAACAAAAAACAAAACAAAACAAAACACAAACAGGCTAACACAGCAAACCCACAAACCAGCAATTCAAGAAATCCTAAAGGGGGTGGTGTAAGAAGAAGGAATAGAAAGACAAGAAGAAACACAGACAAAAAGAATAAAAATGGTGTTGGGAAAATTGGACAGATGCATGCAAAAAAAAAAAAAAAAAAGAAAAGAAAAGAAACTAGACCACCAACTTACACCATACACAAAAATTAATTCAAAATGGATAAAGGACTTAAAGTTAAGATGGGGAACCATACAAATTTTAGAAGAATCCATAGGCAGAAAAATATCAGACATGTGTTGTAGGAATCTTTACTGATGTACAATGGAAATTAAGGAGAAAATAAACAAACAGGACTACATCAAAACAAAAAGTTTGGGCACAGACACCAGGGGGGTGAGGGCATGAGCACGAGGTGAGGGTGGGGGGATTATGGGGGGATAAGGACACATATGTAATACCTTAATCAATAAAGAAAAAGAGGCTTTAAAAAAAGCTTCTGCACCGCAAAAGAAATCATCAACAAAACAACAAGAAAGCCACCTGCATGGGAGAACATATTTGTCAATGTTATCTCCAATAAGGGTTTAATGTCCAAAATTTACAGGGACTCATACAACTTAACAAAAGGAAGATACACAATCCAATCTAAAATTGGGCAAAGGGCCTAAATAGACACTTTCAAAAGAGAACATACAGAAGGCCAAGAGACATATGAAAACATGGTCTACGTTGATAATCATCCAAGAGATGCAAATCAAAATGACAATGAGTTACCATCTCACACCTGTCAGAATGGCTATCATCAACAAACGACAAGTGCTGGTGAGAATGTGGAGAAAAGAAACCCTCTTGCACTGCTGGTGGGAATGCAGACTGGTGCAGCCACTGTGGAAAACGGTATGGAATTTCCTTAAAAAGTTAAAAAATGGAACTCCCATTTGACCCAGTAATCCCACTTCTAGGAATATATTCCAAGAAATCAGAAGCACCAAACAGAAAGGATATATGCACCCCTATGTTCATAGAAGCACAATTTACAATAGCTAAGATTTGGAAATAACCTAAGTGCCCCTCATCAGATAAGTGGATTAAATAATAGTGGTACATCTACACAATGGAATACTATGCTGCTGTAAAAAAGAAGGCACTCTTACCATTTGCAGGAACATGGATAGACCTGGACAGCAGTATGCTAAGCAAAATAAACCAGTCAGAGAAAGATAAATAGCACATGATCTCACTCATTTGTGGAATATAATGAACAACATAAACTAATGAACAAAAATAGAGCCAGAGAAAAATATATTTTAGAATATAATATAAGTAATCCTGTTATTTGCAGATTTTTAATATTTCCTACAAATTTTGTGATATTATACTATGTTAGTACAGTTTGGGTAATATTATTATATTTTAAATCTTTTTTTTCTTGAAATATTAAAGTTTATTGCATGTAACAATATATTTAAATCATTTTTGAAATATTAATGTTTATTGCATGTACATGGCTAATTATTTTGTATCTACAATCTGGAAATAGATTTATTTTGTATATTGTTAAAAATAAATAATAATAAAAAATGGCAACAAACAAGTAACTATCAATAATAACCTCAAACAAAAATGGATGAAATGCTCCAATAAAAAGATATCAGTGGCTGAATAGATAAGAAAACATGACCTATGTATGTGCTATCTACAAGAGACCCACCTCAGAACAAAGGACTCACACAGAATGAAAATGAAGGGATGGAAAAAAATTCTTCAGGAAAATGGAAATGAAAGAAAAGCTGGGGTATCAATACTTATATCTGACAAAATAGACCTCACAGTGAAGACCATAACAAGAGATAAGGAAGGCCACTTCATAATACTAAAGGGATTTATACAACAAAGGATATAACTCTGGTATACATATATACACCCAATACAGGAGCACCCAAATACATACAAAAAGTACTGAAGGATATCTAGGGAGAGGTCAACAGCAATGCAATCACAGTAGAGGCCTTTTATACTTCATTGACATCACGGGATAAATCTTCTAGATGGAAAACAAACCACACACACACAGCAAAGAAACAGCAATCTTAAATGACACACTAGGTCAGATGGAACTAATTGACATATTCAGAACATTTCACCCCAAAGCTATTAAATATACACTAGAGGCCTGGTGCACAAAATTCATGCACTTGCAGGGGGTCCCTCAGCCCGGCCTGCCCCCTCTCGCAGTACAGGAGCCATCAGGAGATGTCTGGAAGCCTTGAACCTAGCTTCTGGCTGAGCAGCGTTCCCCCTGTGGGAGTGTACTGACAACCAAGGGACAGCTCCTGCATTGAGCATCTACCCCCTGGTGGTCAGTGTGCATCATAGGGACCATGCATTCTGCCATTCAGTCAATTTGCATATTAACCTTTTATTATATAGGATTCTTCTCAAGAGCACATGGGACATTTTCAAAGATAGACCACATATTAGGACACAGGCTAAGTCTCTAAAATTCCAAAAGTTTGAATATAGACCAAGCATCATCTCAGACAACAATGGCATAAACTAGAAAAACAACTAAAATAAAAACAATAAAAAAATTAAACACAAGGAGGCAAAATAGCATACTATTAAACAATTAATGTGTTACCAAAGAGATCAAAGAAGAAATTTTTTAAACCCCGGGGATCGTATGGGGAGTGTTTGTTTGGAGTTCAGGGACAGCTATACTCCAGGGAACTGAGGGGAATTGTGGGACAGGGTTCTGAGAACCCTCCTGGAGCAACCAGCTCTGACACGGAGACCGTGTCACCTTGAAGGGCAGAGTGAATGTTGTCATAAACTTGAAAATCCCGGGAATTTACAACCATGGCACCCAGTGAATAGCTGGGAACCCGAGAATACGGTTCACCAAGCTGCGCAAGCACACAGATTCAGAGGAGCTCTGCACCCTCTCACATAAAGGTCAGATTTTGCCTGGGATAAGGTGAGGTCTGTGGTCCTGGCAGGAGAGAGAAATACTCACTGCAGGAGCTGGAAGATCCAGGGAAGTCTCTGCCCAGAAAAGTCCGTGGCCATTGAGGCTGACGTGATCCACAAATGTGGAAGGAGACCTGCAGGGCTGTTAACAGAAGGGAACTCTAAAAAGCAACCCATAGCTGAACTGGGCGCAAAAGGGCAGCCTAAAAATTTTAATAGTGTGCTGGCTGCTTAGACCCAAGGGGAAAAAAGACTGCACAGACTTGTGCCACAGTGACTGAGTTCATGCACTTACTCTGGCTCTGTTTTCTCTCTTTTTTTCCCCCTCTTTAAATCCTTACTTTTGATTACTAAGCCCAATACATAGGATCACCCAATTGAAGACACTCTAAGAGACTGCAGAGGAAAGTTGTTTTTGTGGAACCTGGGGATCAGAGTGGGTAATAACAATCAGAGAACCAGCTCTGGGGCAGCCCATTCCCCAAACCGGTATTAAGTGCCACAGGGAAAACAAAATCTAAACACTAGCTAGAGACATAGAGGTCAATCCAGAAACACTGCCACCCAGGGGTTGAATCACAAATTAACTCTTGTGTAAACACAAATAAAGGAGTATAAGAAACAATGAAGTACTGCCTGCTTGAAAAGCAGGACTGTGGCCTACAACACTGAGGAGCAGTGGAATGGAGGGAACTTCAATACTGTCCTGACTACCAGACAGGAAACAGGCTTGCCAAACAGAACAGTAGAGGAAGTGAATGACCTTCACTACTGCACTTTTTTTTTCATCTTTTACTTAATAAACCAAATTTTTTTTTCTTTTTTCCTCACTTGATTTTACCTTTTTAATTATTACATTTTTATGTTTAATCAGTATTATTACTACTACTATTGTACCTTTTTAAAAAAGTGTCATTTTATTTTCTCTTTATTTTATTTTGGAAGCACTGGTCTACATTCTATTTTAATCTTTCCTTTGGCATAATTTTACTGTATCTCAATTTTACCTTTATGCCAACACTCTCTTCTTCACTTTTCCCCTTTTGTTTTCCTGTTTCTCTGACCCTATTCCTGCTTTAGATTTTCCCTATTCCTTCTTTTCAACCCCTGTTAAAATTTCACCCTACTTATATATCTAATTTCCATACACACTTCTAAGTCCATACACACCTCTCTCTGCTCTTTCTTCACTATCCAAATTTTTTTCTCTCTGTCCTTTTGTTGTTGTTTGCTTGATTGTTGATTATATTGGTTTATTTATGCTTGTTTGTGAGATTGTTTTGTTTTTTCTTTTTGTTTTTTTGGGGTTTTTTTTTGTTTGTATTTTGCTTCTATTTTCCCTCACCTCACTTGATATTAGTTGTTGTTTGTAGTTTGCATTCATCTCTAGGTATTTGTTGCTGGCATTTGTTGGGATTAGTGGCTGTTCTATTGGAGTTTTCTCCCCATATAAATAGTTTTTTCCCCTCTTCTTTTTTATTCTCTTTTTTTCTCCCTTACTTTTTTTCCTTTTCCTAATTTCATTTTTGTGCTCCTTTTTTCTCTTTTTTCTCTTCTTCTTTTTTTCTTATCCCCTAATTCTTTTTTTCTCTCATGGTCACCTTTATTTGGGGTTATTATTATCGTGAATACATTTGTGTTCAGTGCCTTGTGTGTTGTGCCTTGTTGTGTTGTATTTTGTGCCTTTAAATCAACGCAGGAGATAGATAACTACATAACCAGACACCCAGAGAAGAGAGATCATGGGGAGACAAAGAAACAGCCCATTTATGAAAGAAAAGCAGGTATCACCAGAAAAGGAAGTAAACAAAATGGAGGCAAGCAACCTGTCAGAGAAAGAATTCAGAGAAATGGTCATAATGTGGATGAAAAGAATGGAAGACAAATTCAACAATATGTGTAAGAAACAAGAGGAAATGAGAAGAACCAAGAAGAAATGAAAAATGACATCGCTGCTGTAAAGAACTCAATAGAAAGCATCAACAGTAGACTAGAAGAAGCAGAGGACCCCATCAGTGAGCTAGAAGATAAGGTAGGAAAAAAATACCCAAGCAGAGTAGCTTCTAGAAAAAAAATTAACAAGCAGGAGGAGACCCTAAGAGAACTTTGGGACAACATGAAATGAAACAACATCCGCATAATAGGGGTGCAAGAAGGAGAGGAAACTGAGCAAGGAATAGAAAACCTGTTTGAAGAAATAATGACAGAAAACTTCCCTGATATAGGGAAGAAAAAACTCACACAAATCCAAGAAGCTCACAGAGTCCCAAACAAAATGAACCCAAAAAGACTGACGCCAAGGCACATTATAATTAAATTGGCAAACACCAATGACAAAGTAAAACCCTGGGGGGGGAGGATAATGACAATGAAAACACAATCCAAAATCTATGGGATACAGTGAAAGCAATCCTGAGAGGGAATTTCATAGCACTACAGGCCTAACTCAGAAAAAAAAAAAAAGAAAGAAAAACTGGTAATAAGTTATCTAACCCTACAATTTAAAGAATTAGAAATAGAGCAACAAGAAAAGACAAGAGTAAGTACCAAGAAGGAAATAATAAAGATCAGAGTGGAAATAAATGACATAGAGACCAAACATACAATACAAAAGATCAATATATCCAAGAGCTAGTTCTTTAAAAGAATAAAAAAGATTGATAAACCTTTAGCTTGGCTCACCAATAAACAAAGAGAGAGAACCCAAATAAACAAAATCAGAACCACAGAAATACAAAGGGTTGTAAAAAAAAATACTATGAACAACTCAATGTCAACAAACTGGACAACCTAGATGAAATGGACATATTCCTAGAAAAATACAAACTTCCAAAACTCAATCAGGAAGAATCAGAACACCTGGATAGGCCCATAACTACTTATTAAATTGGAGCAGTAATCAAAATACTTCCAGTAAACAAAAGTCCTGGTCTGGAAAGATTCATAGGGGAGTTTTACCAAACATTCAAAGAAGAAGTTACACCTACCCTACTCAGACTATTGCAAAAAATTCAAGATGAAGGAGCCTTTCCAAGCTCTTTCTATGAAGCCAGCATTACCCTAATCCCAAAACCAGATAAAGACACTAAAAAGAAAGAGAATTACAGGCCAATATCCCCGATGAACATAGTTACTAAAATCCTCAACAAAATTCTAGCAAATCGGATCCAGCATTACATTAGAAAGATCACACACCATGACCAAGTGGGATTTATTCCAAGATGCATGGCAGGTACAATATCCCCAAATCAATAAATGTGATACATCACATAAACAAATTGAGAGATAAAAATCACATGATCATATCAACTGATACAGAAAAAGCATTTGACAAAATCAAACACCTTATATTAATAAAAACTCTCAGCAAAGTGGGAATAGAGGGATCATATCTCAACATAATAAAAGCCTTATATGACAAACCTACAGCCAACATCATACTCAATGGGCAAATACTACTAGTAAAACCATTTGCCCTAAGACCAGGAAAAAGACAGAGATGCCCACTTTCACCTCTCCTGTTCGAGATAGTTTTGGAAGTGCTAGCCACAGCTATCTGACAAGAAGAAAAAATGAAAGGCATCCAAATTAGAAAGGAAGAAGTGAAACTCATATTTGAAGATGACATGATATTGTACATATAAAACACTAAAGACTTCACTGAAAAACTATTAGATTTAATAAATAAATTTAGCAAGGCAGCAGGATACAAAATTGACACCCATAAATCTATGGCATTTTTATACACCAATAATGAACTCAGAGAAAGAGAAATTTAAAATAAAATCCCATTTACCATTGCAACAAAAACATTGAGATACCTAGGAATAAACTTAACTAAAGAGTTGAAAGACCTGTACTTTAAAGCTACAGGATGTTGAATAAAGAGATACAGGAAGATATACACAAGTGGAAGAATGTACCGTGTTCAAGGATTGGTAGAATCAAAATCATTAAAATGTCCATACTACCCAAAGAAATCTACAGCTTCAATGCAATCCCCATTAAAATACCAACAGCATATTTCAGAGACCTGGAAAAAACTCCCCAAAAAATTATATGGAATAAAAAATGACCCTGAATAGCTACAGCAATTTTGAGAAAGAAGAACGAAGTTGCAGGGATCACAATACCAGTTATCGAGTTATATTACAAAGCCACTGTTCTCAAAGCTGCCTGGTATTGGCACAAGAACAGACATAGAGAATGGAATTAAACAGAGAACTCAGAAATCAACCCAAGCCATTATGCTCAATTAATATTTGACAAAGGAAGCAAGAGCATACAATTGAATCAAGACAGTCTCTTCAATAAATGGTATTGGGAAAATTGGAAAGATACATACAAAAAAAATGAAATTTTACCACTCACTTACACCAGAAACAAAGATGAACTCAAAATGGATAAAAGACTTAAATGTAAGACAGGAAGCAATAAAAATCTTAGAAGAATCCATAGACTGCAAAGTATCAGAAATACCTTGTAGCAATATTTACCAATACATCTTCTGGGATAATGGAAACTAAGGAGAAAATTTTTAAAAAATGGGACTACATTAAAATAAAAAGTTTCTGCACAGCAAAAGAAACCTTCATCAAAATAACAAGAGAGCCCACTGCATGGGAAAACATATTTGCCAATGATACATCTGATAAGTGCTTAATCTCTCAAATTTATAGGGAACTCACACAACTTAACAAAAGGAAGATAAACAATCAAATCAAAAAATGGGCAAAAAACATATGCAATATTTTAAATTTAAAAAGGGAGGCAAAGGGCCTAATAGATATTTCGCAAAAGAAGATATACAGAAGGCCAAGAGGCATATGAAAAAATTCTCAAAGTCAGTTATCATCCAAGAGATGCAAATCAAAATGACAATGAGGTACCACCTCACACCTGTCAGAATGGCTATCATCAACACTTCAACAAATGACAAGTGCTGGCGAGGATGTGGAAAAAATGGAACCCTTGTACACTGCTGGTTGGAATGCAGACTGGTGAGACCTCTGTGGAAAACAGTATGGAGTTTCCTCAAAAAACTAAAAATGGAACTCCCATTTGACCCAGTGATCCCACTTCTAAGAATATATCCCAAGAAACTAGAAACAACAGTCAGAAAGGACATATTCACCCCTATGTTCATAGCAATGCAATTCACCATAGCTAAGATTTGGAAACAGCCTAAGTGTCCACCAGCAGATGAGTGGATTAAAAAACTATGGTATATCTACACAATGGAATATTACGCTGCGGTAAAAAAGAAGGAATTCTTACCATTTGCAACAGCATGGATGGAACTGGAGAGCATTATGCTAAGTGAAATAAGCCAGTCAGAGAAAGATAAATATCACATGATCTCACTCATTTATGGAATATAATGAACAACATAAACTGATGAACAAAAACAGACCCAGAGACAGAGAAACATCGATCAAACAGTCAAACCTCAGAGGGAAGGTAGGGGAGGGCGGGGGTAAGAGGGAGAGATCAACCAAAGGACTTGTATGCATGCATATAAGCATAACCAATGGACACAGACATCAGGGGGTGAGGGCATGAGTGGGGGAGTGGTGGGACAATGGAGGGATAAGGACACATATGTAATACCTTAATCAATAAAGAAAAAAATCACAAAAAAATAAATAAAATGTTAGGTGGTGGTATCCCTAAATTTTGGTACAAAAAAAAAATAAAAAATGGAACTTCTATTTGACCCAGTAATCCCACTTCTAGGAATATATCCCAAGAAATCAGAATCACCAATAAAAGAATATATATACTCCTATGTTCATAGCAGCACAATTTACAATAGCTATGTTTTGGAAACAGCCTAAGTGCCCATCAGCAGATGAGTGGATCAAAAACCTGTGGTCCATCTGCCCAATGGTATACTACCGTGCTGTAAAAAAGAAAGAACTCTTACCATTTGCAACAGCATGTATGGACCTGGAGAGCGTTATGCTAAGGGAAATAAGCCATTCAGATAGATAAGTATTACATGACCTCACTCATCTGTGGAATATAAGGAACAACATAAAGCAATGAACAAAAATAGACCTGGAGACATAGAAGCATGGAACACACCATCAAACCTTAGGTGAGGAAGCAGGGGCTGGTGGGCTGGCAGGGGTTGGGTGGGTAAAAAGAGAAGCAAAGAACTTGTATGTATATAAGTATAACCAATGGACACAGGTAATAAGGTGGTGAAGCCCTGGGCTGGGGGCAGGGGCTGGCTGGGTGAGGTCAATGGGGGAAAAGGGGACATATGTAATATTTTCAACATTAAAGAATTTTTTAAAAAACAAAACTAAAACAAATAAGAACTAATAAATGAATCCAGCAAAGTTTCAGGACACAAGATAAATAAAAATCAATCATATTTCAATATACATTCACTGAACAGTATGAAAAAAAAATTTCAAACAATTCCATTTACAATAGCAGAAGAAGAAATGTATACTCTGAAAATTACAAAAAAATTAAAAGAAATGAGAATATCTAAATAAATGGGAAAATAACCCATGCTCATAGAGCAAAAGATTTAATATTGTTAAAATGGCAATACTTCACAAAATGATCTACAAATTCAAAACAATCCCTCTCAGAATCTCAACTGAGGTGTGTTTTTTTTTCACACAGAAATTGTTTTAGTCATTGTAATCGTTTTTCATGTGATAAACTTTATTTTTTTTTGTTTGGTTTAGTTTAATGTATGATTAACAATTATGATTCCAAAGGTAGTTAAAAATATAAACTATTGGATAAGTGATACTATCTACAATAAGGCACAGATTCAATATATTTTTAACTTACTTCACACTGAAATTATTTGTATCAATATCTTTAAGTCAACTAATCTAATGCAGCTAGTTATAATAGATAATTTCATTATGTTTAAATATATAGCAAGATTTCTATTCCTTGCTTTTTTCCAAAGCACTTAGTTAGACACCATTGATCTTAATCTTTATTAGAAATAAGTCTTTCTATATTTTCTGATAATCTTGTGAGAACTTCAGCATGCCTCAGTTATTATTCATTATACTGACAAAATCTAACTCTTTACCTTAAAAAAGAACCACAAAACTGTTACATAGTGTATTTGCAAGTAACTTGAGTTTAAATCATTATTGTTGAAAGTATTACATATGTCCCCTTTTTTATCCCCATTGACCTCTTCTAGCCCACCCCCACAACCCATCCCCGGGCTTCACCACACTATTATCTGTGTCCATAGGTTATGCATATATGCATACAAGTTCTTTGGTTGATCTCCTTCCACCCACCCCTGCCTTCCCTCTGTAACTTGAATTTAATATAAAATAACTATTTTATAGGTTCATGTTCAATCTTGGCTCAAGTCTTGAATATAGTATAAAGCAACCCAGCTGAGATCTTTGTAGAAATTGAAAGGTTGATTCTAAAATTCATATGGAATTTCAAGGGACCTGGAACAGCCAAGAAATTCTGAAAATGAAGAACAAAGTAAGAGGACTAACACTTCCCAATTTCAAAATTTACTGCAAATCAAGACAATGTGGCCCTGGCACAAGACAGACATATAGATCAGTGGAATAGAATGGTATACTACACAGGGTGTCAATACTATTTAATAAGGAAATAAGAGTCTCTTCAACAAATTGTTTTACAACAGGGTAGCCACATGCAAAAGAATGAAATTGAACATTTAGCTTTACTTATTCAAAAATTAACTTAAGATACATCAAAGCCCTAAAAGGAAGAGCAAAACCTATAAAATTCTTAGAAGAAAACAGGAGTAAATCTACATGACCTTGGATTTTACAAAATTACATACAACAAAAGAAAAAAGCTGAACTTCATAAAAATTAAAAACTTGTGCTTCCAATAATAGTATCAAAAAAATAAAAGGACAATCCGCAGAATAATAGAAATATTTGCAAGCCATATATCTGATAAAGTATTATCTAGAATATATAAAGAACTCTTACATCTCAATAATCAAAAGAGAGATGAAACAAATAAAAAGGGGGCAAAGGTTATGAATAGACATTTCTCCAAAGATCTATACATAATAAGCACATGAGAAGATTCTTTCCATTTCTATATAAAAATTCAAAATAAAGAACTCTATAGAGACAAAAAGTAGATTAGTGATTGCTTAAAGCTGAAAGTGGGGAAGAAGAGGGAGGTAGGTAATAGCTAAATAGTGCAGGGTTTCTTTTTGAGGTGATGAAAACATTCTAAAATGGATTGTGGTATTGGTTGCACATATCTGTGAATATACCAGAAGTCATTGAATTGTAAACTTTAAATGGGTAGATTTTATGATATGTAATTATGTGGAAATAAAGTTGTTTTTAGAAGAAAACAAACTAAAGGATTTATTGTTTAATGGATAGAGTTTTAGTTTTACAATCCTATATAATAAAGAGGTAATATGCAAATTGACCTTCATGCCCTCACACAAGATGGCCACCCCCATGTGGTCAAAGATGGCCACCACAAGATGGCTGGCAGGGGAGGGTAGTTGTGGGTGATCAGTCCAGCAGGGGAGGGCAGTTAGGGGTGACCAGGCCAGCAGAAGAGGGAAGTTGGGGGCGACCAGACTGGCAGGGGAGGGCAGTTGGGGGCAACTGGGCTGGCAGGGGAGGAAAGTTTGGGGCAATCAGGCCAGCAGGAGAGCAGTTAGGCATCGATCAGGCTGGCAGGGAAGTGGTTAGGGGGTGATCAGGCTGGCAAGCAGGCAAGCAGTTGGGAGCCAGCAGTCCCGGATTGTGAGAGGGATGTTCAACTGCCAATTTAGGCCCAAGGGGTCCCAGATTGGAGAGGGTGCAGGCTGGGCTGAGGGACACCTCCCCCCCGAGTGCACGAATTTTGTGCACCGGATCTCTAGTATTAAATAGTTCTGGCCATAGATGGTGGTGATGGTTGCAAAATATTATGAATGTATTTAATACCTCTGAACTGCACACTTAAAAATAGTTTTGATAGCAAAGTGTATGTTATGTGTATTTTACCACAATAAAAATTGGAAAAAAGATATGAAAAAAAATCCTACCATCTTATCATTTGATGCAAAAAAAGCATTTCACAAATTTCAACACTTTTATGATGAATACTCTCAGGAAAAAAATAGGAATAAAAGAAACTACTTCATTTTTTAATTCTCACCTGAGGAGTGGGAGTGAGGATATTTTTCCCATTGATTTTTAGAGAGAGAGAGAGAGAGAGAGAGAGAGAGAGAGAGAGAGAGAGAGAGAGAAACATTGATGCGAGAGAGACACATCAATTAGTTGCCTCCCAAATGTACCCAGATGGGTGGCATGGATTGAGCCTGCAACCCAGGCCAGGGACTTTGACCAGGAATCAAACCCGTGAGCCTACACTGCACAGGCCAACACTCTAACCACTGGGAAACGCTGATGCAGGTGAAAACTGCTTCAAACTGATAAAGTTTTTACACACACACACACACACACAATGGTGAAAGATGGAATGTTTTCCCCTTAAGATTGGTAACAATGCAAGGATGTATACTCTCAACTCTCTTATTCAACATAGTACTGGAAATTCTAGCCAGTTTAATAAGATAAGAATAGCTAAAACAATTAAGGGGGAAAAAAACTTGGGTGGAATTACTCAACCCACCATTAAGACTGTTTATAGAGCCACAATAATCAAAAGTGTGTGGTATTGAATGGGGGTTTAGAGAGCAATCAAAGGACTTATATGCATGCATATTAGAATAACCAATGGACACAGACACTGGGGGGTGGGGGCTTGCCCAGGATGGGAATGGCTGGGATGGGGGCAATTGGGGAAAAAGAAGACATATGTAAAACTTTACACAATAATAAAGTGTGTGGTATTGGTGGAGTGATAAATACATAAATCAGTGGAACAGTGTAGGGAATCCAGAAATAGATCCACACAAATATTCTCAATTTGTTTTACAACATTGAAAGACTTCAATTAAGAAAGGTACAAATTGTGCTAGATTAATTAGATATCCATAGACAAAAAAATTATCCACACTTTTTAAAAAACTTAAATTCTTTATTGTTTGAAGCATTACTTCTGTCTCATTTTTCCCCCATTGACCTCTCCCTGGCCACTCTCAGCCCCCAGCACATGCCCTCAACATTCTAGTGTCTATATCCTTTGGTTATGCTTATATGCGTGCATACAAGTCCTTTAATTGATCTCTTACCCCCCAACTCCCCACCCCAGGCTTCCCTCTGAGGTTTGGCTGTCTGTTCAATGGTTCTGTGTCTCTGGATCTATCGTTGTGCATCAGTTTATGTTGATCATTATATTCCACAAATGAGTGAGATCATGTGATACTTATCCTTCTCCAACTGGCTTATTTCGCTTAGCATAATGCTCTCCAGGTCTATCCATGCTGTTGAGAATAGTAGGTTCTTTCTTTTTTATAGCTGTGTAGTATACCATTGTGTAATTGTGCCACAGTGTTTTTTATCCACTCATCTGCTGATGGGCACTTAGGCTGTTTCCAAATATTAGCTATTGTAAATTGTGCAGCAATGAATGTAGAGGTGCATATATCCTTTCTGAATGGTGTTTCTGATTTCTTGGGATATATTCCTAGAATTGGAATTACTGGGTCAAATGGGAGTTCCATTTTTATTTTTTTGAGGAAACTCCATACTGTTTTCCACAGTGGCTGTACCAGTCTACATTCCCACCAGCAGTGCAGGAGGGTTCCTTTTTCTCCACATCCTTGCCAGCACTTGTCCTTTGTTGATTTGTTAATGATAGCCATTCTGACAGGTGTGAGATGGTACCTCATTGTCATTTTGATTTGCATCTCTTACATTTTTGACTTTGAGCTTAATTTCATGTCTCTTGGCCTTCTGTATGTCCTCTTTTGAAAAGTGTCTATTTAGGCACTTTGCTCATTTTTTTATTGGATTGTTTATGTTCCTTTTGTTAAGTTGTATGAGTTCCATATAAATTTTGGAGATCAAACCCTTATCAAATATAACATTGGCAAATATGTTCTCCCTTGCAGTGGACTCTCTTGTTTTGTTGATGGTTACTCCTGCTGTACAGAAGATTTTTATTTTGATGTAGTCCCATTTGTTTATTTTCTCCTTAGTTCCCATGTCCTAGGAGCTGTATAGGTGAAGATATTGCTATGACATATGTCTGATATTTTGATGCCTATGGATTCTTCTAAGATTTTTATGGTTTCCTGTCTTATATTTATGTCCTTTATCCATTTTGAGTATATTTTTGTGTATGGTGTAAGTTGGTGGTCTAGTTTCCTTTTATTGCATATATCTGTCCAATTACCAAAACACCATTTATTGAAGAGACTGTCTTGACTCCATTGTATGCTCTTGCCTCCTTTGTCAAATGTTAATTGAGCATAATGGCTTGGGTTGATTTCTGGGTACTCTGTTCTGTTCCAGTGGTCTATATGTCTGTTCTTATGCCAGTACCAGACAGTTTTGAGAACAGTGGCCTTGTAATATGGCTTGATATCTGTTATTGTGATCCCACCAACTTTGTTCTTTTTCAGAATTGCTGCAGCTATTCAGGGTCTTTTTTTATTCTATATACATTTGGGAGAGTTTGTTCTAGGTCTGTGAAATATACCATTGGTATTTTAATGGGGATTGCATTGAATCTATAGATTGTTTTGGGTAGTATGGACATTTTATTTTATTTATTTATTTTTTTTTTAGTATGGACATTTTAATGATGTTGATACTACCAGTCCATGAACTCGGTATATCCTTCCACTTGTTCATCTGTTTCTCTATTTTGTCAATGTCCTTTAGTTTTCTCAGTACAGGCCTTTTACTTCCTTAGTTAAGTTTATTCCTAGGTATTTTAATTTTTTTCTGCAGTGGTAAATTGGTTGTTTTTTGTTTTGTTTTTTTTTAGTTTCTCTTTCTGTGACTTCATTATTGGTGTATAAAATGCCATAGATTTCTGGGCATTAATTTAGTATCCTGCTACATTGCCCAATTCATTTATTAAGGCTAGTAGTTTTTTGATGGAGTCTTTAGGGTTTTATATGTACAATATTTGTCATCTGCTAATAATTACAGTTTTAATTCTTCTTTTCCAATTTGGATGCCTTTTATTTCTTCTTCTTCTCTGATACCTATGGCTAGCACTTCCAGTACTATGTTGAACAGGAATGGTGAGAGTGGGCATCCCTGTCTTGTTCCTGTTCTTAGGCGAAATGGTTTTAATTATTTCCTATTGAGTATGATGTTGGCTGTAGGTTTGTTTTATAAGGTTTTTATTATGTTGAGATGTGATTCCTCTATACCCACTTTGCTGAGAGTTTTTATGTAGAAAGGGCATTGATATTTTGTTAAGTGCTATTTCTGCATCAATTAACATGATTATGTGATTTTTGGCTATCAATTTGTTTATGTGATGTATCATGTTTATTGATATGTTGATATTGTACCAACCTTGCATCCCTGGAATAAATCCCACTTGGTCATGTTTTATGCTCTTTCTAATGTAATGCTGCATCCGATTTGCTAGAATTTTGTTGAGGTTGTTAGCATCTATGTTCTTCAGGGATATTGGCCTGTAATTTTCTTTCTTTGTAGTGTCTTTATCTGGTTTTGGATTTACGGTAATGTTGGCTTCATAGAAAGAACTTGGAAGTATGTCTTCCTCTTGAATTTTTTGGAATAGTCTGATTTGGATAGGTTTCAGTTCTCCTTTGAATGTTTGGTAAAACTCCCCTCTTTAGCCATCCAGACTGGGTCTTTTGTTTGCTGGAAGATTTTTTATTACTGCTTCAATTTCATAGGCAGTTATTCGTCTATTCAGGTTTTTTATTCTTCCTGATTGAGTTTTGGAAGCTTGTATTTTTCTAAAAATATGTCCATTTCATCTTGGCTGTCCAGTTTGTTGGAGTAGAGTTGTTTGCAGTATTTTTTTTTACAAACCTTTGTATGTCTATGGAGTCGGTTATTATTTCACCTCTTTCATTTCTGATTTTGTTTGTTTGGGTCCTCTCTCTTTGCTTCTTGGAGAGCCTGGCAAGAGGTTCATCTATCTTCTTTATCCTTTCAAAGAACCACATCTTGGTTTTATTAATATTTTGTATTGGGTTTTTTTTTTGACTCTATGTCATTTATTACCACTTTGATCTTCATTATTACCTGCCTTGTACTTACTCTGAGCTTTTCTTGTTGCTCTCTTTCTAAATCTTTAATTGGTAAGGTTAGATAATTTATTACCATTTTCCTTTTTTTTTTCTTGTTTTTAGGTAGGCCTATGAACTTACCTCTCAGGATTGCTTTCACAATGTCCCATAGATTTTGCACTGTTTTGTTTTCATTGTCATTTGTTTCCAGGATGTTTCTTATTTCTACTTTGATCTCTTTGGTAACATAATAATTATTTAATAACATGTTATTTAGCCTCCAAGTTTTTATTTTTTTATTTTAGGTAATTTTTAATTTTATGGCATTGTGATCTGAGAAGATGCTTAACATGATTTCAATCTTCTTGAATTTGTAGAGACTTAGACTGTGTCTTTATATGTGGTCTATCTTTGAAAATGTCCCATGTGCATTTGAGAATAATGTGTATTCTGTAGCTTTGGGGTGAAATAGTCTGAATATGTCAATTAATTCTATCCGATCTAATGAGTCATTTAGGAGTGCCTTTTCTTTATTGATTTCTTGTCTAGAAGATTTATCCAATTATGCCAATGGGGTATTAAAGTACCCTACTATTATTGTGTTGCTGTTTATCTCTCCCTTGATACCTTCCAGAAGTTTTATTTTAATGTATTTGGGTGTTCCTGTATTGTGTGCATATATGTTTACCAGAGTTGTATCCTCTTGTTCAATCCCTTTAGTATTATGATGTGGCCTTCCTTATCTATTGTTATGGTGTTAACTTTGAAGTCTATTTTGTCAGATACAAGTATTGCTACCCCAGGTTTTCTATTTTTCATTTCCGTTTGCCTGAAAAACTTTTTCCATCCCTTCACTTTCAGTCTGTGTGAATCCTTTGTTCTGAGGTGGGTCTCCTGTTGACAGCATGTATATGGGTCTTGTTTCATTTATCCATTCAGCCACCCAACATCTTTTGATTGGAGCATATAATCCATTTACGTTTAAGGTTATTATTGATAAGTACATTTTGTAGCCATTTTTATTCTTTATGCCTGTATACCTTCTTTCCTTTCTTTTTCTTATTTTTACAACAGTCCCTTTAGCATTTCTTGCATTATTGGCTTGGTAGTAATAAACTCTCTTAGTCTTTTTTTTTTTTTTTTGTCTGTGAAGCTTCTGATTTCCCCTTTAATTTTGAATGATAGCTTTGCTGGATAGAATATTCTTGGATTGAATCCCTTGCTTTGCATCACTTTGTATATGTTATTCCATTCCCTTCTGGTCTGATGTGTTTCTGTTGAGAAATCATTTGATAATTTAATGGGAGATACCTTGTAGGTGACTCAATGTCTCTTTTTTTCAGTCCTTAAGATTATCTCTTTGGCATTAACATTTGCTATTGTAATATGATGTGTCTTGGTGTGGGTTTTTTTGTTCATCTTGTTTGGGACTCTCTGTGCTTGTGTGACTTTTTCATCCCCAAGTAAGGGAAGTTTTTTTCAAATAGGTTTTCTAATACTGTTTCTCTTCTTGTCCTTCTCACACTCCTATTATACAGATGTTGCTTTTTTTCATGTTGTCCCAAAGGTCCCTTAAGCTCTCCTCCTGCTTTCTATTGTTTTTTCTCCAATTGATGTTCAGATTGGGTGTATTTTTCAATCCTGTCTTCTAACTTGCTGATTTGGTTGTTAGTGTCTGATAGACTACTGCTGAAACCTTCCATTATTTTTTTTAACTGTAGCTATATCATTCTTCATTTCCTCTTGGTTCATACATATGTTGATTTCTCATCCAGCCTGTTTAGGAACTTAATGACCCTTATGCTGAATTCTTTCTCTGACATATTGCTTGGCTCCATTTCATTTAATTCCTTTTCTGCCAATTCCACCTTTCTTTCCATGTGGTGTTGTTTCTTTGTCTCCCCATTTTTGCTGTCTCTTTCTGGCCCTGGGCACCCCATTTGGGGTGTGATAGGTTGAACACCCTATCGGGCAAATGGTCCAGAAATCGTTATCTCAGAGGCTGGGTATGCCTTGAATCTCATGTCTTTATTGTCTCTGCTCTGAGTTGTATTCCCTTCTCCCATGGCTCTTGTCCTTCAGTTGTCCACTTCAGATGGTCATTGTGGTGGCTGTGTGTTCACAGTTCCTCTGGTGTGCAACTCCTTGTGAGGACCCAGAGCCCTCTGACATGCAATTCACTGTGCAGCCCTGGCACCCATGGCATGGTGGTACCCTAGGTCCCTCTGGCAGAGCACTTGTAGCACAGTCCTGTGACCCCTGGCTGGGGATACCTGATTGCTTTGGGTCACCCAGGCAATGCTCTTCTTTGCCCAAATGGGGCTCATGCTGGGTTTCTCTGGGTATCCCTGGCAGGAGTGTCCCAGGGGCCATCATGGAGTGGGTATGGGTTCTTCTGGATTGCACATTCAGAGCTCTTCTGTTGCCCAGTGTGGGGTGCATGCTGGGTTACTCCTTATTGTCCTGGCAGCAAGTCCCTGGGCTTGGGTTGGAGCAAGCACTGGTTGCTCTGGGTAGCACAGTCCTTGTTTTCCTATAGCCTGAAGTGAGGCAAGTGGTGGGTTCCCCCAGTTCTCCCCTCCCCATGTGGAGCAGGTGCAGGTTACTCTGGGCCACACAGTCCACACTCTCCTGTGGCCTGGATTGGGGTGGGCACTGGGTTTCTCCAGGTCACCCCAGCATCAGGTCCCAGGACTCAGGGTGAAGTGGGTGCTGGGTGACTCTGGTTCAGACTGGCAGCATGATTCTGGGGCCCAGGGTGGGCCTGAGGCACAAGAGTCCCCCTGGCTTGAATTCACTGTAGGTCATGGAACTGGATCCTGGGATGCTGGGTCCAAGCAGGCTGGTGAGGAGGTTTGGTGTGAGAGCTCACTCTGGCAAGTGCTCGCTGCAGATGTCTGGGATCCTGCTGCAAGGTACTGCACCACTCACTGCCGGGGCAAGGTGGTGGTTCCACATGGGTTATGGCTGGCAAGCAGCATTCTCTAGGTTTCATCTGCCCTTACTTATTGAAAATTGTCTCCTCAGCTGTGTCTAATTTGTTAATTCTTGGTTAATGTTCTCTGATTTAGTTGCTTTTCCGGCCTGGCCACAGGAGAAGGTGTGAGCCATTTCTGCCTATTCAGTCACCATTTTGAAATCCTCACTCTTTATTTTAAAATTAACTCAAAATGTATCATAGCTCTAAGTACAAACTATAAAAATTTTAGAACAAAATATAAGAGAAAATCTTTGGGGTCTACAGCTTGGTGAAGAGTTCTTATATCTGACACCAAAAGCATAATCTATTAAAGAGAAAATTGATAGATTGAACCTGATTTTATCCACATTTTTCTCGGCAAAAGAGCCTATTAAAATAACAAAAATACAAGCCACAGGCTGAAATAAAACATTTGAAAACCACGTATCTGTCCAAGGACTTGTATCTAGAACATCTAAAGAACTCACCTGATTCCCAGAATTTGTCAAATTTGAGCACTGTCTAGCATTTGTTTCTGTGTCTGCAAAACATTCCTAAATTTTTTATCACCTGGGCTGACCTTTCTATAATATGAATCTGACCTCTATATTTCAGACCCTTAGTCTGATTATGGTACAGGAAATCTAAGCCATTATCCATTAATTTACAGACACTTGGCAGCTCACAAACTTTCCTGAGAATTCCTCTACATGTAAAAAAGTATTGACAGTACCTGGCCTACCAACAAGAATAAGGTGGCATTATTGTTGCAATAATGTTTTTCTATTACTTTATTTATTAACTGATGAGGGAGAGAGAGAGAGAGAGAGAGAGAGATTTATTGTACCACTTATGTATGCATTCATTGGTTGATTCTTGTATTTTCCCTGACCAGGGATTGAATATTTGAGGTATTCAAAGAGGAATCACTACTGAATGGTTCTCATCAAATAAATCTCTAGTAGCACTACTAGATATAATAGTCTGAAGCTTTATGAAATAGCTGTTTATAATTCTATATTAAAAAGGGATTGCCAGAGATCACACTATCTATTTCCTACCTCCAATTAGAGGTGCACTCAACTTAAGACAATTATAATCCTGGTATCAAGCACTGATCTAAGTACACACACACACACACACACACACACACACACACACACACACACACAATCATTCGATCTGTACAATAATTCTAAGTTATAGGTATTATTATCTCCACTTTAGAGATCAGTAGATTAAGGTATAGGAAGATTAAGTGACCTGTACATACCCATAAAGCTGGTATGTAGTCAAGCCAAGATTTGAAAACAGTGTGTTTTGAGAGTTTACACTCTTAATTACTTCACTTTACAGTCCTACATTACTTTGTGGGAATCTCCACTAACCTAAGTTGAAAGACAGAAATCAAAAAGGAGGAAACAAAATAAAAGTCTAATTGAGTACCTTTAAACTCAAACTTTTATTACATTCCCTTACTAGGTAGTACAGTTGAAAATGTTCTGGGGGAGTTTCTTGGGGCGGTTTTTATTTTTTGTTTTGTCTCTTTAATATAGTCTTTACTAGACATAAAATGGAAAAAAAATGTAGCATTTCCACTGAGCTTTTCAGTCCTTTCCCATATGCTCCAAAAGTGTTACTCATCCCACCTCCACGTTCCCTTCCCACTAATGTAGCAATACAAGAAGTAGTATACTGTACTTTTTTGGAAAAGTGACTCTTTGCAATAGTTTTGATCATAAGAATGTATTCTTTTCTCCCCTGATGATTTCCTACCTCAATTTCCCAGCAAAGAGTATTTCCTAATGTTTAGATTGTTGGCAGTAGTTCCACGAATAAAAGTTGCTTTAGTTCTGCCCTTAAGGCTATAGTCTCGAGTGGGAAGTAATGTTGTAAATCCAAACAACTTTGCCAGCAAGGGGGACAGAGAACTGGGCTACCTGTCTAAGGATTTCTGCAGCAATAAGGTTCCTGTGAAAGATGTTATCCTGAAAGAACATATCCACCAGACTTACCTGTGTCATAGGAGATAAATGAAGGGAAAAATGCATTAGGGAGGAGGTGGAAGAGGATACACAGCACATGAACAGAGGGGTATGTCATGAACAGAGAGAAAAATGAAGGACAAATGGAGACTCTGTAACACTTCTTTCCTGCCCCAAAGAATGTGATGACAGTTTTGCAGATAATAATTTGACTTATTGAGTATATTCCACCAGAGGAGCCACAATAGAACTGATCCATCTATTACAAAATCTTCAGACTAGGCTGTATATCTTCTCTTCCCCTGTATTCCAGCCACAGACATTAAAAAATAATATACCTGTCATGCTATGTCAAAATGCTAGCCATTTCTAAAGGCTTATCAAAAACAGTTTTGTCTTCCCTTGCTCATTACATATCCAAGTTCTTCCTCTGGTCAAACTCACTTTTTTTTTAGATGCCAAAAAATCCCAATTCTCTTCAGATGGTGTGTCTGCCTGGGCTTTGGTTTGAAGTTTAGGAACATCAATCATGCCACAGTAGATCCCCTTGACCCATTCTTCTGATGATCCCTGAGAAGGGTGGGCCTGAAGTAAGAGCCTGGAAGGGGGTGACTCCAAGATGCTTATTCCTACTGACTCCTTAGGTAATCCACCTGTACCCTGAAGCCAAACCCCCCATTGGTCTTGCCTTATCTGGCATAATTGCCTCTATTATTCTTAGCCAAGAGGAAAATTACCACAAAATGTTTCCATTTTGAGCAGCCTTGGCATTAAGGAAAAATGAAGGCTTATATTACTGGTGCAGAAAGACTGAAAGTAGAGGATTACAGCCACTGCATTTATAGCACAAACACATTCAATTTGGGTGTTAGAAGTGAGGAGTGGCAACTAAGATCAAAACTAACTTTTAAAAACCTTTTGCTAATTTCTTGCATGATAGATAGTTTAAGGAACTGCTTTATATATTGAAGGTAAATCCCATATATATACCAGACCCTATATATGGTTCCACAAAAAGACAATACAAAGATAGGATTGGACCCTGGCCAGTGTGGCTCAGTTGGTTGAGCTTTGTCCTATGCACTAAAAGGTTAACAGTTCAATTTCTGGTCAGGACATGTGCCTGGGTTGCAGGCTTTATTCCCAATAGAGGCATATGGGAGAGGCAGACGATCGATGTTTCTGTTTCACATCGATGTCTCTCTCTCTCTCTCTCTCTCTCTCTCTCTCTCTCTCTCTCTCTCTATATATATATATATATATATATATATATATATATATGTATATATATATATATATACACATATATATACACACATATATACATATATATGTATATATATATAAACAATAGAAATATATTTTAAAATGATAGTAATAATAGTAATAAGAAAAAGATAGGATTGGGAAGATATAACTTCCCAATAACTTCAGTTTGTTGATTCTCAGTTCTGAATGAGTTAGCAAGCTGTCAAAAAGGCAAATGTATTATGTATGTCTCCCTTTTCCCCCACTGACCACTCCACCCCTCACCTGCACCCCCAGGTCCACCACACTATTGTCTGTGTCTATGGGTCATGTGTATATGTATGTAAGTTATTTGGTTAATCTTCCCCAACCAGCCTTTCCTCTGAGACTCTTCAATCTGTTCCATGCTTCCATGTTTCTGGATATATTTTGTTCATTCATTTAATTTGTTCAACAGGTTCCACATATAAATGAGATCATGTATTAGGTTGTAGCAACAAGAATGCAATGCTCAGAATTAGGGAGGTGATAGTTCCACTCTATTCTTTTTTTTTTAAATAAATCTTTATTCAGATTATTACAATTATTTCTCCTTTTTCCCCCCATAGCTCCCCTCCACCCAGTTCCCACCCCACCTTCTGCCCTTACCTCCCCCTCACTGTCCTCATCCATAGGTGTATGATTTTTGTCCAGTCACTTAATGAACCCCCCAAACCCCTTTCCCCCTGAGAATTATCAGTCCACTCCCTTTCTATGCCCCTGATTCTATTATATTCACCAGATTATTCTGTTCCTCAGGTTTTTAATTCACTTGATTTTTATGTTCACTTGTTGATAGATATGTATTTGTTGTTCATAATTTTTCCCTTTTACTTTTTTCTTCTTCCTCTTCTTAAAGAATACCTTTCAGCATTTCATATAATACTGGTTTGGTGGTGATGAACTCCTTTAGCTTTTTCTTATCTGTGAAGCTCTTTATCTGCCCTTCAATTATGAATGATAGCTTTGCTGGGTAGAGTAATCTTGGTTGTAGGTTCTTGCTATTCATCACATTGAAAATTTCTTGCCACTCCCGTCTGGCCTGCATAGTTTCTGTTGAGAAATCAGCTGACAGTCGTATGAGTGCTCCCTTGTAGGTAACTAACTGTTTTTCTCTTGCTGCTTTCAAGATTCTCTTTTTGTCTTTTGTCCTTGGTATTTTAATTATGATGTGTCTTGGTGTGGTCCTCTTTGGATTCCTTTTGTTTGGGGTTCTGTACGCTTCCTGGACTTGTAAGTCTATTTCTTTCACCAGGTGGGGGAAGTTTTCGGTCATTATTTCTTCCAATAGGTTTTCAGTATCTTGCTCTGTCTCTTCTTCTAGCACCCCCATAATTCTGATGTTGGTATGCTTGAAGTTGTCCCAGAGTCTTCTTACACTATCTTCAACTTTTTGGATTTTTTTTTTGCTTTTTGCTTTTTCGGTTGAGTGTTTTTGCTCTTTGTATTTCAATTCTTTGACTTGATTCTTGTGTTCCTCTAGTCTGTTTTTGGGTCTCTGTATAATATTTTTTATTTCAGTCTGTGTATGTTTAATTTCTAGTTGGTCCTTTTTCATATCTTCGAGGGTCTCATTATATTTATCGGGCTTTTCTAGGATATTCTTGAAAAGCCTTATAACCGTTGTTTTGAATACTATATCCAGTCGTTTGTTTTCCTCCATTTCTTTCGTTTGTGATCTGATTCTTTGACGCCGCATTTTCATTGATTCCCTGAGTTGGTAAGGTAGATTTGTGTGCTAGGTTTCCAATATGGCCCAGTGGATCTGCCTCCCCAGTTAACCTGAGGTGGACACTCTTGGTGCACCCCTTTGTGGACTGTGTGTACAGCCTTGTTGTAATTAAGTCTTTATTGTTGTTGGTATCACTGGGAAGAATTGACCTCCAGGCCAGTTGGCTGTAAGGATCAGCTGTGTCTATGCTGGGAGAAGTTCGGTGCTGGAGACAGCCTTATAGGATTAGACTTGCCAAGTTGCAATAGCCTCTGTGCTCAGCTTGGATGGGGTGGAGTCTCAGTCTTGGCTTCCCGTCAGCCTTGCCCTTGCGCGCACGTGCGCGCCTTCAGACCTCCGCCTTCCCTGGCTCCTGAGTCTCCGCCCGAGAGTCCAGACTCCCCCCACAAGAGAGTGGGTCCCCAGGGGCTCACCTGGAACCGGGGTTCAGTGCAGTCAGAACTGGGACCCAGTGCAGTCAGGAGCCTCAGACTCCCTTCCACTAGGGAAAGCCTGTGGCAACTTCCGCAGCCTTTGTGCGCACTGGCACGCGCGTGCTTTCAGTCCTCCGCCTTCCCCAGCTCCCGAGTCTCCGCCCGAGAGTCCAGATTCCCCCCACAAGAACATGGGTCCCCAGGGGTTCGCCTGGAACCGGGGTTCAGTGCAGTCAGAACTGGGGCCCAGTGCAGTCAGGAGCCTCCGACTCCCTTCCACTAGGGAAAGCCTGTGGCAACCTCTACAGCCTTTGTGCTCACTGGCAAGTGCGCGCCTTCAGACTTCTGCCTTTCCCAGCTCCCTAGTCTCCGCCCGAGAGTCCAGACTCCCCCCGTAAGAGCATGGGTCCCCAGGGGCTAGCCTGGAACTGGGGTTCAGTGCAGTCAGAACTGGGGTTCAGTGCGGTCGGGGGCTTCCTTCCCCCTTCCGCCAGAGAAAGTCAGCCAGGCTCTCAGCCGCCCTTCCTCTCTGCGCACACAAAGACCCTTTGCCGTACCTCCAATTCTCTGTGAGCTTTTCTCTTTCCTTCTAGTTGTAGAATTTTCACTCAGCCAGCTTTCCTGTGGTTCTGGATGGTGTCCGTTCTGTCTTTTAGTTGTAGTTTTGAAATTGTTGTGCGAGGCAGCAGTTTAGGTGCTTACCTACGCCGCCATCTGGTTTCTCTCTGTATATATTCCTCAGTTCCACTCTATTCTGAAATGATAAGACCACTTGATATACTTGAACTGGTGGAAATAATACTTTATAACTGATATAGGTAAACTGGTTTGTGCTACAATATAGTGTCCAGGATGGTGAATGAGAAGTAACCTGAAAACTATTTAATAAGAGAAAACAAAAAATTAATCAAATAAGTTTATCATAAAAATAGACATAGCTATTTTAAGGTCTATAATAGAACACTAAAAAATAGGCTTGTCCTATATAATACAAATGAGAGTAGGACAAGTGGGTAGAAGTTACAGACAACTATAGCTTTTATAATAAATCTGAAAATGTCAGAATTCAAAGAGATAAGTCTTAATAATCAGTTAAATTGACTAGCTACAGTGCTTAACAATGGCAGTTAGAATCACAGTGAGCTGGCAGAAAGAAGGATCAGCAGAGGAGCCAAAATGCTGCTAAGAAAAGCTCTCAATTTCATTGAGGTTAGGATAAAAGTAAATTCAAAAATAAACAAAAAATCAGAATGGGAAAACAAAGAAGAAGAAGAAAAAACAAGAGCAAAGCAAGTTGGAGTCCCAGATAATATGAGCGGAAAATAAAACAAACAAACAAACAAAAACAGAAGAAATTATCATAGTAATTGCAAACAAAGTCCAGTTAAGAGAACCAAGAGAGAAATAGTAGCCATCATCAGAATTCAATGGCAATTGATTTTTACCTAGCAAGCTATGTCATGGCTCCTTCAGAAACTGAAACTTTTTGAGAGTGTGACTCAAAATGATAACTGACAATAATGATCATTGCCCCCAAGTGATTGAGGATCTTAAAGCTAGAAAACGCCTTAGGCCCTGGCCAGTTTTGCTTAGTGGATAGAGCGTCTGCCTGCGGACTGAATGGTCCAGGGTTCGATTCCAGTCAGGGGCACATACCGCTGCTGCAGGTTCCCTGGCCATGGTCAGGGTGTGTGCAGGAGGCAACCAATTGATGTGTCTCTCACATCGATTTTCTTTCTGTCTCTTCCTCTCCCTTACACTCTCTCTGAAAATCAATGGAAAAATATTCTAGGTTGAGGATTTAAAAAAAAATTTTTAAAGAAAACACCTTACGGAGCATATAGTCCACCCTCTGTTTCAGTTCTACTTTTGAAAATCTATATTTTCCAGTGATGAGCACACTTGTCTATAGCATGCTTATTTCAAATTGACAACCAGGCAGTGCACATAAATTTCAGATGAGCAACACCATTTACCTACAATACAATTAAGTATCCTTCTTCAATAGGGTGTTTTTCAGTATTGCAGTATACTTAATCTAAATACTACCTAGCATGCCAACTATAGATCAAACTCATAACATTCTTCAACCATCTATTTCCACAGCTTTCTCCACTGTGTACAGTTATTTTAGGTATTCAAATCTGTATAGGCTTACCTTTAATTATTCCTTCAAGACCCCAAGGACTTATATAAGTGACCATAAGGAAATAGTACATCTCAAGGAGTTATGCTACCTCAAAAGTGGGATATATGCATGTGACTTCCTGTCTGGACAAAATAGTGTAGACTCATATCTCCATCCTTTTCCTTTACAGAGTGCAATTAAAATCAATAAACAAAGGAGAGCTCTGAAAGGTAGAAGTGGCTAGGGACCCCAAGATTGTAGGAAACACACAGTGGCAGAGTGCCTTACACCATGCTATTCAACAGAAGAAAGGAACCCAGGCCTGGAATTTCCTGACCCCCCTACTTAACAACAGAAATGGTTCAAGTAGACTTATTCTTCCCCCAATCACTCAGAGCCCTGCTATAATAACAGGTCAACCTAACATCACAGGCAAGGGGGATTGATCATTCCACTGATAATAAGAGGCAAGAAGAAGCACTCTTACCTCCAGGGCCTGAAACTCCCTCCCCTCCACTACCAGAAGACACTGGGTACCTGGGTGACACTCACGAAGAGATCCCACCAAAACAACCACTTGCGTTGAAAACACTCTTCATCCCATGGACTGGAGACTCCACTCACCCACTTAGAAGCACCAGATGGCTTACTTAATTGTATTGTAGGCTTTGCTTGGGAAAGATCATTCTGCCCATTTAATACACACCAACTGACACCAATTGGAGCCCCAGTAGCAGAAGATAAACCAACCAAATAAGAATAACACTATAAAGGTTCTGAAAATTACACTTTCATTGAAACCACAGTTCATAAACGAAGTCCAGAATCTGCATACTAAATCTAAATAGGGTGACTACCTACTAAAATAAAAAAAAATTAAAATAAGGCCCAGAATCTTATACTGTGATAGAAAATAATGTTCAGGAAACAATAAAAAATCACACGTCATACCAAAAACAAGAAAATACAATCAACTGATGACAGCATCAAAATGAATCCGACACTGGATTTATCTGACCAGGATTTTCAACCCAAAAATGATTCAACAAGCATTACAAATTATTTTGAAGCACATAAAGACATAGAAAAATCTCAGCAAAGATAAAGAAATTATAATTAAAAAATTGAAATTAGAGAACTAAAAAAATTACAATCACATACTTTTAAAACTCATTAATGGCTTAATAGTCAAGCGTAGATGACAGAAGATAAAATCAACACATTTGAGAACATATCAATAGGATTTACCCAACCTGGCAAACAGACAAGGGTGGGGAGAAATGAACAGTCTCAGAAACTCACGGGCCGATAGCAGAAAACCTGACATTCATATCATTGAGCCTATAGAGTAGAGCTCAAAAGCTCTCAAATTTGCTGGAAGATACAAACTCATAGATTCAAGGAGATAAGAATATCCCAGGTAAAAGAAATCCATGTGAAGACATATCATAATTAAACTTCTGAATTTTTTGAAGTAAAATAGTAAAGAAGAAACACATCAAGATCTGGACAACTTGTACCACTGCTGGCTTCTGTATTTCAAAGTATGGAAAAATTTTCACCCAAAGACAATGTATACCAATAATTTTATTCCTCATCTCATATTCACCATTTGTCACCCACTTCATTTGCTATTTCCAAAAGATTGCAGTATGAGTGTGCCCAGAATTCCTGAGACCTGAAGAAAATATCCATTCTGTCACCCAAGCTATACCTCATGTTTGCTCCCCAAACTATTCTCCCCTATGCTTTATATACTTGTCCATTTTTCGAGTTGCAGAATTTCTATCTTCTCCCCTGAGATGATGGCATCATTCATTAGTTTTGTCTGCTAAAATATTTCCCACCTTGTCAATATACATAATACCCACTGCTTATTAATTTTATATTGTTAATCTTATTTTTTCCTGGTAAGAGTCTAAATAATTGTTCACAATTTTTTTATATTTGTAGGCTATTATTATATTTCTCTCTTCTCCCTCATAACTTAGCAGGTAGTAAGCCAATCTCCCTATCCCTAGAGCCTTCAAGCTCTCTCCATTCATCAGGAAGTCCTAGATTCTATTTGGCTGATCCTAGTTATCTTTCAATAACTTTTGAAATACCTCCAATTTGCTGACATCTTTTTAAAAGCAGGACTCACCCGGGCCTTCCCTGGGATTCTGATCTCATTAACCAATGTCAAAAAAAAAAGAAGGGGTGGGGAAGCAATGTGCTATAAGTGGGAAAGGGTTAGAATGTGAATCTGCCACTGATTTATCTCTTAAGGACTTAGCACTAACAGTGTGAACTTGAACAAACAATTTCATCTTTCTGGAACTTGGATGACACTCATTGGTATGAAAGGGTTTGGACAAGATGACATTAAGATTTCTTCCAATACTATGAATTGCCAATGATGGAGACCTAGCCCTCAGGCTTCAAATTACAGCACAAAATATATTTCAATTGTCTAGGAACAAAGCTGGTCATGAATATGAATTCTTTTTTTATTGTTTAGAGTATTGCATATAGTATTACATATGTCTACTTTTTCCCCCATTGACCTCCACCCGGCCACCCCCAGCCCCTGGCACAATCCCTCACTGCCCTAGTGTCTGTGTCCATTGGTTATGTTTATATGCATGCATACAAGTCCTTTGGTTGATCTATTATGTCCCCCACCCCCTACCTTCCCAATGAAGTTTGACAGTCTGTTCAATGCTTCTCTGTCTCTGTATCTATTTTTGTTCATCAGTTTATGATGTTCATTATATTCCACAAATGAGTGAGATCATGTGATCTTTATTTTTCTCTGACTGGCTTATTTCACTAAGCGCAATGCTCTACAGGTCCATCCATAAGGTTTTTGAATGGTAAGAGTTCTTTCTTTTTTACAGCAGCCTAGTATTCCATTGTGTAGATGTATCACATTTTTTTAATTCACTCATCTGCTGATAGGCATTTAGGCTGTTTCCAAATCTTGGCTATTATAAATTGTGCTGTGATGAACATAGGGTTGCATATATCCTTTCTGATTGGTGGCTCTATTTATTGAGATATATTCCTAGAAGTGGGATTACTGGGTAAAATGGGAGTTCCATTTTTAATTTTTTGAGGAAACTCCAGAGTGTTTTCCACAGTGGCTGCACCAGTCTGCATTCCCACCAGCAGTGCACAAGGGTTCTTTTTTCTCCACATCCTGCCAGCACTTATTGTTTGTTGATTTGTTGATGATAGTCATACTGACAGGTGTGAGATGGTAACTCATTGTCATTTTGATTTGCATCTCTTGGATGATTATCGACATAGACCATGTTTTCATATGTCTCTTGGCCTTCTTTATGTCCACTTTCAAAAGGTGTCTATTTAAGCCCTTTGCAAATATTTTGATTGAATTATTTATCTTCTTTTTGTTAACATGTATGAGTTCCCTATAAATTTTGGAGAGTAAACACTTATCGGTTTATAGCACTCGCAAATATGTTCTCCCATGCAGTGGGCTTTCTTGTTGTTTTGTTGATGGTTTCTTTTACTGTGCAGAAGCTTTTTATTTTGATGTAGTCCCATTTGTTTATTTTCTCCTTAGTTTCCATTGCCCTAGGAGTTCTATCAGTAAGACATTGCTATGACATATGTCTGATATTTAGCTGGCTATGGCTTCTTCTAAGATTTTTATGGTTTCCTGTCTTACATTTAAGTCCTTTATTCATTTTGAGTTGGGTTTTTTTTGTTTTTGTTTTGTTGTTGTTGTTGTTGTGTGTGTGTGTGTGTGTGTGTGTGTGTGTGTGTGTGTGTGTGTGTTGTACTTTGGTGATCTAGGTTCATTTGTTTTGCATGTATCTGACCAATTTTCCCAACAACATATATTGAATAGATTCTCTTGATTGCATTGTATGTTCTTGCCTCTTTTGTCAAATATTAATTGAGCATAAAGGCTTGAGTCGATTTCTGGGTTCTCAGTTCTGTTCCATTGGTCTATATGTCTGTTCTTGTGCCTGTACTAGGCAGTTTTGAGAACGGTGGCTTTGAAATACAGTTTTATATCTGGTATTGTGATTCCCTCCAACTTTGTTCTTCTTTCTCAAGATTGCTGTGGGTATTCGGGGTCTTTTTTTATTCCAGATGATTTTTTGGAGAATTTGTTCTAGGCCTGTGCAATATGCTGTTGGTATCTTAATGGAGATTGAATCGAATCTATACATTGTTTTGGGTAGTAAGGACACTTTAATGATGTTGATTCTACCAATCCATGAACAAGGTATATTCTTTCATTTGTTTATGTCTTCCTCTATCTCTTTTTTCAACATCCTGTAGTTTTTAGAGTAGCGGTCTTTTACCTCCTTAGTTGAGTTTATTCCTAGGTATATTAATTTCTTGGTGCAATGGTAAATGGAATTGTTTTTTTTGTTTGTTTCTGTTTCTGTGAGTTCATTATTGGTGTATAAAAAGCCATAGATTTTGTATCCTGCTACATTGCCAAATTCATTTATTAAGTCCAATAGTTTTTTCATGGAGACCTTAGGATTTTGTATGTACAACATCATGGCATTTGCAAATAAAGACAGCTTTATTTCTTCTTTTCCAATTTGAATGCCTTTTATTTCTTGTTCTTGTCTGATAGCTATGGCTAGCACTTCCAGTACTATGTCAAACATGACTGGTGAGAGTGGGCATCCCTGTTTGTTCCTGTTCTTAGGGGAAATGGTTTTAGTTTTTGCCCATTGATTATGATGTTGGCTGTAGGTTTGTCATATATGGCTTTTATTATGTTGAGGTATGATCCCTCTATTCCCACCTTGCTGAGAGTTTTTATCAATAAAGGGTGTTGGGTATTGCCAAATGCTTTTTCTGCATCAATTGATATAAATATATGGTTTTTATCTCTCAATTTGTTTATGTGATGTATCATGTTTATTGATCTGTGGATATTGTACTGACCATGCATCCACAGAATAAATCCCGCTTGGTCATGGTGTATGATCTTTCTAATGTAATGCTTCATCTGATTTGCTAGATTTTGTTGATGATTTTAGCATCTATGTTCATCAGATGTACAGGTCAGTAATTCTCTTTCTTTGTAGTATCTTAGTATCTGGTTTTGGGTTTTGGGTAATACTGGCTTCATAGAAAGAGCTTTGAAGTGTTCCTTCCTCTTGAATTTTTTGGAATGATATGAGGAGGATAGGTTTTAGTTCTTCTTTGAATGTTTGATAAAACTCCCCTAGTATAGAGGCTTTTGCTTGCTGGAAGTTTTTTGATGATTGCTTCAATGTCCTCCATAGTTACCAGCCTATTCAGATTTTGTGATTCTTCCTGATTGAGTTTTGGAAGGTCATATTTTTCTAGGAATATGTCCATTTCTTCTAGGTTAACCAGTTTGTTGGAATAGTGTTTTTTTCATAGTATTTTTGTTACAATAATTTGTATTTCTGTGGGGTCTGTTGTTATTTCACCTCTTTCATTTCTGATTTTGTTTATTTGGGTCCCATCTTTTGCTTCTTGGCGAGCCTGGCTAGAGATTCATCAATCTTGTTCATCCTTTTAAAGAAGCAACTCTTGATTTAACTGATCTTTTGTATTGTGTTTTTCTTTTGTGTTTTTTTTGTTTGTTTGTTTGGTTGGTTTCTATGTCATTTATTTCCACTCTGATCTTTATTATTTCCTTCCTTCTGCTTACTCTGGGATTTTCTTGTTGCTATCTTTCTAATTCTTTAGGTTGTAGATTTAGATAATTTATTACCAGTTTTTCTTGTGTGTGTGTGTTTTCTTTTTAGGTAGGCTTGTAATGCTATGAACCTTCCTCTCAGTACTGCTTTCAATGTGTCCCATAGATTTTGGATTGTTTTGTTGTTGTTGTTGTCATTTGTTTTCAGGATGTTTTTTATTTCTTCTTTGATTTCTTTGGTAATGCAATCATTGTTTAATAACATGCTATTTAGCCTCCAAGAGTTTTAATTTTTGTGAATATTTTATTTTAGTTTATGTCTAATATTATCCCTTTGTGATCTGAGAAAATGCTTGATATGACTTCAATCCTCTTGAATTTGAAGAGACATTGCCTGTGTACCAATATGTGGTCTATCTTTGAAAATGTCCCATGTGCACTTGGGAAGAATGTATATTCTGTAGTTTTGGGGTGGAATATTCTGAAGATGTCAATTATGTCCATCTGATGTAGCAAGTCATTTGGGACTTCTGTTTTTTGTGGGGTTTTTTGTTGATTTTTTGTCTAGAGCAAGGATGTTAAATTTGCAGCAGGGTCATGCAGCCCGCCAGCTGCAAGTGTCACATGTTTGGTCTAGAGGATTTATCCAATTATGTCAATGAGGTATTAAAGTCCCCTACTATGATTGTATTGTTGTCAATCTCTCCCTTGATATCCTCTAGAAGTTTTTAAATGTATTTTGGTGCTCCTGTATTGGGTGCATATATGTTTACCAGAGTTATATCCTCTTGTTGTATCAATCCCTTTATGCCACAACTTTTTATGGCTAGGGATCAGGATCTGAAGAAGGGGCTGCACACAAATGAAAATGCTATATAAGAAATACGAATTTAGGGGGAGACAAAATGGTGGTGGAATAGAAGGAAGTGTCCTGAGCCTTGTCCTGGAGCAGATAGAACAAGCAGCCCTCCCCTATCCTAGGAGAGGCAGCTGCACAAAAAGCCCGTCTGAGCCTGAGAAGCAGCAGCTGCACACAACCTGCCCCCACCCAAGGGGCAGCAGCCTCATGAGGAGGCTGCAACCATCCAAGGAGCAGCAGCTGGTTGAACAGCCTGACCCACCAAGCAGAGGAGCCACCACTACTGCAAACAGTGCCCCCTAGAGGAGCAGCCGCCGCCTGAGGAGCTGCTGCCACCCAAGGAGCAGCACCTGCACAACTCAACACCTAGATCCTTTAGTGAGAGCAAAAATAGGGAGACAAAGAAACCACGAAAGAAAAGGAAAGAAGGAATCGCCAAAAAAGCAACTAAGTGAAATGGAGGCATGCAATATGTTAGAAAAATAATTCAGAATAAGGGTCATACAGTCCATAAACCAGATGAATGAAAAAAATCAATAACTTATGTAAGAATCAAGAAGAAATAAAGAGTGATATAGCTGCAATAAAAAACCCCATGGAAAGTTTCAACAGTAGGCTAGGAGACACGTAGGACTGAATTAGCGAATTAGAAGACAGAAAAGCAAAAAACACCCAAACTGAACTGCAATTGGAGAAAAAAAAATCAAAAGACAGGAGGAGAGCCTAAGGGAGCTTTGGGGCAACATGAAATGAAGCAACATACGAATAATAGGAGTGCCATAACTACAGGAAGAGGAACAAGGTTTAGAAAACCTATTTGAAGGAATAATGTCAGAAAACTTCCCTGATGTGGGGAAGAAAAAGATCACACAAGCACAGAGAGTCGCAAACAAGATAAATCTGAAGAAATGCACACCAAGACATGTCATAATTATGGCAAACGTTAGGACAAAGAGACAATCTTAAAGGCTGGAAGAGAGACAGAAAGTTACCTAAAAAGGATCTCCCATTGGATTATCAAATGATTTCTCAACAGAAACACATCAGGCCAGAAAAGAATGGAAGAAAATTTACAAAGTGATGCAAAGCAAGGGACTGAATCCAAGAATACTCTATCCAGCAAGGCTTTCATTCAAAATTGAAGGGGAAATCAGGAGCTACATAGACAAAAATAAGTCTGAGGGAGTTTATCACTACCAAGACAGCAATCCAAGAAAATCTAAAGGGACTAGTGTACAAAGAAGAAATAAAAAGAGTAGAAGGAACACAGGCACAAAAAATAAAAATGTCTACAAACAAGTACCTATCAATAATAACTTTAAAAGTAAATGGACTAACTACTCCAATCAAAAGACATCGAGTGGCTGAATGGATAAAAAAACATGACCCATATATATGTTATCTACAAGAAACACACCTTAGAACAAGGGACTCACACACACTGAAAGTGAAGGGATGGAAAAATATCTTTCAGACAAATGGAAATGAAAAAAAAAAGCTGGAGTAGCAATACTTATCTCTGACAAAATAAACCTCAAAGTGAAGGCCATAACAAGAGAAAAGGAAGGCCACTTCATAATACTAAAGGGAGCAATGCAACAAGAGGATATAATCCTGGTACACATATATGCACCCAATGCAGGAGCACCCAAATACACACACAAAAAAAACAACTCCTGGGAGATATCAAAGGAGAGATCAACAACAATACAATCATAGTAGGAACTTTAATATCCCATTAACATCACTGGTTAAATCCTATAGACAAAAAAAAAAAATCAGCAAAGAAACAGCAATCCTAAATGACTCACTAGATCAGATGGAATTAATTGACATCTTCGGAACATTTCACCCCAAAGCCACGGAATATAAGTTCTTCTCATGTGCACATGGGACATTTTCAAAGATAGACCACATATGGGGTCACAAGCAAAGTCTCCCCAGATTTAAGAAGATTGAAATCATATCAAGCATTTTATCAGACCACAATGGCATAATATTAGAAATAAACTACAATAAAAACAGCCCCAAAAATGCAAACACTTGGAAGCTGAATAGCATGCTATTAAACAACGATTGGGTTACCAGAGAGATCAAAGAAGAAATTAAAAGCATCCTGGAAATGACTGACAATGAAAACACAACAATCCAAAATCTATGGGACACAGTGAAAGCAATCCTTAGAGGTAAGTTTATAGCTCTACAAGCCTACCTCAAAAAAAAAAAAAAAAAAAAAAAAAAAAAAGAAAGAAAGAAAGAAAGAAAAGAAAAAGAAAAAATGGTAGTAAATCACCTAACTCTACAACTTAAAGAATTAGAAAGAGAGCAAAAAGAAAGCCCAGAGTGAGCAGAAGGAAGGAAATAATGAAGATAGGAGCAGAAATAAATGGCATAGAGACCAAAAAAATAAAAAAAGATCAATGAAACCAATAGCTGATTCTTTGAAAGGATAAATAAGATTGATGAACTTCTAGCCAGGCTCACCAAGAAGCAAAGAGAGGGTACTGAAATGAACAAAATCAGAAAAGAAAGAGGCGAAAAAAAAAAAAAAAAAAGACCCCAAAGAAATACAAAGGATTGTTAAATACTATTAATATCTCTATTCCAACAAACTAGGCAACTTGGAGGAAATGAACATAATCCTAGAGAAATACAACCTTCCAAAACTCAATCAGAAGGAATCTAAACACCTCAATGGGCCGATAACTATGGAAGAAAATGAATTGTCATCAAAAGTTTCCAGCAAACAAAAGGCCGGGGCCAGACAGCTTCACAGGGGACTTTTATCAAACATTCAAGGAAGAATTACAACCTATCACCCTGAGACTATTCCAAAAAATTCAAGTGGAAGGTATACTTCCAGTATCATTTTAGGAAGCCAGCATTACCCTAATACCAAAACCAGATAAAGAAAACGCAATGAAAGAGGATTACAGGCCAATATCCTTCATGAACATAGATGCAAAAATCCTCAACAAAATTCTAGCAAATCGAATCTAGCATTACATCAGAAAGATCGTACCCCATGACCAAGTAGGATTTGTCCCGGGGATGCAAGGAAGTACAATATCTGCAAATCAATAAACGTGATACATTACATTAACAAATTGAGAAATAAAAATTACATAGTCATATCAATTGATGGAGAACAAGCATTTGACAAAACCCAACACCTTTCTTGATAAAAACCCTCAGCAAAATGAAAATACAGGGATCACACCTCTACATAATAAAATCCTTACATGAAAATCCCACAGCCAACATCATACTCAATGGGCAAAAACTAAAACCATTTTACCTAAGAACAGGAAGGAGACAGAGATGCCCACTTTCACCACTCCTGTTCGACATTGTTCTGGAAGTGCTAGCCATAGCAATTACACAAGAAGAAGAAATAAATGTATCCAAATCATAAAAGAAACATAAAACTGTCATTATCTGCAGATGCCATAATACTGTACATAGATAACCCTGAAGACTCCATCAAAAATTATTAGACTTAATAAATATATTTGGCAATGTAGCAGGATACAAAATTAAGCCAAGAAATCTATGGCATTTCTATACACCTATAGTGAACTTCATAAAGAGAGAATAAGAAAACAATCCCACTTACCATTGCACCAAAAAAATTAAGATACCTTGCAATAAACTTAACTAAGGAGGTAAAAGACCTGAACTCAGAGAACTACAGGACACTGAAAAAAGAGATAGAGGAAGACATAAACAGATGGAAGAATATGCCGTACTCATGTATTGGTAGAATCAACATCATTAAAATGTCCATACTACCCAAAGCAATCTATCAATTCAATGGACTCCCCATTAAAATACCAATAGCATATTACACAGACCTAGAACAAACTCTCTAAAAATTCATCTGCAATAAAAAAAAAAAGACCACGAATAGCCACAGCAATCCTGAGAAAGAAGAACAAAGTCGGAGGAATCTCAATACCAGATATCAAGCTGTATTACAAATCCACTGTTCTCAAAACTGCCTGGTACTAGCACAAGAACAGACATATAGACCAATGGAATATTATAGAGAACCCAGAAATTGACCCAAACCACTATGCCCAATTAATATTTGACAAAGGAGGCAAGAACATACAATGGAGTCAAGACAGTCTCTTCAATAAATGGTATTGGGGAAATTAGACAGATACATGCAAAAAAATGAAACTAGACCACCATCTTACATCATACACAATAATAAACTCAAAATGGATAATGGACTTAAACATAAGGCAGGAAACCATAAAAATATTAGAGGAATCCACAGGCATCAAAATCTCAAACATATGCCAAAGCAATATCTTCACTGATACAGCTCCTAGGACAATGGAAACTAAAGAGAAAATAAACAAATGGGACTACATCAAAATAAAAAGTTTCTGTACAGCAAAAGAAACCATCAACAAAACAACAAGAAAGCCCACTGCATGGGAGAACATATTTGCCAATGTTATCTCCAATAAGGATTTAATCTCCAACATTTACAGGGAACTCATACAACTTAACAAAAGGAAGATAAACAACCCAAACCAAAAATGGGCAACGGACCTATATAGAAACATTTTGAAAGAAGACATAAGGAAGACCAAGAGACATGAAAACATGCTCAAAGTCACTAATCATCTGAGAGATGCAAATCATAACGACAATGCGGCATCATCTCACACCTGTCAGAATGGCTATCATCAACAAATCAACAAATGACAAGTGCTGGCGAGGATACTGAGAAAAAGGAACCCTCGTGTACTACTGGTGGGAATGCAGACTGGTGCAGCCACTGTGGAGAACAGTATGGAGTTTCCTCAAAAACCTAAAAGTAGAACTCTCATTTGACCCAGTAATCCCACTTCTAGGGCTATATCCCAAGAAACCAGAAACACTGATCAGACAGGATATATGCACCCCTATGTTCATAGCAGCACAATTTACCATAAATAAGATTTAGAAACAGCCTAAGTGCCCATCAGCTGATGAGTGGATCAAAAAACTGTGGTACATCTACACATTGGAATACTATGCTGATTTAAAAAAGAAGGAATTCTTACGATTTGCAACAGCATGGATGGAACCAGAGAGCATTATGCTAAGAGAAATTAGCCAGTCAGAGAAAGAAAAATATCACATGATCTCACTCATTTATGGAATATAATGAACAACATAAACTGATGAACAAAATGAGATCCAGAGACAGAGAAACATCAATCAAAACATCAAACCTCAGAGGGAAGGTAGGAGATGGTGGGGGTAAGGGGAGAGATCAACCAAAGGACTTGTATGCATGCATATAAGCCTAACCAATGGACAGAGACACCAGGGGCTTGAGGGCATGAGTGGGGGTTGGGGGGCAATGGGGCAATAAGGACACATATGTAATACCTTAATCAATAAAGAAAAAATATTATTATAAAAAATAAATATGAATTTAGAAGGCTTTGGGGCCAGGTGAAAACCTCCCTCTTGGAGAGCCACACTGAAACCTGGTCTTATCCACTTTTAATTCATTTTTAGATACACATCTTGCCCTCAGTAAGCAAGGCAAACTGATAGTAGACAGACCATCTCAAAGGTCAGTAAAGATCAGTAAATATCAGTAAACATTTACCTTGAGGCTATTAGGTCAGGAAATTTCTTTGAGCCATTGCTAACGCAACAGGGAACAATCAATGCATAGCTTTATCCCTGCTAAAGCTCAAGGTTCATCAGCTTTCTGAGTTCCTGAGGCACTCTCATGTATTGACAACTGATGGCCTCTCACATCTCCCCCTTTTTGTTTTCTTAATAAATTTTGAAACATGTACACTGTCTGTAGGGCTTGGGTCCTTTTAAGACTCTTCATTCCACATCTGCAGACTAGAAATAAACACATAAGAACTAAAATGGGACAGACAATAGTTGTTATGCTAAGAGTCAAATGTAAGGATATCCAATGAAAAGGATTGAGTTCTTTCATGTCCTTTTTAAATATCTGCCAGGCATCAAAGGAACTAGTTTGTAGTAGGCTCCTTTCTGGGCTATCAGTTCTTTATGGGTTCCCTTCTCAATCACTGTCCCCTGTGACATGACAGCAATGATATTCGAATTCTGGATGGTGGACAAACGATGGACAATGACAATGCAGGTCCCACCTTCTCTGGCTTTGTCCAGGGAAACCGGCACCATCGCAAAACTAATGACTGCTAGCATGGCAATGCTTCTTTACCATCCCCCAGGTTATCTCTTGACTGTTTCTCCTCTGTCTTGTTCTCCTCCCACTCCTTATCTTCAGCATGTTGCTTGGCGGTACTGCTATCTGTGGCTGAAGTAGTCGATTGTCTGAATCCACAGGTACAGGATGAGGCTTCAGGTGCAAGGTCCTCATTAGACTGGTCAATTCCTCTCTCAGATCCATGTTGAAGTTTAATATTACTTGCAGGAATCCACACTGGCTTGGAGGAGTTTTCTGGAAATACACAAGCATATCCTCTACAAAAGGTTAACAAAGGGACCCTTCCATAAACCAGACTTGGGATCTTTCCATTTAACCAGACCTTTTTCCTTTGGCTTATTCTGACACCAGTGTAATTCCATAGGTGTCTTGCCATCAGCATTCCAAGTGAAAAAATTTAAGTAATTATGGCTTGGTGTAGTCTACTCATAGGAGATTTCACCACTATTCCCCCTTTTTGTTTTTCAAGTTGGGATTGTTACTGCTGATGTTGGCCTTCTATAATTGTCTGTCCTTGGGAATTTTATGGTATTCCCATAATGTGCTGAATTTTCCACTTTTTACAAAATTGCTGGAAATGACAGTTTGTGTATGCAGGTCCATTATCAGTTTTAATCATTTCTGGAAATTCCATGATGGCAAAACCAGCGAGGCAATGATTAATGACCTGTCTTGCCATTTCCCCTGTAGATGCAGTGGCCCATAGGACCTTTGAAAAAGTGTCTACAGAGAATGCAATGCTCCAAGCATCCAAAAGAAGTATAGTGTGTTACATCCATTTGCCAGATATGATCCATTATCAATTCTCTAGGGTTAATTCCTATATTATGCCCTTGAGGCAGATGTAACATGCAAGTGGAATATTCCTTGATAATCTGTTTTTCTTGCTGTTGAGAGATTGAGAATTGTTTAAACAACATTTTGGCAGCCTGATGTAAAAGCTGATGAGATTCTGTGGCCTGTTTTAATAAAGCAACCAATTGATTGGCATATACATTTCCTTTTGTTAAGGGACCAGGTAATATGGCATGAGCCCTGATATGAGTAATATAACCACAGTTTTAGAGGATTGATGCCCCTAGGTGGACTCACTCAATAATAGTAGGAAAGTTTTTATCTTGGAAGATGACTCCAGTGGGACTATTTTTAGTAGGATTAATCTGTCCTAATAAAGGCAATTCAGGCTGTACCCATGCGACTTGGGCTGAGGAAATTGCCTGCTCAATTCTTAGTAACTCCTTCCTAGCTTCATCAATGTTCAGGGTGAGGAAAGATTAGAGTCAGCCCTAAGTATATTGAATAAATTTGTCTTTTCTCCTGTAGAGATTTTTAGATAAGGTCTTAACCAATTAATGTCCCCTAATAATTTTTGAAAGTCATTTAAGGTTTTAAGGTAATCTTTTCATATTTCTGCTTTTTAAGGCCTAATACATTGATTTTTAATTATAGTTCCTAGATATTTGAAGGGCATCTCCCTCTGTTTTTTTCTCCCAGAGCAATCTCTAAGCCACATATAGGGAGTTTCTTTTAAAAACTTTGACTTTCTTTGAAACAGCAACCAACTTGGTTGCTTTTCAGAAAAACAGGGAAGAGAGAGACATGCTGGTCAATACTGCAATGCAACTTCTCAAGTAAAAATAACTTTACTTTTATTTATGGTGTCTGATTAATGGTGGGATTTAATGCTTGCATAATAATTTTTAGTTTACTTTTTAAATAGTACCTGAAGAGATTTTAATTTTTTTTCTTTTTATTAAGCTTAAATTTACTTTAAAACAGCATTCCTTTTGGCTAGTGCTTATTTGCATATGTATGCAAATTTTACTTTTGACTTTGCTAGGACCAATTTCTCATAAAATATTGGCATCTCATATAAGTAAATTTATATGAGACCTCGATTGTTTTGTGAAAAGCTAACTTATTAAGTAATTAAAATATGTATCTTTATTGAATAATTCAAAGTAAGCAAACCTATACATTTGATCTATGAAGTACAGATGCCACTCCACCCCCAGCTAATCCTAAGAGCAGGCTTTCTGAGTCATTATGTATGCTCCTGTCTTAAAATTACGCTGCTGAATATTCTGGTTCTGCTTAAGAAGTATTCAGGCCCTAACTGGTTTGGCTCAGTGGGTAGAGCATTGGCCTGGGGACTGATGGGTCCCGGGTTCGATTCTGGTCAAGGGCATGTACCTTGGTTGCGGGCACATCCCCAGTGGGGGGCGTGCAGGAGGCAGCTGATCGATGTTTCTAACTCTCTATCCCTCTCCCTTCCTCTCTGCAAAAAATCAATAAAAATATATATAAAAAAAGAAGTATTCAGCAACCTTGTCCTGCCCTCCCTTTCCATATTAACCATTTACTCTGTCCTTGGCAGGGGAGATAAGGGTAGTGGCCTAGCCTTTGTTTAAACTTCCCTGAGATTTTATGACCGTTTTACAACTCTTGCAAATAGTTAACCTTAGAACTCATTTTTCTCTTTCAACATGTCTCTTTTCCTTCTCTTTCTTTTAAAATGTATGTCCTGCCTTCTATTATTAAAACCATACAACATTTAAACCTTAATTTTCCAATGATATTTAAAAGTAAACAGCCAGCATTTCTTAGATTGACATTTGTCAACATACTTTTTGTAAATATTCTAAAAACATCAAATAAATTTAAACTGGTTTTTATATTAAAAATTTGGTTCAGACCATAGAATTAATCCTCTTTTTTAATCAGGTCAATAAAATATTATATCCTAGGTTGAAATTTTACCACACGTAGTACACATAAGGACTACAATATATTTTGAACTACTAATTTCTCCAGAGAAAATAAAAGAATTATTTTCTCAAAAATGAATTTCTATACTTTATGCATTTTGTTATCACAATCATATAATTTCTCCTAACTTAATTTGAACTTTAAACTCTTAGAAGCCTCAACTTTTAGGTGTCAAGTTAAATACTTAGCATTTCTCAGATTAGTAATATATTTATGTTTTTAAGGATATATTTCAAATGAAATACAAGACATATTCAATTAATAGATTCAAATCCTCTAGATTTTTCATATGAGGCAAACTCAGATTAATATTTCAGTATTTTTGTCATTTTAAAATACCTATATATTTAATAATTTTTATTATTTAATTCAGCAAACTCCAAAGTTTTAAGTTACCAAAGACTTTGGAAAACTATGTTTAGGCATATGAGGCTGGGGAAAAGGCAAGGGGAAGAGGGAGCAGACCTCTAGCAGCTTGGATTTTAAAACTGCCACATTATTGCTTAGAGATAACATCTAAGGTTACTGCTGTGGCTTCTCTGCCTTTACAGACAGAAGGGCAACTGGCCCTTTCCTCTAACAGAGTACAGTCAGTCTCCTCTTGAGTAACTGGACTTTCATTATTAACATATTTATAATTATTACTGAAAAGCTTTATTACAAATCCCTCATTTTAGTTACATCTATTTATTTATGTTTTAACAACTTTAAGATTTTAAAGCCAATTATTATTATCCAAGGCATTTTCTTTGGCAAATTCTGTAACAGAGATAACTTACTGACTTTCAGTGGCTTTAATGTTAAAGTATTATTTTATTTTATTTTTCTTTATAAAAACAGGAGTGCCACCAGGACTTGTGAGGCAACCTTGGAATGCAGTCTGCTATTATTCAAGAATTACCCATTATTATGGAAACACTAATTTTGTTGCCCTAACCCAGCCTGTATATTTTCCTTGTGTTATTTTTGCCATCTTTTAAAGAAAAACAGTCTGGGGCCTATTCTATAGTATCTGTGAAGAGATGGGGCTTAGGCCAAGAGGCCACCCAAAATCGGGTGGGGCGCCCCTTCTCTTAAGCTAGCCTTTTTCTCTTCACTGGTATAGAAATCCCAGACACATCCCTAAATTGTGAGAAATGTCTCATCTGTCCAAATTTCAAATGAATGGACTGGGAAATAAAAACATGATGAAAATGAGACTTTTAAGAATGTTCCCGAGAGTGGGCATCCATTTTATGGGATCACCAAAAGACCTAGTAATTAATGGGCTGGGCTTTTTTAGTAACCTCCCTTTTTCTAGGGAATTTTCTTAGAACCTGTGTTATCAGTCACATGTACCGCTCATATTCTTTCTCCCCCCACCCCACATTCTGTTTGCTCTGGGGAAATTTAGTAATGACCTGGTCATCTACTGTTTCTTTTCTATTAAGACTAGAGGCCCAACACATGAAATTCATGCGTGGGTATGATCCCTAGGCCTTGCCTGCGATCAGAGCCATCTTCCCAGGCTGCCCGCAGCCAGCTCTGCCCCACACAGCCACCCACCCCCGGTTCCACGTTGGCCTTTGGGCAATCAGAGCCTGCCAGCCAGGGACAGGGACCAAGAGTTGTCAGTGCACCTCATAGTGACTGGTAGAGCAGTTGTTCTGGTCATTCCACCATTAGGGTCAATTTGCATATTACCCTTTAATTATTTAGGATAAATTAAAGGCATACTTAATAGAATAACAATAAACAAATTAAACCAAACAACAGACAGATAAAACAACAATCAACAGACAAGTGCACATAACACATAGACAAGACTTAATAAATCAGAGTTCTTTTCATGGGTCTTTCAGATGTTTTACATTGCCTGGGACTTACAGCCAGAATGCGGCCTAGATCCCAGCCTGCTGTTCACAGATCTTATCCTATTCTGCTCTCCATAGCATTGACTGGCGCCTAAAGTTGTTTTAGCTAAAATCTTCCAGTCCCAAGGCATCATATGGTAATTTTCAGACAAAGCATTAAAGAATCCTTTTGTAAAAGAACTGTTAGCCCCATTTTCTCTAGCTGTTCAGCCTTCCCACACTAGAGGTGGAGGATCTGGGGCCTTAAGTGTTACAGACTTTTGATCCCCAATATGAAGTGGGCATAATACAGTTCAAACAAGATCCCACATAGTTAAAGATGACAAGGGCACTCGTTTTCCTTGAGCCTGTACAAATTAAGTACCTTTGGACATCTTAATTCCTTTATCTTTGATCATGCAAGCTAAAAATTTACAATGATATTTTTGCCATTTACTCAAATTCTTCCCCATTTTAACCTGGATGAATAAAATGTCCCCACCCACTTACAGTTGTGACTCTGAAGCTGGCATGGGCTTTGTGCACAGTGAACTTCCCCACCTTTCCAGTGAATTTCCACTTTTCCCTTTTCACATTGTTTTTTGTTCAGGTGCATCTTCTTCTCCAGATGCCTGTTCGAGGCACCAGAATGCCACAACCTTTTACGGCTAGTGTTCAGGATCTGAAGAAGGGGCCATGCACAAATGAAAATGCTATACAAGAAATATGACTTTAGAAGGCATGGGGGGCCAGGTGGAAACCTCCCTCTTGGAGGGGCACACTGAAACCTGGTCTTATCCACTTTTTATTCAGTTTTAGATACTTATCTTTCCCTCATTAAGCATGGCAAACAGATAGCAGACAGACCATCTCAAAGGTCATTAAAGATCAGTAAACATTTACTTTGACACTATTAGGTCAGGAAATTGCTTTCAGTCATCGCTATCTCAACACAGAACTACCAGTGCATAGCTTTAGCTCTGCTAAAGCTTAAGGTTCATCAGCCTTGCAAGTTCCTTGATGCACTCTCATGATAGTATTGACAATGGATGGCTTCCTGAACCTTTAGTATTATGAAGTGGCCTTCCTTGTCTCTTGTTATGGCCTTCACTTTGAGGCTATTTTCTCAGATATGAGTATTGTTACCCCAGCTTTTTTTTTTTTTCATTTACATTTGTTGGAAAAACATCCCCCCCCCTTGGGTGTTCTTTTTTCCTTTTTTTAAAATAAATCTTTATTGTTCAGATTATTACAGTTGTTCCTCTTTTACCCCCCATAGCTCCCCTCCACCAGGTTCTCACCCCACCCCATGCCCTTACCCCCCAACTGTCTTCATCCATAGGTGTAAGACTTTTGTCCAATCTCTTCCTGCACCCCCACACCCCCTTCCCCCCAGGAATTGTCAGTCTACTCCCTTTATATACCCCTGATTCTATTATATTCACCAGTTTATTCTGTGCATCAGATTTTTTTTATTTACTTGATTTTTAGATTCATTTCTTGATAGATATGTATTTGTTATCACTTTGTTGTTCATAATTTTTATCTTTACTTTTTTCTTCTTCTCCCTCTTCTTAAAGAATACCTTTCAGCATTTCATATAATACTGGTTTGCTGGTGATGAACTCCTTTAGCTTTTTCTTATCTGTGAAGCTCTTTATCTGACCTTCCATTGTGAATGATAGCTTTGCTGGGTAGAGTAATCTTGGTTGTAGGTTCTTGCTATTCATCACTTTGAATATTTCTTGCCACTCCCATCTGGCCTGCATAGTTTCTGCTGAGAAATCAGCTGACAGTTGTATGGGTACTCCCTTGTAGGTAACTAACCGTTTTTCTCTTGCTGCTTTCAAGATTCTCTCTTTGTCTTTTGCTCTTGGCATTTTAATTATGATGTGTCTTGGTGTGGTCCTCTTTTTCCTCTTATTTGGGGTTCTCTGTGCTTCCTGGACTTATAAGTCTATTTCGTTCACCAGGGAGGGGAAGTTTTCTGTCATTATTTCTTCAAATAAGTTTTCAATATCTTGCTCTCTTTCTTCTTCTGACACCCCCATAATTCAGATGTTGGTACACTTGAAGTTGTCCCAGAGGCACCTTACACTATCTTCATATTTTTGGATTCTTTTTACTTTTCCGGTTGGGTGTTTTTTTGCTTCTTCATATTTCAAATCATTGACTTGATTCTTGGGATCCTCTAGTCTGCTGTTGAATCTCTGTATATTTATTCTTTATTTCAGTCAGTGTATGCTTACTTTCTGATTGGTCCTTTTTCATATCCTTGAGGGTCTCACTAAATTTCTCAGAGGTTTCTAGAATATTCTTGAGTAACCTTATAACCGTGGTTTTGAACTCTATATGCAATATTTTGCTTTCATCCATTTATTTCATTTGTGACTTGTTTCTTTGTCTGCATCTTGGCTGCTTCCCTGTGTTTGTTTCTATGTACTGGGTTGCTGCTACATCTCCTTGATTTGAAAGAGTGGCCTTGTGTGGTTGGTGTCCTATAGGGCCCAGTGGCTCAGCCTTCCCAGTCACCTGAGGTGGGCACTTTTGGTGCACCCCTTTGTGGGCTGTTTGCACAGTCTTGTTGTAGTTAACCCTTGATTGCTGTTGGTATGACTGGGAGTAATTGACCTCCAGACCAATTGGCTGTGATGATCAGCTCTGTCTACACTGGAAGATCTGTTGTGAGGGAGGCACCCTTATGGGGCAGGACTTGCTTCAGTGGGGCTTTGGTGCTCACTGAGTCTGCTCCTTGAATGTGTCTATTATGGATGTGAAGAGTTGTAATCTGGTATGGTCTCACTCTGACCACTGGCTCTTGGATCTCCAAGGAGGTGCAAGGTCAGCCACTGTCTGGGGCCGCCCAGCAGGCACTACAGTGACATCTGAAGATTCCTCCTCTTTGTATGGGGTTTGGAAGTGCCCAGATGAGGCCCAGCTTTAAAGCAAGGCCAGCAGGGCCTTGTGCCTTCTTTTGGAAGCTCTGGGGCTCTCTGACCCATCTGTAGTTTGACAGGTTTTAGGTGAAAGGACAGGCCATTCATATGCAAAAGCCAATGTGCACAGCTTGGGTGGGGTTGTAAATTGGGTGGGGCAGAGTCTCTAGGAATCAACATGGCGGAGCAAACAGCAATGGCTTCCAGTCAGCCCTGAACCAGAGAAGTCCCCAGTTCTCCACGTCCTGCACTCCCGTGCAGGAACAATGATCGCTGCGAGCCCCCCTAAGAGAAAGCTGCCCTAGTGTTCCTGTCCTGATGCCAGACAGTCCAATTTCTCCCTGTATGTGCCTGGATATCCCAGAGTCTCATCCGGAAGTGGAGTTCAGAGCAAGTGGGAGCTTGTATCTCCCACCTGATTAAAAAAGCAGCACATCCAGGTGCCAGCACTTTCTGTGTCTCCACACCTCCTACAAGTCTCAGTGCGCCTTCTTCACCTCTCTAGTTGTGGAACTTCCAGTCAGCCAGCCTTCCTGCTGTTCTGGGTGGTATTTGTTCTGCCATATAGTTGTAGTATTGATGTGGTTGTGAGAGGCAGCAAGTACAGGCACTTACCTATGCTGCCATCTTGGTTCTCTTTGCTTGGAAAATATTTTTCCATCCCTTCACTTTTAGTCTCTGTGAGTCCCTTGTTCTGAGGTGTGTCTCCTGTAGACAGAATATATCTGGATCATTCTTTTTTATCATTCAGCCACTCTACATCTTTTGATTGTATCATTTAGTCCATTTACGTTTAAGATTATTATTGACAGGTACTTGTTTGTAGCCATTTCTATTCTTTATGCCTGTGTTCCTTCTTCCCTTTCTATTTTTTCCTTTTACAGTCCCTTTAGCATTTCTTGCATTGCTGGCTTGGTAGTAATAAACTCTCTTAGCCTTTTTTTGTCTTCAAAGCTCCTAATTTCCCTTTAAATTTTGAATGATAACCTTGCTGGATACAGTAGTCTTGGATTCAGTCTCAGGCTTTGCATCACTTTGTATACTTCATTCCATTCCCTTCTAGCCTGATGTGTTTCTGTTGAGAAATCATTTGATAATTTAATGGTAGGTCCTTTGTAGGTAACTCTCTGTCTCTCTCTTATAGCCTTTAAGATTCTCTCTTTGTTTTTAACATTTGCTATTGTAGTTTCAACGTGTTTTGGTGTGGGTATTTTTGGTTTCATCTTGTTTGGGACTCTCTGTGCTTGTGTGACTTTTTTCTTCCCCATATCAGGGAAGTTTTCTGTCATTATTTCTTCAAATACATTCTCTAATCCTAGCTGCTTTTCTTATCCTTTTGGCACCCCTATTATACATATGTTACTTCATTTCACGTTTTCTCAAATTTCCCTTAGGATCTCCTGCTTTCTAATTTTTTCTCCAATTGCTGTTCAGATTGGACTTGTTTCTCTGCCTTATCTTCTAACTCACTAATTTGGTCCTCCAACTCTCCTACTCTACTGTTGAAACTTTCCATTGTGTTTTTTATTGTAGCTATATCACTTCTGAATTCCTCTTGATTCTTACATAGGTTGTTGATTCTCTCATCCATTTGGTTTATGAACTGTATGACCCTTATTCTGAATTCTTTTTCTGACATATTGCATGCTTCTGTTTCATTTAGTTCATTTCGCGGGGGGGGGGGGGGGGGGGCGGTGCTTTTATTTCTTTTGGGTTGTTTCTTTGTCTCCCCATTTTTGCTAGCACCGAACCAGCCGTGGGCAAACTATGGCCCACAGGCCGGATCCGGCTGTTCTATCCGGTTCTCTTGCTCTCCCCTCCGCTCCTTTACTTTGAATTTATATTAGTTCACACAAACACTCCATCCATGCGTTTGTTCCGGCCCTCCGGTCCAGTTTAAGAACCCATTGTGGCCCTCTAGTCATAAAGTTTGCCCACCCCTGGACTGATTTGCTCAGGGCCTGAGCTGTGGCAGCAGGCTTGACAGGAGTATCACACACCCTGAGAGTCATGGGATATCTCAGTTGTTGAGATGCATGGCCCCTGTGAGTCAGTGGGAGCCCTGCATGTCCTGAGAATCACAGGTGTGCTCAGGGACCAGGTGTTGCTGCCACTTTGGATCAGGAGGTGGCACGTGTGTGTGCTTGCACACTGAGAGTAAGAGTCTCTGGTGAGCTCAGGGGCCAGGTGTTGCAGCCACTGCAGGTCCGCAGGAGCCCCACATGCATGCCAAGAGTCATAGTCACCGGCATGCTTGGGGCCTGGGTGGCATGGGCACTGGGAGCCCTGCATGAATGCTGAGAGTCACAGGCGAGCCTATGTTGTGTGGGACCTGTGCCACTGCAGTGGGTCAGTTTGAGGGGAATGGGCTCTGGGACTCACTGGAGCCTGAGTCTGAGATGGCTTGAGTTTTGGTGTCCATGGGTCTGCAGCTGTGGTAGTAGGTCTTTGTCCAGAGTGGCTGTAGGGTCCCAGTTTGCATCTGGGGCCAGTTTGGGTGGTTGTGAGGCTGGGCTCCTAGTCCCAGCAGCTCTGCCCTTCAATATTGCATGGTTTTTGCACCACCATCAGCCTCCTGGAAATTCTTGCAGCGGTAGCAGGTACTCCCTGTCTAAGAGAGCCCAGTCCACCAGATCCCAAAAGGCTTGAAGGATCTTACTGTCACACACACACACACCACACATCCACACACTCCTCTTTCACTCCCTCACTCTCTCACACTCTCTTCCTCACTGCTGCCCTGCAGGTCACCATCTTGCTCTCTCTATATAAATTCTTTTTTTTCTCCAGTTATGAGAGTGCAGAGAGAGCAATTAATTCTTCCCAAGGGCTTTGGAATAAACTTCACACAGAAGGTAATGTAAGAAGGATAAATAGGATATTTTTCAGGCAGCAAATGATAAATAGTGACATTCCAAGAAGAGAGAAAAGTATATGAAACAATTTAAAGTATGTAAGATTATGCTGTATTCAAGAAATAGGGAGTGGATGGGTGAGTATAGAGGACTGTGTATATGGGAGTAAAGGTGGAAGTTAAACCCATGATAAATTAGGTTCATACTATGAATATCCTTGAGTGCAATTATCAATAATCCAATAGTGTTAATCCAATAGGAAAGCTGCTGCTGATTTGTAAACTAGAAAGTAACAGAATCACATCTGTATTTTAGGACAAAACTTTTGGCTACAGTGTAAAGATTATATTTGAGTAGAGCATCCTGGGGACAGAGAGGCTTGTTGTAGAAATCTAAACAGAAGAGAATGAGAAGGGTAATGAACAAACAAATATGGGAGGTACTTTTGGGGAAAAGTAATATCAAGTTAACCATGCTGCTCTCTCAGGGCAAGAACAAATCCTTATACTTTTTTTCTGTTTCCCACAATGCCCAATACTCTACTGGGATCACAACAGATACAGGATACATTAATCTCCAAAAGTTGAAGACTCAGGAAGTTTGGCTCTATGAAGCCTTCTATGTTAACTTTCTTTGAGGTCCTACAGAATAGAGTATGGGGGAGGCCACACAGAAATGCTTCAAGTGAGTCAAGAAGTCTGGTTTGGACGATTTTAAGATCTTTTTTCTCTTGAGAAAGAAGTGATTTAGTAGTCTCTACCAAATTTGTAGGGTTAGGCTTTGTAAAAGGCTTGCAAAATTCTCCTGGGAAATGTTTGTGCATCTTTCTATTAGAAATCTTATTTCATGGACTATATTATCTGTTTTACTTTTATCAAAAATTAAATCATAATGTTTATTTTATTTAACTACTCCCCATTCTAGCCTAATAGAAGAACCCTCTCCATAGCATCCCTGATAAGTGTTATCCAGGCCACCATCTACCTAAAATTCCCCAAGGATGGAATATCTGCTCTTTCCAAAGTATATATATTCAGAACCTAAGGGCAGAGTTTAATTATTTTATAACCATATACTAATTTTCCAAAGCTAAGACAACTATTTTGAGGATGCAAAAGTTTTTTTGGCACCTATCAACCCCTTACCTTCCACTTTAATAGCACTCTGTTTATATGTTAGTAGCAAAGAACAAACATATTTAAAGCATACATTATTTTGGGAATACTTACTGAACTCTTACTATGTGCATGGTATTGCTGTGGCTGGACAGGAAGGAGAGAAAGGTGGCAGAATGGGTATAAAGAGGAAAATTATATACAGGCATTACCCTCCAGGATTTTAACATCTAGTGGGACTAGATCCCTGGTTCCAAATACAGCACAAGCCATTGATACCAAAGGTCATTTACAAAGGTAGGTATAATTAGGAACATGGCTAAATCTCCTAGGAAGGGACAAACCAACTTTTTCCAATAAATCTTCTAAATTTATCTAGTGATGAAAAGTGTTTATCTCTTGCTTTCAGTTTTAGTTGGTATATAACCACCTACTTTATGGGTGGCTTGCAGATTGTCATAGTGAATCATGGCCTCAAATGCCACCATTGCTTGGGCACAATATTCATGATTACTTCCCAATAGAGAAACTGGATTGTAAAATGCTTCCTTAAGGATTCAAGTATTTGTTGCTGATGTTCAAACTAAGAACTACCTAAAACTATTACCCCATCCCTGCTCAGACCTCAAAGGTCTCTAGTATTGCAGAAGGGGCAAAAGAGCACTATACCATGAAGTTTCTGTTTGTGACCTTTCAAAGTCCAAAAGACCTTATTACCAAGAGTATCCCATCCTGCCTTTCATCATCTGTATTGTTATTCCCTCCCAAATAACTGCTTCTTTGATTTGGAAATCATTTTCCTTATAACTCTCTCAGAAAAAAAATCCAAAGTGTTGTGGTGAGGCTTTCCAATTTGACTAAAAAGAGTATGTCAGAAACCTATTTGTAAGAACCATGAATTCCATATGAACAGAATAAATGAAATAGAATTTAAATTTATCTTAATGATTCAAGCTTACCATTATAAGCATGAATTGATGTACTATGGTGTGTTATTATCAGATATAATTAAGGTGTATAGGTAATTTAGCCCCTAAGCTAACTGATTTCAAATTAGTATCCTTAAATGATTCTCTCCACTTTTATTTCCTCACTGAAAGCAATCCTGTCTTGTTGCTGCCAGCTTGCTTGACTCTAGATGAAATGACTGCTTTCTGTTCCATAATGGATTAACCAGTTATCTTATTCTTCTCCACAATAGTTAACAAGTTATCCCATTACTTAATTGAGCTAAAAATTAATAGATATAAGCAGTTTAATAGCTTTTATGGATATACCAGCTTTAAATGAACCTAATATTCTCTCCAAACAATGTGCTCAGCCTGTATATTCTCTGAAAATACACTAAGTTCCATGTGCTTAACACCCCTTATATTTTCCTTGAAATCTTTGTATGCAGGAATATATAGATAGCCCAGTGAAAAATTCTAGAATTTTGTAAATTCAAGTTCACCTAATCCACATTCTTACAGACTTCAGTGAAACCTCTTTTATTTCTGAACTAGAGGCCCAATGCATGAAATTCTTGCACTTGGGGGGGCGGTCCCTCAGCCTGTCCTGTGCCCTCTTGCAGTTTGGGACCCCTGGAGGGGATGTCTGACTGACGGCTTAGTGGGCCTAAGCCGTCAGTCAGACATCCTTAGCATTGCCACGGAGGCGGGAGAGGCTCCCACCACTGCCAATGTGATCGCCAGCCATGAGTCCGGCCTCTGGCTGAGTGGCACTCCCACTGTGGGAGCACACTGACCACCAGGGAGCAGCTCCTGCGTTGAGTGTCTGCCCCCTGGTGGTCAGCATGCATCATAGTGACTGGTCATTCCACCATTCAGTCATTTACATATTAGCCTTTTATTATGTATGATATGCTGTAGATAAGGCCCCCTAGAACCATAAGAAATGCAAAAAATTCACTGTTAACTCATTCTCAAATTGCCCCCATTTAAAATCAAATTGCCCCCCCCATGGGGCGTGTGCTACATCTTGGGAACCAGTGGGCTTGACACTTTTCCTCTCTGAGCTTCATTTATGAATACATATGTATATACCATGGGAATTGTAATCTCTTCTCTGCCTACCTCACTGGGTTGTCATGAGGAGGTTCTGAGCTAATAAACCTAGAAATGCTTCATCAAGTACGTGATGTCTAAACAGGAAGGGATTGTTATTTTTAAGCTCATGGGTACCCTCGCAGGTAGCAGATGCTGATTAGGGGAGGAGGACATGATTGTTTCCTGGGACTGCAGCTATGGAAGCTTTGCAGAGGGTTCCACAGGCCTCAGAGGGGCGGGCTCTGGCCAGCAGCCCTGTAGTGGTGGTGGTCCCTGAAGGTGCTGGCGGGGGGCAGGGAGTTAGGGGGGCACCAGGGGGGCTGTGATGCCGAAGGGGAAATAACTGTCAAACTTTCCCGCTTGGTACCATTCTTTAAATTGTACATGGCTGTTTCCCAGCTGTACCTGCTCAGGGCAGGGTTCCAATCTCCTGGATCGAGGTCAGGGCTGGGCTAGGGCGGAGCCAGGCGGGCTAGGAGGGCAGGTTAAGTGGCATCTCCAGTGAGGTTCAGAGTGCTTCCTCTGCGGAGATGGTGGGAGGGGGGAAGGATCTGAACCTGGAGGGCTGCTCAGGCCTGCCTCCACCCGGGTCTGGAGTTGCAGGGAGGAGAAGCGTGCCGGCCCCAGCAGAGGGGGCCCAGCAGCAGCAGGCCATGGGCCCTGGGTGCTTCGGGGGCGCTGACAGGTAGTTGCCAGTATGCTATTGTTGTGGGCGCCCCTGGTGGGAATGGCGGGGGAAGAGATCGGGAGTCGGAGGTGTGGGCTGCAGCTACTCCCGAGGCTGGGTCTTCTCCCTGTCTGGTCAGCCTCCCCGTCCCCCCCACCCAGGGTTTGGGGGCTGGGGTAGGGTGTTCATCCATCCCCCAGGGGTGTCGGGGCTGGGGTAGGATGTCCATGCAGGGAGGTTGGAAGACCTCCCTGTGGCCCTTCCTCTTCCTTCTTTGCAGTCTGGGCTACTGTCAGACACTGTCCTCAGAACCCCAGGAACTTGGCTCTGGCTGCCCACCCCCTGCTGTGTGCGCATCAATATGCAAATTGATCATTAAGGGGACACCGTCATGGACAAATTAGCATACTACCTCTTTATATGTATAGATTACGAGGTCCCAACTTTTTACACTATCCTTCTTTAATCTCTTATATGATATAATATTATTATATATTTTGAAACTGGTATATTTTTTCACCTTCTTCCCTTCCCACACTTTTTTTTCATTTTCAGGATCACTGCATAATTCCTCATGCACAGTGATAAGGCATCTGGGCAATGCTTCTCTGTATTGCACACTGCAAAGAATATCAGTGTCCTTCATTTGTAACTTAGTAGATGCCATCTTGCATCTTTTATTATTGTATCATCAATAGCAGCCAATATTGAATATTTAATAGGTGAGGGACACAGAAATAAATAAATATTTATTTTTCAGGACATTGCTAATTTCATATAGTCTACCTAAATTTTTAGATAATGTGCTTGAATTTTTGTTTGGAAAATATGTTCACCATAAGTACAAAGCATACATGAAAAATATCACACAGTAGCCCTAGCCAGTTTTGCTCAGTGGCTAGAGCATTGGCCTGCAGACTGAAGGGTCCCAGGTTTTATTCTGATCAAGGACACATGCCCAGGTTGTGGGCTGGATCCCAAGTAGAGGGCATGCAGGAGGCAGCCAATCAATGATGTTTCTATCTCTCTCTCCCTCTCCCTTCCTCTCTGAAATCAATAAAATATATTTTTAAAAGTATCACACAGTAAATAATTAGATTAGAACAATTCAGTGCTAGAGTGAAAATTAACTTAAATAAGGGTTGTAGGTGTTCAAAAGAAAGACAGACCAATGTGGTCTAAAGCAACTAGAAGGGCTTCACAGTGGAGAGATTGAATGGGACCACTGAGAGATGGGTCATATTTGCATACAGTGGTTATGGAAATATGGATGAGAGTCACCATCAGAGCAGATTAAGGGGCCCATTGACAAAATGTAAAATTCTGCTTAGCAGCATATTCCCATGTCAACCAACTCCTTGACATCTGTACTAGACTGTGTGATCAATTGTCAGAAGACTTGACCCAGCCACTCAGGTTTCTCTCTTGCTCCCATATCCCATCTTGCCATCTCATTACCTGGCCTCAACCCTTGGGCTCCAATTCTTTAAGCCAATCATAGGCTGATCAAATCAGTTTAGTTATCTAGATAGATTAGAAAATGTTAAACCTGAGATAAAAAATTGCAATCAGTGATTTGATATGACTTTCGCATCAAAGGTTAGATTAATTCAACTTTGTTTTTCTTCATCTCCAAATTGGTTTGGAGTGGTTACATACATATAACCCACAACAGACAATGCTGACAAACCAACATGGAGATAATCTGAAAATAGTAAATGAAAAGAAGATAAATTTGTCCAGAAACCAAATAAGTAGAATGTTAAAAAATTATACCATGTGTAGACCCAGACCCATTACTTGGGAAGCAAATAAGGACAAGCAAGAAGGTTTTATTTTTAGACTAATTGAGGTTGGTAAAAGTTATTACATGTTTTTAGTGGCCTATTGGTTTCTTAACATCCTAGTGCCTCTTAAAATGAGCATTTCCAAAGCCCTAGATCGCCAAACAGTTGGTAAAAATTCAGAAAACCAGCTATAGAAATAAGGTAGTAGTGTTATTACTAGCATTATGATTACTATCTTGACATATAAACAGATAAGTAGAATTGTTAAAGCAAATGTTACAATCCAGAGATGGCATAGTGATAGCCAGTTAGCATCCTGAAGGTCTCCTATATATTTCAGGCATCTTGCTAGTTGCACATATGTTGTAGGATTGTGAACAATTTCTAGGAATGACATAAATATTATATGCATTACCTAGGAATTGTTTTCAATTCCTGATTTAACATTCTGCCTGTAACATAAATACTAAACACAGGGAACTTCATCATACACTGGCATCAAATCAGAAGGTAATGCCCATCAGCAGATGAGTGGATAAGAAAGCTGTGATACATCTATACAATAGAATACTATATGGCAGTAAAAAGAAGGAACTCTTACCATTTGCAACAGCATGGAAGGACCTGGAGAGTATTATGCTAAGCAAAATAAGCCAGTCAGACAAAGATAAGTATCACATGATCTCACTCATATGTGGAATCTAATGAACAAAATAAATTTATGAAGAAAATAGATTCAGAGACATAGAAGGATGGAACAGACTGAAGAATTTCAGAGGGAAGGCTGGGGTGGAGGTGGATGGGTGGGGAGAGATTAACTGCAGAACTTATATGCATATATGCATAGCCCATGGACACAGACAATAGTGTGGTGAAGGCCTAGGAAGAACAGGTGTGGGGTAGAGGGGGGTCAATGGAAAAAAAACACAAAGGGGAAATCTGTAATACTTTCAACAATAAAGATAAATTTTAAAAAAGAAGGTAGTATTTCTGCAGGCCTTTCATATAACCAGAAGATTGATTTGCATATTAAAAATGTAACATAACATAATTAATGACCAAATAACTATTTATACATTTGCAGAAGAATATGTATTAATTGACTAAAAGAACCTAAATGCAAAAAAAAATTGACTCAGTACTTTTAAAAGTAAGCAAATGTATTATTACCTACTGAGTTGTACAACTTTAAGTCCAAGCATATTATGGGTACATATAAAAACCTGTCTTTTAATTCAGGTTTTCTTTTTTACATCACTTTTTTTAAACAAACTGCAAATTTAATATTTATCTTAAGAACATACTAGAACTTATATATCCAAATGCATGCTATACTTTTCAAAGTAGTCCCCATGGAAATATATATCCTATATAATAAGAGGCTAATATGCAAATTGTCCCCTCAGGAGTTTGACCATTTGCTATGACATGAGCTGACCACCAGGAGGTGGCGCAGAATGAAGGAAGGCCCAAGCTAGCAGCTGGAAGGCCCTGGTCAGCCCTGATTGCCAGCCAGGCCTAGGGACCCTACCCGTGCATGAATTTCATGCACTGGGCCTCTAGTATATATATGTATATATATGTATGTATTTAATATATATGTATTCTTATTATGCTGCTATTTCTCAGAATATTTTTGAAATGCTGCTTTTGAAACTTCCTTCAGAGCCAGTTTATGAATTATACAATTAAAAGTTACGTTACTTTCTGGTATTTCAAAGGTATCATATACAATATACACCAGCTATAATTTACATAAATCATATTAACCTAATAAATCAAAATACAATCATATTATTATTAAAGCCCTTTCTCAAACCACCCTTTGAGACTTTTCTCAGGCTAGATTCAAGACCATCTCTTCCCTCTTCACCCAACCCTCTCTGCCAGAAGATGCACCAGGTTGAAAAGTGTTGATCATCATTTGTTTCAAAAAGATAGATTGAACTTACCCCAATAAAATTTCTTAGAATACTACATTTGGCCAAACTAGGCAGCTAGATTATAAGATTCATGACAGTAGGCACTTTGGTTCACTGCTGTGTTCCTAGTGGCTAGAACAATGTCTGACACATTATAGTTGCTCAATAAATATTTGTTGAATGAATGGATGCATTTATGAAATTCCTTTAAGAGTTCTTATGGATGAATATAGATAGACAAATATGAATACCAAGGTGATGGCTATATTATAAATAAAAGCATGCTTCTATCTGACAATGAGGCTAAAGGATCACTGTTTGGCAGTGGTTAACAAAGATTCTGGTAGTGGTTATAGCATGTCTTGAGGTTAGGAGCCAGTTTGCTTAGTGTGACTTTAGAGGCTGACACCATGCTCCTTGTGGAGCAGTTTACATGACCATATTCCATTTATAAAAGAGACCTCTAGTACTGGCCATGTGGTTTGCAAATAAGTGCCATGGAGTTTTATTTTCAATGGTAGTTATTGAAACCTGTTGATCTAAAGTGGCTTAGGCTAGGTCACATATGAATCTAATGAAGAATGGATAAGGTTGGGTCTGAGATCAGAGAAACACAATGCCAGGTTCCTGCACTGCTGTGGAATTTACACTATCCCAAGCTAAAATTAGCTCTGCAATCTTCCTCCTTGATACTACCACTTTCCACTAAACTAGAAAATCCCAACCTTGAGGCCTTCTTCAACTCATCAACTAATTTGGGAAAAAAACTTTATTGCTTGTCGTAGTAGTAGTAGTAGTAGTAGTAGTAGTAGTAGTAGTAGTAATGGTTGTATAGTCTAAGAAGTAGTAGAACAAGAAGTGGAAGTAAAATACAATTAGTAGTAATGCTAACAATGTCATTTAGCACTTATTGTGTGATTAATACATTATATGCATTATGCAACCTCTTTACATGTGATATCTTTTTTAGTCTTCTTCACAAATCTATCAAGTAAGCAATGCATTGCCCCCATTTTACAGATGAGGAAACTGAGGCTCAGAGCTAGTCACTCAGCTAGTCCGAGGTCTAAGCCCTTGACTGCCTAACTCTGAAGTTGAGGCACTGAAGCACAAAAGAATGCTGCCTCTTCATATCTGGTATTGAGATCCCTCCTACATTGTTCTTCTTTCTCAGGATTGCTGTGGCTATTCAGGGTCTTTTTTCATTCCATATAAAATTTTAGAGTTTGTTCTAGATCTGTGAAATATGCCATTGGTATTTTAATGGGGATTGCATTGAATATATAGATTTCTTTGGGTAGTATGGACATTTTAATGATGTTGATTCTGCCAATCCATGAACAGAGTATATTCTTCCATTTGTTTAAGTCTTCCTCTATCACTGTGGAAAACAGTATGGAGTTTTCTCAAAAAAATTAAAAATGGAATTTCTATTTGACCCAGTAATTCCACTTCTAGAAATATATCTCAAGAAATCAGAAAAACCATTCAGAAAGGATATGTGCATCCCTATGTTCATAGCATCACAATTTACAATAGCTAATATTTGGAAACAGCCTAAGTGCTCATCAGCAGATGAGTGGATCAAAAACTGTGGTACATCTACACAATGGAACACTATGCTGCTTTAAAAAAGAAAGAACTCTTACCATTTGCAACAGAATGGATGGACATGGAGAGCACTATGCTAAGCGAAATAATCCAGTTAGAGAAAGACAAATATCACATGATCTCACTCATTTGTGGAATATAATTAACAACATAAACTGATGAACAAAAAGGATCCAGAGAAATAGAAGCTTCAAACAGACCATCATACCTCAGAGGGAAGGCAAGGGTGGAGGTGGGGGATAATAGATCAACCAAAAGGTCTTGTATAACCAATGGACACAGACATTCGAGGGAGTGAGAGCATGTGCTGGGGGGTGGGAGTGGCTGGGGAGAGGTCAATGGGGGAAAAAGGAGACATATGTAATACTTTAATTAATAAAGGGTAAAAAAAATAATGCTGCTTCCTTAGCACTGTTCTCTGTTATTTGACCCATAGTTCCCCTACCCATAATAAAGCTACAAGAAAAATCTGAAGAGCCACTGTAATTGAAATCTTGAAGTGATTCAATTCTACTTTTAGCATTAAATAATCATGGCTGCAAAGCAACATAATCCTAGAGACTGAACATCTGTGTTAAGACCTCAATGACTATATTTTTTTGGAATATCCCCTTAGAAATGTTTTTTGAACCTTTCTTCAAACAATGTGAGGTCTGGGCATACTTTGATGTCTTTCTCAATTGATTATGTGCCAAGTGTGACATGATCCTTCTGCAGGTGGAAGCATTATACATGCCTAGGATACTTGGCAAGCCCTCTACAGTTTCCCCTAGCAAGTGCACTGAGGAAATGGCAGCCCTGGGGTGACTGGAATGAGATGACTGATTGGCTAGGTCACACCAGAACCTCCATTGAGGAAACAGCCTTTGCCTGACAGGACATTTGTGTTTTTCTAACCATTCCTTTGCCTTCTACCTGGATATTTTCTGGTTTGGGGGACAGATTCCAGAGACACCCAATGAACTTCTTGTGCCTTGTAGCTTAAAAGTTTTAGGAACTCCTAGCCTAAAAAACTAGCCCAGAGTTGCTTTGGCTTTACTTTCCTGCTACAAGCCACCTGAATTCTACCTGCTATACCATAAAACCATTTGGAAACTGACTAACGTCATTGGCAGGTGCCTCAGTGCACATAACTGGAAGGGATCACAATTCCAGACAGTTTTATAGCTTTGGCAGGATATATATAGACTTAATGTCACCTCTTGGCCTGTGTATGTGGGAGATGGCTGCAGAGCCCATCAGCAAATCTGCCATGTGGCCAAGTACATGTGAGTGATGGAAATAGGACTGTAGCAAGAGGCCAAGGTTGGTAATTAGGGAGGTTACACTAAAACCTGAGGAGAATCCCTGAATCTCCAACATCTGTGAGATGGATCAGATGAAGCTTCAGGGCAAAACGCAACAAAAAAGCATCCAGCTGATATAGGCATATAAGGAAAGAAGCAAGACCAAATCTTACATTGTGGCCAAGGGAAAAGTTATAGATGCCCAGTATGCTTTAACATCCAAATTAAGAGATAAAAATACAATAGGAGTATTTCAGAGTTAGACACAAGTCTATTTATGGCATCATCTTTCCTTAGTCCATCATGAACTCCTGAAATTTCCACCAACTATTCCAAAAAGTCGTGCAAACTGATGCTATTCTATCTCTTCACCTTTCAGTGCAAAATTCACTTGCTCCACTAAAAACGGAGAATATCACCTTCCCATAAACTTCTAACACCACTTGTAGGAAAAGAAACTAAGAAGTTGATAAAGTTTAGAAGGAATGGACCAGATAAGAGGTTATTGCAATATTTTAAATGAGAAGCTATGAAGGCCTAAATGAGGGTGATGGTAGTGAGTATATAAAGGAATTGCCGGTTGTAAGAAAGATTATAAATAGCTACATGTTTGGGGAACTGACTTGACTTAGCAGGGCTATGGAAGAATCAGAGATACTTTCAAGGTTATTAGTTTTAGTGATTGGGAAGGTAAAAATGGTGGTGCCAGTAATTGGAACAGTAAATTCACAAGAAAAAAAATTTCTTAGAGCAAAGAAAATGAGTTTGAAGTACCATATGGAGAGACAGAATAGGCAATTTGAAATTCCAGTCTGGTATTCAGGAAAATTTTAAGGAGGAGATAAAAATTCAGGCAGGTATCACTTGCCTGCTCCTTCACCTAAGTCTAAACCTTCTGAGTCCCAATCCCTACAAGCAGAGGCCCTAAACAAAGGATATTTGAAACTTTTCTTCTTCCCTCTTGCTTTTCACTGCTATTCTTCCCCACTCTGCCCTCTAATTATCTCCAGAAATGGAGAGCAGAGAAACCTAGTTAGCCTCTTTGTCTATGCAAAGCATTCACTGTAAGTGTCTAGTTTAAAGAATGTTTTTCTTGTTGTTGTTGTTTTGATTTTTTTTGTTTTTTGTGGGGGTTATTTTTGCATAGGACTTCACATTTTATTAATAATTTCTTTCTGGAGAAACCAAGATGGCGGCATACGTAAACACCTAAACTGCTGCCTCGCACAACAATTTCAAAGCTACAACTAAAAGACAGAACGGACACTATCCAGAACCACAGGAAAGCTGGCTGAGTGAAAATTCTACAACTAGAAGGAAAGAGAAAAGCTCACAGAGAATTGGAGGTACGGCAAAGGGTCTTTGTGCGTGCAGAGAGGAAGGGCGGCTGAGAGCCTGGCTGACTTTCTCTGGCGGAAGGGGGAAGGAAGCCCCAGACCGCACTGAACCCCAGTTCTGACTGCACTGAACCCCAGTTCCAGGCGAGCCCCTGGGGACCCACGCTCTTGTGGGGGGAGTCTGGACTCTCGGGCGGAGACTCGGGAGCCGGGGAAGGTGGAGGACTGAAAGCGCACGTGCGCCAGTGCGCACAAAGGCTGCGGAGGTTGCCACAGGCTTTCCCTAGTGGAAGGGAGTCAGAGGCTCCTGAATGCACGGAGCCCCAGTTCTGACTGCAGTGAACCCCAGTTCCAGGCGAGCCCCTGGGGACCCACGCTCTTGTGGGGGGAGTCTGGACTCTCGGGCGGAGACTCGGGAGCCGGGGAAGGTGGAGGACTGAAAGTGCACGCGCGCCAGTGCGCACAAAGGCTGCGGAAGTTGCCACAGGCTTTCCCTAGTGGAAGGGAGTCAGAGGCTCCTGACTGCACTGAGCCCCAGTTCTGACTGCAGTGAACCCCAGTTCCAGGCGAGCCCCTGGGGACCCACGCTCTTGTGGGGGGAGTCTGGACTCTTGGGCGGAGACTCGGGAGCTGGGAAGGCAGAGGTCTGAAGGCATGCATGTGCGCGCAAGGGCAAGGCTGACGGGAAGCCAAGACTGAGACTCCACCCCATCCAAGCTGAGCACAGAGGCTATTGCAACTTGGCAAGTCTAATCCTATAAGGCTGTCTCCAGCACTGAACTTCTCCCAGCATAGACACAGCTGATCCTTACAGCCAACTGGCCTGGAGGTCAATTCTTCTCAGTGATACCAACAACAATCAAGACTTAATTACAACAAGGCTGTACACACAGTCCACAAAGGGGTGCACCAAGAGTGTCCACCTCAGGTTAACTGGGGAGGCAGACCCACTGGACCATATTGGAAACCTAGCACACAAATCTACCTTACCAACTCAGGGAAGCAGTGAAAATGCGGCGTCAAAGAATCAGATCACAAACGAAAGAAATGGAGGAAAACAAACGACTGGATATAGAATTCAAAACCACGGTTATAAGACTTTTTAAGAATATCCTAGAAAAGGCCGATAAATATAACGAGACCCTCGAAGATATGAAAAAGGACCAACTAAAAATTAACATACACCGACTGAAATAAAAAATATTATACAGAGACCCAAAAACAGACAAGAGGAACACAAAAATCAAGTCAAAGAATTGAATTACAAAGAAGCAAAAAACACTCAACCGAAAAAGCAAAAAGCAAAAAAAAAAATCCAAAAAGTTGAAGATAATGTAAGAAGACTCTGGGACAACTTCAAGCGTACCAACATCAGAATTATGGGGGTGCCAGAAGAATAGAGAGAGCAAGATACTGAAAACCTATTTGAAGAAATAATGACCGAAAACTTCCCCCACCTGGTGAAAGAAATAGACTTACAAGTCCAGGAAGCCCACAGAACCCCAAAAAAAAGGAATCCAAAGAGGACCACACCAAGACACATCATAATTAAAATGCCAAGAGCAAAAGACAAAGAGAGAATATTAAAAGCAGCAAGAGAAAAACAGTTAGTTAACTACAAGGGAGCACCCATACGACTGTCAGCTGACTTTTCAACAGAAACTATGCAGGCCAGACGGGAGTGGCAAGAAATTTTCAATGTGATGAATAGCAAGAACCTACAACCAAGATTACTCTACCCAGCAAAGCTATCATTCAGAATTGAAGGGCAGATAAAGAGTTTCACAGACAAGAAAAAGCTAAAGGAGTTCATCACCACCAAACCAGTATTATATGAAATGCTGAAAGGTATTCTTAAAGAAGAGGAAGAAGAAAAAAGTAAAGATAAAAATTATGAACAACAAATACATATCTATCAACAAGTGAACCTAATAATCAAGTGAATTAAAAACCTGAGGGACAGAATAATCTGGTGAGTATAATAGAATCAGGGGCATAGAAAGGGAGTGGACTGATAATTCTCAGGGGGAAAGGGGTATGGGGGTTCATGAAGAGATGACAAAAATCATACACCTATGGATGAGGACAGTGGGGGGAGGTAAGGGCAGAAGGTGGGGTGGGAAATGGGTGGAGGGGAGCTATGGGGGGAAAAAGGAGAAATAATTGTAATAATCTGAATAAAGATTTATTTAAAAATAATAATAATAATAATAATTTCTTTCTTGGGAGACTCATGCTCCAAATACATGTCACTTGCGATTAATAAGTGATCCAAGAAGATAACATTTGTAGAAAATTTCAACTGCTTTAAAAGTTATTTATGCCAATAAAAATACTATGCCTGACAAAACACTACAAAGTAATGATCAAGTGAGTGCTACAGAGTTATGGTGACCATATTTTCTGAAGCAAAAATTTGGCATTAGTTTCTGATTTTTTAAAAAATGATGTTCTGAAGTACTCTATGGTTAAATAATACAATTTAGGAAATGCCACTGGAATGGTGAAACATTTTTCATTTTTAGGAAATTTGGATTGTTTCTAAGGATAATACAAAAATCCTTTTCCTGGGAAATCTGGGAAGTACATGGGTGTATTGCTAATAACACAATGCAAACTTAATGTTTTTGTACTCTAAAAATTTTGTTTTTTATTCCGTAACTTTCAGGTTGGGATGCCTGACAGTCTTGGTATTTTCCCCCTCTCTAAAAAACTTTGAAAACCCAAAAGTATTGAAGGTCAGAGGGAGAAGTTACCTTAGAGATCAATTAACCAACCACTTTTTTAATATAAAGAAACTTAGGGTCAGAAATAAGAAATTAGTTGCCCAAGGTTGCATATCAAGTCAACAACAGAACTGGGACTAGAATCTGAGGATTTTCACCTCCAGAACATTTTTTTTTAATTTGTTTTTATTTCTTTTTAAATTGGAATTGAGGTACAGTATAGTTTCAGGTGCACAACCCAGTGATTGGACATTTATATAACTTACAAAGTGATCATGCTGATAAATCTAGTACCATCTAACAACATACATGGTTATTATAATACTAGAGGCCCCTTGCACGATATTCGTGCAAGAATGAGCCCCTGGCTTCACTCCCAGCCATCCGGGACCCAGCAAGTCCCCGCTCCCCACCCCAGCCACCCGGGAGCCAGCAAGTCCCCGCTCCCCAGCCCCCCAGGAGCCTGCACGTCCTCACTCCCAGGCCGCCCAGAGCCCGCATGTCCCCGCTCCTACCGGGAGCCAGCAAGTCCTCGCTTCTGTCTGGAGCACCACTCCAGTAGCTCCCTCCACCGCCCTGCTTCCCCTCATAGCAGGCTTCACACCGCTCTGTGCCTGCATATGCAAATTAACCTTCATCTTTGTTGGGTTAATTTGCATACTCACTCTGATTGGCTGTGGGTGTAGCAGAGTGATGGTTAATTTGCATGTTTCTCTTTTATTAGGTAAGACTAGAGGCCCGGTGCACACAATTTGTGCATGGGGGGGTGTCCCTCAGCCCAACCTGCACCCTCTCCAATCTGGGACCCCTCTCATAATCCAGGACTGCTGGCTCCCAACCGCTCACCTACCTGCCTGCCTGATTGCCTCTGCTTCTGCTGCCAGCCTGATCACCCCCTAACCAATCCCCTGCCAGCCTAATTGATGCCGAACTGCTCCCCTGCCCACCCAATTGCCCCTAACTGCCCTCCCCTGCTGGCCTGGGTCCCCCCCAACTGTCCTCCCCTGCAGATCTGGTTCCCCCCAACTGCCTTCCCTTGCAGGCCTGGTTCCCCCCAACTGCCCTCCCCTGCAGACCTGGGTCCCCCCAATTGCCCTCCCCTGCAGGCCATCTTGTGGCAGCCATCTTGTGTCCACATGGGGGCAGCCATCTTTGACCACATGGGGGCGGCCATCTTGTGTGTTGGAGTGACAGTCAATTTGCATTTTACTCTTTTATTAGATAGGATTATTTACTATATTTTCTATGTTGTACTATACATCCAAATGACTATTCTGTACCTGCTAATTTGTACTTCTTTTTCTTTCCATTCTTATGGTTGAAAGTATTGCATATGTACCCTTGATCCCCCATTGTCCTCTCCCAGCCCACCCCCCACCCCAGCCCAGGCCTTCACTCCACTATTGTCTGTGTCCATTGGGTTTGCTTATATACATACAATTTCTTCGGTTGATCTCTTACACCCTCTCCACCTGCCCATCCTCCTCTGCCTTCCTTCTGAGGTATGACAGTCTGTTCGATGCTTCTATGTCTATGAATCTATTTTTGTTCATCAGATTATGTTGCTCATTATATTCCACAGTGAGTGAGGTCATGTGATACTTATCTTTCTCCAACAGCCTTATTTCACTTAGCATAATGCTCTCTGAGTCCATCCATGCTGTTGCAAGTAGTAAGAGTTCTTTCTTTTTTACAGCAGCATAGTATTCCATTGTGTATATGTACAACAGTTTTTTAATCCACTCATCTGCTGATGGGTATTTAGGCTGTTTCCAAATCTTAGCTATTGTAAATTGTGCTTCTATGAACATAGGAGTGTATATATCCTTTCTGATTGGTGTTTCTGATTTCTTGGGATATATTCCTAGAAGTGGGAACTGGGTCAAATGGGAGTTCCATTTTTAACTTTTTGAGGAAACTCCATACTGTTTTCCACAGTGGCTGCAACTGTCTGCATTCCCACCAGCAGTGCAGGAGGGTTCCATTTTTTCCACATCCTCTCCAGCACTTGACGTTAGTTGATTTGTGGATGATAGCCATTCTGACAGGTGTGAGATGGTATCTCATTGTTGTTTTGATTTGCATATCTCAGATGATTAGTGACTTTGACCATGTTTTAATATGTCTCTTGGTCTTCTGTATGTCCACTTTTGAAAAGTGTCTATTTAGGTCCTTTGCCCATTTTTGATTGGATTGTTTATCTTCCTCTTGTTAAGTTGTATGAGTTCCCTATAAATTTTGGAGATTAAAACCTTATCAGATATAACATTGGCAAATATGTTCTCCCATCAGTGGGCTCTCTTATTGTTTTGCTGATGGTTTCTTTTGCTATGCAGAAGCTTTTTATTTTGATGTAGTCCAATTTGTTTATTTCCTCCTTTGTTTCCATTGTCCTAGGAGATGTATTGGGAAACATATTGCTATGACATATGTCTGATATTTTTTTGCTGATGGATTCTTCTAAGATTTTTATGGTTTCCCATCTTACATGTAAGTCTTTTATCCATTTTGAGGTGTTTTTTTTTTTTGTATATTGTGTAAGCTGATGGTCTAGAGTTCAGTAACATAGCATGATAAAAATTTACACCCACAAATCTATGGCATTTTTTAAATACCAATAATGAACTCACAGAAACAGAAACAAAAAACTCCTATTTACCATTGCAAAAAAAATTAAGATGCCTAAGAATAAACTTAACTAAGTAGGTAAAAGACTTGTACTTAGAAAACTACAGGACATTGAAAAAAGAGATAGGAGAAGATATAAATAAGTGGAAGAATATACTGTGTTCATGGATTGCTAGAATCAACATCATTAAAATGTCCACACTACCCAAAAAAATCTATAGATTCAATGCAATCCCCATTAAAATACTAATGACATATTTGACAGACCTAGAACAAACTCCAAAAATTAATATGGAAGCAAAAAAGACCCCAAATAGCGACAACAATCTTGAGAAAAAAGAACAAAGTTGGGCCCTAACCGGTTTGGCTCAGTGGATAGAGTATCAGCCTGCGAACTCAACAGTCCCAGGTTCGATTCCGGTCAAGGGCATGTACTTTGGTTGCGGGCACATACCCAGTAGGGAGTGTGCAGGAGGCAGCTGATCGATGTTTCTAACTCTCTATCCCTCTCCCTTCCTCTGTAAAAAAAAATCAATAAAATATATTTTTTAAAAAAGAACAAAGTTGGAGGGATCACAATACCATATATCAAGTTATATTACAAAGCCACTGTTTTCAGAACAGTGTTACTGGCACAAGAACAGACATATAGACCAATGGAACTGAGCAGAGAACCCAGAAATCGACCCAAGCCATTATGCTCAATTAATATTTGATGAAGGAGGCAAGAGCATACAATTGAGTAAAGACAGTCACTTCAATAAATGATTTTGTCAAAATTGGATAGATAAATTCCAAACATTCTTTTTCCCAAACACCAAACCTCAAATTGTGCAACAGCTGTTACTCTCCTTCTTCTTCACACCTCATCCCCACTCTTTCCTTTGGGAATCCCTGGATGAATGAGGCCCACTGTTAAGAGGACACAGTACAAAAGTGCAGAACCCCCTTAATGCCTATCATCTCAAATTTCTTTGATATACAGCAGCATAAATTCCTTCCCTCACCCAAACATCTTTCCCTCTTCTCAGCTGAAACAACACCACTTCTGTTATAGATGTCTGGGGGTTGAATGGGACATCAGGAGGAAACATAGGTGTAATTTGGATACCTGATATGCTCAGCATTGTATTGTCAGATAATTACAAGTTGAGAAATTTGCACATACCCAGATTGCTTGAATATTAGTATATCTTCTGCTTTCCAAGTTTCTTCCAAAATTGTTGGAAGGAGCACACCTCCTATTCAGCTGCAAAAATTCACTACTAGGGGAAAATTCATTGATGGTTATACCTTATTCATTGAGGTTTATTCAACTCCTCTATAATGTTAAACGGCATAATAATATTACTTTATATATATCTTGTAAGACGTAACTTGCCAAAATCAATACAACAGGACTAGGACCCAAGATTTACGCTTCACATATCTGAGGTATTATCTCTATTTTACACTGTCTCCCAAGGCTAACAGAAAAACCAGTGGCCAGGAATGCAACAGGGGTGGCTCACATTCCCACAACTATGACTTCTTTAATGGAGCAAGCACGTATAATTCCATTAATTATGCATGAAATTTTAGAAGTTTACCTTCAGACTCTATAAGCATTTGAGATTCTTTTTTTCCCTATTTACATTATTTTATTTTATTTTTTATTATTTATAGTATTACAGATGTCCCCCACCCCCCCTCTTTGTGCCCCTTCATCCAGCCCAGCGCCATTTCTTAATTGGTCTGTCTATTCTCAGAGCCTAGGATGTGGCCAGTAAGTACAATCACAAACACTAATATAAATATAATACATAAAACACAGAATTTATTCTTGTATTATTATTTATTGTTATTGTATTATTTTCCATATGGACAACTGTAAATCTACTTTTGCCTACCCCGTGTATGTATGGAACTAAACTGAAAGAGTAGGTATAATAGATTATAAAGCATTGGAATAAAGGGAGGCCAGGACCAGAACGACACTCCTGGAATCTAGAGTTTCAAACATAATCTGTGCATCTTTTTGTCTTGTACAAAACAAAACACCTTCAGCATTGGGGTATAACTTTATGACAAGTAAGAATTTTAATAATCATCTCCCCTTTAGTTCAGTGCCTATAGAAGAAGTATTCAGCGTTTCTTTATATTTGAGGAATCCGTAGTCCCCAGGCACTCACTATACTATGTTGCAAGTAATTTGATTAAAATATTGCATATATTTTGGGCCTGGGACCAAGTGTGAGAAATATCACCCCATCAGACAAACCATTGAGGCAGCCTAAGGTAATGGAAACTGGTGTTTTGGACTAAATCTGTCTCTTTCCATCTCTGTTTTTTGGTGCCTTCAAAGGAATAAACAGAGAGCATATAGCATTAACACCTTGGAGCAAAAGAGGCAAGAAAGACAAAATGAAGAGGATACGGAGATATGTTCCAGTTTTTAATTCAGATTCCATTTGAGATACATACAAAAGAAAACTTTCAAGTCAAGCATACTCCACAAGCCTGTATGTTCCATTGCCACCAACCAGGCTAAAATATCTACTCTTTTTTAAAAATTTATCTTTACTGTTGAAAGTATTACAGATGTCCCCCTTTGTTGCTGTTTTTGTTTGTTTGGTTTTCCCATTGATCCCCTCTAGCCCACACTTGCCCTTCCCAAGCTTTCACCACATTATTGTCTGTGTCCATGGGTTATGCATATGTGCATATAAATTCCCGAGCTAATAATTCTTCCCCCACCCTCCACACCCACCTTCCCTCTGAAATTTATATGTTCCATGGTGCTATGTCTTGGATCTATTTTGTTCATCAGTTTGCTTTGTTCGTTACATTCCATATATGAGTCAGATCATGGATAATTATCATTCTCTGACTGGCTTATTTCACTCAGCATAATATTATCCAGGTCTATCCATGCTGTTACAATTAGTAAGAGTTCCTTTTTTAATTTATTTTTTATTTTTTATTTATTTATTTTTTTTACTGCTGCAAAATATTCCATTGTGTAAATGTACCACTGCATCTTTATCCACTCATTGGCTGATGGGAACTTGGACTATTTCCAAATCTTAGCTATTGTAAATTGCACTGCTACAAATATAGGGAGGCATATATTCTTTCTGATTGATGTTTTGAGTCTCAGGATATATTCCTAGAAGTGCGATGACTGGATCAACGGTAGTTGTATTTTTAAATTTTTTAGGAAACTCCATACAGCTTCCACAGTGGCTGGACCAGTCTGCATTCTCAACAGCAGTGTACTAGGGTTCCTTTTCTCCACATTCTTGGCAACACTTGTCATTTGCTGATGTGTTGATGATAGCCATTCTGACCGGTGTGAAGTGATACCTCATTGTGATTATAACTTACATCTCTCTGATGATCAGTGACTTTGAGCATCTATCTATATATATAAAGAGGTAATATGCAAATTGTCAGGGACGCTGTAACATCATGACTGCTCAGGAGAAGGCTGTGCGCACAGGTGGGCGGGAGGGGATTGCGTGCACGGTGAGGCAAGCCATGGATGGTGCAGACCCGGAGAGAAGAGGGCCTACCAGCCACCACAACTGCAGGGAGGCCCGGAGAGAACAGGGTCTGCCAGCCACAGCACGCCAGTAGTCCCGCCTCTGCCTGTGAGATGCAGAGGAAACACCTTTTCTGACCGTTCATTGGCTAAGCTCCTGGTACGCCACTCACAGTGTTCTTGGCAACTTGGGTAATAAGGATCTAAGAAGGTGATCTAGGGTTTTTCCACCTCACCCCTGGAGGAAAAAACGAAGGTCTACTGCTGGAGGGGCTAAGAAATGTCATATCCTGCCCTTGCCAGTTTGGCTCAGTGGATAGAGCCTCGGCCTGTGGACTGCAGGGTCCAGGTTCAATTCTGGTCAAGGGCATGTACCTAGGTTGCAGGCTCCTCCCTGGCCAGGGCCCAGGTTAGGGCTCATGCAGGAGGCAATCAATCAACCACCAGGGCGCAGGTACTCAATGCAGGAGCTGCCCCCAGCCTGCAGGCCCCAATCAACGGCCCTGGTGGTCAGTGTGCATCATAGCAAAGGGTCGTTCTAGTGGTTCTGGTCATTCTGTTGTAATGGTTGCTTAAGTTTTTATATATATAGACTAGAGGCCCAGTGCACAGGTTACTGCACTGGTGGGATCCCTCACCCTGGCCTGTGGGGACCGGGCTGAAACTGGCAGAACAACATCCCCCAAATGTGTCCCTCTCACATTGATGTTTCTCTCTGTCTTTCCCTTGCTGAGAACCAAGATCAACAGTAATTAATATAAATGTGAGAAGTCCTGTCAGAAGGCTGAATTGGGCTCTTTGATATTCACAGGGTGAATATTTGCATTTTATTACCTACTGCTGACTCAATGGCCTAAAGCAAACTCCCCCAAATCTGATAATCTTACTGTCTACTAAACATTACCATTTATATGTCTGTTTGCATTACTAAAAGGCAATTGTTTATTCTAGTAAATAAAAACAGATGGGAATGGAGACTCAGTGGAACTTGACTACTACAGCTAAGCTTTCCCTGGCTTCCCCCCATAATTCCAAATTAATATTTCTTGTCTTGTGTTTTAATTCACGTGTCAGCTCTTTCTCCAAGCCTTTGAACCTGAAAGCCACACTGGCCGTGGCTTTTCACATTCCCTCTCTCTTCCATGCTCTCTAAAAATCAATGGAAAAATATCCTCAAGTGAGGAAAGAAAGAAAGAAGAAAGAAAGAAAGAAAGAAAGAAAGAAAGAAAGAAAGAAAGAAAGAAAGGTCATATCCTATGAAAGAGACATCTTGAAAATGCCTAAAGAAAGTTGGTAATTTTTTTGTGGTGAAGGGACTGGACTTGGTGTTGATGAAAACACCTTGGTGGCTGCAGTGGCCAGCAGTAGCAGCAGCAGTGGGGTGATGCAGGTGGCACCTTCCCCTGATCAGTCTGGTCACCTCCCACAGAGGGATGCTAGACTGCAGCTTAGGCCCACTCCCCAACTGCCCCCCTCTGCCAGCCTAAGCTGTCAGTAGGACATCCCCTGAGGGCTCCCAGACTGTGAGATGGGGCAAGCTGGGCTGAGGGACACACTGTGCATGAATTTTTGTGCACCAGGCCTCTAGTCCTATCTAATAAAGATGGAATATGCTAATTGACCCTCACACCATCGCAAAGATGGAAGCGCCCACAGCCAATAAGAAAGGAATATGCTAATTGACTGTCCCACCCTCAAAGATGGTGGCACACACAGCCACAAGATGGCGGCACCCAGTCCCATCAGCCCCCCAGCTGCCCAGGGCCGGCCCAAGGTGCAGGCAAGCCTCGGATGTCAGCTGCCCAGCCACCCTGGGCAGGCCCGAGGGACAACCAAACAACTGAACAGCAGGCTGTGTGGGGCGACCAGGCTGGTGGGGGTCGTGAGGGGTGACCAGGCTGGCAGGGGGGGCAGTTGGGGGCAACTAGGCTGGCGGGGGGGCAGTTGGGGGTGATTAGGCTGGCAGGGGGGCAGTGAGGGGTGACCAGGCCCGGAGAGGGGGGCAGTTAGGGATTACCAGGCTGGCAGAGGGGGTTAGTTGGGGGCAACCAGACAGACAGGCAAGTGAACGATTAGGAGCCAGAGGTCCAGGATTGTGAGAGGGATGTCTGACTGCCAGTCTAGACTGGCAGTTGGACATCCCCCGAGGGGTCCCAGATTGGACCCCCCCATGCATGAATCCTGGACCCTCCATGCATGAATTTTATGCACCAGGCCTCTAGTATATATATAAAAGCCTAAGACACCATTAGACTGTTTGACCATTTGACTGGTAGCTATGATGCACACTGACCACCAGGGGGCAGATGCTCAATGCACAGGCATGGAAACATGGAACAGACTGATGAATCTCAGAGGGAAGCGGGGAGGGGGAGGGCAGGAAGAGATTAACCAAAGATCGATCATATATGCATACTAGATGCCTGGTGCACAAAATTCATGCACAAGTGGGGTCCCTAGGTCTGGCTGGCAATCAGGGCCAATCAGGTTCCCCACCTCCCAGCCTCTCCACCTCCTCCTTCCCTCACTGCCCGCGCGCTGAAATCATGTGGTTCCCCACCTCCTCCCCTCCTCCTTCCCTTGCCATATGTGTCTGAAGCCACCCACCCCCAGTTCCCCATCCCAGCCCAGAAGCCTGCTGGCCAGGGGAAGGGACCAGGAGGTTGTCTAGCAAGAACCATTGTCAATTGGGGCCTGCAGGCTGGGGGCAGCTCCTGCATTGAGTACCTGAGCCCTGGTGGTCAGTGTGCATCATAGCGAAGGGTCATTCTAGTGGTTCTGTTCATTCTGTTGTAATGGTTGCTTAGGTTTTTATATATATAGACTAGAGGCCCAGTGCACAGATTCCTGCACTGGTGGGGTCCCTCACCCTGGCCTGCGGGGACCGGGCTGAAACTGGCAGAACAACATCCCCCAAGGGGTCCTGAATTGCAAAAGGGCACAGGCCAGGCCGAGGGACCCCACTGGTGCACCAATCCGTGCACCAGGCCTCTAGTTTCTTCATATGTCTCTTGGCCTTCTGTATGTCCAATTGAGAGAAGTATCTATTTAGGGCCTATGACCATTTTTTAATTGGATTGTTTATCTTCCATTTGTTAAAGTGTATGAGATCATTATATATTTTGGAAATTAACCCTTTATCAGATGTATCATTGGCAAACATGTTCTCCCATGCAATGAGCTCTCTATTCACATTGTTGATGGTTTCATTTATTGTACAGAAGCTTTTTATTTTTATGTACTACCATTTATTTATTTTCAACTTAGTTTCCTTTGCCCTAGGACATATATCTGTAAACATACTACTATGAGAGATATCTGATATTTTGCTGCTTATGTTTTCTTCTAAATTTGTTATGGTTTCAAGAATTACATTTAGGTATTTTATCCATTTTTAGTTTATTCTTGTGTATGGTGTAAGTTGGTGTTCTAGTTTCATTTTTTTGCAAGTACCTTTCCAATTTTTTAACACCATTTAGTGAAGAGACTGTCTTGACCCCATTGTATGCTCTTGCCTCCTTTGTCAAATATTAATTGAGCATAATGTCTTGGTTCAATTCTGGGGTCTCTGTACTGTTCCACTGATCAATATACCTGCTTTGTGAAAGTACCAGTCTGTTTTGAGTACAGTGGCTTTGTACTAGAAATTCATATTTGGTATTGTGGTTCCTCAAACTTTGTCCTTCTTTCTCAAGATTTCAGTGGCTATTTGTGGCCTTTTTTGTTTCCATATACATTTTCAAAGTGGTTGTACTAGATCTGTGAAATATGCCATTGTTATTATAATATGGATTGCATTGAATTTATAGATTGCTTTGGGTAGTATGGACATTTTAATGATGTTGATTCTATCAATCCATGAACACAGTATATTCTTCCACTTGTTTATATCTTCTTATCTCTCCTGTAGTTTTCTGATCACAGGTCTTTTACCTCCTTAGTTAAGTTTATTCCTAGGTATCTTAATTTTTTTGTTGTTGCAAAGTAAATGGGATTGTTTTTCTAGTTTCTCTTTGTGTGAGTTCATCATGGGTGTATAAAAAAGCCATAGATTTCTGGGTGTTAATTTTGTATCCTGTTACATTGCCAAATTAATTTATTAAGTCTAATAGGTTTTTTATGGAGTCTTTAGGGTTTTCCATATAAATATCATGTCATCTGTGAATAATGACAGTTTTACTTCTTTTCTAATTTGAATCCTTGTATTTCTTCTTCTTGTCTGATCACTATGGCTAGCACTTCCAGTACTATATCAAACAGGAGTGGTAAAAGTAGACATCCCTGCCTTGTTCCTGTTCTTAGGGGAAATGGTTTTACTTTTTGCCCGTTGAGTATGATGTTAGCTGTATGTTTGTCATATTAGGCTTTTATTATGTTGAGGTATGATCCCTCCATTCCCAATTTGCTGAGAGTTTTTATCAAGAAAAGGTGTTGGGTTTTGTCAAATGCTTTTTCTTCATTAATTGATGTGATTATGTGATTTTTGTCTCTCAATTTGTTTATGTGATGTATCACGTTTATTGATTTGCAGATATTGTACCATCGTTGCATCCCCGGAATAAATCCCAGTTGGTCATGGTATATGATCTTTCTAATGTAATGATGGATCTGATTTGCTACTATTTTGTTGAGGATTTTAGTATCTATGTTCATCAGTGATATTGGCCTGTAATTCTATTTATTTCCAGTGTATTTATCTGGTTTTGGAATTAGGGTAAAGCTGGTTTCATAGAAAGAGCTAGAAAGTGTGTATTCCACTTAAATTTTTTGGAATAGTCTGAGGAAGATAAGTTTTAGTTCTTCTTTGAATGGTTGGTAAAATTTCCCTGTAAAGCCGTCCAGACTGGGGCTTTTGTTTGCTGTAATATTTTTGATTACTGCTTCAATTTCATAGGTAGTTATTGGATTATTCAGGGATTGTTTTATTCTTCCTGATTGAGTTTTGGAAGTTTTATATTTCTAAGAATGTGTCCATTTCGTGTAGGTTGTCCAGTTTGTTGGAATAGAGTTGTTCTTAGCGTGTTTGTTTTGTTTTTTTAATAATCCTTTGTATATCTGTAGGATCAGTTGTTAGTTCACCTCTTTCGTTTGTGATTTTGTTTATTGGGGTCCTCTCTCTTTACTTCTTGGTGAGCCTGGCTAGAGGTTCATCCATCTTGTTATCCTTTCAAAGAACCAGCTCTTGGTTTTATTGATCTTTTGTATTTTTGTTGTTGTTGTTTGTTTGTTTGTTTGTTTCTCTGTCATTTATTTCTTCTCTTTTCCTTCCTTCTGCTTACTCTGCAAATTTTCTTGCTCCCTTTCTAATTCTTTAAATTGTAGGGTTAGATAATTTATTACCATTTTTTCTTGTTTTTTTGAGGTAGGCCTGTAGAGCTATGAACTTCCCTTGTAGGACTGCATTCATTGTGTCCCATAGATTTTGGATTGTTTGTTTTCATTGTCATTTGTTACCAGGATGCTTTTTTAAAATATTTTTCTCTATTTTCTGTTTGTGTAAAGTATTACATATGTCTCCTTTTTCCCTGATTGACCCCCACCCAGCTACACCCACCCTGTAGGACAATACCCCACCGCCCCAGTGTCTGTGTCCATTGGTTATGCTAATATGCATGAATACAAGTCCTTTGGTTGTTCTCTTACCCCCACTCCATGGCCTTCTCTCTGAGGTTATACAGTCTGTTCAGTGTCTTTTTGACTCTGGATCTATTTTTGTTTAGCAGTTTATGTTGTTCATTATATCCCACATATGAGTGAGATCATGTGATATTTATCTTTCTCCAACTGGTTTATTTCGCTGAGCATAATTCTCTTCAGGTCTATCCATGCTGTTGCAAATGGTAAAAGTTCCTTCTTTTTTATAGTAGCACTAGAGGCCTGCTGCACAAAATCCATGCAAGGGGCTTGGCCCTTTGCAGTCCCTGCTATCTTGGCCCTCGCAGCCCCTGCTTCATCAGGAAGGTCGTCTGGCCTTCTGGTCTAATTAGCAGATTACCTCTTTATTATATAGGATAGTATTCCATTGTGTAGATGTACCACAATTACCAGGATATTTTTTATTTCTTCTTTAGTCTCATTGGTAACCCAATCATTGTTTAATAGCATACTATTTAGCCTCCAAGTGTTCAATTTTTTTTCTTTGTTTTTATTGCAGTTGACTTCTAATTTTATTCCCTTGTGATCTGAGAAGATGCTTGATATGATTTCAATATTCTTGAATTTGAAAAGACTGCCTGTTTCTCATTACGTGATCTATCTTTGAAAATGTCCCACGTGCACTTGAGAAGAATGTATATTCTGTAGCTTTGGGGTGAAACGTTCTGAAGGTGTCAATTAATTCCATCATATCTAGTGAGTCATTTATGATTGCTGTTTCTTTGCTGATTTTTAGTTTAGAGGATTTATCCAGTCTTATCAATGGGGTGTTAAAGTCCCTGATGAAGATTGTATTGCTGTCTATTTCACCCTTGATATCTTCCAGAATTTGTTGTGTGTATTTGGGTGCTCCTGTATTGGGTGTATATATGTTTACCAGAGTTATATCCTCTTGTTGAATTGCTCCCTTTAGTATTATGAGATGGCCCTCCCTATCTCTTGTTATGGCCTTGACTTTGAGGACTATTTTGTAATATATAAGTATTGCTACTGCAGCTTTTTTTTTTTCATTTCCATTGGCCTGAAAAAATTTTTTGCATCCCTTCTCTATCAGTCTGTGTGAGTCCTTTTTTCTGAAGTGGGTCTCTTGTAGGCAGCAGAAATATGGGTCATGTTTTCTTATCCATTCAGCTACCCTATGTCTTTTTATTTTTTAAAAAATACGTTTTATTGACTTTTTACAGAGAGGAAGGGAGAGGGATAGAGAGTTAGAAACATTGATGAGAGAGAAACATCGATCAGCTGCCTTCTGCACACTCCCTACCAGTTATGTGCCTGCAACCAAGGTACATGCCCTTGACTGGAATCGAACCTGGGACCCTTGAGACTGCAGGTTGACTCTCTAGCCACTGAGCCAAACCAGTTAGGGCTACCCTATGTCTTTTATTGGAGCATTCAATCCACTTACATTTTAGGATATTATTGATAGGTACTTGCTTGTCGCCATTTTTATTCTTTATGTCTGTGTTCCTTCTTCACTTTTTATTTTGCTTTTAACAGCAATACCTTTAGCATTTCTTGCATTGCTGGTTTGGTGGTAATAAACTTCCTTAGCCCTTTTTTGTCTGTGAAGCTCCTGACTGCACCCTCAATTATGAATGACAGCCTTGTTGGGTATACTATTTTTGGATTCAGTCTCTTGCTTTGCATCATATTGACTGGCCTGTTATGTTTCTATTGAGAAATCAGGTGATAAGTCTAATGGGAGATCTCTTATAGGTAACTTGAGATAACGTTCTGTCTCTCTTGGAGCCTTTATGTTTCTTACTCTGTCATTGGTGTTTGCAATTTAAATATGATGTGTTTTGGTGTTGGCCTTTTGGGGTTCATCCTGTTTGGGATTCTGTGTGCCTCTTGGACTTGTGTGAGTTTTTTTCTTCCCCAAATCAGGGAAATTTCTTGTCATTATTTCTTCAAACAAGTTTTCTATTCCTTCCTCAGTTTCCTCTCCTTGCAACCCCATTATGCAGATGTTGTTTTGTTTCATGTTGTCACAAAGCTCCATAGGCTCTCCTACTGCTTTTTAAGTTTTTTTTTTCCAGTTGCTGCTCTGCTTGCGTGTTTTCTTATACCTGTCTTCTAGCTTGCCAATGCAGTCCTCAGCTTCTTCTAGTCTACTGTTGATACTTTCCATTGTGTTCTTTATTGTAGCAATGTCATTTTTCATTTTCTCTTGATTCTTACACATGTTGAATTTGTCTTACATCCTTTTCAGCATCCCTTTAAGCATTGCTCTGAATTATTTCTCTGACATATTGTTTTTCTCCATTTCATTTACTTCCTTTTCTGGTGATCCACCTTTTTCTTTTGTATGGGGTTTGTTTCTTTTTCTCTCCATTTTTGCTATTCCTTTGTGGTTGTTCCTATGTATTAGATTAAACGTCTATGTCACCCAGATTTTTTTGAGTTTGTCTTATATAGTAGATGTTTTGTGGAAACCAGTGGTGCAATCTCTCAGGTCTTCTGGGCTGCATATTCTAGGGATGCCCCTACTTGGGATATTTGGGTTCTCTTGGTGTAGTTGGGTCTTGAATGTTATTGTTCCATTCGTGGATGGAGTTGCCTCTCAGGGTGTCTGGTTATGTGGCTCACTCTCTACCACATTGACTGGACAGCACAAAATACTACTCGACAAGACATGAAACAAAGTGAACAAAACATGAATGTACTCATGACACCAATAACCCCAATAAAAGTGACCACAAGAAAGAAGAAAATTAGGAGAGAGAAAAGAGAACAAAAATTATATTGAAAAAAGGTAAGAGAAAAGAGAAAGAAGAAAAAAGAAGGGGGGAAATATACATATCTGGGGAGAAAACACCACAAAACAAACAAATAAACCAAAAAATTTAAACAACAACACCCAGAAAAACAGGGTTGACAGAATCTGTAGAGGTAGTGCTTATATCCAGAAAGTAAAGGAATTGAATGAATGAGGGAATGGCCATGGATCATTATAGAGGAGGTAAATAGAGAACGGGTGGATAAGAAGAAAAGTAAAAAACAAAATAATCAATAAATAAAAAATAAAACAAAAAAATTAAATTTATCTTTATATTCATTTATTTTTAAAAAAGGGGGATAGATGAGAGAGCAGATAGTCTTGAGTTTAATGAGTGATACTAATTAAGCAATTAGGAGAAGAAGAGAGCAAGAGAGGAAATGGAAAACAAAAGCATAAAAATTGGCTAGGGAAGAAAGAGAAAAGGGAAGGGTGCATGGATTTGGAGCAGGGGAGATGAAATTAGATATATGAGTAAGCCAACAGAGACTACAATAGTAATAATACTTCTGTAAAGCAAATAAAGACAATCAATTTTAACAAGGTTAAAAAGAAATGAGAGAGAAAAATTAAAGCAGGAACAGGAGAAAAGAAACAGGATGAAAAAGGGAGAAGTGTGGAAGAAAGGGTGGAAAAAATAAAAAATAAGATAAAATAAAATGATTAAAAATAGAATGAAGAAAATAATATGAAAAATAAATGATTAAAAAAATAATAATAAAGAAAAACTATTTTTTTTATCTTTTAAGTGAAGTGTTGTTCACTTCAACTGAATTGTAATGTCTCATGGAGGCAGGTGTAAGACTCCTCTCTACTGTTCTGTCTGACACTTCTCAGTTTCCTGTTAGGTATTCAGCACCGTGTTGAAGTTCACAGTGATCCACCATTCCTCTGTGTCTGTCTCCACAGCCTTGGTTGTAAGCAGGCAGGACCAATCTGCCTGCTTTTTTTTTTTTTTTTTTTTTTTTGTCTGCCTGCTGTCAGTCTTATTTACTCAAGTGCCTATTTCTAACACCTGCTTTACATAGGGGTGTTGCTTATTGGTTTCTGGAACCAAACAGCCTCTCAACTCAGTCCCTGAGGGCTCCCTGGGGCAATGCAGAGTCTTTGTTTCCTCTGAAAAGCTTGAGGCTGGCTGCAGCTGCACTAGTTGTCCTGAGTTTGCTGGGAGGGGCTGACTCTTCAGGAGAAAATGGCTGCTTAGGGTTGGAGGTTCTGGAATATGTCAATGCCAGATTCCTGGTCACCTCTCCCCGTCCTGCTCCTCTCCACAGCCTCTTCCCAGCCTCCATCAAACTGAACCTCCACCTGCACCACAGCCTCAGTGAGTGTTTCTAATTGAAAGGTCCTATGAACTGGGTTTAGGGAATAAGAGCAAGGAAAATACAAAGGTAAAACAACCATGCCACTACGAGTTTCTCTCCCCCTGGTACTGCACAGCTCACGTAGTTCTTCAGGCTGCCTTTCTGAGTGCAGCCTCTTGTGGCTGTAGACTTAGGTCTAGATTCCCCAGCTGCCAGCTGCCAGCAGCCCTGTGGACCTCCCTTCCACAGTTGAGTACTACACGTGTCCCCAAGGGATGTGGACTTGGTGCAGCTCAGGTTCCTTCTGAACCTCTCATCCCAGTGGTTGTGCATCTCTCTCTCTCCAGCCCAGATCCCAGATCCTACCATTATAAAGGCATCCTCTGCCCTTTTTTGCCATGGGTTGTCTCACCAGCTGTGTTTAATTCGCCAATTCCAGGTGGATGTTATTCTATTTAATTGTTCCTTCTGATCTAGAGGATTCCAGGCCTCTGTCTGCTCCATGAGAAGGTACCGAACATGTCCACCTATTCGGCTGCCATTTTGATACCTCCTTGACTGTTTTTATTGTAGTTGATTTCCAGCTACATGCCATTGTGTTCTGAGAATATGCTTGATATGATTTCAATCTTCTTGAACTTGTAGAAAATTAGTTTGTGTACTAAGATGTGATCTATCTTTGAAAATGTCCCATGTGTACTTGAGAAGAATGTATATTCTGTAGTTTGTGGGTGAAATGTTCTTTAAATGTCGATTATTTCCATCTGATCTATTGTGTCCTTTAGGATCACTGTTTCCTTGTTGAATATTTATCTAGATCTTTCCAGTGATGTCAATTGGGTGTTAAAATCCTCTACTATGATTGTATTGCTTTCAATCTCTTCCTTGATATCCTCCAGAAGTTTTTTTTAATATGTTTGGAAGTTCCTGTATTGGGTGCATATATGTTTACCAGAGTTACATCTGTCTGTTGTATCGATCACTTGAATATAATGAAGGGTGATAATTGTCTCTCATTATGGCTTTGACTTTGAAGTTTATTTTGTCAGATATGAGTATTGCTACACCAGCTTTTTTTTTCATTAGCATTTGCCTGGAAAATTTTTTCCATCCCTTCAGTTTTATTCTGTGTGAGTCTTTTGTTCTGAGTAGACATTCTTGTACACAGCATACATATGAGCCATGTTTTCTTATCTATTCATCTACTCTATATATATTGAATTAAGCATGTAAGCCATTTACATTCAAGTATTATTGATAGGTACTTATTTCTTCCCATTCTTATTGCTGTGTCTGTGTTCTCTTTCTATTTCTTTTTCAGTCTCTTTAGCATTTCTTGCAGTGCTGATTTTGTGGTAAAAGTTCTTTTAGCCTTTTTTTTTTTTTTTTTTTTTTTTTTTTTTTGTCTGTAAAGCTCTGTATTTCACCTTTGGTTTTGAATGATAACAATGGTAGATAGAGTAGTCTTGGGTTAAGTTCCTTGGTTTTCATTACTTTGTATACTTCATGCCACTCCCTTCTGGCCTTAAGTGTTTCTATTGAGAAATCAGCTGACACTCAAATGGGAACTCCCTTGTAGCTAACTTTCTGTCTCCCTCTCATAATTTTTAGGATTCTTTATTTGTCTTTAATGTTTGTATTATTGTGTGCTTAGGTGTGGATCTTTTGAGGTTCATCTTGACTGGGAGTCTCTGTGTTTCCTGAACTTGAGTGACTTTTTCCTTAACCAGGTTAAGGGAATTTTCTGCCATTATTTCTTCAAACAGGTTTTCTATTCCTTACTTGGATTTTTCTCCTCTGGGACCTCTATGATGCAAATGCTGTTTCATTTCATGTTGTCCCAAAGTTCCCTTAAACTTTCCTCCTGCTTTTTAATTTTTTTTTCCATTTGTTGCTCTAAATGGGTATTTTTTCCTACCTTGTATTCTAACCCAGTGATTTGCCCAGAGCTTCTTCTAGTCTACTGATGAATCCTCCTAGGGTGTTCTTTATTTCATTCCATTTCCAATTGACTTTTATTTATTGTTTCAACATCACTTTTCATGTTAGTGTAGCTCTCTTTAAGTCCCTTATCATTCTTATTAAGTTCCTTGTAGTTTTCACTGAAATGTTTGAAGACCCTTATTATCATTATTCTGAATTCTTTAAAGGACAAATTGCTCACCTCCATTTCATTTTCTTCCTTTTATGGTGATTCCTCCTTTTCTTTCCTTGTCTCCCATTTTTTGTTGTCCCTTTTGTATTTGTTTCTATGTATTATATCTAACTGCTATACCTCACAGACTTTGTAGGGTGGTCTTATGTAATAGGTGTTTTGCAGGACCCAATAATGCATTTTCTTAGATCTCCTGAGCTGAGTGCTCTAGGAAGTCATTTGCTTGATTTATTTGGGTTCTCCTGTTGTAGATGGTTCTTGAATGTTATTGTCCCATTTGTGGATGTAATCTCCTCTCAGGCTAACTGACTATGTGGCTCACCCCCAACTATGTCTTGTGAACTTTTGTGAAGGTGCTGATAGAACAGAACAAAATACAACACAACAAAATGTGAAACAAACAAAAAAAACCTAAAAGCTGCACAAGACCACTTCAGCAACAACAAAAGCAACCCCCAGATAAGAGAGCATTGGGAAAGAGAAAAGAGGGCAAGAATGATAGAAAAAAGAGAGAGAGAGAAAATATGAGAAAAATAACAAAACAACCAAACAAACAAAAAACTCCATACAAACAAAAAACAAAACAAAAAAAAAGGGAAAAGAGGGGGGGGTGGAATAAAAAGAAATACTTATGTGTTGAGCTGAAATAAAGAAATTAAGAATAAATAATTAGGGGAATAAGGGGAGAAAATGGTTTAAAATAAAGGAGAAAGAAATGAAAAGCAAAAATATTGAAATGGAAAATAGAAAAGAAAGCAGAGAGATCCAAAATAAGAAAAGGAAAATTATGAGATAGCAAGAGAAAAGGAAAAGAGAGGAAGAGGGGAAAATTATGTAGGAAAAGGGAAGAGGAAAATTAGATATATGAACAAAACAATAGAGACTAGAATAATAACTTTAATAAAGCAGATAAGTAAATAAGACAATTTTAAAAATAAAGGATAGAAAAAAATTAGAAAAGGAAAGGAAAATAAAAAAGAGAAGAAATAAGATAATGAAAAAAATAAATAAATTGAAGTGGTGTTCTTTTCAGCTGAGTTTAGTTCTGATCCTGCTCTTCTGATGACTGTGGCTTACTGTTCTGTCTGGCAATTCTGGGCTTCTGAGGTACTAAAGAGCTAACCACTGTTAGGAATTGTCCATTTTTGGCTTTCAGCAACCTGTTTGAAGTTCCAAGCGATCCACAGTTTGTGTGTCTCCACAGGACTTGGCTGCAAGCAGGAGGGGCCAAACTGCCCTCTAAAGTGGGTTTGTTATAAATATGGCCCAGAGCTGGGTCAGCAAACTCCCCCTGGTTCCTCCAGCTCTACCTCTGCCCACCTTTGCCTGCTAGCCAGCTGTTAATCTTAATTACTCAAAAGTCTGTTTCTGAAAGGGCTTTAGGTGGTGGAGATGCTATTCAGATTTCAGGGAATGTGGTGGGTGTGTTTCCCTGTCCCAGAGCTACTCCTCTGCAAGTGGTCCAAAATATTACTCTGCCCTCAGTTGGGAAGAGACCCTTGTATACAATCCAATGGGATTGGCTGGAAACCTGGAGTTTCTATCAGCTCTCCTGTGTGGAGAAAGTACCAGTCACGTTCCTGGGATAGTGGGTCAGAAGTCCCCTCTCCCAATCCAGTCACTGAAACTCCCTGAGTCTGTTCAGACCAGTAGGTTTCACCTTTGCTTTTGTTTCCTCTGAAAAGGTAAAAACAACACAAAACAAAACAAAACAAAACATGGTGTGGCAGGCAGGCTTCCTGAGGTTTGCACAGGCTGTGTCACCTAGGTAGGGTTTTTTGTGTTTATTTGTTTGTTTTCTTTACCTGCCCTGCTGCTACTGGGAGCAACTAGCTCCTCTCAGGAAAAAATAGCCGTTTTGGTTTGGGCACCTACAACCAAATGCTTCTGGCTGCTTCTTTTCCAAGTCTCCCTGCAGTGTTCCCCCCTCCCCACCGCCAACACACACACACACCAGTCTCTCTTTAGGCACCTCAAGTCCATGCCTCCATCCCTGTACCAATACATTGGGTGAGTAGCTGCAAATGAAAACTCCTGTGCTCTGGGTTTAGAGAAAAACAAAAATGCAAGTGGCTTTTTCTTCAACTGGCTCCAGTCTACAGACTCCAACTCTGCCTCAGCCAGCAGCCCTACCACCTTTCATGGCTGGATATTACTTGGGCCACAGGTCTCAGCTCTGGTGCTGTGGGCTGTGGAGTCCAACTTGGATTCCAGGCCTCTATCTTCTGGGAGGAACAGACCCTCCCATAGTCTAGTGTTCCCTCCTCACTTGGCCCTCCAACCTGCTGCCCCTGAGAACTGTATCAGCTCCTCTAGCCACCTCGCCCTTCTTTCTGGTATCCAGGTGTTTTCTGCCCTTCCTTGATATGTCTTCTCTACAGCTGGACCTCAGTTGGTAATTCCAGGTGACAGTTTTCCAATTTAGTTGCATTTCCAGTTTGGCCCTGGAAGGAGGTGTACAACAGGTCTGCCTATTCAACCACCATTTCCCAAGTCCCAAAATAATCTACTCTTCAGACTGAAATGCAAGACTATGTATTTGTCTATGTCCTCAACCTTCTACATAATCTGTCAGGCAGAATTGATTTCCTATAGTGTTGAAATCAAACATTAAAAGGATAAGGGTAAATAATTTGCAGGCACGAATGAAAAAAGGAGCCACATGCTAACCTTACTAGTACACGCTCAGGGAAGGCCTGCATGGCAGTCTTGCAAACTCAAAAACCTAAAGTAACCACAAAGGATGGTCTAAAATTAAAACTTTAACTAAAAGCAGTTTATAGTGGGTAGTCATGTCCTAGGCCAGCCGTGGGCAAACTATGGCCTGCGGGCCGGATCCGGCTGTTCTATCCAGTTCTCTTGCTCTCCCCTCCGCTCCTTTACTTTTAATTTATATTAGTTCACACAAACACTCCATCCATGCTTTTGTTCTGGCCCTCTGGTCCAGTTTAAGAACCCATTGTGGCCCTCGACTCAAAAAGTTTTCCCACCCCTGTAGGCCATTATCTTCCCTGACAAAGGTCAACCTTTACCTTAACTGAGTCTACTGTCTTTTTGCATCTAAGATAACATACCTGTGAAATGTCAGGGTAACTTGTAACTTCCCCTTTTCCAGACCCCTCAGGGCACAACCAAATGATCATGGGTGCCAGGCAGAGACCATAAATTCCTTCATTGTTATTGTTATCATGTTAATTGTGGACTGTTAACTATCCTGTACCCACCTAAGTAAAAGAATTATGTGTCTATCATTTTACTTTTTATCCAATTACAGAGGTTCCCCCCGCCCCCCACTTTGCTTTCTCCTGCCTTCTTAATCTATCACCAATGGATTTCATGTAACCCACGTATGTCTCCTCTTTTTATTATAATGTATAAAACAAGGTGGAAAAGTACCATTCTCTAGCACATTATCCCAATCTGTGAAGATTCTTTGTAGCTAGTAATGGACATTACTTTGAATAAAGCACTTTTTTTTTAATGGTGAAATATTTGCAATATCTTTTTAAAAATATATATTTTATTGATTTTTTACAGAGAGGAAGGGAGAGGGATAGAGAGTTAGAAACACGGATCAACTGCCTCCTGCACACCCCCTACTGGAGATGTGCCTGAAACCAAGGTACATGCCTTTGACTGGAATCGAACCTGGGACTCTTGAGTCCACAGGCCAACACTCTATCCACTGAGCCAAACCGGTCAAGGCTGAATAAAGCACTTTTGATGTTTCTCTTGAAATTATCATGTTTTCTTTGATTACAAAATCCACATTGTTAACCGGTACACCTAGTAGTGGGTACCAGGTCTTTGAGAATCTCTTGAGACAGCCCTCTTTGGTTCCATATCTCTTCTATCCACCTTGTGTGGCCTTGCATTCATGGCTGCATCCACCTCCTCCACAGTGGCATAGGTGACAAACCCAAAGCCTCTGGGGTGCTTGGTGTTTGGATTTCTCATCACCGCACAATCTATGAGCAATAGCCATTGCTCAAAATGGCTCCTCAGACTCTCATTGGTTGTTTCAAAGCTCAAACTCTGATAAAGATCTTTGCAGCTGCTCTGGCTCTTTGAGAGACTCTGACTTAGACATGACAACTACAGGAGGGGAGATTCCAATGATGCTTACTCTGTGGTGTCCACCAGAAAAAAGGAGTGATCTAAATTTCAGTATTGCTTTTATTTTAGTTTGTCCTTCTGAGAGGTCATTATTGGTGTATAAAAATGCCCTCCATCTCTGGATGTTAAATTTGTATCTTGATACTTTTCTGGACTCATTTATTAAATCTAGTAGATTTTTTTGGTGGAGTTTTTAGTGTTTTCTATATACAATATCATTTCATCTGCAAATAATGATGGTTTCACTTCTTTCTTTCCAATTTGGATGCCTTTTATTTTTTCTTCTTGTCTGATCTCTGTGGTTGGGACTTCCAGTACTATGTTGAATAAGAGTGGTGAAAATGGGCATCCCTTTCTTGTTCTTGTTCTTAGGGGGAAGGATTTTAGTTTTTGCCCATTGAGTATGATGTGGGCTGTAGGTTTGTCACATGTGGCCTTTATTATGTTGAAGTATGACCCTCTTTTCCCATTAGGTTGAGTTTTTATGAAAAATGGGTGCTAGATTTTGTCAAATCCTTTTTCTGCATCTATTGATATAATCATGTGCTTTTTATCTTCCAACTAGAGGCCCGGTGCACGAAATTTCTGCACGGGGGAGGGGGTTGTCCCTCAGCCCAGCCTGCACCCTCTCCAATCTGGGACCCCTTGAGGGACATCCCTGTCACAATCCAGGACTGCTGACTACCAACTGCTCACCTGCCTTCCTTCCTGATTGCCCCTAACTGCTTCTGCCTGCCAGCCTGATCACCCCCTAACCACTCCCCTGCCAGCCTGATTGATGCTTAACTGCTCCCCTGCCAGCCTGTTTTCCCCTAACTGCCCTCCCCTGCAGGCCTGGTCACCCCTAACTGCCCTCCCCTGCAGGCCTGGTCCTTCCCAACTGCTCTCCCCTGAAGGCCTGGATCCCCCTCAACTGCCCTCCTCTGCAGGCCTAGTCACCCCTAACTGCCCTCCCCTGCAGGCCTAGTCGCCCACAACTGCTCTCCCCTGCAGGCCTGGGTCCCTCCCAACTGCCTTTCCCTGCAGGCCTGGTCACCCCCAACTTCCCTCCTCTACCGGCTTGGTCACCCCTAACTGCCCTCCCCTGCAGGCTTGATCGCCCCCAACTGCCCTCCCTTGCAGGCCTGGTCCCTCCTAACTGCCCTTCCTTGCTGGCCATCTTGTGGTGGCCATCTTGTGTCCACATGGGGGCAGGATCTTTGACCACATGGAGGCAGCCATCTTGTGTGTTGAAGTGATGATCAATCTGCATATTACTCTTTTATTCAATAGGATAGAGGCCTGGTGAATGGGTGGGGGCCAGCTGGTTTGCCCTGAAGGGTGTCCCGGATCAGGGTGGGGGTTCCCTTGGGGCGTGAGGCGGCCTGGGAGAGGTGCTTGTGGTGGTTTCAGGCCAGCCACGCCCCTTGGCGACCCAAGCGGAGGCCCTGGTATCTGGGGTTTTTATCTTCTACAATTGAAACTTTGTAGCCTGGAACGGAGCCAAGCCTTCTGCTTGCTCCGTGGAGGCAGCCATTTTTTGGGGGATTTATGTATCTTCTATAATTGAAACTTTGTAGCCTTAAGCGGAGGCCTGGGCCGGCCAGGGTGTGCAGAAAGCTTGGCTTCCTCCATCACCGGGGGCAACCCTAGCCTCCTGCTCTTTCCAGCTCCATGGCTGCCGCCATTTCTGTTTGGATTTATGTATCTTCTATCATTGAAACTTTGTAGCCTTGAGTGGAGGCCTAGGCAGGCAAGGGCAGGTGGAAAGCTTGGCTTCCTCCATCGCCAGGGAAACCCAAGCCTCCCTCCTGCTGTCTGTGGCCGTAGCCATCTAGGTTGGGTTTATTTGCATATTCTCTCCTAATGGGCTGGTGGGCGTGGCTGGTGGGTGTAGCAGAGTGATGGTTAATTTGCATATTACTCTTTTATTATATAGGATTTGTTAATGTGATATATCACATTTATTGATTTGTGAATATTGTGCTAGCCTTGTATCCCTGGAATAAATCCCACTTGGTCATGATGTATGATCTTTTTAATATATTGCTGGATCCAATTTGCTAATATTTTGTTGAGGATTTTAGCATCTATGTTCATCAGGGATGTTGCCCTGTAATTACCTTCCTATGTATTTTCTTTTTTTTTTTTTACAATTTTAAAATATATTTTTATTGATTTCAGAGAGGAAGTTAGAGGGAGAGAGAAATAGAAACATCAATTATGAGAGAGAGAATCATTGATCAGCTGCCTCCTGCATGTCCCCCACTGGGGTTCAAGCCCAAAACCTGTGTATGTGCCCTTGACCAGAATTGAACCTGGGACCCTTAATTCCACAGGCCAATCCTCAATCCACTTAGCCAAACTAGCTAAGGCTGTATTTTATTTATGTAGTTTTGGAATTAAGATAATACTAGCCTCATGAAAAGAGCTTGGAAATCTTTCTTCCTCTTCTATTTTTGGAATAGTTTGAGGGAGATGGGTGTAAATTCTTCTTTGAATGTTTGGTAGAACCTCCTGTAAAACCATATAGACTGGGATTTTTGTTTGCTGGGAGTATTTTTCTTATTCCTGCTTCTATTTCACCAGTTGTTATTGGCCTATTCAGGTTTTCTGATTCTTCCTGGTTGGGTTTTGGAATATTGTGTGTTTCTAGGAATTTGTCTTTTTGACCTAGGGTATCCAGTTCGTTGGTATGTACTTTTTCATTGTGTTTTCTTTTAATCCTTTGTATTTCTGTGGTGTTAGTTATTACTTCACCTCTTTCATTTCTGATTTTATTTTACATCCTCACTCTTTTTTCTTAATGAGTCTTGCTAAAGGTTCATCAATCTTGTTTATCATTTCAAAGAACCACTTTTTGGTTTCATTGACCTTTTGTATTGTTCTATTTCATTTATTTCTTCTCTGATCTTTATTATTTCCTGCCTTCTGCTTACTCTGGACATTTTCTTGTTGCTCCCTTTCTAATTCTTTAAATTGTAGGGTTAGATAATTTATTACCATTTTTTCTTGTTTTTTGAGGTAGGCCTGTAGAGCTATGAACTTCCCTTGTAGGACTGCTTTCATTGTGTCCCATAGATTTTGGATTGTTTGTTTTCATTGTCATTTGTTACCAGGATGCTTACTCTTGGGTTTCTTGTTGCTCTCTTTCTTATTCTTTTGTTGTAGTGTTAGATAATTTGTTAGAGATTTGTCATGTTTCTTGAGGTAGGCCTCTAGTGCTATAAACTTCCCTCTCAGGAATGGGAAGTGTCCATAGATTTGTGTTTGTTGTGTGTTCATTTTCATTTGTTTTCAGAAAGTTTTTATTTATTCCTTGATTTCATCCATAACCCATTCACTGTTTAATAACATGCTATTTAGTTTCCATGTGATTGAATATTTTTGTGTGTTTTTATTGCAGTTTTCTTGTCCATTCAGCTATCCTATGTCTTTTTATTAAATGTACTAGAGGCCTGGTGCATAAAATTGGTGCAGGGGGGCCCTCAGCCTGTCCTGTACCTCTCCAATCCAGGACCCCTTGGGGGATGTCCGACTGCTGGTTTAGGTCTGATCCCTGTGATTGGGCCTAAACTGGCAGTTGGACATCCCTCTCGCAATCTGGGACTGCTGGCTCCTAACTGCTCGCCTGCCTGAATGCCTGATTGCCCCTAAATGCCTCTACCTGCTGGTCTGATGCCCCTAACTGCTCTCCTGATGGCCTGATTGCCCCCTAACAGCCCTCCCCTGCTGGCCTCATCGCCCCTAACTGCTCTCTCCTGCCAGCCTCATCACCCTCTAACTGCTGTCCTCTGCCAGCCTGATCACCCCTAACTGCTCTCCTCTACTGCCCTGATTGCCCCTAACTGATGTCCTCTGCCAGCTTGATTGCCCCTAACCGCCTCTGCTTTGGTCCCCACCACCATGGCTTTGTACGGAAGGACGTCCAGAAGACGTCCGGTCTAATTACCATATTACCCTTTTATTAGTATAGATTTGGATGACATTGTGTAATATCCTATATAATAAAAACCTAATATGCTAAGTGTCTGGTCATCTGGTCATCCATTCAACCAATTGAAGTGTAATCTACACTAATGAAAGAGAAACATGCAAATTAACCATCACTCTGCTATACCCACCAGCCAATCAGGAGCAAGTATGCAAATTAACCCAACTAAGATGGCAGCCGCCATGGAGCTGGAGCGAGCCAGAAGGCTTGGGTTGCCCCCAGCAATGAAGGAAGCCAAGCTTCCCTCCCACCCTGGCCAGCCCTGGTCTCCGCTCAAGGCTACAAAGTTTCAATTACAGAAAATAAATAAAACCCAGATACCTGCTTCCAGCCGGCCCTGGCCTCTGCTCAAGGAGGGGCTGGGAGCCTGGGTTTCCAGGGCCAATGCAGGCTTCCAGCCGGTCCTGGCCTCTGCTCAAAGAGGCACTGAAAAAATAAAAGAAAAAGAAAAAAAGCCTCTTACCCAGGCTGGCCACACACCCATGGAGTAAGGGTCCCCACTGGGGGGCTTGGCCAGCCTGCAAACAGCCATCAGCCCTCACCCAGGCTGGCCAGGCACCCAAGTGGGGACCCCCACCCTGAAGGGGGTGTGGCCAGCCTGCAAACAGCCCTCAGCCCCTTACCCAGGCTGGCCACACCCCCATGGCCTGATCCCTGTAAATGGGCAGTTGAACATCCCTCAAGGGGTCCCAGATTGGAGAGGGTGCAGGCTGGGCTGAGGGACACCCCCTCATGCATGAATTTCGTGCACTGGGCCTCTAGTATGCTAATGATATGCTAAGGCTGCTCAACCACTCACTATGACATGCACTGACGACCAGGGGGCAGGCAGTTGACCAGTTGACCAGTTGCTATGGTATGCACTGACCACCAGGGGGCAGACGCTATGACTGGTAGGTTAGCTTGCTGCTGGGGTCCAGCCTATTGGGACTGAGCAAGACAGGCCGGACACACCCTGGAGCCCTCCACAGTCTCTCCCCAGCTGGCCAACCTCCTGCATCCCTCTCCTGCCCCAATCATGCACCTGTGGGGTCCCTTGGCCTGGCCTGCATCCTCTTGCAATCCAGGACCCCTCAGGGGATGTCAGAGTGCCAGTTTCAGCCCAATCCTGCAGGCCAGGCCGAGGGACCGCACTGGTGCACGAATTCATGCACTGGGCCTCTAGTGATTATATAGGTTTCAAGTGCACATTTCTATGATGCATGATTTTCATGTTACATTGTGTGCCCAACATTTAAAAATTTAATGCAATCACCATCAAGGCTTCAATTATATTTTTTAAATAAATAGAACAAAAAGTCATCAGATTTGTATGGAACCACATCAGTCCTCCAATTACAATAGCAATTCTGAGAAAAAAAAGAATGAAGCCAGAGGTATATCATTCCCTGGTTTCAAATTATACTAGAAAGTGAGAATAATAATAAAAAAAAGCCTGGTATATTCAGAAAAACACACACAGACCAATAAAAAAGAATTAAGAAATCAAAAATAAACTCACATGTATTTGAGCAAATAATCTTTGACAAAGGAGCCAAAAACAGATGGAGAAAGAAAACCTCTTCAACAAATGCTTCTGGGAGAATTGGAAAACCACATGCCTTATGTCTTTTGATTGGAGTTCAGCCATTTACATTTAAAGTGATTATTGATAGGTACATATTTATTTCCATTTTATTTCTTTTTTACCTTCATCGTTGAGAGTATTACAGACATCTTCCCCTTTTCCTCCTTGCTCCTATGTTCATAGTAGCATTATTTACAACAGCTAAATAACCACCCAATTCCTGCTCCACCCCAGGCCTTCACCACCCTATTGTCTGTGTTAATGGGCAATGCATATACATATGCATATAAGTTCTTTAGTTGATCTCCCACTCCTTTCCCTTCCCTCTAAGATTATACAGTCTGATCCATGCTCCTATGTCTCTGGATCTATTCTGTTCATCAGTTTATTTTGCTCATTAGATTCCACATATAAGTGGGATCATGTGATATTTGTCTTTCTCTGATTAGCTTATTTCACTTAGCATAATACTCTATTGGTCCCTCCATGCTGCTGCAAAGGTTAAGAGATCCTTCTTTTTTATAGCTGCATAGTATTCTATTGTGTGAATGTACCAAAGATTTGTTTATCCATTCTTCTACTGATGGGCACTTGGACTGTTACCAGATCTTAGCTATTATAAATAATGCTGTTATGAAAATAGGGGTGTATATATTCATTCTTATTGGGGTATCAAGATTCTTAGGATATATTCTTACAAGTGGGATCACTGGGTTAAATAGCAGTTCCATTTTTAATTCTTGAGGAAACGCCTCAATGTTTCCCATAGTGGCTACATCAGCCTACATTCCCACCAGCAGTGTACTAGGGTCCCTTTTTCTCTACATCTTTACCAGAATCTGTTGTTTGTTGATTTATTGATGGTAGCCATTCTGACAGGTGTGAGGTGATACCTCATTGTAGCTTTAATTTGCATCGCTCTGATGATTAATGATATTGATCATTTTTTCATATGTCTTTTGGTCATTTATATGTCCTCTTTGGAGAAATGTCTATTCAGGTCCTCTGTCCATTTTTTAATTGGATTGTTTGCCTTACTTTTATGGAGTTATATGAATATTTTATATAATTTGAAGATTTTCAGATGTATCATTGGCAAGTATGTTCTCCCATTCAGTGGGTTCCTTTTTCATTTTGATGCTATTTTTTTGTTTTGTTTTGTTTTGTTTTGTTTTGTTTTGTTTTGTTTTGTTTTGCTGTCCAGAAGCTTTTTAGTCTGATGTAGTCCCATTTGTGTTTTTTTTTCCTTTTGTTTTTCTTGCCCTAGGGAATGTAGTCATGAAACCATAACAAATCATAGAAGAAAATGTACCTATTTTATTCTTTATAACTCTCTTCTCCTCCTCCTCCTCCTCCTCCTCCTCCTCCTCCTCCTCCTCTTCCTTCTTCTTCTTCTTCTTCTTCTTCTTCTTCTTCTTCTTCTTCTTCTTCTTCTTCTTCTTCTTCATTTCTTTTTCTATTTCTTGTAATACTTGTTTGGTGGTATTGAGCTCCTTTTTCATCTCAAAGCTCTTTAGCTTGCTCTTGTGATTCTTAGTTCTAGGATATCTCAAAGCCTCTTCTGCAGTTTCAAACCTTTTTACTCCATACTTCAGGTAGCCTCAGACTTCACCTAGTCTCAGATAAAAATTGCCCATGTGTCACCATCAACATCTACCTATTATTGGAAACTATAACTAAAACATTTGTCTTGCTCCATTGCTAGTTTTGTTTCAAGTCCAAATAACTAGTTACATCTGTGTACTAGTTCTAAGTCTTTGCTTATGTACTTTTAAAATTCCCTGACTTTGGCACATAGTAGTTGTGCCACAAATGGGGATTGTCTTTAAAATATTTTTCTGATGACTAAGGGAAATGTTATAATATGTATGATAAATTGCATGAGTTTGGAAATATCCTTGTGTTTTGGAATAATCAAGAAAGGCTTTCTGATGGAGGCTGAAATTGAATCTTGCCCTGAAAAATTGAACGGAATTTATACTAATTGATAGGAGAATGAATTGGCTTTACAGATTTGTGGCACGGCATGAGCAAGTGCAGAGATGAGATAAGAAAAATATCTGCTTCTATGGAACATATTTTATCTGCTTGTATGAAGTCCTGTTATTGGGATGGCTTGGGTGACTTAAAAACTGTGAGTGTATTAACATACTCCAGATTTGATTAAGTATGGTTATATGGAGGAACTCTACCCAGTTTGGAAAAGATAGACTGAGTCAATAACAAGCAATGGTCAAAGCCTTATCACACAATTATTTAATGGTTAAGCATTGATGCACTGATTTAACTATTTCTTTTTTTTAAATCTTTATTGTTGAAAGTATTACATAGGTCCTCTTTTTTCCCCTTTAACCTCTTCCAACTCACTCCCATCCTCAACACCCCATTGTCTGTATCCATGGGTTATGCATATATGCATACAAGTTTATTGGTTAATCTCTTCCCACCCACCCTTCCCTGCCTTCCCTCTGAGGTGATTTAACTATTTCTTATAACACTGAGGACTCAAGTTCTTTTGTGAGCCCACATAGAGGCATATATATGGGAGAATTTGCTACCTGAAGTTCAGAGAGATAAAGCAACTTCCTTAGTATCACCAAGTAAAGTATGGTGCCAGGATTCAAACCCAGGTCTGTCTAGCTTTTTATACAAAATCCTTATTGTTGAAAGTATTACATATGTCCCTTTTTTCCCCAGTTGAACTCTCCCAGACCACCCCTCACCCCCCTCCAAGGCCTTCACCACCCTATTGTCTGTGTCATGGAGTTATGTATATATGCATACAAGTTCATTGGTTGATCTCTTCCCACCCACACACCCTCCCCTGCGTTCACTCTGAGTTTTGACAGTCTGTTTAATGCTTCTGTGTCTCTGGATCTATTTTTGTTAATCAGTTTATGTTAATCATTGTATTCTGCATATGAGAAAGATCATGTATCTTTCTCTGACTAGCTTATTTTGCTCAGCATACTGCTCTCCAGGTCCATCAATGTTCCTGCAATTGGTAAGAGTTCTTTTTTACAGCTGCATAGTAGTCTATTGTATAGATATATCACAGTTTTTTAATCAATCATCTGCTAACGGGAACTTAGACTGTTTCCAAATCTTAGCTATTGTAAATTGTGCTGCTATGAACACAGGGGTGCATATATTCTTTCTGATGGGTGTTTCTAATCCTTTAGGATATATTCCTGGAAGTGGGATCAGTGAGTCAAATGGGAGTTCCATTTTAAAGTCCTTGAGGAAGCTCAATACTGTTTTCCACAGAGGTTGCACCAGTCTGCATTCCCACCAGCAGTGTACAAGGGTTCCCTTTTCTCTACATCCTTGCCAACACTTGTCCTTTGTTGATTTGTTAATGATAGCCATTCTGACAGGGGTGAGATGATACCTCATTGTGGTTTTGATTGGCATCTCTCAGATGATTAATGACTTTGAGCATTTTTTTTCATGCCTTTTGGCCTTCTGTATGTCCTCTTTCAAGAAGTGTCTATTTAGGTCCCTTGTCTCTTTTTAATTGGACTATTTACCTTCCTTTTGTTAAGTTGTATGAGTTCCCTATAAATTTTGGAGATTAAACCCTTATTAGATGTATCATTGGCAAATATGTTCTTCAATGCAGGGGGGTCTCTTTTATTTTGTTGATGGTTCTTTTTGCTGTGCAGAAGTCTTTTATTTTGATGTAATTCAATTTGTTTATTTTCTCCTCAGTTTCCATGGTCCTAGGACAGTGGTAGGCAAACTGCGGCTCGCGAGCCATGGTTTGCAACTCTGTTGACTAATGAGTTTGCCGACAACTGTCCTAGGAGATGTATCAGGTAAACATATCCTTATGAGAGATGTCTGAGATTTTGTTGCCTATCATTTCTTCTAAGATTTTATGGTTTTACGACTGATAGTTAAGTCTTTTATCCATTTTGAGTTTGTTTTGGTTTGTCGTGTAAGTTGGTGGTCTAGTTTCATTTTTTTGCATATATCTGTCCAATTTTTCTAACACCGCTTATTAAAGAGACTGTCTTGACTCCATTGTATGCTCTTGCCTCCTTTATCAAATACTCATTGAGCAGAATGCCTTAGATTGATTTCTAGATTCTCTGTTCTGTTCCATAGGTCTATTTGCCTGTTCTTATGCCAGGAACAGGCTGTTTTATTACAGTAGCTTTGTAGTATTACTTGATATCTGGTATTGTGATTTATCCAACTTTGTTCTTTTTTCTCAAGATTGCTATGGCTATTTGAGGTCTTTTGTTTCCATATAAATTTTTGGAGTCTTTATTCTAGATCTGTGAAATATGGCATTGGTATTTTAATAGGGATTGCACTGAATCTATTGCTTCCTTTGGATAGTATGGACATTTTAATGATGTTGATTCTACCAATCCATGAACATGGTATATTCTTCCACTTGTGTATATCTTCCTCTATCTCTTTTTTCAAAGTCCTGTAATTTTCTGAGTACAGGTCTTTTATCTCCATGGTTAAATTTATTCCTAAGTATCTTACTTTTTTGTTGCAATGATAAATGGGATTTTTTTTTTTAGTTTCTCTTTTAGAGAGTTTATTATTGATGTATAAAAATGCCAATTATTTCTGGATATTAATTTTATAACCTGATATGTTGCCAAATTCATTTATTAAATCTAGTAGTTTTTCAATGGAGCCTTTACGATTTTTTTCAATTTTTTTTATTGATTAAGGTATTACATATGTGTCCATACCCCCCATTGCCCTCCCCACCCCACTCCCATACATGCCCTCACCCCCCAGTGTCTTGCGTCCATTGGTTATGCTTATATGCATGCATACATGTACTTCGGTTGATCTCTTACCTCCCCACTCCCTCCCCAGCCTTCCCACTGTAATTTGACAGTCTGTTCGATGCTTCTCTGCCTCTGTATCTATCTTTTTGTTCATCAGGTTATAATGTTCTTTATTATCCATAAATGAGTGAGATCATGTGGTATTTGCTTTCACTGCCTGGCTTATTTCACTTAGCATAATGCTCTCCAGTTCCATCCATGCTGCTGCAAATGGTGAGAATTCCTTCTTTTTAAAAGCAGCGTAGTATTCCATTGTGTAGATGTACCATAGTTTTCTAATCCACTCATCTGCTGATGGGCATTATATCATATCATCCGTGACAATTTTACTTCCTCCTTTCCAATTTGGGATGTCATTTATTTCTTCTTATTGTCTAATTGCTGTGGCTAGCACTTCCAGTACTATATCAAACAGGAGTAGTGAGAGTGGGCATCCCTGTCTTATTCCCGTTCTTAGGGGAAATGGGTTTAGTCTTTGCCCATTGAATATGATGTTGGCTTTAGATTTGTCATATAAGGTTTTTATTACATTGAGGTATGATCCCTCCATTCCCACTTTGCTGAGAGTTTTTTTTTTTTTTGTGTGTGTGTGTGTGTGTGTGTGTGTGTTTTATCAAGAAAGGGTGTTGGATTTTGTGGAATGCTTTTTCTGCATCAATTGATATAATCATGTGATTTTTGTCTTGCAATCTGTTAATGTGCTGTATCACATTTATTTGTTTTTGGATACTGTGCCTGCCTTGCATACCTGGAAATAAATCACACTTGGTAATGGTGTGTGATCTTTCTAATGTAATGCTGGATCCAATTTGCCAAAATATTGTTGAGGATTTTAGCATCTATGTGCATCAGAGATATTGGCCTGTACTTATCTTTCTTTGTAGTGTCTTTATCTGGTTTTGTGATAAGGCTAATGCTAGCTTCTTAGAAATAGCTTGGAAGTGTTCCTTCCTCTTGAATTTTTTTGGAATAGCTTGAGGAGGATAGGTGCTGTAAGTTGTGTGGGTTTTTTTTTTTTTTTTAATTACTGCTTCAATGTCATCACTAGTTATTGGCCTACTCAGGTTTTCTGATTCTTCCTTATTGAGTTTTAGAAGATTGTATTTTTCTGGGAATATGTCCATTTCATCAAGGTGGTCCAGTTTGTTGGAATAGAGTTGCTTATAGTATTTCCTTACCATCCTTTGCATTTCTGTGGTGTCAACTATTACTTCACCTCTTTCATTTCTGAATTTATTTATCTTGGTTCTCTCTCTCTTTTCTTTTTGATAAGTCTAGCTAACAGTTCACCAATCTTGTTTATCTTTTCAAAGAACAAGCTCTTATTTCATTGATCTTTTGTATTGTTTTCTTGGTCTCTATTTCATTTATTTTTATTCTGATCTTTATTATTTCCTTCCTTCTTCTTACTCTGGGCTTTTCTTGTTGCTCTCTTTCTAGTTCTTTAAGTTGTAGAGTTAGATAACTTATCACAATGTTTTCTTGTGTTGTTGTTTTTGTGTTTTGTTTTTTTGAGGTAGGCCTGTAGAGCTATGAACTGACCTCTCAGGATTGCTTTCACTGTGTCCCATAGATTTAGGATTGTTGTGTTTTCATTTTCATTTGTTTCTATGATATTTTTTATTACTTCTTTGATCTCTTTGGTAACCCATTCATTGTTTAATATCATGCTATTTACTCTTCATGTGTTTGATTGTTTTTAATTGTTTTTATTATAGATGATTTCAAATTTTATGCCATTGTGATGTGAGAAGAAGCTTGATATGATTTCAATATTCTTGCCTTTGTAGAAACTTAACCTGTGTCCTAATATTTGGTCTATCTTTGAAAAGATCCCATGTGTACTTGAAAAGAATGTATACTCCATAGCTTTTGGGTGCAATGTTCTGAAGATGTGAATTAGTTCCATCTGATCTAGTGAATCATTTAGGATTGCTATTTCCTTGTTGATATTTTTGTCTAGCTTGATCCAGTGATATCAGTCATATATTAAAGTACTGTACTATAATTGTATTGCTGTAGATCTCTCCTTTTATATCTTCTAGAATTTTTTTTATGTATTTCGGTGCTCCTATATTGGATGTATATATGTTTACCAGAGTTATATCCTCTTGTTGTATTGATACCTTTAGTATTATGAATTGGCCTTCATTATCTCTTGTTATGGCATTCACTTTGAAGTCTATTTAGTAAGATATACGTATTTCTATCTCAGCTTTTTTTTTTTCATTATCATTTGCCTAAAGAATTTTTTCCCATCCTTTCACTTCTAGTCTGTGTAAGTCCTTTGGTCTAGGTGGGTCTCTTTTAGACAGCATATATATGGGTCATATTTTCTTATCCAACCACACTAAATGCCCAGTGCGTGAAATTCATGCACGGTTCCTAGGCCTGATCAAATATCAGGGCTGATTGGGGCCTTCCGGCTGCTGGCCGGAGCCTTCCTTCATTCTGCACTGCCCCCTGGTGGTCAGTGCACATCATAGCGAGTGATCAAACTCCCGGTCTCCTGGTCAAACTCCCGAGGGAACACTTTGCATATTAGCCTTTTATATATATAGATACCTTTTGTATTCTGATTGGAGCACTTAATCCATTTATGAATAAGGTTATTATTTACAGGTACGTGTTTGTTGCCATTTTTATTCTTTATGCTTGTGTTTCTGCCTCTCTTTCTATTTCTATTTTTTTACAACGGTCCCTTTAGCATTTCTTGCATTGCTGGTTTGGTGTTAATAAACTCCTTTAGCCTGTTTTTGTCCTAATTGCACATTCAATTTTGAATAACAGCCTTGTTGGATAGTGTAATCTTGGATTCAGTCCCTTGCTTCTCATTACTTTGTATACTTCATGCCACTCCCTTCTGGCTTGATATGCTTCTGTTGAGAAATCAGTTGATAGTCTAATGATTCTTATAGGTAACTTTCTGTCTCTCTCTTGCAGCAGTTAAGATTCTTTTTTTGTCTTTAACATTTGCCATTTAATTATGATGTGTTTTGGTGTGGGTCTTTTTTGGTTCATCTTCCTTGGGACCCTCTGTGCTTCCTGGACTTATGTTCCTTTTTTCTTCCCCAAGTCAGGGACATTTTCTGTCATTATGTCTTCAAACAGGTGTTCTATTCCTTGCTCAGCTTCTTCTCCTTCTGGTACCCCTATTACTATTATTTGGATATTGCTTTATTTCATATTTTCCAAAAGCTTCCTAAAATTCTCCTCCTGTTTATTATTTTTTTTCCTATTTCTGCTCTTACTGGGTGGTTTTTTCAATCCTGTCTTCTAACTTGATGATTCAGTCCTCAACTTCTTCTAGTCTACTGTTGAAACCTTCATGGTGTTGTTTATTGCATCTATGCCATTCTTCATTTCCTCTTGTTTCTTATCCATGTTTGTGTATTTCTCATTTAGCTCATTTTAATTCTCACTGAGTTGCTTGTAATTCTCATTCAGATATTTGAGCATCCTTATAACCATTACTTTGAATTCTTTATCTGACAAATTACTTGCCTCCGTTTCATTTAGTTCCTTTTCTGGTGATTCTTTTCATTGGGGATTGTTCTTTGTCTCCCCATTTTTGCTGCCCTTTTGTATTTGTTTCTTTTTTTAAGTTTATCTAGTTTTTTATGTCTTAGATCAAGCTGCTATGCCACCAGATTTTTATTTTTTTGGGGGGGGCGGTCCTGTGTAGTAAGTGTTTTGTAGGATCCAGGACTGCTGTCTCTTAGATCTCCTGATGTGGGTGATCTAAGAAAGCCTCATACTTAAATTATTTGGGTTTTCCTGATGTAATTGGGTCTTGAATGCTATTGTTCCAGTCATGGATGGAGTCTCCTCACAGGTTGTCTGACTATGTGGCCCATCCCCATTCTCATTGTGCAAACTGTTGTGGATGTGCTCGGGGTCCCTGGAGACCTTGGTCAGGGTGGCATGTAACTCTGCAACTCACTGTAGGGGTCTCAGAGTCCACAGAGGGTGTCCCTTGTGAATTTCCACTGGCATGAAACTCACTGCACAGGTCCTGGGTGGGCTCCAAGGCCAGTCTGGGTGGTGGTGAGGCTGTACTCCTAGCTCTTGCTGCTCTCCCCTTCAAGATGGCATGGTTTTTATGCCAGAGCTTGCCCTCCCAGGGAGTGCCTGTTGTGGTAACAGGGGCCTTTTGTCCAGGAGAGCCTGATTCACCAGCCCATGAGCATCCTCCTATGATATCTAAATTTCTCTCTCTCTCTCTCTCTCTCTCTCTCTCTCTCTCTCTCTCTCTCTTTCACACACACACACACACACACACACACACACACACACACACACTCACACACACACACACACACCAGGTACATCTACACACTGCCCTCTCATTTTGTTACTTACTCACATGCTCTCCTTCACTCTAGTCCTGCAAGTTTCCATGTTGCATCCTCCCAAATTTGCTGGTCTGTCTAGATTTGAAAACATCATATTACTTAGATAATATTGTGCTTTGTCTATATAACAGAATTCCAAAAATCGAATGGTTGCATGGTAAGACAGTGACTACCTTGAACAGAGAAAGAGATTAAATCATTATCAGGAAAGGATTTTATAGCAGCGATTCAAACATTAGTGGGGGGGATAAGGAATGGTGTAATCACTGTTAACTATTAAAGATCCCTTCCAACTTGGATAATCTGTGATCCAATCTAAATGTTTTAAGGAAAATTTTCTGTTATTCTATATAAACATTTCTCTTTATAGTTCAAAGTATTACTGATGTCCCTTTTTTTCCTCATTGACCTCGTCCACTCCACCACCCTAAGACTTCATCATGCTATTGTCTGTGTCCATGTGTTATGCATGTGTGCATATAAGTTCTTTGGATGATCTCTTCCAACCCACTCACCCCTGCCTTTCCTCTGAGATTCATCAGTCTGTTCCATGCTTTTATGTCTCTGGATCTATTTTTTTCATCCATTTATTTTATTCATTAGGTTTCACATACAAGTGAGATCATGTGATACTTGTCTTTCTTGAACTGGCTTATTTTGCTTAGTATTCTTTCAGAATAGATGCCAAAATACACACACACAAACACACACACACACACACACACACACACACACACACACACACACTAAACAATGAATGACTTTTCATTCCCATTAAAATTTCTTCCAGGTATCCTTCCATTATTCTTAATCATTATTATGTAGTTTTCAGATGAGCAAATGTTCATTTTTAGAAGGTTTCCTTTATACTGAAATAACTCATTATGTCCTCTAATCAGAAATATTATGTGTTCCAGACAAAACTGTAGAGTGTTCCAGACAAAACTAAGGTTGTCATAGTTACTGGAATGTAAAATGTCTGTCTGGTGAGTACCATGAAATGTACAAAATAGCTGAGCTTATCACTGCAGTGATTGAGAAACATTGTAGAAGAAAACCAGACTGTGTTGCTTGAAATCAAATAGAAGATATCAAGATTGTCACTGTGTACAACATTGGAAACTATTAAAGTCTTATAATGCTACTAGAGCAGGGGTGGGCAAACTTTTTGACTCAAGGGCTACAATGGGTTCTTAAACTGGACCGGAGGGCCGGAACAAAAGCATGGATGGAGTGTTTGTGTGAACTAATATAAATTCAAAGTAAAGGAGCGGAGGGGAGAGCAAGAGAACCAGATAGAACAGCCGGATCCGGCCCGCGGGCCGTAGTTTGCCCAAGGCTGTACTAGAGGACCAGTGCACAAAATTTGTGCACGGTGGGGGATGGTGTGTGTGTCCCTCAGCCCAACCTGCACCTTCTCCAATCTGGGACCCCTCAAGGGATGTCCAACTGCCTGGTGGGATCTGGCCTAAACAGGCAGTTGGACATCCCTCTCACAATCCAGGACTGCTGGCTCCCAACTGCTTGCCTGCCTGTCTGCCTGATTGCCCCTAACTGCTTCTGCCTGCCAGCCTGATTACCCCCTAACCACTCCCTTGCCAGCCTGATTGATGCCTAACTGCTCCCCTGCTTGCCCGATTGCCCCTATCAGCCCTCCCCTGCCAGCCTAGTCACCTGTAAATGCCCTCCCCTGCTGGCCTGATTGCCCCCAACTGCCCTCCTCTACAGGCCTGGTCACCCCCAACTGCCCTCCCCTGCTGGCCCGATGACCCCTAACTTCCCTCCCTTGCCAGCCTGGTTGCCCCTAATTGCCCTCCCCTGCCAGACCAATTGCCCCTAACTGCCTTCCCCTGCTGGCCTGGTCACCCATAACTGCCCTCCTCTGCTGGCCTGATTGCCCCCAACTTCCCTCCCCTGAAGGCTTGGTCACCCTTAACTGCCCTCCCCTGCTACCTGGTCACCCACAACTGCCCTCCCCTGCAAGCCTGGTCACCCCTAACTGCTCTCCCCTGATGCCCTGGTTGCTCCCAACTACCCTCCCCTGCAGGTCTGGTTGCCCCTAACTGCCCTCCCCTGCCAGCCTGGTCACTCCTAACTGTCCTCCCCTGCTGACCTGGTCACCCCTAACTGCCCTCCCTTGCCAGCCTGGTTGGCCCCAACTGCCCTCCCCTACAAGCCTGGTTTCCCCCCAACATCCCTCCCCTGCAGGCCTGGTCACCCCTAACTGCTCTACCCTGCTGGCCTGGTCGCTCCCAGCTGCCCTCCCCTACAGGCCTGGTTGCCCCCAACTGCCCTCCCCTGCAGGTCTGGTTGCCCCTAACTGCCCTCCCCTGCTGGCCTGGTCCCCCCCAACTGCCCTACCCTGCTGGCCCGGTGAACCCTAACTTCCCTCCCTTGCCAGCTTGGTCACCCCTAACTGCCCTCCCCTGCTGGCCCGGTCACCCCTAACTGCCCTCCCTTGCAGGCTTGATTGCCCCCAACTGCCCTCCCTTGCAGGCCTGGTCCCTCCCAACTGCCCTCCCCTGCTGGCCTGATTGCCCACAACTGCCCTCCCTTGCCAGCCATCTTGTGTCCATATGGGGGTGGCCATCTTTGACCACATGGGGGCGGCCATCTTGTGTTTTGGAGTAATGGTGAATTTGCATATTACCTCTTTATTATATAGGATTTCTTTTATTTAATATTATTAGTGCTTTCCATTACACATTGTCAAAGAAATATGAACATTGAAGCACATGGTAAACATTCTATTCTGGTTATAAATAATCTGTTAGGAAACATCTTTGGTGCTAGAGCCTCTGATTTCCTCCACTAGTACACAACCTGATTGTAGAATGGACTGCCATTTTATAGCTATAATGATTAACAAATTTTAATAAAATTGATTTTCTGCTTTAGACAGCTAGACTAAGAGGAAGACATCTTGAATCAAGCCTGAATAGTTGTCAAGAGAAAGATATTGCTTCATCTATCTTCCCTCCCACTCTCTGGGTGTAGGTTCAATCACCTAACTGGGTATATTTTCAGGAGAAAATCTTTAGTTCAGACAGCAAGATGAGAATTTGGAATTTTAAAAATGACAGGATTTAGTTTGCTTAGCACAGTGGCCGGCAAACTGCGGCTCGCGAGCCCCATGCGGCTCTTTGGCCCCTTGACTGTGGCTCTTCCACAAAATACCATGGCCTGGGCGAGTCTATTTTGAAGAAGTGGTGTTAGAAGAAGTTTAAGTTTAAAAAATTTGGCTCTCGAAAGAAATTTCAACTGTTGTACTGTTGATATTTGGCTCTGTTGACTAATGAGTTTGCCGACCACTGGCTTAACATAGCCTATTTACATTTACCTATTCAGATATTCTCCATGATTTTTTTGTTTTTATTACTTTTGCTTTTTATTGAGTTGTAGGAATCTCCCTCCCTCACTCCTTTCTCCCCCTTCCTCTGTCACCCCATCTTCTCTCTCTCTCTCTCTCCTCTCTCTCTCTCTCTCCATATTTTTTCCCTAAATATATCTATATTTTTCTCTCTTTCTCTTACCCCCAACTAAAATTATAAGAATAATCCACTGTTCAGGTAAGCCAACTAAACCTTTTTTTATAATCATATATGAGAAATATGAAATATCTCTCCCCTATTTGAACATAAATTTAGAAAAGATCAACTACAATTTGAGCACTTGAGAATACCCAGCTACTAATGAGCCTTAATATTATAATATTTTTTAAAAAACTAAGCCTGTGCCATGCATGTTCACCTCTCTTAAATTTCTACCATCCCCACCCTCTTTCAAGGAATCCAAGAATATAACTCAACCTTTATATCTAAAGGTTTGAAAAATATCTGGGGCCAGAAATAACCATTTGGCCATAAATTAAAGACAAGCTAGGGTTACAAGTTACAGCTCTGTGGTAAATGCCTCTGAATCAAGGCAAAGCAAAAGCATTTGCCCACAATCAACAGTCTTTTTCCAGAACTGAACCTGACTAAAAATCTTCCAGAACAGATTTTGAGCAGATTTCTTTGAAGATCCAGTCCTCTGAAGGTTTCCCAAAGGGCTATTACTAAGTCTAAAAGAGTGAATTCATTTCTCTCTGTGTCCGGCTGCAATTCCTCTACTGGATATCATCTTGATATTAGAAAAAAAGCTTGATTTTTACAGCATGTTCTTTTTAATTTTAATGGTTCTGAGTTTATGTAGCATGAAATTCTACCTGGAAAGGTTCTCAAAACCAAAAGGAATAAGGTCACAGCTTTGGGCATCTAATATGGGGTCTTATCCAATGTGTGCCTGCATTTTTCCAACTACTATGTATATTGTATTAGGAATAGAAGAATGAACCATGAAAGAACGAAGTATTTTTATCTATGATTTCATACACAACTTTACCAAGGGATGAAAAGGTTAGCTGCTGCCACAATGGGACTCATTATCAGTGGAAATGCTAGATATTAAATAATAATAACAACAACAACCTATTTTTGCTGAGCTCTCATTCTGTATATGCACTGTTTTTAATGAATACATGAAAACAAAAAGTATTCAGTGTGTCCTCAATGAGCCCTTACAATTCAATCGAGTATACTCTCTCCAGAAACTCCAGTTTGTTCCTTATCACTGTGTTCACAGAACAATAAAAATTCTTATTCTCAGAATTTTTATCAAGATGGCAAAATAGGTAAACACTGTATGTACCTCCAGTCCCATGATCACATCAAAATTACAACTAAACTGTGGAACATCATTCAGAACCACTGAAGATTAGCTGAACAAGTCCTAAAACTAAGAATGTATGAAAGAAGCCATGCTGAAACTGGTAGGAGGGGCAGAGATGTGGACTGAGCACATTCAACATCAGAAGTGTGGTGGTTAAGAAATGAGAGAGATATCTCAGCTGTGGAAGTTCCCCATGAACAGTAAGGACTCCCCAGCCCAGCCCTCCAGGATCAAGAAAAGAAGTTCCAATAAATGATGTCTGTAAAAATTAGTGGGGGTTCCTTCTAGGTGATACAGAGGGCTGCTACAGTCACATGCATGCCTCTTAGGGCCTGTGCAAGCATTTACTCACAGACATAGTAATTCCCTCTGGGCTCCAGCACTGAGGCAGCAGCTTGGAAACCATGAGGCACATACAGGAAGGAACTGAATTTTCTGGCTTCAGGGCAAGGACTGGAGGTACAGCTGTGTCCCAGCAAACATCATTGTTCCATTGCTAAGACTCCCCACCAGACTGCAGGCACAGGTGAACACCAAGTTTGAGTCTCCATCAACCTGGCTAATGCAGTTTGTCCCACCCTGGGTTAAAGGTTAAAGACAAAGAGAGACTCTTAAAAGCATCAAAAGAAGTTAGCTATGTATAAGTGTAACCGGACAATCAATTGAGTCTGTGCTGCCTATCACTACTTGAGCCAATTAAGCAGAAGACAGGGTTGAATCATATATGAACATTTATTCCAATACTGCCAGCAGTACGAGAGAGCAGCAGGTCATCCACAAATATCTGCTCTGTCCCCCACCATAAGCCAGCTGCTTATATTGGGTAGAAAGACAAAGATTACATGGGGAAGTGTATGCCAAATGGACAAATTATAGGTAATAGGGCTTGAGATTTGCAAAGGCCTGAGGGTATGCAAAGACTGGGGAGATGCAAGGGCTTTGGATCTTCAAAGGGCTGGTGATTCTGGTTTCTGCAACAAGGTTGTTAAGATTTCCATGATAATAGGCAGCTTCCATGAGGTGGATGGGCTGTCCTCACAGGTGATCTCCCAGGTCACAGGTGCAACTGCCAGCCAGGTTAGAATGTGCTTTCTTTAATCAGAATAAAACAATCACAGTTAACAGAGCATGATTAATATTTCTTATAATTACAGCTGGTCCCCAATATTCTATTTCTGCCCCTATCACAAGTGAGTTCTCATAACACTGTCAGCTGATTTTTAACAGAAATTTAGCAGGCCAAAAGGGATGGGGGAAAATATTCAAAGTGATGAAAAGCAAGTATCTACAACCAACATTAATCTACCCAATAAGGCTATCATTTATAATCAAGACATATAAAGAGCTTCTCAGACAACAAAAAGCTAAAGGAGTTCATCACCACCAAACCAGTATTACAAGAAATGTTAAAGGTGCTCCTGGAAGAAGAAGGAGAATGAGAAGGAGAGGAGGAGGAGGTAGAGGATGAGGAGGAGAAATAGATGAACAATAAAATGGCAATAAATACATACCTATCAATAATTACTTAACTGTAAATGGATTAAATGTCCCTATCAAAAGACATAGACTGACTGAATAGACACAAAAATAAGACCCATACATACACTGACTACAAGAGACCCACTTAAGTTTGAAAACCACACAGACTGAAAATAAATTATGGAAAGATATTTTGTGTAAGTGGATGTAGGAAAAATCTGGGTAGCAATACTTAGATAAAATAGACTTTAAAACAAAGACTATAAGCCCTGACCGGTTTGGCTCAGCGGATAGAGCATTGGCCTTCGGACTCAGGGGTCCCGGGTTCGATTCCCATCAAGGGCGTGTACCTTGGTTGTGGGCGCATACCCAGTGGGGCGTGTGCAGCATGGATCAACTGATCCATGTTTCTCTCTCATCCAGGTTTCTGACTCTATTCCTCTCTGTAAAAAATCAATAAAATATATTTTTTAAAAAAGACTATAAGAAGACACAAAGAAGGACCCAGCAATTCCACTTTGGATATTTATTTAAATAAATCCAAAACACTAATTTGAAAAAAATATGTGCATCCTTATGTTCATTGCAGCATTATTTATGATAGACAATGTACGGAAGCAAACCAAGTGTCCATCAGCCATAAAAAAGAGTGAAAGTGTGGCATTTGCAACAAGATTGGGATGGACCTAGAGGGTGTTATGTTAAGTGAAATAAGTTAAAGCAAGACAAATTACCATATGATTTCATTTATACATAGAATCTATAAATAAATAAATAAATACATAAATAAATAAATACATAAATAAATAAATAAATAAATAAATAAATTATCTCTCTCTCTCTCACACACACACACACACACACACACACACACAGAAACAAACTCATAGATATAGAGAAGAATCTGATGGGAGGGCTATGGGTAATGGACGAAAAAGAGGAAGGGATTAAGATGTGCAAATTGCCAGTTATAAAAACAGTCACAGGATGTAAAGTAGAGCCTAAGGAATATAGTGAATATATTGTAGTAGCTATGTATGATATCAGATGTGCACTAGACTTCTCAGGGTGTTCACTTACTAAATTACTTAATGTCTAATCACTATGTTGTATACCCAAAATGTAATATTGTATGCCAATATTTATTTTAGAATAAAAATTAAAATAAATATTAAATGTTATTAAAGTAACATAAAATATTTTTAAAAACTTATTGTCATCCATATGTTCACAATGAATATCTGCTCAGTTGGGCTGTGAGGTCTTTGAGGGCAGTGTTTTCACTTACATATCTATTATACCTAGCAAAGGTAATGGACACTCACGGAAAAATGTTTGAATGAATCAAGAAACTAACAAATTAAAAATTACAAGTATGGGCTACACATAATGAACCAAATAAACTCATGATCAAAAATAGACCCAGAGACATAGAAGGAAGACATAGACCTCAGAGGGAAGGTAGGGGAAGGTTGGTGGGAAGAGATCAACCAATGAACTTGTATGCATATACTAGTATGCATAACCCATAGACACAGACAATGGGGTGGTAAGAGCCTGGCAGGGACAGGGGATGGGAGCAGACTGAAAGAGGTTAATGAGGGGAAAGGGAGGACCTATGTACTTTCAACAATAAACAGTTTTTTTAAATAATAAATAAAGTGATTTGAAAGGAATAAAAAAAAATCAGGAATGGGTCAAGTTTGAAAGTTTCTAATTTCATCATTATCCAAGACACTCTCTACACTTCTATCATAGTGACCTTTCTCACAAATTTGGTCAGATTACTGCCCTGGTTGAATGGCTCTGCATTGCCTTGGGGATAAAATCTGAACTCCTTAAGAATAGCACACAATGCCATCCACAACATGCCCTCTGTCTGCCTCATCTGTCATAGCATAGGTATTACTATTTAACCATTGCTGACTTTCCAACTAGATTTGAGAATCTAAATCTTGAGGTTAAAATCTTTAAGAGTAAAAATGTTATCTAATTTATCTATGTGGTACCAGTGCCTAAATCACTGTACCTTAATACATACAAACATTCACTATGTGCCAGATCTCTCCAGTGGCATTAGGATGGTACCACATACTCATTTATCCTCATATTCCATTTCATTTAATGTGACTCACAGCCCTTATAAAATTTGTCAAATAAACAATAATGCCATATACCTTTTTATGAATCAGTAAACTAAGCTTCTAGTCCTGGCTCTCCTACTCTTTAGCTGAATTTGTCTGCCAGTTTCCTAATTCATAAAAGAAAAATAACATCACATTTACTTTTTACCTTACATGATATTTTAAGCTGACATACTTTGTGGAATATAGTAAAGTATAACTAAATACCTACATGTAGAAATGTGTGAAAAGACAATAATTTGATTACATAAAAGTAAAATAGTAGAGCTATAATAATTTACATGGAGTTTGGAGTCAGATTGCCTAGATTCAGGTCTTGGTTCAGCCTATCTGTGATCAAGGGTTCTCTTTTTATTACTTTCTTCGTTTGTAGATATAATAATTGTATCTACTTCTTAAAGTTGTGTTAGGTTAAATGAGTAAATTCATGTAAAATGCTTAAAACATTACCTGGCATGTGGTAGATATTCAACAAGTGTCAGCAATGTTTTTCCAGTTATTGGCAACTTGATTGTGGCAGTGACCATCAAGTTATCCATCCAGTAAAGACATCAGCTGTCCACATCTGATGGCTGCCTAAGCCCTAAAATTTAACCCCCAGCATACTCAGACTTGCCTCTGAATTCTACACAAAATGTAATATATATGGACAACTCTTGAGAACTTTCCAAACACATCAAGTATGCCATCTGGTCTTCAAGATTGAGTACATTTTCATTTGGAAATGTTGTGAATTTGCCCCCCAGTAACCAGGGACAGTTCCAAGTTTACATATTTCCAATGTAAGAGCCAATTCATCCCTGTGTAGGTGTGATATGAGGGGTTCCCCAAAACCTGTTTTCCAATAAACCCCATCAACCTTATCTGTCCCACTGCCCTTTTGCCTGATAAGAAAGCTAAGTGTCAGACCTCTCTTGAGTCAGCAACAGATCCAAAGAACAAAAATTTTGGAGAGCTTTTTATATTTATCACCTCTCAGACTAAAAAAAAAAAAAATAACAACTACCTTGAGCCAGTTCATCTTGGATATATCTTATTATGGTTTCCCAAATTCTGTTCAAAGGTTATAATAGAGAACTCTATTTGGAATGGAAGTCCATAATGGGAAGGTGTACATATCAAAAGTAAATGTATTTAATTTTAGACACTTGAATTTGTAGTATAGATGGAACCATCAGCCCTTATTGATTCTAAAGTCAGAGTGTACCACAAATAAAATATGAGTACTATATCTCAAAACAAAAAAAAAAAAAGGATTTAATAAAGGAAATTTGCATGGAGGGTTACTTTTGAAAGGATGAAAGCAATTTGAGTCCTTTTATAAATTCTGGAGAATGGATCTAGAAAGGGAGAGGAAACAAATTCTCCCAATGGCTTATTCTAGAAAAACTGATCAAAAGATAAGTTACAAAGATGAGAATACAATACATTGCATTAACTCTGATTGCCACGTCTGTATCCCAGCCACTCATCTGCTAGCAGATAGGGTAGTATTGTTTTAGTTTGCAACAGTATGTTTTGATGAATTTATGCTTGCAATAAATTCTAAATGTATTTTCAGCACGTATTTTTCTGCAACATCTTCTGATGCACTTATTATTTTTTATTGTTAAAAGCATTACATATGTCTCCTTTTCCCCCATCGACCACTCCCCTGCCACTCCCACACACCAGGACATGCCCCCACCACCCCAGTGTTCGTGTCCATTGGTCATCTTTATATGCATGCATACAAGTCCTTTGGTTGATCTCCTACCCCCCCTCCCCACCTGCCCTTACCTTCCCTCTGAGGATTCACTGTCTGTTCGATGTCTCGTTGTCTCTGCACTATTGTTGTTCATCAGTTTATGTTGTTCATTATATTCCACAAATGAGTGAGACCATGTGATATTTATCTTTCTCCGACTGGCTTATTTTGCTTAGCATAATGCTCTCTATGTCCATCTATGCTGTTGTGAATAGTAAGAGTTCTTCCTTTTATAGCAGCGTAGTATTTGACCGTGTACATGTACCACGGTTTTTTTAATCCACGCATCTGCTGATTGGCACTTAGGCTGTTTCCAAATCTTAGCTATAGTAAATTGTGCTGCTATGAACATAAGGGTGCATATATCCTTTCTGTTTGGAGTTTCTGATTTCTTGGGATATATTCCTAGAAGGGGGATTACTGGGTCAAATGGGAGTCCAATTTTTAATTTTTTGAGGAAACTCCATACTGTTTTCTACAGTAGCTGCATCAGTCTGCATTCCCACCAGCAGTGCACGAGAGTTCCCTTTTCTCCACATCCACACAAGCACTTGACAATTATGGATTTGTTGATGATACCCATTCTGACAGGTGTAATATGGTACCTCATTGTCATTTTGATTTGCATCTCTCAGATGATTAGTGACTTTGACCATGTTTTCATATGTCTCCTGGCCTTCTGCATGTCCTCTTTTGAAAAGTGACAATGTAGGTCCTTTGCCCATTTTGTTATTGGATTGTATGTCTTCCTTTTGTTAAATTGTATGAGTTCCCTATAATTTTTGGAAAATAAAACCTTATCAGAGATAACATTGGCAAATATGTTCTCCCATGCAGTGGGCTTCCTTGTTTTGTTGATGGTTTCTTTTGCTGTGCAGAAGATTTTTATTTTGATGTAGTCCCATTTGTTTATTTTTTCCTTAGTTTCCATTGCCCTAGGAGCTGTATTGATATAGATATTGCTATGACATATGTCTTATATTTTACTACCTGTGGATTCTTCTAAAATTTTTATGGTTTCCCGACTTATGTTTAAGTCCTTTATCGATTTTGAGTTTATTTTTGTGTATGATGTAAGTTGGATATCTAGTTTCATTTTTTGGCATGTATCTGACCAGTTTTCCCAAGAACATTTATTGAAGAGACTGTCTTGAATCCATTGTATGCTCTTGCTTACTTTGTCAAATATTAATTGAGCATAATGGCTTGGGTTGATTTCTTGGTTCTCTGCTCTGTTCCGTGGGTCTATATGTCTGTTCTTGTGCCACTACCAGACAGTTTTGAGAACACTGGCTTTGTAATATAGTTTGATATTTCATTTGTGATCCCTCCAACTTTGTTCTTCTTTCTCAAGTTTGCTGTGGCTATTCGGGTGTTTTTTTATTCCAGATGAATTTTTGGAGAGTTTGTTCCAGGTCTGTGAAATATACCATTGGTATTATAATGGGGATTGCATTGAATCTATAAATTGCTTTGGGTAGTATGGAAATTTTAATGATGCTTATTCTACCAATCCATGAACAAGGTATATTCTTCCATTTGTTTATGTCTTCCTCTATATGTTTTTTCAATGTCCTGTAGTTTTCCAAGTACAGGTCTTTTATCTTCTTAGTTAAGTTTATTTCTAGGTATCTTAATCTTTTTTTGTTGCAATGGTGAAAGGGATTGTTTTTTTAAGTTCTCTTTCTGTGAGTTTATTATTGATGTATTAAAAAGCCAAAGATTTGCCAGGACCGGTTTGGCTCAGTGGATAGAGCGTCAGCCTGTGGACTGAGGGGTCCTGGGTTCGATTCCGGTCAGGGGCACGTGCCTTGGTTGCGGGCACATCCCCAGTGGGGGGTGTGCAGGAGGCAGCTGATCGATGTTTCTCTCTCATCGATGTTTCTAGCTCTCTATCCCTCTCCTCTCTCTTCCTCTCTGTAAAAAATTAATAAAATATATTTTTTAAAAAAGCCATAGATTTCTGGGTGTTAATTTTGTATCCTGATACGTTGCCGAATTCAGATATTAAACCTATTAGTTTTTTAATTGTGTTGTTAGGGTTTTCTATGTACAATATGATGTCATCTGCAAATAATGACAGTTTTACTTTTTATTTTCCAATTTGGGTGCATTTTATTTCTTCTTGTCTGATAGCTATGGCTAGCACTTCCAGTACTATGTTGAACATGAATGGTGAGAGTGGGCATCCCTGTCTTGTTCCTGTTCTTAGGGGAAATGGTTTTAGTTTTTGCCCATTGAGTATGATGTTGGTTGTAGGTTTGTCATATAGGGCTTTTATTATGTTGAGGTATGAACCTTCTATTCCCACCTTGCTGAGAGTTTTTATCAAGAAAGGGTGTTGGATTTTGTCAAATTCTTTTTCTGCATCAATCGATATGATGATGTGATTTTTATCTCTCAATTTGTTGATGTGATGTATCACGTTTATTGATTTGCGAATATTGTACCATCCTTGCATTCCTGGGATAAATCCTACTTGGTCATGGTGTATGATCTTTCTGATGTAATGCTGGATCTGATTTGCTTGAATTTTGTTGAGGATTTTGGCATCTATGTTCATGAGGGATATTGGCCTGTAATTCTCTTTCATTGTGTTGTCTTTATCTGTTTTTTTTTTTTTATTAGGGTAATGCTGGCTTCATAGAATGAGCTTGGAAGTGTTCCTTCCTCTTGAAGTTTTAGGAATAGTCTGAGGATAGGATTTAGTTCTTCCTTGATTGTTTGGGTAAAGTCCCCTGTGAAGCTGTCTGGCCTCTGACTTTTGTTTGCTGGAAACTTTTTGATGACAATTAATTTTCTTCCATAGCTTTCAGCCCATTGAGGTTTTTAGATTCCTTCTGATTGAGTTTTGGAAGGTTGTATGTTTCTGGGAATATATTCATTTTCCTCTAGGTTGTCTAGTTTGATGGAATAGAGTTGTTCATAGTACTTTTTAAACAATCCTTTGTATTTCTGTGGGGTCTGTTGTTATTTCGCCTCTTTCATTTCTGATTTTATTTGGGTCCTCTCTCTTTGCTTCTTGATGAGCCTGGCTAGAGGTTCATCAATCTTGTTTATCCTTTCAAAGAACCAGCTTTTGGTTTCATTGATCTTTTGTATTGTTTTTTTGGTCTCTATTTCCTTTATTTCTGCTCTGATCTTTATTATCTCCTTCCTTCTGCTCACTCTGGGCTTTTCTTGTTGCTCTCTTGCTAATTCTTTGAGTTGTAAAGTTAGATGATTTACGACCCTTTTTTCTTGTTTGTTGAGGTAGTCCCTCTCAGGACTGCTTTCATTGTGTCCCATTGATTTTTGGATTGTTGGGTTTTCATTGTCTTTTGTTTCCAGGATGTTTTTAATTTCTTCTTTGATCTCTTTGGTAACCTAATAATTGTTTAATAGCATGCTATTCAGCCTCCAAGTGTTTGAATTTTTTCATTTGTTTTTATTGTAGTTTATTTCTAATATTATGCTGTTGTGGTCTGAGAAGATGCTTCTTATGATTTCAATCTTCTTGAATTTGGAGAGACTTTGCTTGTGACCCAATATGTGGTCCATCTTTGAAAATGTGCTCTGTGCACTTGAGAAAAACGTATATTCTGTGGCTTTGGGTGAAATGTTCTGAAGATGTCAATTAAGTCTATCTGCTCTTGTGAGTCCTTTAGGATTGCTGTTTCTTTGCTGATTTTTTGTCTAGACAGTTTATCCAGTGATGTCAGTGGTGTATTAAAGTGCCCTACTATGATGGTATTGTTTTCTATCTCTCCCTAGATATCTTCCATGAATTTTTTTTATGCATTTGGGTGCTCCTGCATTGGGTGCATATAGGTTTATTAGGGTTATATCCTCTTGTTGTATAGATCCATATAATATTATGAAGTGGCCTTCCTTATCTCTTGTTATGGCCTTCACTTTGAGGTCTATTTTGTCAGATATAAATGTTGCTACCCCAGCTGTTTTTCATTTCCATTTGCCTGAAAGATATGTTTTCATCCCTTCACTTTCAGTCTGTGTGAGTTCTTTGTTCTCAAGTGGGTTTCTTGTAGACAGCATATATATGGGTCATGCTTTTTTAGCCATTCAGTCATTCGGTGTCTTTTGATTGGAGCATTTAGTCCATTTACATTCAAAGTTATTATTGAGCCAAAATCGGTTTGGCTCAGTGGATAGAGCGTCGGCCTGCGGACTGAAGGGTCCCGGGTTAGATTCCGGTCAAGGGCTTGTACCTTGGTTGCGGGCACATCCTCAGTGGGAGGTGTGCAGGAGGCAGCTGATCGATGTTTCTCTCTCATCGATGTTTCTAGCTCTCTATCCCTCTCCCTTCCTCTCTGTGAAATATCAATAAAATATATTTAAAAAAAATAAAATAAAGTTATTATTGATAGTTACTTGTTTCTAGCAATTTTTATTTTTTGTGCCTGTGTTTCTCCTTCCCTTTTTATTTCTTCTTTTTACACCAGTCCCTTTAGCATTTCTTGCATTGCTGGCTTGGTAGTGATAAACTCCCTTAGCCTTTTTTTTTTTTTTTTGTCAGTGAAGCTCCTTATTTCCCCTTTAATTTTGCTGGATAGAGTATTCTTGGATTTAGTCCCTTGCTTTGCATCACTTTGTACATTTTCTTCCATTCCTTTCTGGCCTGATGTGTTTCTGTTGAGAAATCATTTGATAATCTAATGGGAGATCCCTTGTAGTTAACTTTCTATCTCTCTCTTGCAGCCTTTAAGATTCTCTCTTTGTCCTGAACATTTGCCATGATAATTATGATGTGTCTTGGTGTTGGTCTTTTCAGGTTAATTTTGTATGGGACTCTATGTGCTTGTGTGACTTTTTTCTTCCCCACATCAAGGAAGTTTTCTGACATTATTTCTTCAAATAGATTTTCTAACCCTTGTTCCTCTTCCTGTCATCCTGGCACCCCTATTATTCATATGTTGCTTCGTTTCATGTTGTCCCACAGCTTCCTTAGGCTCTCCTCCTGTCTTTTAATATTTTTCTCCAATTGCAGTTCAGTTTGGGTGTGTTTTGCTTCCCTGTCTTCAAATTCACTAAATTGGTCCGCCACTTCTCCTAGTCTACTGTTGAAACTTTCCAGGTTGTTTTTTATTGTGGCTATATCATTTTTTTTAAATTTCCTCTTGATTCTTACATAAGTTTTTTATTTTCTCCTCCATCCAGCTTATGAACTAACTGTATGGCCCTTATTCTGAATTCTTCTTCTGACATATTGCATGCCTCCATTTCACTTAGCTGATTTTCTGGTGATTCCTCCTTTTCTTTCCTTTGGGCATTTTTTTGTCTACACATTTTTGTTCTCACCAAGTGTCTAGGTGTAGAGTGTTGCAGGGTCTGCTCCTTGGGTGGAGTGGCTCCTTGGGTGGTGGCTGCTCCTCAGACATCTTGGCAACATCTTCTCAGTTGGCAGCGGCTCCTCTGGTTGGCGCTGTTCGCAGCAGTGGTGGCTCCTCTGGCTGGTGGGGGGAGGCTGCTTGTGCAGCTGCTTCTCCTCAGATGGGTGTGGGCTGCTCATGAGGCTGCTGTTCCCTGGAGATGGGCAGGCTGTGTGTACCTGCTGCTCCTTGGACAGAAGCAGGCTGCTTGTGCAGCTGCTGCTCCTCGGATGGGGGTGGCCTTCTTGCACGGCCACTACTCCTTGAACAGGGGCAGGATGCTCATGGGACTGCTACTCCTCTTATCAGGGCAGGTTGCATGCGGCTACTGCTCCACAGACGGGGGTGGGCTGCTTGTGCAGCTGCTGCTCCTAGGACGAGGGTGGGCTGTTCGTGAAGCTGCTGCTTCATGGAGGGTTGCAGGCTTCATGCAGCTGCTGCTCCACGGACAGGGGCGGGCTGCTGCTCCTCAGATGGAGGCGGGCTGCTCATTCAGCTGCTGCTCCTTAGACAAGGGAGGGCTGCAAAGGCAGCTTCTGCTCCTCGAATGGGGTTGGGCTGCTTGCGGAGATGCTGTTCCTCAGATGGTGGTGGGCTGCTCGCATGGCTGCTGCTCCTTGGACGAGGGAGGGCTGCATGTGAGGCTGCTTCTTCAGGGATGGGGGTGAGCCATGTGCATGGCTTCTGCTCCTTGAATGGTGTGGGCTGCATGCAGCTGCTGCTCTTTGGATGGGGCAGGTTGCACGGGGCTGCTGCTCCTCAGATGTGGGCAGGCTGCTCATGTGCCTGCTGTTCCTCTGACCAGGGTGGGCTGCTTCAGAAGCTGCTGCTCCTCGAATGGGTGTGGGCTACTCACAAGGCTGCTGCTCCTCTGATGGGGGTGAGCTGCACACGTGGATACTCCTCCTGTTATGGGGGAGACCACTCACACAGCTGCTGCTCCTCGAATGGGGGCAGGCTATTGCGCAGCTGCTGCTCCTCAGGCAGGGGCATGTTGCGCACATGGCTGCTGCTCCTCAGGCAGGGGCATGTTGCGCACATGGCTGCTGCTCCTCAGACAGGCAGGGGTGGGCCTCTCATACAGCAGCTGCTTTTTGGACCAGGGCAGGCCTTGTGAAGCTTCCACACCGTAGCCTGGGGTGGGCTGTTCGTGGGGCTGCTGCTCACATGGTTGCCATGCCCTGGGCTAAAGCATTGGGCTGGTCACAGCAGAGCATGCTTTGGAACTCACAGGAGCCTGCGCCCAGGGTGGCTGGATCTCAGTGACCATGGGACTGCTGCTGAGATAGCAGGTCCCTGGTGAGAGTGGCTGTAGTGTCCCGGGTGTTATCTGAGGGCACCCTGGGTGGAGGTGAGGCTGGGCTCCCAGTCACAGCAGCTCTCCCCTTCAAAAAGGCGAGCCTCTGAGGGAGCCGGCTGCTCCCGGACTGTTTGCAATGGTAGCAGAGGCTGCCTAGTTCGGCAAGCTGTGTTAGCCTGCCCACAAAGGTCCTGCAGCATCTAACTGTCTCTCACTCACAAACACACTCCTCTTTTGCTCCCTCCCTCACTCACGCTCTCTCCATCACTGCCACCTTCTTCCTGCCTCTGTAGTTGGGGCTGGAGTGTTGTTGACCTGTTCGTGGATAGAGTCTCCTCTCCAGATGTCTGACTATGTGACTCACTCTCTACCACATTGGCCAAACAGGGGAAAATTCACCTCGATAAGACACGACACAAACGGAACAAAACATGACACCCATAACCCCAATATAAGTAACCAACAAAGAAAAGAGAATTAGGGGAGAGAAAAGAGAGCACAAATTATATAGAAGAGAGAAAAATGGTATGAGAGAGAAGAAAAAGGAAAATTATATATATATATATATATATATATATATATATATATATATATATATATATATAGAGAGAGAGAGAGAGAGAGAGAGAGAGAGAGAAACCACCAGAGAACAAACAGGTAAACCAAAACATACAAACACCAAATTACCAGTAAAGAGGTTGGCAGCAGATTCTTATATACAGAAAGTAAGGTTAAGAATTGGATGGATATTGGGGGGACCTCAGTTCAGTATAGAGGAAGTAGAAAGAGGATGAGTGGATAAGAAGAAAGAGAAAGAGAAGAAAATAATAATAATAATAATACGTTTTTAAAGAAATTGATTAAAAATAGGATAAAAAATAAAAGAAAATAAATTAGAATGATGGAAAAGTAACGCAAAATGAAATAGAAAATAAAGAAACAAACGAAAAAAGGAAAATAAAGAAAAAAGAAAAAAAGAGATAACAAAATAATTATAAAATAAAATAAAATAAAAATAAAAAAGTGAAGAGTCATTTCTTTGGCTGGTTTAAAATCCCACTCTTCTGTACTGTCTGCAGCTTCTCAGTTTCCTGTTGCTGGGACTAAAGGCCTGTCTTTAAGTCAGTCCCTATGCACTCCCAGGGACTATTCAGATTTTTTTTCCTTTGTACCACTCAAGGCATGGTCTGGGTGTGGCTGTATTGGTTGCCTGGAGACTGTAGGGAGGGGCTATCTCTTCAGGAGAAAATGGCTACCTAGGTCCCACACCTCAGGTATGACTCAGCACCAGACTTGTGGCCCTCTCCTATCCCTAGCCTGTCCCCAGACTCCACAAGTCTGCAACTTCTCCCGCACCTCAGACACAGGTGAGTGTCCATATCCAAAAGGTCCTATGAACTAGGTTCAGCAAACAAAAGCCACGACCAAAATGAGGAGAAAGTGCTGCACCTCTGCAAGCCCTTCTCCTCCTGGCATGGTGCGGTCTGGGAAGCCGTCCAGAATGCTCACTCTGGGCTCAGTCTGTCATGACTGTGGACACAGATCTAGAATCTCCTGCCACGAGCAGTCCGGTGGACCTCCTTTCCACAGTCAGACGCTGTGCCTGACCCAAGGTAAGCAGCCTCAGTGCTGTGCGGTTTCCCTCTGACCCTCTGGGCTCAGAGGTCTCGCAGTTCTTTCCAGCCCAGATCCCTGATTTTACCACTCTTCAGGTGTCCTCTGCCCTTCCTGGCTGTGAATTATCTCACCAGGTGTGTCTACTTTGCCAATTCGGGGTGGATGTTATTTGATTTAGTTGGTCATTCTATCTGCTCTGGGACAAGGCTCAGGACACGTCCATCTATTCTGCCATTTTATTTTATTTATTTATTTATTTTTAAATATTTTACAAATTTTTATTTTTTTATTTTTTAAATAAATCTTTATTGTTCAGATTATTACAATTGTTCCTCTTTTTTCCCCCCATAGCTCCCCTCCACCCAGTTCCCACCCCCCCTCTGCCCTTCCCCCCCACATTGTCCTCATCCATAGGTGTACTATTTTTGTCCAGTCTCTTCCCGCACCCCCCACACCCCTTTCCCCCTGAGAATTGTCAGTCCACTCCCTTTCTATGCCCCTGATTCTATTATATTAACTAGTTTATTCTGTTCATCAGATTTTTTTATTCACTTGATTTTTAGATTCACTTGTGGATAGATATGTATTTGTTTCTCATAATTTTTATCTTTACCTTTTTCTTCTTCTTCCTCTTCTTAAAGAATACCGTTCAGCATTTCATATAATACTGGTTTGGCGGTGATGAACTCCTTTAGCTTTTACTTATCTGTGAAGCTCTTTATCTGACCTTCCATTGTGAATGATGGCTTTGCTGGGTAGAGTAATCTGGGTTGTAGGTTCTTGCTATTCATCACTTTGAATATTTCTTGCCACTCCCTTCTGGCCCGCATAGTTTCTGTTGAAAAATCAGCTGACAATCGTATGCGTACTCCCTTGTAGGTAACTAACTGTTTTTCTCTTGCTGCTTTTTAATATTCTCTCTTTGTCTTTTGTTCTTGGCATTTTAATTATGTGTCTTGCTATGGCCCTCTTTGGATTCCTTTTGTTTGGGGTTCTCTGCGCTTCCTGGACTTGTAAATCTATTTCTTTCACCAGGTAGGGGAAATTTTCTGTCATTATTTGTTCAAATAGGTTTTCAATATCTTGCTCTCTCTCTTCTTCGGGCAGCCCCATAATTTGGATGTTGGTATGCTTGAAGTTGTCCCAGAGGCTCCTTACACTATCTTCATATTTTTGGATTCTTTTTTATTTTTGCTTTTCCGATTGGGTGTTTTTTGCTTCTTTGTATTTCAAATCTTTGACTTGATTCTTTGGATCCTCTTGTCTGCTGTTGGATCTCTGTATATTATTCTTTATTTCAGTCAGTGTATGTTTAATTTCTAGTTGGTCCTTTTCATATCCTCGAGGGTCTCACTAAATTTATCGGCCTTTTCTAGAAAATTCTTGAAAAACCTTATAACCATGGTTTTGAACTCTATATCCAGTTGTTTGCTTTCCTCCATTTCTTTCATTTGTGATCTGTTTCTTTGTCTCTGCATTTTGGCTGCTTCCCTGAGTTGATAGAGTGGCTTTGTGTGATAGGTGTCCTATAGGGCCCAGTGGCTCAGCCTCCCCAGTTACCTGAGGTGGACACTTTTGGTGCACCCCTTTGTGGGCTGTGTGCACAGTCTTTTTTTTTTAATATATTTTATTGATATTTCACAGAGAGGAAGGGAGAGGGATAGAGAGTTAGAAACATCGATGAGAGAGAAACATCGATCAGCTGCCTCCTGCACACCTCCCACTGGGGATGTGCCTGCAACCAAGGTACATGCCCTTGACCGGAATCGAACCTGGGACCCCTCAGTCCGCAGGCCAACGCTCTATCCACTGAGCCAAACCGGTTTCGGCATGTGTGCACAGTCTTGTTGTAGCTAAGCCTTGATTGTTGTTGGTACCACTGGGAGGAATTGACCTCCAGGCCGATTGGCTGTGAGGATCAGCTGTGTCTACTATGGGAGAACTTCTGTGCTGGAGACACCCTTACGAGACAAGACTTGCTTCAGTGGGGCTTTGGTGCTCACTGAGTCTGCCCCCTGAGTGTGTCCCTTATGGATCTGAGGATTTGTAATCTGGATGGTCCCACTCTGACCACTGGGTACACTGGCTCTTGGATCTCCAAGGGGGTGCAAATTAGCCTCTGCCTGAGGCCACCCAGCAGGAGCTACGGAGAGATCTACAGATTCCTCTTCTTTGTTTGGGGTTTGGAGGTGCCCAGATGAGGCCCAGCTGTGAAGCAATGCAAACTGTTGTGGGGCCTTGGGCCTTCTTTTGGATGTTCTGGGGCTCTCTGACCCAGCTGCAGTTTGTTAGGTAATTTTAGATTGCAAAGGGCCAGGCCATTCATATGCAAAAGCCTCTGTGCTCAGCTTGGGTGGGGCGGGGTCTTAGGGAATCAACAGGGCAGAGCAAACACCTATGGCTGGTCCTCATCCCTGCCCTAAGAGGCCCCCGGGTCTCCGTGTCCCTTAGTAATCACTGCAAGCACCTCTGAGAGAAAGCCGCCCTCGAGTTCTGCCAGATGCCAGACAGTCCAGTTTCTCCCTGTATGAGTCTGGGTCCCCAGAGTCTCACCCGGAACTGGAGTTCAGAGCAGTCGGGAGCTTGTGTCTTCATCCTGATTGAAAAAGACAACCACGTACTCAGTTGCCAAACCTTTTCGTGTGTGTGCGCCTCTGTACCTTTGCACTTTACTTCTGCACTTCCTCTGAGTCTGAGTGTGCTTTTTTCTTTCCTTCTAGTTTTAGAATTTCCACTCATCCAGCCTTCCTGTGGTTCTGGATGATGTCCGTTCTGTCTTTTAGTTGTAGTTTTTAAGTGGTTGTGTGAGGCAGCAATTTCAGGTTTTTACCTATGCTGCCATCTTGGTTTCTCTATATTCTGCTGCCATTTTATCTCTGAAATATTTTTTTCCATTCCTCTGCACTGAGTGGAGCTGTGGAAAGACGAAAGCTTAAGGGTGGCCACTCTCTCCCCCACTGTGGCCAGGAGTCCAGCTAGCCTGCAGCCAACTCCTCAGACCCCTCTGGATTGCTGTTTCTTTGCTGATTTTTAGTTTAGAGGATTTATCCTGTTAAAATCCCCTACTGTGATTGTATTGCTGTCGATCTCTCCCTTTATGTCTTCCAGAAGTTTTTTTTTTATGTATTTGGGTGCTCCTGCATTGGGTGCATATATGTTTACTAGAGTTATATCCTCTTGTTGAATTGCTCCCTGTAGTATTATCAAGTGGCCCTCCTTTTATCTTTTGTTATGGCTTTTACTTTGAGGTCTATTTTGTCAAATATAAGTACTGCTACCCCAGCATTTTTTTTTTTTTTCATTTGCCTGAAGATTTTTTTTTTTTCATCCCTTCACTATCAGTCTGAGTGAGTCCTTTTTTCTGAGGTGGGTTTCTTGTAGACAGCAAATATATGGGTCATGTTTTCTTATCTATTCAGCTACCCCATGTCTTTTTAATGGAGCATTTAATCCATTTACGTTTAAGTATATTATTGATAGGTACTTGCTTGTCGCCATTTTTATCCTTTATGCCTATGTTCCTTCTTCCCTTTCTATTTCTTCTTTTTTCAGCATTTAGCATTTCTTGCATTGCTGGCTTGGTGGTAGTAAACTCTTTTAGCCCTTTTTTGTCTCTGGAGCTCTTGACTTCACCTTCAATTATGAATGATTAGCCTTGCTGCGTATATTATTCTTGAATTCAGTCACTTTCTTTGCATCATGTTGTATATTTCATTCCATTCCCTTCTGGCCTGATGTGATTATGTTGAGAAATCAGTTTATAGTCTATTTGTATATTCCTTGTAGTTAACTTTCTGTCTCTGTCTGGCATCCTTTAAGATTCTTACTTTTTGTTGATGTTTGACAATTTAAAATTAATGTGTCTTGGTGTAGGTCTTTTGTCGTTCATCTTGTTTGAGACTCTGTGTGATTCTTGGCATTGTGTGAGATTTTATCCCCCAAATCAGGGAAGTTTTCTATCATTATTTCTTGAAACATTTTTCCTATTACTTGCTCAGTTTTCTCTCCTTCTTGAACCCCTATTATGTGGATGTTGTTTCATTTTGTGTTGTCCCAAAGCTCCCTTAGTCTCTCCTCCTGCTTTTTAAAAATTTTTCCCAGTTGCTGCTCTGCTTGGGTGCTTTTACTAACTTGTCTTTTAACTCACTGATGTGGTCCTCAGCTTCTTCTTGTTTACTGTTGATACTTTCCATTGTGTTCTTTATTGCATCTATACTATTCTTCATTTTCTCTTGCTTCTTCTTCATTTCCTCTTGATTCTTACACATGTTGTTGAATTTGTCTTCCAGCCTTTTCAGTGTCCTCTTAACCATTGTTCTGAATTCTTTCTCTGACAAATTGCTTGCCTCAATTTCACTTATTTCCTTTTCTGGTGATTCCTCCTTTTCTTTTGTATGGGGTTCTCTCTTTGTCTCCCCATTTTTGCTGTTCTGTTGTGGTTCTTTCTATGTATTAGATCAAACTTATATATCATCTCAATTTTTTTTTAGTTTGTCTTACATGTAGATATTTTGTGGGAACCAGTGGTGCAATCTTTCAGGTCTTCTGGGCTGGGTATTCTAGAGATGTCCCCTACTTAGGATATTTGGGTTCTATTGATGTAGTTGGGTCCTGAGTGTTATTGTCTCATTTGTGGGTTGAGTCTCCTCAGAGTGTCTGCTTATGTGGCTCATTCTCTACTATGTTGACCGAACAGCACAAAATACAACTCGACAGGACATGACACAAAGGGAACAAAACACAAATATACTCTTGACACCAATAACCCCAATAAAAGTGACCACCAGAGAAAAGAGAATTAGGAGAGAGAAAATAGAGCAGAAATGATGTCAAGAAAAGGAAAAAGGTAAGTGATAAAAGATTAAGAAGGAAAAAGAAGGGGAAAATATACATACGTGGGGAGAAAACACAAAACAAGCTAATAAACCAAAAAATGCAAACAACAAACACCCAGAAAAAGAGTGAAACAGGATCTGTAGAGGCAAAGCTTATATACAGAAAGCAAGGTTAAGGAATTGAATGAATAGGGGAAGTGTCATGGTTCAATATACAGGAGGTTGAAAGAGAATGAATGGATAAGAAGAAAACTTAAAAACAGAATAATCAATCAATAAAATAATAATAAGATAAAACAAAGAAATTTATCTATCTACTAGAGGCCCGGTGCATGAAATTCATGCACGGGGGGGTTGTCCTTCAGTCCAGCCTGCACCCTCTCCAATCTGGGACCCCTTGAGGGATCGGACCTAAATGGGCAGTTGGACATCCCTCTCACAATCCAGGACTGCTGGCTTCCAACTGCTCGCCTGCCTGCCTTCCTGATTGCCCCTAACCACTTCTGCCTGCCAGCCTGATCACCCCCTAACCACTCCCCTGCCAGCCTGATTGATGCCTAACTGCCCTCCCCTGCAGGCCTGGTCCCTCCTAACTGCCCTCCCCTGCAGGCCTGGGTCCCTCCCAACTGCCTTTCCCTGCAGGCCTGGTTGCCCCCAAATTCCCTCCTCTGCCAGCTTGGTCACCCCTAACTGCCCTCCCCTGCAGACTTGATCGCCCCCAACTGCCCTCCCTTGCAGACCTGGTCCCTCCCAACTGCCCTCCCCTGCTGGCCATCTTGTGGTGGCCATCTTGTGTCCACATGGGGGCAGGATCTTTGACCACATGGGGGCAGCCATCTTGTGTGTTGAAGTGATGGTCAATCTGCATATTACTCTTTTATTAGATAGGATAGAGGCCTGGTGCACGGGTGGGGGCCAGCTGGTTTGCCCTGAAGGGTGTCCCGGATCAGGGTGGGGGTTCCCTTGGGGTGTGGAGCAACCTGGGCGAGGGGCCTATGGTGGTTTGCAGGCTGGCCACACCCCCTGGCGACCCAAGCAGAGGCCCTGGGATCTGGGGTTTATTTATCTTCTACAATTGAAACTTTGTAGCCTGGAGCGAAGCCAAGCCTTTTGCTTGCTCTGTGGAGGCAGCCATTTTGGGGGGATTTATGTATCTTCTATAATTGAAACTTTGTAGCCTTAAGTGGAGGCCTGGGCCTGCCAGGGTATGCGGAAAGCTTGGCTTCCTCCATCGCTGGGGGCAACCCTAGCCTCCTGCTCTTTCCAGCTCCATGGCTGCTGCCATTTCTGTTTTGTTTTATGTATCTTCTATCATTGAAACTTTGTAGCCTTGGGTGGAGGCCTAGGCCAGCAAGGGCAGGCAGAAAGCTTGGCTTCCTCCATTGCCGGGGGAAACCCATGCCTCTCTCCTGCTCTCTGTGGCAGTAGCCATCTTGGTTAGGTTTATTTGCATATTCACTCCTTATTGGCTGGTGGGCGTGGCTGGTGGGCGTGGCTTGTGGGTGTAGCAGAGTGATGGTTAATTTGCATATTACTCTTTTATTAGATAGGATATATTTATCTACTTTTGGAAAAGGTGAATAGAAGAGAGAGCAGATAGGCTTGAGTTTAGTGAGTGAAACTAAGCAGTTAGGAGAAGAGAGCAAGAGAGGATAGGAAAAACAAAAGCATAAAAAATTTGGCTATAGAAGAAAGAGAAAAGGGAAGGATGGTTGGACTTAGAGCAGGGGAGAGGAAATTAGATATATGAGTAAGCCAACAGAGACTACAATGATAATAACACTTCTATAAAGCAGATAAAGAAGATCAATTCTTAACAAGGGTTAAAAAGGAGAGAGAAAAGCTAAAGCAGGTACAGGAGAAGAGAAACAGGATGAAAAAAGGAGAAGTGAGGAAGAAAAGGGTGGGAAAAAATAAAAATAGGCTAAAACAAAATAATGATAAAAATAAAAATAGAACAAAGAAAATTAATACAAAAATAAAAGATGAAAAAGAAGGAAGCAATTTTTAATAAAAGATTTTTTAAAAAGTGAAGTGTCGCCGAATCCGGTTTGGCTCAGTGGATAGAGCATCAGCCTGGGGACTGAAGGGTCCCAGGTTCGATTCCGGTCAAGGGCATGTACCTTGGTTGTGGGCACATCCCCAGTGGGAGGTGTGCAGGAGGCAGCTGATCGATGTTTCTCTCTCATCGATGTTTCTAGCTCTCTATCCCTCTCCCTTCCTCTCTCTGTAAAATATCAATAAAATATATTTTTTTAAAAAAAGTGAAGTGTCATTCACTTCAGCCGAGATTTAATGTCCCATGGGTCTGGCTTAAGACCCCACTCTACTGTTATGTCTGCCACTTCTCAGTTTCCTGTTATTTAGAAAGCACTGTGTTGAAGTTCCCAGTGATCCACTGTTCCTCTGTGTCTGTCTCCACAGCCTTGGTTGCAAACAGTCGGGACCAATCTGCCCACTTTGTCTGTTTGCTGTCAGTCTTAATTACTCAAGCACCTATTTCTGACATGGGCTTTAGGTAGGGGTGTTGCTGTATTGGTTTCTGGGACCAAATGGCCCCTCAGTCCAGTCCCTGAGGGCTCCCTAGGGCTATTTAGAGTCTTTGTTTCCTCCGCAAAGCTCAAGGCTTGGTGGCTGCACTAGTTACCATGAGGTTACTGAAAGGGGCTGGCTCTTCAGAAGAAAAATGGCTGCTTAGGGTTGGAGGGTCTGGAATGTGTCAGTGCCGGATTCCTGGTCACCTCTCCCTGTCCTGCTCTCCAAAGCCTCTCCCCAGCCTCCATGAAACTGCACCTCCACCTGCATCGCAGCCTTGGTGAGTGTTTCTAATTGAAAGGTCCTATGAACTGGGTTTAGGGAATAAGAGCAAGGAAAACACAAAGGTAAAACAACAGCACCTCTGCGAGTTTCTCTCCTCCCTGGTACTGCGAGGCTCGGGTAATTCTTCAGGCTGCCTTTCTGAGTGCAGTCTTTCATGGCTGTGGACTTAGATCTAGATTCCCCAGCTGCCAGCAGCCCTGTGGACTTCCCGTCCACAGTTGAATGTTACGTGTGTTCCCACGGGATGCGGACTTGGTGCAGCACAGGTTCCTGCTGACCCTCTCGTCCTGGTGGTTGCATGTCTCTCTCACTCCAGCCCAGATTCCTGATCCTACTGTTCTCAAGGTGTCCTCTGTCCTTTCTGGTCATGGATTGTCACCAGCTGTGTTTAATTTGCCAATTCCAGGTGGATGTTATTCTATTTAGTTGTTCCTTCTATCTGCTCCATGAGAAGCACAAGACACATCCACCTACATGGCTGCCATTTTGAATACCAATATTAAACCCTTTTCATCATTGATGTATATAATAGCTATAGTTTTATATTTTATAAAATAAAATATTTCTTCCTTCTTTCTGGTATACTAATTTTTAATGTTACTTTTGAAATGACTTATTTCATTTGCTTCTGCAGATCACACACAATTCCCAATAACTACTTTTCTGTTTTTTTTTACCTTTCTTTGTGTGTTACTAAGAAAGATATTGCCATTATTCTTATCACCCAGATTGAAAATAAATTTATTTTTCCTTTCTTGAATTTCTTGAATTTATTATTGAATTTATTGTGGTGACACTGATTAACAAAATTATACAGGTTTCAAGTGCACAATTCTACAACACATCATCTGTACACTGTATTGTGTGTTCACCACCCGAAGTCAAGTGTCCTCCCATCATTATTTATCACCCCTATACCCTCCGCCACCTTCTCTTCCACCCTTCTCCTTAGCAATCACCACACTGTTACCCATGTCCATGAGTTTATTCTTTTTTTCTTTTTTGCTGAATCCCTCCATATCCCCACCCCATTACCCCTACCCCCAACACCCCACTTCAACAGCTGTCAGCCTGATCATTTTAACTTTTTCATCTGGTTCCAAGAATATGCCAGTGCCCAGCAGAGAACTGATGTTGCTCTTGGAAGACTGAATTATCCTAAAAGAGAAGTGCAGCACAAGTCTCCAATTCATCAGACCAATTCACATCTCTGGGTACAGTTAATAGGCCTATGTGGAAGACATGTGGTTTCTGCATACCCAAAACTTCTCAATCAGATTCTCAGTTCAGAGATATTCCTTTGACCTCCTACAGTCCAAAAAGAATAAATGTCCAGTTCTTTACCTCTCTTCTGGCTTTGCTTATGATCAACGTAGTGCTATCAAATCAACCATTTTGATTTAACATATTAATTATTTGTCTCTAGTAAGGAAAAGGTTGATTCAGTCCTATAAACAGTCAAGTTCATTTTTCAAGTCAAGCTAAAAAAATTAAGTCAATTTGGTCAAGGAAACATTGTGCCAGTCAATTCAATCAAGCAATTACTTCAGTCAAATAAATAATTCAGTCTAACAACAGGTCTGACCTGACTCATAACTGATTAATTAAGTATAAGCATTTATTGGTTCTATCAATCAGTCAATTCTTTAGGCCTATCAAACAATCAGATTTAACAGATTACATTCACCCCATTGGATGAGCCATCCATTGGACAAGAATAAACAAAAATGCTTAGGGGTGTTGGGGAGAAGTGAGCACAGATTTCCTGAAAGGTTCCCACATCTAAAGCAAGAGGTTACTCTCTTTCCTGGAATGTATTGAATGTGCCTAACCAAAGTGAACTCATAGAAACCCTGAACTAAGGGTTAATTTGTGTAAAAATAAAATTACAAATTTCAAATAATAGCTCATTGCTAACATGATATACTCAAGATAAACTGTCAGGAACGTTTTTAGATGCATCATTCACACTTTGAAATGTTGATTCAGAGTTTTCAGTTCTACTATGAGAAAAAGTTTTATCAATTGTATCCTTAATAGATCATTCATAAATGCCTATCAGCATCATCAGTATAGCTTCAATGTACATTTATTAAGAAACTTACCTCACAGGCATATTGGACCAAAATTTACACAACCTTAGGCTACCTCACTGGTAGTTTATATTTTAAAGCTGACTCAAAGCCAAGTCAGTGTGGCTCGGTGGTTTAGCATTGATCTATGAACCAGGAGGTCACAGTTCAATTCCCAGTCAGGGCACATGCCCAGGTTGCAGGCTCAATCCCCAGTGGGGGGTATGTAGGAGGCAGCTGATCAATGATTCTCTCTCATCATTGATATTTCTATCTCTCTCTCCCTCTCCCTTCCTCTCTGTGAAATATCAATAAAATATATTAAATATATATATATATATATATATATATATATATATATATATATATATAAATAAAGATGACTCAAATATGTGTTTATAGAAAATATATGCAACCAGATCAACACAAGAAAACCAAGATGAACAAGCATTGAGATATATGCATATATGCATCCAGGTCAAAATTATATATGTCCTACGAGTAAAGACAAGATCAGCATGAAAGATTTTCTGTTCAAATAATATGACATAGAGTGAGGCTTCACCCCTCCTCTCACTAATTCCAGAAGACTACATAAAGTTGGAAACTGATCTTGACTTAATTACACACTAACTTTTCCTTTCTCCCACTATATACACACTACATGCCCATGTGGTACAAACACTGGAACATTTCTAATTCTCTAGAATACACCTTTTTTTTACCCTCTATACCCACCTCCACTCCAGTATATTATGATTTCCAGTTAAAATTCAAATTATAAATTTAACACTAAAAGCCTTTATTTCAGGACACATATAGTCTCCAAAAATATGTTGTTTATCCAAAAATATCTGCAAGGAAATTTCTGTGTTTATAAAGTGTTCTTTGCAGACGCTGAAAATATAAAAATAGCATATTCTTCAGAAGGACACGGAAATTAGGAATATGAAGTCTTCTTGTACATTTATCTTTTCTTTTCCTATTTAAACCAAAATAATAGAAAAAAGAGGGAAAACGTAGTTCAACATGTTTAAGCTTCTGTCATACCAGACTCCAAGCTTTTTGAGACCAGGAATTATGTATTTTCATTTTAAGGTCCCCAGCACCAAAATTTTGGGACATAATACACATTTAACATATTTGATGATGAAATTAATTAATGAAAGGCACTTTGTAGCCAGCTAATATGACTAAGACATGGCTCATGCTCTCAAAGTGTTCATAATATAATAAGAAGAATCAGTTTTGTAGACAGTTTACTGAAATATAAGATATATAGTATAATAGAAGTGCATAATAAGAACTATGGGAATAAAAGGAGAGCAGTTAATTTTGACTGGGAAAGCCTGCTGAAAGAAGCAGCACTTCAGCTGAGTATCAATACAGATTTTTGTGCAGCCATTTTGACACCAGGAACTTTTTGACCTGGCTACTTTAATTCAGATATTTTGATGTGGTCTAAAACAACAAACCATTACACTTTCAGCCATTTTATAAATTACCAAGTAATGTTTAAAACATAAGATCTTACCCCATTCCTGACACTCACCATAATGCCAGCCTCTACCACTGAGAAGAGTGAGGTTCAAGGATGGAGAGGGAATGTGGCATATTTATGAGTTTTATGTACCAAAAACGGGGTATTGACCACCTTTGGTCATTTTATAAGGGGCCACAAGTCATAATAAACTATCATCTTCCTCTCCAAGAATTTAATTACATCTTGATAAATACTTCAAATAAGCTGATTTTTCCTTAAAAGTCAAAGACATTGGGGAAAGAAGGTATTTGAGCTATATTATGATCTCTTTCTTTTTCTTAGACCCAGACTATACAGGAAATCTTTCATTTAATCTAAAAGTAATCTCAGGCGAAGTTGAAGATGGCTGCCAATGGGAAGGCAGACTGCAAGATAGTGCGTGAGTGAGAGAACGAAAGGAGAGTGTGTGGTAGCACAGGGAGTGTTCATTTGTGAATTGAGGGACAGCTATACTCCAAGGGAATGTTGGGGATTGCCAGACGGGGTTCCTCTGACCAGGCAACCTCCACTGCTGCTGAAATTCATCCCAGAGCAACTGGCTCTGATGCGGAGACCACACCATCTTGAAGGGGAGAGTGGACGTTATTGGAAGCCTAAAAATCCCAGGAATCTATAACAATAACACCCAGTGAACAGCTGCGAACCCAGGAACACCGGTCCCCAAGCAGCGCGAACACATGGATTCGGAAGAGCTATGTACCTCCTCGTGGAAAGGTCATATTTTGCCTAGGATAAGGTGAGGTCTGTGATCCAGGAAGGAGAGAAAAACATGCACAACAGGAGCTAGAGGTTCCAGGGAAGTCTGCAACCAAAAATATCCATGGACGTTGGGGCTAGCATGATCCACAAATGTGGAAGGGGATCCGCAGGATTACTAACAGAAGGGAACTCTAAAAAGCAACTCATAGCTGAACTGGGCACAAAAGGGCAGCTTAAAAATTTTAGCAGTGTGCTGGCTGCTTAGATCCAAGGGGAAAAAAGACTGCACAGACTTGCACACAGCACCAGAATTCGTGCACTTACTCTGGCTCTTTTTTTCTTTTCTTTTTTCTTTCCTCTTTAAATCCTTGCTTTTGATTACAAGACCAATACATAGGATCACCCAATTGGGGACACTCTCAAAGACTGCAGGGGAAAGTTGTTTTTGTGGAACCTGGGTATCAGAGAGGGGAATAATGATCAGAGAACCAGTTCTGGGGCAGTCCATTCCCCCAAACTGGTAAGAAGTGCCACAGGGACAACAAAATCTAAACACTAGCTAGAGAAGACCAATACACCTGGAGGTCAATCCAGAAACACTGCCACCCAGGGGTTGAATCACAAATTGATTCTTGTGTAAACACAAATAAGGGAGTATAAAAAACAAAGAAGTACTGCCTGCTGGAAAATCAGGACTATGGCTTACAACACTGAGGAGCAGTGGAACACAGGGAACATCAATACTGTCCTGACTAGGAAACAGGCATGCCAAACAGTGAATGACCTTCACTACTGCATATATTTATTTTTTTATTTTTTTCATCTTTTAATTAAGAAACTAATTTTTTTATTTTTTTCTCATTTGATTTTAACATTTTATTACATTTTTATTTTTAATCAGTATTATTACTACTACTATTTTACATTTTTTAAAAGTGTCATTTTATTTTCTATCTATTTTATTTTGGGATTAGCGTTCTACATTCTATTTTCATCTTTCCTTTAGCATCATTTACTCTATATCAAATTTACCATTATGCCAACACTCTATCCCTCACTTTTCCACTTTTGTTGTCCTGTTTCTCTTATCCTATCCCTGCTTTAGATTTTCCCTATTCCTTCTTTTTACCCCCTGTTAAAATTTCACCCTACTTATATATCTAATTTCCAATCCCCTGCTCTAAGTCCATACACATCTCTCTCTTCTGTTTCTTCACTATCCATTTTTTTTCCTCTCTGTCCTTTTCTTGTTGTTTGCTTAATTGTTGATTATATTGGTTTTATTATGCTTGTTTGTGAGATTGTTTTGCTTTTTCTTTTTGTTTTGTTTTTGTTTGTTTTCTACTTCTGTTTTCCCTCGCCTCACTTGATATTAGTTGTTGTTTGTAGTTTGAATTCATCTCTAGGTATTTGTTGCTTGCATTTGTTGGGATTAGTGGCTGTTCTATTGGATTTTTCTCACTATATAAATAATTCCCCCCCCTCTTCTTTATTCCCTTTCTTTTCTCTCTTACTTTTTATTCCTTTTCCAAATTTCATTTTTTCACTCCTTTTTTTTCCTTTTTTTTCTCTTCTTCTTTCTTTCTTATCTCCAAATTCTCTTTTCTCTGGTGGTCACCTTTATTTATTAGTTATTAGTATAGTCAATATATTTGTGTTCAGTGCCTGTGTGTTGTGCCTTGTTGTGTTGTATTTTCTGCCTTTAAATCAATGCAGGAGAGAAAGAACTATTACCCAGACACCTGGAGAAGAGGGAACATGGGGAGACAAAGAAACAACCCACATATGAAAGAAAAGGAGGCATCACCAGAAAATGAAGTAAATGAAATGGAGGCAAGCAACCTGTCAGAGAGAGAATTCAGAGAAATGGTCATAAGTTGGCTGAAAAGAATGGAAGACAAATTCGACAATATGAGCAAGAACCTAGAGGAAATGAAGAAGAACCAAGAAGAAATGAAAAATGACATCACTGCTGTAAAGAACTCAATAGAAAGCATCAAGAGTAGACTAGAAGAAGCAGAGGACCACATCAGTGAGCTAGAAGACAAGATGGGAAAAAATACCAAAGTAGAGCAACTTCTAGAAAAAAAAAATTAAAAGGCAGGAGGAGAGCTAAAGGGAACTTTGGGACAACACGAAACAAAACAACATCCGCATAATAGGGGTTCCAGAAGGAAAGGAAGCTGAGCAAGGAATAGAAAACCTCTTTGAAGAAATAATGACAGAAAATTTCCCTGATATAGAGAAGAAAAAAACCCACACAAATCCAAGAAGCTCACAGAGTTCCAAGCAAAATGAACCCCAAAAGACCGAAGCCAAGGCACATTATAATTAAATTGGCAAACACCAACGACAAAGTAAGAATCTTAAAAGTGGCCAGAGAGAGACAGAAAGTTACATACAAAGGAACCCCCATCAGACTAGCAACTGATTTCTCAACATAAACTCATCAGGCCAGAAGGGAATGGAATGAAATATACAAAGTCATGCAAAGGAAGGGTCTGAATCCAAGAATACTGTACCCAGCAAGGCTATCAATCAAAATTGAAGGTGAAATCAGGAGCTTCACAGACAAAAAAGGACTAAGGGAATTCATTACAACCAAACCAGCAATGCAAGAAATGCTAAAGGGTCTGCTGTAAAAAAAAAACAAATAGGAAGCGAAGAAGGAACACAGGTGTAAAGAATAGGAATGGCGAAAAATAAGTACCTATCAATAATAACTTTAAATGTAAACGGATTAAATGCCCCAATCAAAAGACATAGGGTAATGGATTGGAAAAGAAAACATGACCCATATATCTGCTGTCTACAAGAAACCCACCTCAGAAAAAAAGACGCACATAGACTGAGGGTGAAGGGATGGAAAAAGGTTTTCCAGGCAAATGGAACTGAAAAAAAAGCTGGGGTAGCAATACTTATATCTGACAAATTAGAAATCAAACTGAAGGACATAACAAGAGATAAGGAAGGCCACTTCATAATACTAAAGGGAGCAATCCAACAAGAAGAAATAACTCTGGTAAACATATATGCACCCAATACAGGAGCACACAAATACATAAAAAAAACTCCTGGAGGATATCAAGGGAGAGATTGACAGCAATACAATCATAGTAGGAGACTTTAATACCCCACTATCACCATTGGACAAATCCTCTAAACAAAAAATCAGCAAAGAAACATCAATACTAAATGACTCACTAGACCAGATGGAATTAATTGACATCTTCAGAACATTTCACCCCAAAGACACAGAATATACATTCTTCTCAAGTGCACATAAGTCATTTTCAAAGATAGACCATATGTTGGGACATAGGCAAAGTCTTTTCAAATTCAAGAAGATAGAAATCATATCAAGCATCTTCTCAGACCAAAGTGGCATAAAACTGGAAATCAACTACAATAAAAACAACCCAAAGAAATCAAACACATGGAGGCTAAACAGCATGCTATTAAACCATGACTGGGTTACCAGAGAGATCAAAGAAGAAATAAAAAACATCATGGCAACAAATGACAATGAAAACACTACAATCCAAAATCTATGGGACACAGTGAAAGCAGTCTTGAGAGGGAAGTTCATAGCTCTACAAGCCTACTGCAAAAAACAAGAAACAATGGTAATAAATTACCTAACCCAACAACTCAAAGAATTAGAAAAAGAGCAACAAGAAAAGCCCAGTGTAAGCAGAAGGAAGGAAATAATAAAGATCAGAGCAGAGATAAACGACATAGAGATCAAAGAAACAATACAAAAGATCAACAAAACCAAGAGCTGGTTCTTTGAAAGAATAAACAATATTGATGAACCTCTAGCCAGGCTCACCAAGAAGCAAAGAGAGAGGACCCAAATAAACAAAATCAGAAATGAAAGAGGTGAAATAACAATAGATCCCGCCGAAATACAAAGGATTGTTAAAAAATACTATGAACAACTCTATTCCAACAAACTGGACAACCTGGAGGAAATGGACATATTCCTAGAAAAATATAACCTTCCAAAACTCAATCAAGAAGAATCTAAACAGCTCAATATGCCAGTAACTATGGAAGAAATTGAAGCGGTCATCAAAGAGCTTCCGGCAAACAAAAGCCCGGGGCCAGATGGCTTCACAGGAGAGTTTTACCAAACATTCAAGGAAGAACTAAAACCTATCCTCCTCAGACTATTCCAAAAAATTCAAGAGGAAGGAACACTTCCAAGCTCCTTCTATGAAGCCAGCATCACCCTAATACCAAAACCAGATAAAGACAACACAATGAAGGAGATTTACAGGCCAATATCCCTCATGAATGTAGATGCCAAAATCCTCAACAAAATTCTAGCAAATCGGATCCAGCAGTACATCAGAAAGATCATACACCATGACCAAGTAGGGTTTATCCCAGGAATGCAAGGATGGTACAATATCTGCAAATCAATAAATGTGATACATCACATAAACAAATTGAGAGATAAAAATCATATAGTCATATCAATTGATGCAGAAAAAGCATTTGACAAAATCAAACACCCTTTCTTGATAAAAACTCTCAACAAGGTGGGAATAGAAGGATCATACCTCAACATAATAAAAGCTATATATGATAAACCCACAGCTAACATCATACTCAATGGGCAAAAACTAAAACCATTTCCCCAAAGAACAGGAACAAGACAAGGATGCCCAATCTCACCACTCCTGTTTGACATAGTACTGGAAGTATTAGCCATTGCAGTTAGACAAGAAGAAGAAATAAAAGGCATCCAAATTGGAAAAGAAGAAGTAAAGCTGTCCTTATTTGCAGATGACATGATATTGTACATAAAAAACCCGAAAGACTACATCAAAAAACTAACAGACTTAATAAATGAATTCGGCAATGTAGCAGGATACAAAATTAATGCCAAGAAATCTATGGCATTTCTATACAGCAACAGTGAACTTACAGAAAGAGAGACTAAAAAAGCAATCCCATTTTCCATCACACCAAAAAAATTAAGATACTTAGGAATAAACCTAACCAAGGAGGTAAAAGACCTATATGCGGAAAACTACAGGACACTGAAAAAAGAGATAGAGGAAGATGTAAACAGATGGAAGAACATACCATGTTCATGGATTGGTGGAATCAACATCATCAAAATGTCCATACTACCCAAAGCAATCTATAGATTCAATGCACTCCCTATTAAAATACCAACAGCATATTTCACAGACCTAGAAAGAACTCTCCAAAAATTCATCTGGAATAAAAAAAGACCCTGAATAGCCACAGCAATCCTGAGAAAGAAGAATAAAGTAGGAGGGATCTCAATACCAGATTTCAAGCTGTATTACAAAGCCACTGTCCTCAAAACAGCCTGATACTGGCACAAGAACAGACATATAGATCAATGGAATAGAATAGAGAATCCAGATTACGACCCAAACCAATATGCACAATTAATATTTGACAAAGGAGGCATGAGCATACAATGGAGTCAAGACAGTCTCTTCAATAAATGGTGTTGGGCAAATTGGACAGATACATGCAAAAAAGTGAAACTAGATCACCAACTTACACCATACACAAAAATAAACTCAAAATGGATACAGGACTTAAATATAAGACGGGAAACCATAAAAATACTAGAGGAATCCACAGGCAGCAAAATCTCAGACATATGCCGAGAGAACTTCTTCACTGATACTGCCCCTAGGGCAATGGAAGCCAAAGAGAAAATAAACAAATGGGACTACATCAAAATAAAAAGCACAGCAAAAGAAACCATCAACAAAACAACAAGAAACCCCACTGTATGGGAGAACATATTTGCAAATGTTATCACTGATAAAGGTTTAATTTTCAACATCTACAAGCAGCTTATACAACTTAATAAAAGGAAGATAAATGATCCAATAAAAAAATGGGCAACGGACCTAAATAGAATCTTTTTGAAAGAAGACAGAAGGAAGGCCAAGAGACACATGAAAACTTGCTCAAAGTCACTAATTATCTGAGAGATGCAAATCAAAACGACAATGTGATACCATCTCACACCTATCAGAATGGCTATCATCAACAAATCAACAAACGACAAGTGTTGGCGAGGATACGGAGAAAAAGGTACCCTCGTGCACTGCTGGTGGGAATGCAGACTGGTGCAGCCACTGTGGAGAACAGTATGGAGTTTCCTCAAAAAACTGAAAATGGAACTCCCATTTGACCCAGTAATCCCACTCCTAGGAATATATCCTGAGAAACCAGAAACACCAATCAGAAAGGATATATGCACCCCTATGTTCATAGCAGCGCAATTTACAATAGCTAAGATTTGGAAACAGCCCAGTTGCCCGTCAGCAGATGACTGGATCAGAAAGCTATGGTACATCTACACAATGGAATACTATGCTGCCATAAAAAAGAAGGAATTACTACCATTTGTAGACACCTGGATGGAATTAGAGAACATTATGCTAAGTGAAATAAGTCAGTCAATGAAAGAAAAATACCACATGATCTCACTCATTTGGGGATAATGAAAAACATTATAAACTGATGAACCAAAAGATAGTTACAGAGGCAGTAAAGCATCAAACAGACTGTCTAATTACAGTGGTAAAGTTAGGGAGAGGTGGGGGAAATAAGAGATCAACTGAAGGACTTGTATGCATGCATATAAGAGTAACCAACGGATGCAAAACATTGGGGGGTGAGGGCATGTATAGGAGTGGGGTGGGGGGGCAATTGTAAGATATGTACACATATAATATCTTAATAAAAATTTGAAAAAAAAAGAGAAAGAACTATTAACCAGACACCTGGAGAAGAGGGAACATGGGGAGTCAAAGAAACAACCCACATATGAAAGAAAAGGGGCATCACCAGAAAATAAAGTAAATGAAATGGAGGCAAGCAACCTGTCAGAGAAAGAATTCAGAGAAATGGTCATAAGGTGGCTGAAAAGAGTGGAAGACAAATTCAACAATATGTGTAAGAACCAAGAGGAAATGAAGAACCAAGAACAAATGAAAAATGACATTTCTGCTATAAAGAACTTGATAAAAAACAACAGTAGACTAGAAGATGCAGATGACTGCATAAGTAAGCTAGAAGACAAGGTAGAAATAAAATACCCAAGCAGATCAGGTTTTAGAAAAAAATTTAAAAAGCAGGAGAAGAGCTTAAGGGAATTTTGGGACAACACGAAACGAAACAACCTCCACATAATATGGGTGCCAAAAGGAGAGGAAACTGAAGAAGAAATAGAAAACCTGTTTGAAGAAATAATGACAGAAAACTTCCCTGATATAGGGAAGAAAAAACTCATACAAATCCAAGAAGCTCACAGAGTCCCAAACACAATGTACCCCCAAAAGACCAACACCAAGGCACAAAGTAAGAATCTTAAAAGCAGCCAGAGAGAGACAAAAAGTTACCTACAAAGGGTCCCCCATCAGACTAGCGACTGATTTCTCAACAAAAACACATCAGGCAAGAAGAAAATGGAATGAAATATACAAAGTCATGCAAAGGAAGGGTCTGAATCCAAGAATTCTGTACCCAGCATGGCTCTCAATCAAAATTGAGTGGGCAATCAGGAGCGTCACAGACAAAAAAGGAATAAGGGAGTTTATTACCACAAAACCAGCAATGCAAGAAAGGCTAAAGGGTCTGCTATAAAAAGAAGAAATAGGAAGTGAAGAAGGAACACAGGGATAAAGAATAAAAATAGCCACAAACAAGTACCTATCAATAATAACTTTAAATGTAAATGAATTAAATTCCCCAATCTAAAGACATAGGGTAACTGAGTGGATAAGAAAACATGATCCATATATCTGCTGTCTACTGGAAACCCACCTCAGAAAAAAAAAGACAAACACAGAATGATGGTAAAGGGATGGAAAAACGTTTTTCAGGCGAATGGAAATGAAAAAAAAAAAAAGCTGGGGTACCAATATTTATATCTGACAAATTAGATCTCAAAGTGAAGGGCATAACAAGAGCTAATGAAGGCCACTTCATAATACCAAAGGAAGCAATACAACAAGAAGGAATAACTATGGTAAACATATGCGTGCCCAATACAGGAGCACTCAAATAAATAAACAAACTTCTGGAGGATGTCAAGGGAGAGATTGAGAGCAATACAGTCATAGCAGGGGACTTTAATACCCCACTATCACCATTGGACAAATCCTCTAAACAAAAAATCAGCAAAGAAACATCAATCCTAAATGACTCACTAGATCAAATGGAGTTAATTGACATCTTCAGAACATTTAACCCCAAAGACACAGAATATACATTCTTCTCAAGTGCACATGGGTCATTTTCAAAGATAGACCATATATTGGGTCACAGGCAAAGTCTCTTCCAATTCAAGAAGATAGAAATGATATCAAGCATCTTCTCAGATCACAATGGCATAAAACTGGAAATAAACTACAATAAAAAAAATCCACAAAAATGAAACACCTGGAGACTAAATACCATGCTATTAAACAATTACTGGGTTACCAGAGAGGTCAAAGAAGAAATAAAAAACATCATGGCAACAAACGACAATGAAAACACAACAATCCAAAATCTATGGGACACAGTGAAAGCAGTCTTGAAAGGGAAGTTCATAGCTCTAGAAGCCTACTGCAAAAAACAAGAAACAATGGTAATAAATAACCAAACTCTACAACTCAAAGAGTTAGAAAGAGAGCAAAAAGAAAAGCCAAGTGTAAGCAGAAGGAAGGAAATAATAAAAATCAGAGCGGAGATAAACGACATAGAGACCAAAAAAACAATACAAAAGATCAACAACACCAAGAGCTGGTTCTTTGAAAGGATAAACAAGATTGATGAACCTCTAGCCAGGCTCACCAAGAAGCAAAGAGAGAGTACCCAAATAAACAAAATCAGAAATGAATGAGGCAAAATAACAACAGACCCCAAAAAATACAAAGAATTGTTTAAAACTATTATGAACAACTCTATTCCAACAAACAGGACAACCTGGAGGAAATGGACATATTCCTAGAAAAATACAACCTTCCAAAACTCAATCAGGAAGATTCTAAACACTTCAATAGGCCAATAACTATGGATCAAATTGAAGTGGTCATAAAAAGTTTCCAGCAAACAAAAGCCCGGTGCCAGACGGCTTCATAGGGGAGTTTTACCAAACATTCAAGGAAGAACTAAAACCTTGCCTCCGCTGACTATTCCAAACAATTCAAGAGGAAGGAACATTTCCAACTCCTTCTATGAGGCCAGCACCACCCTAATACCAAAGCCAGATAAAGACAACACAATGAAAGAGAATTACAGGCCAATATCCCTCATGAATGTAGATGCCAAAATCCTCCACAAAATTCTAGCAAATCAGATCCAGCAGTACATCAGAAAGGTCATACACCATGACCAAGTAGGATTTATCCCAGGGATTCAACGATGGTACAATATCCGCAAATCAATAAATGTGATACATCACATAAACAAATTGAAAGATAAAAATCACATAGTCATATCAATTGATGCAGAAAAAGCATTTGACAAAATCCAAACCCTTTATTGATAAAAACTCTTAGCAAGGTGGGAATAGAAGGATCATACCTCAACATAATAAAAGCCATATATTACAAACCCACAGCCAACATCATACTCAATGGGCAAAAATAAAACCATTTCCCCCAAGAATAGGAACAAGACAGGGATGCCCACTCTCACCACTCCTGTTCGACATAGTACTGCAAGTATTCGCCATTGCAATTAGACAAGTAGAAGAAATAAAAGGCATCCAAATTGGAAAAGAATAAGTAAAACTGTCCTTATTCACAGATGACATAATATTGTACATAAAAAAACCATAAAGACTCCATTAAAAAAACTATTAGACTTAATAAATGAATTTGGCAATGTAGCAGGATACAAAATTATCACCAAGAAATCTATGGCATTTCTATAAACCAATAGTGAACTTACAGAAAGAGACACTAAAAAAGCAATCTCATTTACCATCGCACCAAAAAAATTAAGATACCTAGGAATAAACTTAATGAAGGAGGTAAAAGACCTATACGCAGAAAACTACTGGACACTGAAAAAAGAGATAGAGGAAGACGTAAACAGATGGAAGAACATACCATGTTCATGGACTGGTAGAATCAACATCATTAAAATGTCCATACTACCCAAAGCAATCTATAGATTCAATGCACTCCCTATTAAAATACCAACGACGTATTTCACAGACCTAGAAAGAACTCTCCAAAAATTCATTTGGAATAAAAAAAGACCCCGAATAGCTGCAGCAATCCTGAGAAAGAAGAACAAAAATGGTGGGATCTCAATACCAGATTTCAAGCTATATTACAAAGCCACTTTTCTCAAAACAGCCTGGTACTGGCACAAGAACAGAAATAGAGACCAATGGAATAGAATAGAGAAGCCAGAAATCAACCCAAACCACTATGCTCAATTAATATTTCACAAAGGAGGCAAGAACATACAATAGAGTCAAGACAGTCTCTTCAATAAATGGTGTTAGGAAAATTGGACAGATACATGCAAAAAAATGAAACTAGACCACCAACTTACACCATACACAAAAATAATCTCAAAATGGATAAAGGACTTAACATAAGACAGGAAAAACATAAAGATACTAGAGGAATCCACAGGCAGCGAAATCTCAGACATATGCCAAAGCAATTTCTTCACCAATACCGCTCCTAGAGCAATGGAAAGTAAAGAGAAAATAAACAAATGGGACTACATCAAAATAAAAAGCTTTTGCACAGCAAAAGAAACCATCAACAAAACAACAAGAAACCCCACTGTATGGGAAAACATATTTGCCAATATTATCACCAATAAAGTTTTAATCTCCAACATGTACAGGGAACTCATACAACTTAATAAAAGGAAGATAAATGATCCAATGAAAAAAATGGGCAATCTACCTAAATAGATACTTTTCAAAAGAAGACAGTAGGAAGGCCAAGAGACATATGAAAACATGCTCAAAGTCACTAATTGTTCGAGAGATGCAAATCAAAATGACAATGTGGTACCATCTCACATCTGTCAGAATGGCTATCATCAACAAATCAATAAAGGACAAGTGCTGGCAAGGATGTGGAGAAAAAGGAACCCTAATGCACTGCTGGTGGGGATGCAGACTTGTGCAGCCACTGTGGAGAACAGTATAGAATTTCCTCAAAAAAACTCAAAATGAAATTGCCATTTGACCCAGTAATCTCACTTCTAGGTATATATCCCAAGAAACTAGATACACCAATAAGACAGGATATATGCACCCCTATGTTCATAGCAGCACAATTCACCATAGCTAAGATTTGGAAACAGCCTAAATGCCCATCAGCAGATGAGTGGATTAGAAAACTATGGTACATCTACACAATGGAAAACTATGCTGCTATAAAAAAGAAGGAATTCTTACCATTTGCAACAGCATGGATGGAACTGGAGAGCGTTATGTTAAGTGAAATAAGCCAGGCAATGATAGAAAAAAGCACATGATCTCACTCATTTATGGAAAATAAAGAACATTATAACCTGATGAACAAAAAGATAGATACAGAGGCAGTAAAGCTTCGAACAGACTGTCAAATTACAGCAGGAAGGATGGGTAGTGTTGCTGAGGTGGGGAAAGAGATCAATCAAAGGACTTGTATGCATGCATATAAGCACAACCCATGGACACAAGACACTGGGAGGGTGGGTTGAGGGCATGTGACAAGGGGTAGGGGAGGCTGGGGGAAGGTCAATGGTGGAAAAAAAAGGAGATATATGTACTACTATGTGTAATACTTTAAACAATAAAATAAATTTTTTAAAAAATAAAAGTAATCTCAGGCATTTTAGTAATGTGCATATATTTAATATCATAATGTTCCTTTAATTGAAGGTTTTTTAAAAAACATGCTTGATTCCGCCTTTAATTCTTTTTTCTAAATATGAAGGTAATAAAAAACCTATCTAATAAAAGAGTAATATGCAAATTAACCATCACTCCGCTACACCACCAGCCACGCCCACCAGCCAATCAGGAACAAATATGTAAATGAACCCAACTAAGATGGCTACAGCCACAGAGAGCAGGAGGGAGGCTTGGGTTTCCCCGGCAATGGAGTAAGCCAAGCTTTCTGCCTGCCCTTGCCAGCCTAGGCCTCCACTCAAGGCTACAAAGTCTCAATGATAGAAGATACATAAATCCAAACAGAAATGGCGGCAGCCATGGAGCTGGAAAGAGCAGGAGGCTTGGTTTGCCCCCGGTGATGGAGGAAGCCAAGCTTTCTGCACACCCTGGTAGGTCCAGGCCTCTGCTTAAGGCTACAAAGTTTCAATTATAAAAGATACATAAATCCCCCCAAAAATGGCTGCTGCCATGGAGCAAGCAGGAGGCTTGGCTCCGCTCCAGGCTACAAGGTTTCAATTGTAGAAGATAATTAACCCCAGATACCAGGACCTCCACTTGGGTCACCGAGGGGCGTGGCCGGCCTGCAAACCACCACAGGCCCCTTGCCCAGGCCACCCCAAACCCCAACGGAACCTCCACCCTGATCCGGGACACCCTTCAGGGCAAACCATCTGGCCCCCACCCATGCACCAGGCCTCTACCTATCTAATAAAAGAGTAATATGCAGATTGACCATCACTCCAATACACAAGATAGCTGCCCCCATGTGGTCAAAGATCCTGCCCCATGTGAACACAAGATAGCCACCATAAGATGGCCTGCAAGAGAGGGCAGTTGGGGGCGATCAAGCCTGCAGAGGAGGGAAGTTGGGGGCTACCAGGCCTGCAGGGAAAGGCAGTTGGGAGGGATCCAGGCCTGCAAGGGAAGAGCAGTTGGGGGGGACCAGGCCTACAGGGGAGGGCAGTTAGGGGTAAACAGACTAGCAGGGGAGTGGTTAGGGGGTGATCAGGCTGGCAGGCAGAAGCGGTTCGGGGCAATCAGGAAGGCAGGCAGGCAAGTAGTTGGGAGCCAGCAGTCCTGGATTGTGAGATGGATGTCCGACTGCCCGTTTAGGCCCGTTCCCACCGAGATCAGGCCTAAATGGGCAGTCGGACATCCCTCGAGGGGTCCCAGATTGGAGAGGGTGCAGGCTGGGCTGAGGGACACCCCTCTCCCCGTGCACGAATTTCATGCACCGGGCCTCGAGTTTTTTAATAAAGAAATCAGTAAAGGAGAAAGTTGAAATCTCTGCTAACTAGGATTAAATATGGTAGAAAAGTGTGCTGTGCACATAAACTGATAAGCTTAAAGCAATAATAACCATACCTAGTTGAAAGAGTTTCTTCAAAATGAACAGGTCAAAATGTCATGCTTTAAATTTTTGTCGTTGATGATGAGAAGACTTAGTTGTTCTTTTTGTGTGTGTGTGCCTGTGTGTGCATGTGTGTGTGTATTCTTTTTTTAAATTATTTAATGTTTAAAGTATTACATATGTCTCCTTTTTCCCCATTGACCTCTTCCTGGCCACTCCCACCCAACAGCACATGCCCTAATCCCCCTATTGTCTGTGTCCATTGGTTATGCTTATATGCATGCATACAAGTCCTTAAGTTGATCTCGTAGCCCCCCTTCTCATTCTCCCCTGCCTTCCTTCTGAGGTTTAACAGTGTTCGATGCTTCTGTGTCTCAGGATCTATTTTTGTTCATCAGTTTTTGTTTATTATATTCCACAAATGAGTGAGATCATGTGATTCTTACCTTTCTCTGACTGGCTTATTTTGCTTAGCATTATGCTCTCCAGGTCTATCGATGCTGTTGCGAATGGTAAGAGTTCTTTCTTTTTTAGAACAGAGTAATATTCCATTGTGTAGATGTACCACAGTATTTTAATCCACTCATCTGCTGATGGGCACTTAGGCTGTTTCCAAATCTTAGCTATTGTAAATTGTGCTGCTATGAACATAGTGGTGCATATATCCTTTCTAATTGGTGTTTCTAGTTTCTTGGGATATAATCCTAGAAGTGGGATTACTGGGTCAAATGGGAGTTCCATTTTTAATTTTTTTGAGGAAACTCCATACTGTTTTCCACAGTGGCTGCACCAGTCTGCATTCCCACCAGCAGTGCATGAGAGTTCCTTTTTCTCCACATCCTTACCAGCACTTGACAATTATGGATTTGTTGATAATACCCATTCTGACAGGTATAAGATGGTACCTCATTGTCCTTTTTGATTTGCATTTCTTAGATGATTAGTGACTTTGAGCATGTTTTTCTATGTCTCTTGGCTTTCTGTATGCCCTCTTTCGAAAAGTATCTATTTAAGTCCTTTGCCCACTTTTTTGTTGGATTGTTTATCTTCTTTTTGTTAAGTTGTGTGAGTTCCCTATAAATTTTGGAGATTAGGGCCTTAACGGATATATCATTGGCAAATATGTTCTCCCATGCAGTGGGCTTTCTTGTCTTGTTGGTAGTTTCTTTTGCTGTGCAGAAGCTTTTTATGTTGATGTAGTCCCATTTGTTTATTTTCTTTTTAGTTTCCATTGTCCTAGGAGCTGTATCAGTAAAGATATTGCTACGACATATGACTTATATTCTGCCTATGGATTCTTCTAAGATTTTTAGGGGTTCCATCTTACATTTAAGTCCTTTATCCATTTTGAGTTTATTTTTGTGTATGGGGTAATTCACGCATGTCAAACTCGCATCCCACAATGAATATTTTTGTGGCTGAACCAATATAACGGTATGGAAGAAATGTTTTAGTAAAAATTTCATAACTGCCATAACCGGTTTGGCTCAGTGGATAGAGCGATGGCCTGTGGACTGAAAGGTCCCAGGTTCTATTCCCGTCAAGGGCATGTACCTTGGTTGCGGGCACATCCCCAGTAGGAGGTGTGCAGGAGGCAGCTGATCAATGTTTCTCTCTCATCGATGTTTATAACTCTCTATCCCTCTCCCTTCTTCTCTGTAAAAAATCAATAAAATATATTTAAAAAATTTTTCATAACTTATCCTGTTACACATATATATATATATCCAGAGACCGTAACGCCATCACGACGATAACGACCTAATGACCAGTCGCTATGACACTCACTGCAGCCAGCGAACTGGCCTGATCTGGGCCGGATCGCCCCCCAACACCCCGATCAGCAACACCCTGATCAGGGTCCGGGGATCTTGGAGTTGTTCAGTCTCAGTCTCAGGCAGCTGCTCAGGCAAAGCTCTCCTTTGATAGAATTGGACCCGGGATCAGGGCGCTGGAGTAGGGGATGGGGTGGGGAGCCTTTCCTGTTCTGCAGTCCCTGCAGGTAGCACACAGCACCTGGGCATCTGGCCCTGATCGGAACAGCGACAAGAATAGGGGTTGTGGGGGGCAGCGGCACACAGGAGCCAGGAGGTGTGAGGCCCGACGTGGGCTCTTACCCCACCTGCTGGGCCCAGCTGCACCAGCAGGTGGGCCATGATGTGCAGCAAGACACTGGGATGCAGCTGGGAGAGAAAGCAAGCCAGGAGGGCAAGGCCCGGTGTGGGCAGGGCTGGAGCTGGAAACCCTGGTGGGTTGGGCAGAGCTGCAGCCCCGTGCCTTTTCGGCCTTGGCCTTGAAATTCAGAGGTCAGTCTCACTTCAAGGGAGAGATCGTGGCAGAAAGTACAAAGCCACCGGAGGGATAGAAAATGTTGTGGCCATATTCGGGAAACAGCTGCCATGGTCTTCAGTAACTATGAACAGATAATCTTTGGTCTTGGTTCTACAGAAGAGGAAGCTGAGACTCAAAGAAGGGAGCCTTCCGCAACCCCTCACCCACTTCTCAGACCTGACCCTGTGCAGCATTGTTTTCATTGAAAGTAGAGGATCCAAAATGCTTTTAGATCTTTGCTATTTTAGGCAGGAAAGAATTTAGCACAAGAAATAGGTGCTTGGGAAATCATAAGAAAGCTGGAGGAGTGGGTATTAGGCTGGGCCCCCAGGAAAGACTCCCTGCTGAGCGGGAGCAGCTGCCCCCTCAGCCACAACTGGATTCTAGGACACTCTGGAACAGCTGTGACCTGGGGATCAGGAAACTGCTGCCCCTGCAAGTGCCCTCCAGCTCCCACAAAACAGGTCACTGGGCACTGCCTCTGCCACAACTGTCTGTGCACAGCCTGGATTCCGCAGCAGAAAACCTCCACATCTCTGCAAACATGATCACCAACAGCAAACAGCCCAAACTGCGGGAAGATGCCTCTGCCCCACTTCTGCCTTCATAATGTTGTGCAAGCTCATGCAATCAGCAGAAACAAATTCATATCCAGAAACCTAGTTGCAAAGGAGTTTGGGCAATTTCAGACTTTTGTCTAGGAGTGAGATCTTGCCAATGTACCTCATGTGCCTGGCATTGATAAAAATGGGGCCTGGCTGGTGGAGCTCAGTGATTGAGCATTGATCTATGAACCAGGAGCTCACGATATGATTTCTGGTCAAATTTTGGGCTTGATCCTCAGTAGGGGCATGCAGAAGGCAGCTGATCAATGATTCTCATCATTGATGTTTCTATCTCTCCTTCTCCCTTCCTCTGAAATCAATATATTTTTTAAAAATGGGGTCATGCTGTATATATGTGTTATAACGAGTTTTTCACTTCATAGATCACTAATGTCTTTCCTGTTAAAACCATACTTAGAGAACATTATTTATCATTCATTTTAATTGATCTCAGAGAGAAGAAGGGAGAGAGAAAGAAACATTGTTCCATTGTTTCTGCATTCACTGGACTGGCATGTGCCCTGACTGGCGATTGATCCACCACTTCCTGGTGTATGGTACAATGCTCTGCTGGTACCCTGACCCCAAATTCCAGCCTCCACAACTGGAATACATTTCTATTGTTTAAGCCACACAAATTTATGATATTTTGTTATGGCTGTCTGAGCTGACTAATCTATACTAATAAAAAGGTAATATGCTAAATAGACTGGGTCAACAAAACATCTTCCGGTCGTCTTTCTGGACAAAGCCATAGTGGCAGGGGCCAAGGCAGAGGCAGTTAGGGGTGATCAGGCCAGCAGGGGAACAGTTAGGAGCAATCAAGCTGGCAGGGGAGAGTAGTTAGGGATGATCAGGCAGGAATGCAGAGTGGTTAGGGGCGATCAGGCAGGCAGGTGAGCGGTTAGGAGCCAGTGATTGGACATCCCCCGAAGGGGTCCCAGATTGGAGAAGGTACAGGCTAGGTGGAGGGACCCCCCACACACCCATGCACAAATTTCATGCACCAGGCCTCTAGTTAATAATGAAGTACAAAGTACAACGTTCACTATTGATTGATTATTATAATTGTGTTGCATTCATTTCCCTTATGTTCCTTATGCACAGGTGCACCATTTCTCTCCACTAATACCAGCAACGAATATTTTAGCAGCTGATTGCCATGTTATTATTCTTGGACTGACTTGTTTGGTGTGTGCAACAGGAAATATTTTGCTTTTGGAGAACAAGAAAAATAGGTTTATTTGTGTTATGCTTATTAATTTGTGCAGTTATTCAGTGTCTGGTAAGTTAATGTTCAAGAAAAAAATATTAATTTTTATTAAAATGTTCTATTATTTTATGTTAACAATTACTCATTTATTTCAGCCCTTTGTATTTAGCATGTCTCTATCGAAATAAACCTATGTTTCTATGAAAATTGAAGCCTTTGTTTTTTTGCAGCCCACATAAACTTAAACCTTGTTTATTTGGCCCGTGTTAGCCTTTGAGTTTGACATGCTTGGTGTAAGTTGATAGTATAGTTTCATTTTTTTTTGCATTTATCTGTCCAATTTTCTCAACACCATTTATTGAAGAGACTGTATTTACTCCACTGTATGCTCTTACCTCCTTTGTCAAATATTAAATGAGCATAATGGCTTGGGTCGATTTCTAGGTTCTCTGTTCTGCTCAATTGGTCTATATGTCTGTTCTTGTGCCAATACCAGGCAGTTTTGAGAATAGTGGCTTTGTAATACAGCTTTATATCTGGTATTGTTATGCCTCCAACTTTTTTCTTCTTTCTCATGATTGCTGCATCTATTTGGGGTCTTTTTTTTTTATTCCATATGAATTTTTGGAGAGTTTGTTCTAGGTCTGTGAAATATGCCGTTGGTATTTTCATGGTGATTGCATTGAATATATAGATTTCTTTGGGTAGTATGGACATTTTAATGATGTTGATTTTACCAATTCATAAACATGGCATCATGCTTTAAATTTTTGACAGTAGAAGATGGTGGTTGTTTTGGAAAAGATAGGAAACCAGAATAAAAGAGACTGATTAGTTAGTGATGACTAAAAACATTACCAGAGTAAGGAAAACTATGTCATCAAATAAGAATTCACAAGCTTATAGAGAGGTGCATATACCTTTGTAAAATGGAGCAAGTGGGGATGTTTTAATATGCCATGGAAGTCAGAAACAAAAAAAATGAATGCAGGATGATAGTAAGTAGTGACATAAAGTAGATTAGAAACTTTTAAAATTTGTGTTATGTGTTTGTATTTCTGTAAACCTTACTCTACATTATGTACTATGGCATATCTAAGGAAAAATAAAGATTAATGTTTATTATTTATTTTAACCAAACTATAATATGGTAAATGATCTCTATACCCAAATGTTCTGAAATAGAGTATGTAGCAGGCGTCCTCAAACTACGGCCCGTGGGCCACATGCGGCCCGCCAAGGACATTTATCTGGCCCCCCGGGTGCCGCTGCCTGTCCTGCTTAGCAGCCGACTTGTCCCGGGCCCGCAGTGTGCATAGGAATTTGTTCATAGTTTTTTTTTAAAACTATAGTCCGGCCCTCCAATGGTCTGAGGAACAGTGAACTGGCCCCCTGTTTAAAAAGTTTGAGGACACCTGAAGTGGTTCTGCAGGCAAATAGGTAAGATTCCACCATTCCCTTGTCACTCAATACCTAAATACCAGGAGAAACTAACCAAGACCAAGTCTGTAAATCGGAATCTATGTAGCAGTGGTTCTTACCTTTAGATAGCTTTTACATCCTTATAGAATCTTATCAAATCTAAGGACTCCAGAAAAATTAACATATTCATATACATGAATTTTCTTCATACAACTTCTAGGAGCACATAAACTTAATGTTTCTTTTGGCCCTGGGTCTGTCACTACCTTTCCTAGTTAGAGATATAACATTCTTAGCTGCATGCTAGTGGGGTTGCCTTCCAGAGGTAGTCTCCTTGCTTTCTCTATGCTTCAGGTACTAAGCTGATGAAGTGTGAATAGTAACACAGCTCAACTTCACCTGGGAACCATAGGAAACTGGCATGGTGCCACAACTGGTAACTGTCATGGAGGCTAACGTGCCAGCTCATGTATAACAATAACACAGTAAAAATAACAGAACAGGAACTCCCCAAAGTTTTTTTTACCCAGCACATTGACAGGCGTGCAAACAGACTGGAGGTGTAATTTTTTCTCCTTCTTCCTACATTAATTTTTTCCTGATTTTAATTAGCCAAACTTGAATGGAGACATTGCAGGCAGTTTAACCCCACCTCAGAGCTGTGCAGACAGCTCTTGCTGCCAAGCTGTCTATCACCAAGACAACTAGGCCAACGTGCTTTGCTTTGGGTAAAAGCCTCATCAGGGCCAGTTGCAGAGGGAGCCTCTTTGCAATGACTTCCTATTAGCTCAAGTTCTTACTCTTAACAATCCTAAATGTTTTTTTAAAGTACATGAGGTGTAAATAAGCATTAGTATTTTGAAATAATTCTTTATGCGGCTTAAAAGAAGGTTATTTCCAGATATAGTCTTGCATGAAGGCAAGTTGATTTGGGGGACCAAGAAAGCTCTTTCTTCCTCAGTAGGTCTGAAGTTCGTCTATTTGTGGGTCATTGTTATTTTTTCCCTTTTCATTAATCATAACTTTCTTCCAACACCTTTTTCTAAACCACAAATTCCTCTGAAGGGGTCATTGGTAATATAGCAATTATCAATAGTTGGCTTCTTTCCTCAAATGAAAATTGGAGGAGATGGGTTAATTCTTTTGACACAGTAGCAAAACAATATTTCAATAAGTTCAATACATGTAAATGAGTGAAAATCAGAAAAACTCTACTTCCAGCAGAATCAGTGATATTTTTAAACCTCAGGAAAAATGCATTTTTGGTCTTCAGGGTCCTAGCAGAAGTGCCAAATTATTGTACTCCTCCCATCTAGTCTCCATTGCCACTGATCCACCTTCAGGAGCTTTCCGAGAAGCCCCTCACAGCTTTTATTTTTTGTTTGTTTCCTTGGTGGCAGGTGTCTGTTCATCAAAGGCTTAAGAAGGTGTGGGGTTTAGGAGTCATCCCTGACTAGAAAGAAAACTTTCCATTCAGCCTTGGGCAACAATATTGAAGTTGTGTGTGGGGTGTTTTTTTAATGTTGTAGTCAACTCTGTGCCAAGTGGAGCTCAATCTCCCTCTACCCAGCCCCAGGAATCCAAAGAAATAAGTGTTTTCAATTCCCTTCACATCTGATCTCCCATACTGCAGACCAAATAAAAACCATCTGGGCCAATTGTGCCTCTTCCTACCCCCATCTACTGTATAATCTGCCTGGGAGAAACTCAGGAAAGTTGGCCTCATGCCAGCACTGGCCTTCTATAGAGGCAGAAAAATCCCTCAACTTCCCTCTATTGGCTGTCCTGGACACCAAGGAATGAGCTCCCACCTCAGGTATCCCTTGGACAGGGACAGCTGTGGGGATCATGACAGGACCTAAGATAATGTAGCTGAGATATTGATACCTAAAAAGTTCTAATAACTGACTTGGTACTTTTTGTGTGCTTACTATTTTGTTAGTTATATTTTCTTTAATTAAGTAGACTCAGAGGAAAAGTAGAAATAATTGCTTGGGAATTGAAATGGCTAGGGATTGAATCTTAGCACTAGTGCTTACTAATTATAACATTAGCCAACTTATTTTACACGCCAAGGCTCTCATGCCAGTGCTCCCAATGACTAGCTCTGTGACCTTGGCCAAATTGCCATCATAAAAATGAGGAGGTTGCACGAAAAGATCTCTAAAGGCCTCTTCAAGTGTAGCAGTTTCAGTCACTTCTAGGCTCCTGAATTTGGAAAACACGCAAGGGGTAATGGACACTTGGAAGTTAATGTTTACCCAATCCCCAACCTCTACAAACCTCAACAGGCTTTGGCCATAGATCTCCAAGTCGTTTGAGGTGGGAGCTAAAGGCCTAGGAATAGGAAGGAGGAGTAGGCAATGCAAGGCTAAGTCCACAACAAAAGTCCAGATGGCCATATTCAAAGTAAGTGCAGCCTGAAAGTACAGGTTTCCAGGCCAAAAATACCAGTTTATGAGCTGATAATAAGGTACTAGCAACTTTTCCCTAAGAATTTTAACAAGAAAAGCTTGTTAGATGCTTAAGAGGTACCCTAGAAAACATGAATCAAAACCACCATATTCAAGGCTCCAGCTGGGGCTACAGCTAATGCATCCCAAGCATGTTAAGGGAAGAACAAGTGGTTCAGTGGAGGGGAATCACAGAAGATGATTGAAAGTTCTTGGGGACAATTATAGAAGAAAACACCTCTAAAACCCCAACAAAAGCTTATAAGGACAGAAAATACTTTCATGCTGTAGGTGTTACAAACTATATGCCAGATGAGATGATGACAAAGGCCTAAATAAACCATAGTCAAATAGTCATCTACCTATGAACCAGGGGGTTACGGTTCGGTTCCCGGTCAGGGCACATGCCCTGGTTGTGGGCTTGAACCCCAGTGTGGGGCATGCAGGAGGCAACCAATCAATGATTCTCTCTCATCATTGATGTTTCTATATCTCTCTCCCTCTCCCTTCCTCTCTAAAATCAATAAAAATATATTTAACAATAAAAAGGCTAATCATGAAATTTATGATACTGTCATAGTTTGTTAGGAAAAACAATCAGGAGAGTGGAATGAGATAATGATATTGTAAATAATTCCACAGAACATGTTTTTGTAGTTGTTCTTAAGGTAGAATCTTCACCAATGAAAGCTGTTAGGAGTAGAAATATGAGGGAGAATATAGTGGAATTCTAAGCAATATGATGTTTACAGTAAAAATACAGGCTATTTCCATATTCAAAATACTTTGGTCTGAATGTATTAAAATAAAACTGAAGAACTAAAACTAAATTTAAAAAAAAACAAGGCTAACCTAAAACTTATATTTTTGAGCTCATGATACAAAATAAACAGATTTCAGTAAATTCTCCCTTTTTAACTAGTTGATTGGTATTGTATAGATGCAGCCATCATTTAATATGTTTTCAATTGTTTCCTTGGCCCTCAAGACCCTGGGGGTCTGAAATCTCAGCCAACATTGCAATTTAATTCAAAATCCAAAGCAGTTCAGATTCCAAGTAACCTGTTACCCTCTGCTAGAAAAACATCACTTGTGGTTTGAAAAATACCATTTTTAATAACCTCTGTTCAGTTTCCTGGCAGGTTCCCAGCTTCACTTCAAAGTTGATTTTCCCCAGTGAGAGTACAGCTGGAAGAATCCAGAAGTGTATTGTGCCATGCTCCCATTACCCCAGGCTGTGAAGTTCCCAGCTCTAGGGCAATGAAAAAGGCTGGGGTTGGAAGGCAGGCAGGAGGAGGAACAGGCTGTGGATCACAGGGAAATATACTCGGCTCAGGACTTCCCAGAGACAAAATAATGCATCACCCTCATCAGTGAACACCTGAAGAAAATGAATCCAAATTGAATTTTTGATTATAGCATTTTGGCTTATTTTGAAATAAATTTGATAAAAAATAATCCTTTATAATTTGGACTGCCTAGAATGCTATGTTTTGTTTTGCTGTGTGTGTGTGTGTGTGTGTGTGTGTGTGTGTGTGTGTGTGTGTGTTTCAGTGATCCACTCTTCGGGTGTCACACACAGATGTCAAGAAAACAATCTATGAAGAGAGGCACTGGAGGCAGGAGTGGAGGCAAGAAAAGAAAATTTCATCTTTGGAAACCTAGGGTCTATTAAGAAAAGTGCAGACTGAATTCCTCTTAAACTCCAAGACAGTAGCCTTGAAGTCCAGAATTTGCTCTTGTGTTTCTTGTCCAGGACTAGTGAAGTTGGGGTTGCCAATAAAATGACCATTTCCCTCAAAATGTTGCATTTAAAATCCAAGTCTTCTTAAAACAGTAGATTAGGATTTTGGCCAGAAAGTGATTTCTAGTACAGCTACTCTTGCACTTTTACAAGGCAGGTAAAGCCCAAAATTATGTTGCTAATTAATTTTACATTTCCTGGAGCTACCTAGAACCAACTTCAGCCCAACATTCCCAATTGGGATTTTGCCAAGAATTCATATAATGCCATTTATGGACCATGCCAACAGCTGAAGTCATGCTTTCTGTCTAAAGAGAAGAAAAGAAAGAAAAATGAATAAGGAAGGATTCATGGAAAATACATATTAGGGGATGGAGCAGAAAAGAAAGAAAAGAGACAATATAGCAACAACCCCAAACAGACACACATACCAGAGGAGGGCCTGGATGCTATGAGTTTGTATTATTTTTCAGTGGGAGTGAAGCAAAACAGGAGAAGACAGTGGTTGTATGGAACGTTAGAGAATCAACAATTTGATCTCAAAGAAATAATCCTCCTCCCCAAATGTAAAAGATATGAAAAGTGAAAGGCCTAATTTCTTGCATCATAGCTGATGCAAATGTTCTCTATTATGTGCATGCCAGTAATGTGAATAGCTTACTACTTTGATTTTGGGTTCTGTAATTATGTCCTTTTTTTAAAGCCCAAACTTCAATTCTAAGAACTAGAAAAAACCTCTACAAGTTAAAGTATCCCAAGCATTAGAACTAGAAAGGACTTTGTATCTCACCTAATCTAATTGTTCCTATGGTAGGGATGAGGTAACTGAGGAAAATGGATAAAAAACTTGGCCAATCATTAATCGGAGTGGGAGAGGAAGAGGCTGACAACGGGAAGGCAGACTGCAAGATAGTGTGTGAGAGAATGAAAGGAGAGTGTGTGGTCACACGGGGAGTGTATATTTGTGGGTGAGGGACAGCTATACTCCAAGGGACTGTTGGGGATTTCCAGACCGGGTTCCCCTGACCAGGCAGCTTCCACTGCTGCTGAAATCTCTCCGGGAGCAATCGGCTCTGCTGTGGAGACTGTGCCATCTTGAAGGGGAGAGTGGCTGTTATCAGAAGCCTATACATCCCAGGAATCTACAATGACAACACCCAGGGAACAGCTGCGAACCCAGGAACACCTGATCTAAGCAGCACGAATACCTGGACTCTGATGAGCTCTGCACCTTCTCACTGAAAGGTCAGATTTTGCCTAGGAAATGGTGAGGTCTGCGATCCAGGCTGGAGGGAGAAACTCACAAGCACAATGGGAGCTAGAGGTTCCAGGGAAGTCAGCGCCCCACAAAATCTGCAACCATTGGGGCTAGTGTGATCTGTGAATGTGGAAGGGGATCCGCAGGGCTGCTAGCAGAAGGGAACTCTAAAAATCAACCCATAGCTGGACTGGGCACAAAAAGGCAGCCTGAAATGTTAACACTGTGCCAGCTGCTTAGTGCCAGGGGAAAAAAGACATGCACAGAGACATTCACAGAGGTTCATGCAATGCCAGAGGGTAAAAGTCGTGAGGTCACACATTTACTAGCTCTTTTTTCCTCTTTAAATCCTGGCTTTTGATTACTAAGCCCAGGACATAGGATCACCCAAATGGGGACACTCTCAGAGACTGCAGGTGAAAGTTGTTTTTGTGGAACCTGGGTATCAAAAGGAGGAGTAACAATCAGAGAACCAGCTCTGGGGCAGGCCATTCTCTCAAACCAGTATTAAGTGCGACAGGAAAAACAAAATATAAATACTTGCTAGAGAGAACTTATAGCCCTAGAGGTCAATCCAGAAACACTGACACCCAGGGATTGAATCACAAATTGACTCTTGTGTAAACACAAATAAAGGAGTCTAAGAAACAAAGAAATACTGCCTTCTGGAAAATCAGGACTGTGGTTTACAACACAGAGGAGCAGTAGAACATAGGGAACATCAATACTGTCCTGACTACTTGACAGGAAACAGGCGTGCCAAACAGAACAGTAGAGGAAGTGAATGACCTTCACTACTGCACATTTTTATTTTTTTCATCTTTTACTTAAGAAACTATTTTTTTCTTTTTTCCTCACTTGATTTTAACTTCTTAATTATTATATATTTTTAATCAGTATTATTACTACTACTATTTTAACTTTATTTTTTTTGAGTGTCATTATATTTTCTCTTTATTTTATTTTATTTTATTTTGGGATTAGTGTTCTACATTTTATTTTCATTTTCCTTTAGAATCATTTTACTCTAGCTGAACTTTACCTTTATGCCAACACTCTCTTCCTCACTTTTCCCCTTTTGTTGTCCTGTTTCTCTTACCCTATTCCTACTTTAGATTTTCCCTATTCCTTCTTTTTACCCCCTGTTTAAAATTCATCCTACTTATATATCTAATTTCTGATCACCTCTCTAAGTCCATACACACCTCTCTCTTCTCTTTCTTCCCTATCTAAATTTCTTTCTCTCTGTCTTTTTTTGTTTGTTTGTTTGTTTTTGTTGTTGTTATTTTTTGTTGTTCTGTTTTGGTTTTTTGTTCTAGGTTTTTTTGTTTTATTTTCTTTTGATTTGTCTTGCTTTCTCTCTGTCCTATTGTTGTTGTATGCATGATTGTTGATTAAATTGGTTATTGTTGGGCTTGCTTGTGAGATTGTTACTCTTATTTGGATTTTGTTTTGGTTTTGTTTGTTTTGTGCTTCTGTTTTTCCTCTCCTCACTTGTTATTAGTTGTTGTTTGTAGTGTGCATTCATCTCTGGGTGTTTGTTGTTTGCATATTTTGGGATTAGTGGTTGTTCTATTGGAGTTTCTCCTCATATAAATAATGTTTCCCCACCCCTCTTTTTTATTCTCTTTCTTTTCTCTCTTACTTTTTTTTCCTTTTTTCAATATAATTTTTGCACTTCTTTTTTTTCTTATCCCCTAATTCTCTTTTCGGTGGTGTTCACCTTTATTTGAGATTATTAGTATCATGAATACATTGGTGTTCAGTGCCTTGTGCATTGTGCTTTGTTGTGTTGTATTTTTTACCTTTAAATCAATGCAGGAGAGAGAGAGTTACATAACAAGATACCAGAGAAAAGAGACAATGGGGAGACAAAGAAACAGCTTGCATATGAAAGAAAATGAAGCATCACCAGAAAAGGAAGTAAATGAAACGGAGGCAAGCAACCTGTCAGAGAAAGAATTCAGAGAAATGGTCATAAGGGCACTGAAAAGAAAAGAATGGAAGACAAATTCAACAATATGTGTAAGAACCAAGAGGAAATGAAGAAGAACCAAGAAGAAATGAAAAATGACATCACTGCTATTAAAGAACTCAATAGAAAGCATCAACAGTAGACTAGAAGAAGCAGAGGACTGCATCAGTGAGATAGAAGACAAGGTAGAAAAAAAGACCAAAGCAGAGCAGCATCTACAAAAAAAACTTAAAAAACAGGAGGAGAGCCTAAGAGAACTTTGGGACAACACAAAACGAAAAAATATCCACATAATATGGGTGCCAGAAGGGGAGGAAACTGAGCAAGGAATAGAAAACCTGTTTGAAGAAATAATGACAGAAAACTTCCCTGATATAAGGAAGAAAAAACTCACACAAATCCAAGAAGCTCACAGAGTCCCAAACAAAATGTATCCCCAAAAGACCAACACCAAGGCACATTATAATTAAATTGGCAAACAGCAATGACAAAGTAAGAATCTTGAAAGCAGCCAGAGAGAGACAGAAAGTTACCTACAAAGGATCCCCCATCAGACTAGTGACTGATTTCTCAACAGAAACACATCAGGCAAGAAGAAAATGGAATGAAATATACAAAGTCATGCAAAGGAAGGGTCTGACTCCAAGAATACTGTACCCAGCAAGGCTATGAATCAAAATTGAGGGGAAATCAGGAGCTTCACAGACAAAAAAGGACTAAAGGAGTTTATTACCACCAAACCAGCAATGCAAGAAAGGCTAAAGGGTCTGCTGTAAAAAGAAGAAATAGGAAGTGAAGAAGGAACACAGGGGTAAATAATAAAAATGGCCACAAACAAGTACCTATCAATAATAACTTTCAATGAAGATGGATTAAATGTCCCAATCAAAAGACATACAGTAGCTGAGAGGATAAAACATGACCTATATGTCTGCTGTCTACAGGAAACCCACCTCAGAAAAAAAGACACACACAGACTGATGGTGAAGGGATGGAAAAAGGTTTTTCAGGTGAATGGAAATGAAAAAAAGCTGGGGTACCAATACTTATATCTGACAACTTAGATCTCAAAGTGAAGGACATAACAAGAGATAAGGAAGGCCACATCATACTACTAAAGGGAGCAATCCAACAAGAAAAAATAACTCCGGTAAACATATACTCAACCAATACAGGAGCACCCACATACATAAAGAAACTTCTTGAGGCGATTAAGGGAGAGACTGACAGCAATACAGTCATAGCAGGGGACATTAATACCCCAGTAATACCACTTACAAATCCTCTAAACAAAAAATCAGCAAAGAAACATCAATCCTAAATGACTTACTAGATCAGATGGAATTAATTGAAATCTACAAAACATTTCACCCCAAAGACACAGAATATACATTTTTCTCAAGTGCACATGGGTCATTTTCAAAGATAGACCATATATTGGGTCACAGGCAAAGTCTCTTCCAATTCAAGAAGATAGAAATGATATCAAGCATCTTCTCAGATCACAATGTCATAAAACTGGAAATCAACTACAATAAAAAACAATCCAAAAAAATCAAACACCTGGAGACTAAAGAGCATGCTATTAAACAATGACTGGGTTACCAGAGAGATCAAAGAAGAAATTAAAAGCCTCATGATAATAAATGACAATGCAAACACAACAATCCAAAATCTATGGGACACAATGAAAGCAGTCTTAAGAGAGAAGTTGAAAGCTGTACAAGCCTACAGCAAAAAAGAAGAAACAATGGTAATAAATTACATAACCCTACAACTCAAAGAGTTAGAAAGAGAGCAACAAAAAAAGACAAGCATAAACAGATGGAAGGAAATAATAAAGGTCAGAGCAGAGATAAATGAAAGAGACAAAAAAAACAAAAACAAAAACAAATTTAAAAAAAAACAATACAAAAGATCAACAAAACCAAGAGCTGGTTCTTTGAAAGGATAAACAAGATTGATGAACCTCTAGGCAGGCTGACCAAGAAGCAAAGAGAGAGGACCCAAATAAACAAAATCAGAAATAAAAGAGTTGAAATAACAGCCAATCCCACAGAAATACAAAAGATTATGAACAAATACTATGAACAATGCTATTCCAACAAAATGGACAACCTAGATGAAATGGACATATTCCTAGAAAAATACAAGCTCCCAAAACTAAGAAGAATTAAAAAACATAAATAGGTCGATAATTACCGAAGAAATTGAAACAGCAATCAAAAATCTTCCAGCAAACAAAAGCCCTGGTCCAGATGGCTTTATAGGGGAGTTCTACCAAGCATTCAAAGAAGAACTAAAATTTATCCTCCTCAGACTTTTCAAAAAATTCAAGAGGAAGGCCCACTTCCAAGCACTTTCTATGAAGCCAGGATTACTCTAATCCCAAAACCAGAGAACTACAGGCCAATATCCTTGATGAACATAGATGCTAAAATACTCAACAAAATTCTAGCAAATCGGATTCAGCAATACATTAAAAAGATCATACACCATGAACAAGTGGGATTTATTCTGGGGATGCAAGATGGTACAATATCTACAAATCAATAAATACATCACACAAACAAATAGAGAGACAAAAATCATATAATCATATCAATTGGTGCAGAAAAAGCATTTGACAAAATCCAACACCATTTCTTGATAAAAACTCTCAGCAAAGTGGGAATAGAGAGATTATACCTCAACATAATAAAAGCCCTAAATGACAAACCTATAGCCAACATCATACTCAATAGGCAAAAACTAAACCCATTTCCCCTAAGAAAAGGAACAAGACAAGGATGCCCACTTTCATCACTCTTGTTCAATATAGTATTATAAGGACTAGCCATAGCTATCAGACAAGAAGAAGAAATAAATGGCATCCAAATTTGAAAAGAAGTAAAGCTGTCCTTATTTGCAGATGACATGATACTACACATAGAAAACCCCAAAGACCCCATCAAAAAACTACTAGACCTAATAAATTAATTTGGCAATGTAGGAAGATACAAAATTAACACCCAGAAATCTATGGCCTTTTTATACACCAATAATGAACTAACAGTAGGAGAAATTAAAAAAAAATCCCATTTATCCCATTTACCATTGCACCAAAAAAAGTAAGATACCTAGGAATAAACTTAACCAAGGATGTAAAAGACCTGTACTCAGAAAACTAGAGGACATTGAAAAAAGAGATAGAGGAAGACATAAACAAATGGAAGAATATACCATGTTCATGGATTGGTGGAATCAACATCATTAAAATGTCCATACAACCTAAAGCTATCTGTAGATTCAATGCACTCCCCATTAAAATACCAACGGCATATTTCACAGACCTAGAACAAACTCTCCAAAAATTCATCTGGAATTAAAAAAGACCCCAAATAGCCACAGCTATCCTGAGAAAGAAGAACAAAGTTAGAGGGAACACAATACCAGACATCAAACTATATTACCAAGCCACAGTTCTCAAAACTGCCTGTTACTGGCACAAGAACAGACATATAGACCAATGGAACAGAATAGAGGACCCAGAAATTTACCCAAGCCATTATACTCAATTAATATTTGACAAAGGAAGCAAGAGCATAAAATGGAGTCAAAATAGCATCTTTAATAAATGGTGCTGGGAAATTTGGTCAGATACATGCAAAAAAATGAAACTAGATCACCAACTTACACCATACACAAAAACAAACTCAAAATAGCTAAAGTACTTGAACGTAAGACAGGAAACCATAAAAATCCTACAAGACTCCACAGGAATCAAAATAGCAGACATATGTTGTAGCAATATCTTTACAAACACAGATCCTAGGGCATTAGAGACTAAGGAGAAAATAAACAAATGGGACTACATCAAAACAAAAAGATTCTGCACAGCAAGAGAAAACATCAACAAAACAACAAGAAAGCCCACTGCATGGGAGAACATATTTGCCAATGTTATCTCTGATAAGGGTTTAAATCTCCAAAATTTACACAGAACTCATCCAACTTAACAAAAGGAAGATAAACAACCTAATCAAAAAATGGGCAAAGGACCTAAATAGACACTTTTCGAAAGAGGACATTCAGAAGGCCAAGAGACACATGAAAACATGCTCAAAGTCACTAATCATCCGAGAGATGCAAATCAAAACAACATTAAGGTACCACCTCACACCTGTCAGAATGGCTATCATCAACAAATCAACAAATGACAAGTGCTGGAGAGGATGAGGAGAAAAAGGAACCCTTCTTCACTGCTGGTGGGAATGCAGACTAGTGCAGCCATTGTGGAAAACAGTACAGAGTTTCCTCAAAAATTTAAAAATAGAACTGCCATTTGACCCAGTAATACCATTTCTAGGAATATATCCCAAGAAAACAGAAACACCAATCAGAAAGGATATATGCACCCCTATGTTCATAGCAGCACAATTTACAATAGCTAAGATTTGGAAACAGCCTAAATGCCCATCAGCAGATCAGTGGATTAGAAAACTATGGTACATCTACACAATGGAATACTACACTGCTATAAAAAAGAAGGAATTCTTACCATTTGCAGCAGCATGGATGGAACTGGAGAACATTATGCTAAGTGAAATAAGCCAGGCAGTGAAAGAAAAATACCACATTATCTCATTCATTTATGGATAATAAAGAACATTATAACCTGATGAACAAAAAGATAGATACAGAGGCAGAGAAACATCAAACAGACTGTCAAATTACAGCGGGAAGGCTGGGGAGTGTTGGGGAGGAGGGGAAAGAGATCAACCAAAGGATTTGTATGCATGCATATAACCATAACCAATGGACACAAGACAGTGGCGGGGGGGTGGGGTGAGGGCATGTGCCGGTGGGTAGGCCTGGAGAAGGTCAATGGGGAAAAAAAGGAGACATATGTACTACTATTTGTAATACTTTAAACAATTAAAAAATATATAATAATAATAATAATAATAATAATAATAATAATAATAAAAACTTGGCCAAATAACATACAATGAATTAGTGGCAGAGTGAAGAGGAGAACCTAGATCTAGTTGGGTGATTCCTAAATATCAGTTCATAATGAATAGTTCACTGATCCAAGGAAAAAATTAGAAAAACAATAAGTATGTAGTATTTGTTTTATAAAGTTAAACATTTCAAACTATTTTTAATTTTGAGATTATGTCCATTTTGCTTTTTATGTTAAAATATCCCTTGTATTCTAAAATAATGACAATCACAGAGAGTAGCTGTTATTTTATAATGTATTTAATTAGCACAATAATAAATTGGCAGCCCTATTTGAAGCCCCAATATTTTTTGGAAAATGTGGTGTGTGAGAACTAAAAATCTTTGATCACAAGTCTAGTCCAATCCCCTGGTATCAGGCAGGGCATCACCACTAGATCCAAGGTCACTTCTGTCCTTAAAAGGTTTTGTATTCCTATGTTTGCCACTGAAGTATCACATAGTGAATAAAGTATCAGAAAGATACTGGTTTAGCTGGGATATGGGGTGAAAGACAACCTAGAAAAAGAAAGAAGCACATGGCAGAACATGAAGAAACAAACTGGTTTGTGATCAATGTCTCATCCTGTTTTGTTATGGTAATTTCAAGTTACCATAATACCCTGATATAATAGGCAATAGCTCTTTTACTACCTATACTAAAACAGCCTAGGTCCGTGGTCAGCAAACTGCAGCTCATGAGCCACATGCGGCTCTTTGGCTTCTTGAGTTTTTAGCAAAGGCTAGCTTAGGGGTACCCTAATTAAGTTAATAACAATGTACCTACCTATATAGTTTAAGTTTAAAAAATTTGGCTCTCAAAAAAAATTTCAATCGTTGTACTGTTGATATTTGGCTCTGTTGACTAATTAGTTTGCCAACCACTGGCCTAGGTGGTCCTCGTTCTCTCACGTGACACCTTCACGTCATCACAAGATGGCCACCACAAGATGGCTGCCACAGATGGCCACCCTCACGTCATCAAAAGTTGGCTGCCACAAGATGGCTGTCTCAAGATGGTTGCCACAAAATGACCGGCAGGGGAGGGCAGTTGGGGGCAACTGGGCCTGCAGGGGAGGGAAGTTGGGGGCGACCAGGCTGGGAGGGGAGGGTAGTTGGGGGCGATCGGGCCAGCAGGGCAGGGCAGTTGGGGGCAATCAGGCTGGCAGGGGAGGGAAGTTGGGTTCAATCAGGCCAACAGGCAGAAGTGGTTAGGGGCAATCAGGAAGGCAGGCAGGCAAGTGGTTAAGAGCCAGCAGTCCCGGATTGTGAGAGGAATGTCTCACTGCCGGTTTAGGCCTGATCTGGCATGGATCCCTGTGGGATTGAGCCTAAATCAGCAGTCAGACATCCCCCAAGGGGTCCCAGATTGGAGAGGGTGTAGGCCGGGGTGAGGGACACCCCCCTCCCATGCATGAATTTTGTGCACCAGGCCTCTGGTCTATATAATAAAAGCCTAAGAGATCCTTACGGTGGAATGACCAGAATGACCAGTCACTATGATGCCCACTGACCACCAGGGGGCAGACACTCAACACAGGAGCTGCCCCCTGGTGGCCAGTGCACTCCCACAGGGGGAACACCACTCAGCCAGAAGCCGAGGTCACAACTGGTGAGCGCAGTGGCAGTGGTGGGAGCCTCTCCTACCTCCGTGGCAGTGCTAAGGAGCAGCAAGCTGAGCAGTAAGGAGCAGCAAGCAGGTGGGCGGTAAGGAGCAAGGGGTCCCGGATTGCAAGAGGGATGTCCGCCTGCCAGCTTAGTTCTGCTCCCTGCGAGGGCTCCCGGACTAGGGGACACCTCCCAGGGCATGAATTTCGTGCACCGGGTCTCTAGTATATTCATTTGTGGCTTAATTCAAATTTTCATGATGAGGCAAAAAGCACAGGCACTCAGTTTCTGTGAGGTAGGCATATTGTACAAAGGAAACTAAGAGAAGTTAAGTGACTTGCCCAAGACAACTTGGTTAATATGGACTTGAGCCAGGAATAAATCCTAGAACTTCATTCTAGATCTCATAATCCTACCTGAGTCCACAATTTGTATCTTGTGTCCACCTAAACTCACTTTCTGGGTATGAACCATCAGCTGACCAATGGCATTGTGGTATGTACCATTTGTCCCCCAAATGCCAAGCATCACCACTGATGATGATCTTGCCAGGTCCAAGAAGCACTAGACTCCAGAACCCAGAAGGATTACAGAACCCAGAAAGATTACAAGGTTACTGAGAATATAACAGACTCTGCCTCCTGGCTACTCACTAATGTGATTTGTAGGGGATAGGTGCCCCAACAGTTCTAACAGCTATTGCTACTACTTCTAGCAGGAGAGTGAACTGATATATGAAAAAGCTCACCCAACCATCATAGCCATCACCATGTATTTTATAAAATTTTCCATGATCCTCATAGAGATTATTTGACTTACATATTATCTATAAATGTGTTATCCTAGTCATCACCTTTCACTATTCAATCAAGGGCCAATCTGATAACCCAAACAGATTTTAACATCAGCCTAACCCAATCATAATTATAAAGATAGAGCAAATAATACTAACCAAAAATAACACATAATATACTGTAAAGTTAAACCAAATGTCTTTGAGATTCCTGCTAATTGGAATTGTCACTGGGATTCCTGCTATTTGGGATTCTGACTCTTTGGGATAATCCCTATCTCTATACCCCTTTACATGGGCAGGAACAATGGGATTTGTTTGTTTGTTTGTTTGTTTGTTTTAAAGTAGGTGGCAAAAAAATGCCTTCTGGATCCGGGTTAGGTTGGTGGTTATCAAATTCCAGCACCTTGACTCAGCACAACACTAGGAAGAACTACATATTAGTCACTTAGATGTGGCTAGCCAAAAACTGATTTCATTTATAATAAATAACCTTTAAAAAAAAACCACCCAGTATCTCTATCTAAACAGTCACACCACAATACAGATCTCAGATGTGTCCCATCAATAAATGTTTCTCTCTCAGACCTTGGTAAAGTAAAACAGGGCTCAAGGGCTTTGGGTAAAATAGTCAGCTTCCCAGACTCACATGGGAAAATAAGTTAATATGGTGTTACAATAACATGCCCTTTTCATTTCTTCAAACAGTTCCCAAAGGACACTTTGGACAGCTGCATTTTGTGGGTACTTCTCCTACTCCCATACCTACCCACAGAAAGTAAATCACTCTTCTCTCTCCAAAACATTGATTTTTATAGTTATGATGTTTCCCCTTTTATTTAAGTGTTCCTTTTTGTTTTTCTTCCTTTTGTGCTTTTTTATATAGCATTTTTTTATTGATTAAGGTATTACATATGTGTCCTTATCCCCCCATTGCCCCCCACCCCACTCACATTCATGCCCTCACCCCTCTGGTGTCTATGTCCATTAGTTATGCTTATATGAATGCATACAAGTCCTATGGTTGACCTCTACCCCTTACCCCCACCCTCCCCTACCTTCCCTCTGAGGTTTGAGCATTTGATTGATGCTTCTCTGTCTCTGGATCTGTTTTTGTTCATCAGTTTATGTTGTTCATTAACATATTTGCTAATGTTATATTCGATAAGGGTTTAATCTCCAACATTTACAGGGAACTCATACAACTTAACAAAAGGAAGATAAACAACCCAATCAAAAAATGGGCAACGGATCTGAATAGATACTTTTGTGCTTTTTATCTGTTGAGATTTTTTTTTTCTCTTTTGTAGTGCTCAGGTATTTCCTCTTTATTGCTTTAGTTTTTGCTGCTGCTGCTGATGTTGTTCGCTTTCCTTTCCTTCTTTTTCCCATTTTTCCTTTTTTCTATTATAGTTGGCAGTGATTTCCTTTTCTGTTGGGTGATTTGTTTTACTTTTTGGTTTTTCTTTTTTGCTTGGTTGTCTTACATTTTCTTGGTAATTTTCTGTGTTTGGTTTCCTTCTTTTATGGGGGATATTTTTTTAATTTTCAAGGTTTTCTCTTTTTTTGTTTTCTTTTATTTGTTTTTTACTTTCCATACATGTTCTTTCTTTGGATTTTGGATTTTATATTTTTTTTCTTTTTCTTTCTTTCTTTCTTTCTTTCTTTCTTTCTTTCCTTCTTTCTTTCTTTCTTTCTGTCTTTTCTTTTTCTTTTTCTTTCTTTTTTTGGTGCTTGTGGGAAGGTTTTTGGATTTTTTAGAATTTAGGGATTTTCTTTTTCTTTTGAAGATTTTTTTTCTATATTGTTTCTTTAATTTCAAAAAAATATTTTATCTCTTCTTATGTGAATGCATTATTTTTCCACTTTCTGTCTCTTTTCCTCTTCTAAAATTTTAGTAATTTTTTTTTTACTTTGGAATCATTTTGGATTTATAGAAGACTTGCAAAAATAGTACAAAAGGTTCTCATATACCCCTCTGTGTTGTTGTGTTTTTAAACTGTTAAGAAAATTTTTGTGGTTTTATTGTATCATGAGGCATTGAAACATCTGAACAAATCAATATCTGAATGGTGAGGCAGCTCTTTCTCCTTCACTTCTTGGGTTACTAGAGCAACTTGTCAGTAGATTAAAAAAATAGACAACCTTTTGCATTACTTAAGTCTTTCCAAGGCATGAGCTGGTACAACACAAAATTCTCCTGTCAGATGTAACTTGTCTAGCATCCAAACATCATGCACAATACCTAAGTAGCAGCAGCACACTGCACCCACTCCCACCTCGGTCCTGCTCATTTGTGTATGATATTTGGAGCATCTGGAGGAGTGTGAATAGTATCTGGAAGAGGACGGAGGAGGAAACAGCATGAGTGCCTAGCTGGGAAGAGGTCAGCTGAAGTTGTGCAGGGCAAGCCTGAACATGTCATTGGTGCAAACCCAAGCATCCTTGATGATGTGGTCTTCATCAGCCTTAAGCTGGCCCACAGCCATGCTGAGGATGCAGCTGTCTGGTGTGGGCTGATGGTCCTGTGCCGTGATGCTGTGCTGGATTTTCTGGAATGGAAGGCTAGACAACTTCTCCACAATGGCAGTTTCCCCTGGAATTGCTATCCTTCCCACTTAAGGCATGATGTGTCCATGTCAATTGCGCCAGTTGGGTTCTGTCATTATCAAATAACTGGTAGTAATGTTGAATGAAGCTGGATCCAATCTGCTTCCAAATTGGCTTGTCTCCCATTCTGGAGCGTCACCCAGCCTCATTTAAACCCAAGGGGCTGGCACAATGGCAGCAGCAACCCAGCACAGTCTTTTTTTTCCCCCTATTTTAAGGACAGCACCTGGTTTCAGTTTAATGATATATTAGTTAGCTTTGCTGTAATAACAATCAACCCTGGAATCTCTGTGCCATTACCACAACAAGCATTTATTCCTCATTCATGTTTAATAGGTGGCTGCAGGGCAGCTGCTGCAGCTCTGCTCCACATGTCTTCCCATTCTGGTACCCAGGCTGAAGGAACAGCCCCAATCTGGGAAATATGTTCTCATGGCAGAGGGAAAAGAACATGAACCTTCCACACCATGGCTCTTTAGGGGAATACACTCCTCCCCGTGGGAAGGGATGGGCACTGCAAGAAGTTTCATGGCTACAGGTAAGGACATATGAAACCCTCTACAACTTTATGACAATGACTCAACGTGCCAAAAGGTTTTTCAGTTTAAAAGGCACAAAATCCTAAAATGTGAAAAACTGGGGAAGAATGCAGAGTCCACTGTCCAAGTGTATCATAGTCCTCCATATTTCAAAGACCAGGAAAATTGTCAAACCTTTTAGGGGTTCTGGAGGATCTCAGATTGTAGGTGTTTACAGATACAGAAAAAGGACCCAGCTTTCCTGTCCCCATCTTACCCGAAGGCATCTTCAATATCCACACAGAGCAACCCTCCAGCTCATGAAATAACTGGAGGCCAACTTCAGCTTTATTGCCTTAAAATTACATGCATGGTTTGTATATTTGCAGTTTGAGGGGGTAGCTTCTCTAAAATCTCTAACTCCACAAAGATTCAGAACCAGGTCACTAGATCCTGAGTCAGTCCAATGAGTTCCTTGGGTCGGTTGCTGTGGTAACTGCAATCGATGGTCCCTTCAGAGATGGAGGCTGGTAGTTAACACAGCTCAGAGTCCAAGGATGTCATGACCAAGGCACAGAGTTTTTTGTATCAAGAGAGGAGAGTGAAGACTAGCTGAGGCTCAGCACTTTGACCATAGAGGCTGCAGCTCTGAGAAGTCAGCAGCTCTTTTCTGCCTACAATGTGAGGAAGGACTGTCTCCAGGGTGACAGAAAAAAAATGTTGGAGTCTAGGAGTATGTCCAGCTGATTCAAGTATGCTGAATCCCAGGCAGAGGAGGATCTGGGAGGAGATCCAGGTGGCTTGGCTCTGTAGCCTGATTCAGTCACTTTACCTGGTGCACCTTTCTCCCCCGGAGATAATTTCTGATAATTTCTACAAAAAGGAGAGGATCCAACACTGACCAAAAATGTTGGTGTCAGGGTTTTAACAAAGTACCTGGGCTGCTGTAGCATCTGCAGCAGGGTTCTCTTAGGAGGCACCTGGTAGAGTTCTGCCCTGTCCTCATCCTCAAAGTAGATCTCTAAATTATCAGGCCATTTTTCCCTGTATTAATATCTTACATTAGTATGGTACATTTCTTACAATTAATGAACCAATTCTAATATGTTATTGCTAGCTAAAGTCCATACTTTATTTAGATTTCCTTAGTTTTTACATAATATCCTTTTTCTGTTCCAGGACCATCCAGGATGTCATATTACATTTGGTTGTCATGTTTTCTTAGGCTTCTTTTGCCTCTGACAGTTTCTCAAATTTTTCTTGTTTTTTTTTTTTTTTTTTTTTTTAAATATATTTTATTGATTTTTTACAGAGAGGAAGAGAGAGGGATAGAAAGTCAGAAACATCAATGAGAGAGAGACATCGATCAGCTGCCTCCTGCACGACCCCTACTGGGGATGTGCCCACAACCCAGGTACATGCCCTTGACCGGAATCGAACCCGGGACCCTGCAGTCCGCAGGCCGACGCTCTATCCACTGAGCCAAACCGACTTCGGCAAATTTTTCTTGTTTTTGATGACCTTGATTATTTAGAGGTAGTGGTCAGGTATTTCATAGAATGTTCCTAAATGGGAATTGTTTGATGGTTTTCTCATGATTACACTGGGGCAACGTGTTTTTGAGAGTGAGACCAGAGGTGAAGTGCTCTTCTCATCACATCAAAAAGGGGTACATAGCATCAACAGGACTTATCACTAGTGATGTTAACCTTTATCACCCGGCCAAGGTGTGTTTGCCAAGTTACTTTTTCCTCTGATCCATACTGTGCTTTTTGGAATCAAGTGCTTAAGCCCAGTCTACACTTAGAATTATAGAGATTAATCTCCACCTCCTGGGAGGGCAGGTACACAAACTAAATGATTCAAAATTCAGTATCATCTTATTTATTTTGTTAGCATAATTGTTCTAGCTTTGGCCATTGGAAGTTTTTATTCAGGTTTGCTCTTGTGTTTCCTTCACATGCTCTATTCTCTTTATTTTTTCACACGTTTAACTTCTTTAAATTATCTCCTCTTTTTCCTTTGCATTTATTTCAATTTTCTTTATATTTTCCTTCTATTCCTATTTTCCTTTACCTCTTTGCTCTCCTCTGTTAGCTTTCAATATTTTCTCCTTTTTTTCTTTGTCCTTTTCACTTATGTTTTCAAGATAAGATGTCTTAGCTCACATTTTCCAACATTATTTTTTAATATTTTTTATTGTTTATACAAGAGGCCCAGTGCACGAAATTTGTGCATGGGGGTGTGTGTCTCTCAGCCCAGCCTGCACCCTCTCCAATCTGGGACCCCTCAAGGGATGTCCGACTGCCCATTTAAGCCTGATCCCAATGGGATTGGGCCTAAACGGGCAGACGGACAGTCCTCTCACAATCCAGGACTGCTGGCTCCCAACTGCTCGCCTGCCTGCCTTCCTGATTTTGCCCCTAACCATTTCTGCCTGCCAGCCTGATCACCCCCTAACCACTCCCCTGCCAGCCTGATTGATGCCTAACTGCTCCCTTGCCAGCCTGTTTGCCCCAAACTGCCCTCCCCTGCAGGCCTGGTCACCCCTAACTGCCCTCCCCTGCAGGCCTGGGTCCCCCCCCAACTGCCCTCCCCTTCAGGCCTTGTCACCCCTAACTGCCCTACCCTGCAGGCCTAGTCCCCCCCAACTGCTCTCCCCTGCAGGCCTGGGTCCCTCCCAACTGCCTTTCCCTGCAGGCCTGGTTGCCCCCAACTTCCCTCCTCTGCTGGCTTGGTCATCCCTAACTGCCCTCCCCTGCAGGCTTGATTGCCCCCAACTGCCCTCCCTCACAGGCCTGGTCCCTCCCAACTGCCCTCCTCTGCTGGCCTGATGGCCCACAACTGCCCTCCCTTGCAGGCCTGGTCCCTTCCAACTGCCCTCCCCTGCTGGCCATCTTGTGGTGGCCATCTTGTGTCCACATAGGGGCAGGATCTTTGACCACATGGGGGCAGCCATCTTGTGTGTTGGAGTGATGGTCAATCTGCATATTACTCTTTTATTAGATAGGATAGAGGCCTGGTGCATGGGTGGGGACCAGCTGGTTTGCCCTGAAGGGTGTCCCGGATCAGGGTGGGGGTTCCCTTAGGGTGTGAAGCAGCCTGGGCTAGGGGCCTATGGTGGTTTGCAGGCCGGCCACGCCCCCTGGTGACACAAGCAGAGGCCCTGGTATCTGTGGTTTATTTATCTTCTATAATGGAAACTTTGTAGCCTTAAGCGAGGCCTGAGCCGGCCAGGGTGTGCAGAAAGCTTGGTTTCCTCCATCACTGGGGGCAACCCTAGCCTCCTGCTTTTTCCAGTTCCGTGGCTGCCGCCATTTCTGTTTGGGTTTATATATCTTCTATCATTGAAAGTTTGTAGCCTTGAGTGGAGGCCTAGGCTGGCAAGGGCAGGCGGAAAGCTTGGCTTCCTCCATTGCCGGGGAAACCCAAGCCTCCCTCCTGCTCTCTGTGGCCGTAGCCATCTTGGTTGGGTTTATTTGCATATTCGCTCCTAATTGGCTTGTGGGCGTGGCTTGTGGGTGTGGCTTGTTGGTGTAGCAGAGTGATGGTTAATTTGCATATTACTCTTTTATTAGATTGGATAAAATTTTCTTTATTAACATTTTAAATACATTCTACATGATGATGAGTTTATTGTAATTAGTAAAACAATGAAAAGATGCAAAAAGAAAAATATACCCTTGTTTCTGCCCTCTTAGCCTCACTACTAATATGTTTTATCCTCTCCTAGTTTCCTAACATCCTTGTATAGTTTGTGCTTCCTCACAGGAATTACCAAAGAACTCTTTGTGGTAACTTCAGAGGGCCTGCTAGCTTCCTTGACAACTCTATTCCTCCAAAAGTCATAGTCATTAAACTGAAGATTGGATTGGCTCGAATGCCAAAGCAGTAATCAGACATTTAATGCCTTTCTTTAAAATCACTTTAGCTGACTATGACTAGAGGAGAAGCATTCTACAAAGTATTTCTCCAAGACCTTCTAGCTAGCTCCTAACATCAGGACAGTATGTATATGTATATGCATACATCCCCAAACTCTCTCATGGAGCTATTAGAATTCAGGAGTAAGACATGAATGGGAGCTTAGGAAACTTGGGGAGAAAGGATTTGTCAGAAATGAAATATTCATGCAGATAGAAAGCACCAGGAAGTCACCAGAAGCCTTATAATTCAAAATCAAGAACAGAGATGGCTTATTTGAAGGCACCATTCTGTCTTCACTCTTTCATCTTATTTCCCTTCTGTCCACGTATATTTTCTGGGAAGTTGACATTTAAAGTCTAGCCCCATGTATAGGCATGCTGGCAGATGAAGCTGGGCCCCCAAATTCCTTTGTGGGTTTTTTTTTTCACTCCAGCTTCCCTGGGTGGAAATGGAAATAGTAATCCTATAGCTTTTCCTAACAAGTCCTGACAAGTTCAGCAGCTAATAGCTTATTTCAGGTATAATCTTCCATGGGAGCTAGGGGTGAGGAAGAGAAGAATATGGTAATTTAAATTACCTCTAGAGCCTCTTTCTGATGGTGTGACTCAGTTATCTGAGGGCTTCTGTAGTTGTCATCAATTGAGGTTGATCCCTTAGCAGACTCAGTGAGCTAAGACACAACTGAATCACTCTTGGAGCTGAAAAGAAGAGAGAACATCATTCTAGAACCAAAGGCTTCTACTGCTCCCTTTCATTGTCATGCCATCTGATTAGAAGAGAAGCCAGAACCTGAAGAGTATTATGCTAATGGAATTAAACCAGACAGAGAAAGACAAGTATCATATGACCTCACTCATATGTAGAATCTAATGAACAAAATAAACTGATGAACAAAATAGATCCAGAGAAATAGAAGCATGGAACAGACTGCAAAGAATCTCAGAGGGAAGGCAGGGGTGGGTGGATGGGAAGAGATCAACCAAAGAACTTCCATGCATAGATGCATAACCCATGGACACAGACACTAGGGTGGTGAAGGTTTGCAGGTCTGGAAGTGGCTATAAGGGATCAATGGGGAGAAAAAGGGGACATATGTAATACTAAATATTTTAAATGAATAAATAAATAAAAAAAAGAGAAGCCAGAGATAATTTCATTAAAAACATGCCTTATCTTTCCATGCAAGGGAATTCTTCCAACTCACCCTGATTTTTTCTTCTTTTTTTGTTAAGGTATTACATAAGTGTCCTTATCCCCCCCAATTTCCCTCCACTCCCCCACTCATGCCCTCACCCCCCTGTTGTCTGTGTCCATTGGTTAGGCTTATATGAATGCATACAAGTCCTTTGGTTGATCTCTTCCCCTTACCCCCACCCTCCCCCACCTTCCCTCAGAGGTTTGATGGTCTGATCGATGCTTCTCTGTCTCTGGACCTGTTTTTGTTCATCAGTTTATGTTGTTCATTATATTCCATAAATGAGTGAGATCATGTGGTATTTATCTTTCTCTGACTGGCTTATTTCGCTTAGTATAATGCTCTCCAGTTTCATCCATGCTGTTGCAAATGGTAAGAATTCCTTCTTTTTTTTTTACTGCAGCGTAGTATTCCATAGTGTAGATGTACCACAGTTTTTTTTATCCACTCATCTGCTGATGGGCACTTAGGCTGTTTCCAAATCTTAGCTATTGTGAATTGTGCCTCTAAGAACATAGGGGTGCATATATCCTTTCTGATTGGTGTTTCTAGTCTGTAATGGTGTTCTCAGTCTAGGGCTCTGGCCTGGAACACAGTTTGCTAAATGGTAGAGATCCACTCCACAGTGTCAGAGAGCTGCCCTTCTTGTCTTTTGTTTTCCACTCTATGTTAGACAAGGTCTGATATTGGCATTGGGACTTGAGACCACTTGACTTTATATGTCATAAACATGGTATTAATTTTCATCAGGAAAAATAAATGGTTAATGGAAATCATGCACTTAAGGTAACAAGGGGGACAGAGTTTTACCTTAAAGCAAAGCATAAGTGTTTGATTTTTCTAGAATTCTTAATCTGATTCTGAGTTCAGTAGTAACTAGTTTAATAGAAAATACAAGTACATGAGGTGAAGACTTCGACCCAGGGCCTAGAAACAGAAGAACCCACTAGTTCAAGAACTCAGTGGCTTTAAACAATCTGCATGTTGGAGGCCTTTTCAACAATGAGGCTATAATCTATACAGTTGAGCAAACCAGCTCTGGGAGGTAATGCAAAAGGGGAAAGGTAATACTGGAATGTGTGAGTGAGGTAATATAAAAAGAAGTTCCACAAGAATGATGAAGTTTCTGTTTTTTCCTATCCTTACCTAAGGCAGAAAAAAAATCACTGTTTACAAAAGGCAAGTTCATGAGAGGGACAATAGAAAGGTCTCCAACTAAATATCAGTCTCTTTAAGATCAGACATTTTACTGTTCATATTAATACATTTCTTTAGTTTAAGAAATGTGAACGCCCTGAGCTGTCCCTGGGGGTAAAAAAAAAAGTACATTCAATCCCTGACACCATAAATTCTAAAAAAAGGTGGAAAGGGTGGGCCAGAATTGAAGATTGACCTCTGTAATATGAAATACTTGCTTCAAGTGAACTAAGACTTACTGAGCAGGCAGCAACTTTAGAGATCTTTTAATTCACCTTGAAACTTAAGTATAAAAAGCAGTTTCCCAGACTAACAATTAGAAATGAGGTTTGTTTTTAAGTTTCTCCTTCTAATTATTCATTATTAATGTATAGGAACACAATGGATTTCTATATTTTATCCTGCAACTTTACTGATTTCATTTATTAGTTCTAATAGTGTTTTGATGCAGTACCTAGGATTTTCTAAATATAGTCATGTCATCTTCAAATAGTGACAGTTTTACTTCTTTTCCAATTGAAATGCCTTTTATTTCTTTCTCTTATATGCTGTGGCTAAAACATCCAATACTATATTGAATAGAATTGGTGAGAGTGGGCATCCTTATCTTGTTCCTGATCCATCATATTGAGTATGATGTTAGCTGTGGGTCTGTCACATATAGCATTTATTATGTAGAGAAATGTTCCCTCTATACCTATTTTATTTACGTTTTTTATCATAAATCAATGCTAAATTTATTTTGTAAAATGTTTTTTCTGCATCTATTGAGATGATCAACATCACTCATCATGAAAATGCAAATCAAAAGCACAGTGGGATATCACCTCACACCTGTCAGAATGGCTATTATAGAAAAGTCAATAAATAACAAGTGTCAGTGAGGATGTGGAGAAAAGTGAGCTCTAACACACTATTCCTGGGACTGTAAATTGGGCAGCCACTATGGAAAAGGGTATAATGATTCCTCAAAAAATTAAAAATAGAACTACCTTACAACCCAGCAAATCCACTTTTGGGTATTTGTCCAAAGAATAATCTGGCCACTCAGTGTATATCCTATATAATAAAAGGCTAATATGCAAATTGTCCCCTCAACCAGGGGTTCGACCAGCAGGCAGGCCGGCCAACCACCCATGTCCCCTCCCCCTGGCCAGGCTGGCTGGACCCCACCCATGCACGAATTCATGCACCGGGCCTCTAATATATATATATATACATACTAGTGGCCTGGTGCATGAAATTTGTGCACAGGCGGGGGGGTGTCCCTCAGCCTGGCCTTCACCCTCTCCAATCTGGGACCCCTCGAAGGATGTCCTACTGCCTGTTTACAAAAATTGGGCCTGAACCGGCAGTCGGACATCCCTCTTGCAATCTGGGACTGCTGGCTCCTAACCACTCACCTGCCTGCCTGCCTGATTGCCCCTCACTACTCTGCCTGCTGGCCTGCTCACCCCCAACTTCCCCCCGCCACCAGCCTGCTTGTCCCCAAATGCCCTCCCCACAGCCTGATCAACCCCAACTGCCCCCTGTGCCAGCGTGCTCACCCCCAACTGCCCCCCTGCTGGCCTGCTTGCCCCTACCTGCCCTCCCCACTGGCCAGCTCACCCCTAACTGCCCCCCTGCTGGCCTGCTCACCCCAAACAGCCCCCCTGCTGTCCTGATCACCCCCAACTGACCCCCACTGATGGTCTGCTTGCCCCCAACTGGCCCCCCTGCTGGTCTGCTCATCCCCAACTGCCCCCCTCGCTGGCCTGATCACCCCCAACTACTGTCCCATTCTGGCCTGATCACCCACAACTGCCCTCCCCTCTTGGCTTCTAACCACCTCTACCTCAGCCCTGCCACCATGGCTTTTTCCAGAAAAACATCCAGAAGGTCTCCCAGTCTAATTAGCATATTACCCTTTTATTAGTATAGATAGAGGCCTGGTGCACGGGTGAGGGCTAGCTGGTTTGCCCTGAAGGGTGTCCCAGATCAGGGTGGGGGTTCCCTTGGGGCGTGAGGCAGACTGGGCAAGGGGCCTGGGTTGTTTTCAGGTCAGCCACACTCCCATGGGGTGAGGTTCCCTGCTGGGGGGGCATGGCCAGCCTAGGTGAGGGGCTGAGGGCTGTTTTCAAACTGTCCACACCCCCTTCAGGGTGGGGGTTCCTGCTCGGGGGCCTGGCCAGCCTGGGTGAGGGGCTGGTTTGCAGGCTGGCCATGTCCCCCGGCGGGGACTTTTACTCCATGGGGGCGTGGCCAGCCTGGGTAAGGGGCTGTGGACCGTTTTCAGGCTGTCCACACCCCCTTCAGGGTGGGGATCCCCACTGGGGTGCCTGGCCAGCCTGGGTGAAGGGATGATAGCTTTTTGCAGGCTGAGGGGCTGAGGGCTGTATTCAGTCTGGCCATGTCCCCCAGTGGCCCAGGCCCCCAGCCCCTCTTTGAGTGGAGGCCAGGGTGGGTGGGAATCTTGGCTTCCTCCATCACCAGGGGCAACCCAAGCCTCCTGCTCACTCCAGTTCCATGGCTTCCGCCATCTTTGTTGGGTTAATTTGCATACTCACTCCTGATTGGCTGGTGGGAGTAGTGGAGGGATGGTAAATTTTCATGTTTCTCTTTTATTAGTGTAGATATGGAATATTACACAGCAATAGCAGAGAATGAAATTTTGTCATTTGCAACAACATGGATGGACCTAGAGGGTATTATGCTAAGTGAAATAAATAAGACAGAGAGAAACAAATACCATATAATTTCACTTATATATAAAATCTAAAAAATAAAACAAGTGAACAAACAAAACAAAACAAAACAAAACAAAAACAGACTCATAGAGAAAAAGAGAATAAACTAATGGTTGCTAGAAGGGAAGGGTGGGTGAAAAAGGTGGAGGAAAATAAGAGGTAAAAACTTCCAGTTATAAAATAAATAAGCCTTAGAGATGTATTGTACAGCACAGGTAATATAGTCAATAATATTGCAATAACTTTGTGCATTATAGATAGTTACTAGAGTCAGTGTGGTGATCACCTTGTAAGGAATATAAATTTTGAATCACTATGCTGTACACCTGAAACTAATATATTATTGTATGCCAACTATACTTTAATTTTAAAAAATTGATTAAAAAAATGAGGGCAAGGATTTAGACTTGGACTAGAGAGAAGTTATATGTTCTATAGAAGGGTTGAACTAAGAAAATATTTTCAGTTTTAGGAGGGTATATATACAAACTTGAAGGGAAGAGACAAGATTGTACTGAGAAACATGAAGGGGCACAGGCCAAATCTAGGCTAGTATATGTAGCAAGAGAGTGTTGAGATAAAAAATTAAAAATATATATATATTAATTTTTAATGAATTTCAGGGGTGCAGAACACTTTTTTGAATGATCAGACATCTACATTATTGTTTTCTTTAGTTTAGGTCCCTCAGGCTAATTGAATGTTTCTGTTAAAGCAAACATCCAGAAGACCTCAGACCTAGTTGTAACCCCCATTCAAATAAAATTATAGGTATAAATGGTAGTAAATATGTATGTTATTCTCCCTTTGGAATAAAAAACGTACATTTTTGAGGTTTGTTATGGACCTATTTGGAATGCTACAAGATACAATAAGCCCTCAGGAAAAAAATAGCAAAAATTACAGGAGCAAGTTCCTCTCCCATTAAGTTTCTTTCCCCTACCCTCAGTCCTGTCATATGTAGAGGAGTGTTACAGTGTTAATTGGGGGAAATGTAAAGATGGGAAAATGGAATTTTCATCAGAGTATTTTAAAAGTTATTCTCTTTTACTATCTCTGTGTGTTTTAAGTTTTGCAAGGGTGGTCCATGCACATGGTAAACATATGTGTAGTAATGCATGAACACCATTAACCTTGCTAGAGGAAAACACTCTTAAAAGTTTCTGTGCTACCTTCCAGAGATAATCTATATATGTACAAGCATATATAAGCATATTATTATAATTTTGGATGTTATAAAAACCTCTGTGAAGGTGTCTTCTGTCTATCAGGTTACCTTCAGAGCAACACATGATTCCCACAGCATGGGTCTAAACCATGTGGCCAAAGTAATCTCTGAAGATTCAGACAGGCAACAGTCTCTACCTTAATGAACACACCCAGGATTCAAGCTACCAGAGTAGGAGTAGAGCGGGGATAAATCCTGAAAAAAAAAAAAGTGTATTTCTCTTAAGGAAATGGGGATATTAGTATCTACATCACAGAATTTTTGGAAGTCCTGAAAAAATAATATGCATAAAGTGTTTGAAACAGTGCCTGGCATAGAGTAAGCACTATATAAATATTAGTTGCTATCATCATCTTCATCATTACTGTTGTTTTTGCTGTTGTTACTGGGAGAGAATATCATGGGCTTCTTGAAGTTATCCCCTATGTTCTCTGGATTTTCCTCACAGGTACCTTCAAAGTTAGGAGCCTTTACCTGTCACTACTCTTCCTCTGGGATACATCCTCAACCAGGATCTAAACTCTGGAGCCTATTGGGAACCAAAATGCTACCTGAAAAGCTCTCCTGGACACAAGGAAAACTTAATGTCCTGATGTTCCTGTCATGGCATCAATGAGATAAACCATTTTATATGTTACTAGGGGCCCAGTGAATGAATTCATGCACCTTGAAAGGAACTGTGGGCCGTGAGGCTGCAGTGGACACAGGGGCGGGTCTCAGACCTTCCTCTGTGTTCTCGCCTGGCCCCTCCCACCACAGCCCCCAGTCCCCTGTCTGCTGGCAGTCCCGTTCCGGCCACCACTGCTCCCATTCACTGATGGCTCCGGCCCCAATCACTCTATGCCATCCAGCAAGTGCAGGGGGCCAGCACTGTCAGTGGGTGCGAGGGATGGCTACTGCCCCAATCACCCCTCAGGAGCAGGGAGAGGTGGAGAAGCCCTCAGGGGCGATCAGGGTTGGCAGCCACTGCTTGCACCTGCTGATGGTGCTGAGTGATCAGGGCCGGTGCAGGTGCAAGGAGTGGCTCCAGCGCAAGGAGTGGGTGATCAGGCCAGGATGGGACAGCAGTGGGTGCGATCGGGCCAGCACCAACAGCAAGTGCGAATGCCTGGTAAAACCACGGCACATGGGAGCAAAGAATTTTCATTAACCACCAGAGGCTCACCCCGATGACAGTGACTGGCACCCCACCTTGGTCTGGCACCCCTGCTCACCTGCTCCACCATCCTGCCACGGCCAATGCTCGCCATGTTCCATGCTCTGCCACCTGCTGCTGACATCCACCATGTTCCGCGCACTCTCCCTGTGGTTAGCACACGTCATAGCGAACAGTTGTTCGGTCTATTTATGTATTAGGGATATATATATATATATATATATATATATATATATATACACACACTAGAGGCCCGGTGCACAAAATTTGTGCACGGGGGGGCGGGGTGTCCCTCAGCCCAGCCTGCACCCTCTCCAATCTGGGACCCCTCAAGGGATGTCTGACTGCCTATTTAGGCCCGATCCCAGTGGGATTGGGCCTAAACGGGCAGTCGGACAGTCCTCTCACAATCCAGGACTGCTGGCTCCCAACTGCTTGCCTGCTTGCCTTCCTGATTGCCCCTAACCGCTTCTGCCTGCCAGCCTGATCACCCCCTAACCACTCCCCTGCCAGCCTGATTGATGCCTAACTGCTCCCTTGCCAGCCTGTTTGCCCCTAACTGCCCTCCCCTGCAGGCCTGGTCACCCCTAACTGCCCTCCCCTGCAGGCCTGGTCACCCCTAACTGCCCTCCCTTGCAGGCCTGGTACCCCCCAACTGCTCTCCCCTGCAGACCCAGTCACCCCCAACTTCCCTCCACTGCTTCCAGGTCACCCCTAACTGCCCTCCCCAGCAGGCTTGATTGCCCCCAACTGCTCTCCCTTCTAAGCCTGGTTCCTCCCAACTGCCCTCCCCTGCTGGCCATCTTGTGGTGGCCATCTTGTGTCCACATGGGGGCAGCCATCTTTGACCACATGGGGGCAGCCATCTTGTGTGTTGGAGGGATGGTCAGTCTTCATATTACTCTTTTATTAGATAAGATAGAGGCCTGGTGCATGGGTGGGGGCCAGCTGGTTTGCCCTGAAGGGTGTCCCGGATCAGGGTGAGGGTTCCCTTGGGGCATGGGGCGGCCTAGGCGAGGGGCCTGTGGTAGTTTGCAGGCCGGCCATGCCCACCTGGCGACCCAAGCAGAAACCATGGTATCTGTGATTTATTTATCTTCTACAATTGAAACTTTGTAGCCTGGAGTGGAGCCAAGCCTTCTACTCGCTCCGTGGCCACAATCATTTCTGTTGGGATTTATGTATCTTCTATAATTGAAACTTTGTAGCCTTAAGCGGAGGCCAAAGCAAGCCAGGGCTGAAAAAGCTTGGCTTCCTCCATCACCGGGGGCAACCCTAGCTTCCTGCTCTCTCCAGCTTCATGGCTGCTGCCATTTCTGTTGGGCTTTATGTATCTTCTATAATTGAAACTTGGTAGCATTGAGTGGAGGCCTGGGCTGGCAAGGGCAGGCGGAAAGCTTGGCTTCCTCCATTGCCAGAGAAACCTGATCCTCCCTCCTGCTCTCTGTGGCTGCAGCCATCTTGGTTGGGTTTATTTTGATATTCCCTCCTGATTGGCTAGTGGGCGTGGCTGGTGGGTTTAGTGGAGGTATGGTCAATTTGCATATTACTCTTTTATTAGATAGGATATATATATATATATATATATATATATATATATATATATATATATACACACACACACACACACACACACACACACACACTAGAGGCCCAGTGCACAAAATCCATGCATGGACGGGGTGTCCCTCAGCCCAGCCTGCACCCTCTCCAATCTGGGATACCTCTCATAATCCAGGACTGCTGGATCCCAACCGCTTGCCTACCTGCCTGCCTGATTGCCCCTAACTGCTTCTGCCTGCCAGCCTGATCAATGCCTAACTGCTCCCCTGCCAGCCCAATTACCCTTAATTGCCCTCCCCTGATGGCCTGGTCACCCATAACTGCCCTCCCCTGCAGACCTGGTCCCCCCCAACTGCCCTCCCCTGCAGGCCTGGTAACCCCTAACTGTCCACCCCTGCAGGCCTGGTCCCCCCCAACTGCCCTTCCCTGCAGGCCTTGTCCCTTCCAACTGCCCTCCCCTTCAGTCCTGGTCCCCCCCAACTGCCCTCCCCTGCAGGCCTGGGTCACCCCCCCCAACTGTCCTCCCCTGCTGGCCATCTTGTGGTAGCCGTCTTGTGTCCACATGGGGGCAGCCATCTCGTGTGTTGGAGTGATGGTCAGTTTGCATATTACATCTTTATTATATAGGATATATATATATATATATATATATATATATATATATATATATTACTCAATACTGTTCTTGTAAAGACCATGGAAACACACGGGCATACCAGCAGATCACACTTTTAGGGGAATTACTCAACCCAAAACATATTCTTTCCATCACCTTTGTGTGATTCATTTCTTTCATATCACTATACCTCTCACTGTTCCTGAGAAGTTGTAAGTTACTTTAGGAAGCTAGTACTACTGGGACAAGTTTAACTCTATAATCACAGGTAAAACATCCTCTGTAGCCTGAGTCTGCCACCTTATCCTATCTAATAAAAGGATAATATGCAAATTAACCATCACTCCATCACAAAGATGGCGGTGCCCAGTCCTCTCAGCCCTGATGGAGTCCCCCAGTCCCAGAGGCAGGGGGGCGGCAGCTGCTGAGAGCAGGCAGTGTGAGCGGCCTGGCGGAATGCTTGCTTCATTGCTGCACCAAAGAGGCAAGTGTTCCGCGCCTGGCCGCAGATGGGCCTCTGGCCAGTCCTGGGGCGTGGAATGCTTGCGTCGTCGCCCCGGCGACAAGGCAAGCGTTCCGCACCCGACCGCGGATTGGCCTCTGGGCCATGAAGAGCCTCTGGGCAGCGGGCGCGGAGCAGCCATGCCCCACAGAGAGCTACTGGTGCACAGATTCATGCACAGGGTTACTAGTTCCCTTATAAGCCTTCAAGGAAGCAAAGCCAAGATCACAGATACCCATTACCTACCCAGTATCTTCTCTTACTTACCTCTTTGGAAGAGTAGGTAAATGACAACTGACATACTAGCTTTCTCCTACTATGGAGTCTCATCACTGGTATCTGCCTACTTCCTTCCAAACATAAACTGAATGTCTGGCTCCTGATGCTAGACTTTGTACCATCATGGATAACTTTAACATCCATGAAGTTAACCATAGAGCACTGCTTTCTTGGTTCAACTCCAGTGACCTTTTCCTGAACATTAGTTGTCTACTCTCAGGTCTTTTCATCACTCAGAAATAGTTCACTTCTAAAATATTAAAGCCATACATTTAAGTATCTTAAAAAATTTTATCTTTAAGGGCTTTTACTTCCTTATTCCTACTACTCTTATTCTTTGTTCTTCTGTTTTCTCCTGATTTATCAGTCCACTCCAGCCTAATTTTCTTCCTTTCTGGCCTTGGCCTTACAATTAGTTATTTCAACCACTATATTTTCCATACTATTAACTTACCACATTTTACCTGATACCACTTGAAAATTCATGCTCTCCTGCTTTAGAAAAATTCTTAGTGCCACACAACAATTGTTCCAAGGATTCATGGCCAGCTTTATCTCACATCTCTTCTTATACTCTCAGAGATCTCTTTCCATAAATCACTGCCCTTATTTCTGAATCTTCACCTTTTCACTTTCTAAAGGTTCTTTCTCCTCTGTACAACAATATGTTTAGACATCTCATCATTTAAGAAACAGTCCCTCATCCCTGTCTGTTTATGCCCTCTTTCCTCTTCCTAACCAAACTTTCTTAAATAACCATCTGCATTTGCTGTCTTCACTTTCTCTTCCCTCAACACATTGTAATCTATTTCTGTTTCTGGGGTAGGTCACCTCCTACCCTTGTTTGAATATTTGTCATAAAACTTATCACCCTATTGTAACCACCATAAAACTCAGCACCTCAAAAAGTTGGACCATGTCTAACTTTTCTATATGGTTCTAGAACCTAGCACAGTGCTTAATTGGTAGGAGATGGTCAATAAACAAATTATGTTACAAACACTAGGAACCAAGCACTGTAGTGGCTCTGTTAGAATCCACAACACATGAACCCCCATTATCCACCACCAAAACCATATTCAAGTATCCTTACTTTCACAGAAATGTTCTCCCTTTCATGAATATCATGAATTAAATAAGCTAGTATATTTAAGTCATACAAACCCTTTCCCTGTGCTGTGCCTTACTCATAGTAATCTTTTAACAGATATTGAATATATGCCTGAAAGATCTTAGCAGAACCAAAAGGTGTGATTATAAATGTCCATAGAGGGGCCTGTTTAAGGATCTGGTCCCTTACAGAGGGCTTTGGGTGTTTTAAGAGCCATTTCTAAACAGTTCCTAGAAATACATTTATTTGCATCGCAATATTGCTGATAGTTTTTGGTAAGCCACTAGCCAGTTTAAAATGCTTCGCTTTCATTTATCTTCAATTTTCCTCCCTTCTCTCCAGGCTTCTAGCCCTCCACCTATAAACAGGTACAAATGTCTCTCTTAGCCACAAATAAAGAAATTCCTAAGTTAAAAACTGTGACTTGACCCCAAAGTCCTCCTTTACCTAGTAATGCCCTTCCTTTCTCCACTAGTCTTTTAAAAACTAGTCTACACTTTCTGGCTCAAATTTCCTTCTTCCCATTGGCCCTCATATCAAGTGGTCATAAAAGATAGGATGTGGGTTAGATTGGTCAGGGAAAATCCTCATGGACAAGTAAGTAAAGCCTCACAGGGGAAACTATGAAGTTAAAGTACCGGAGATGTAAACGTATTGGGAAAGTATGAGGTTTTTTCATTTTGTTTTTAGTCTGTTTTATAATTTTAAGAGGGTAACACATGCATATGATGTACAGTACAAAAAGTAAAAAGGTTACAAAGTGAAAAGTATTTTTCTAAATCCCATACAGTTCCCATCTCTAGAAGCAATCATTGTTAAAAGTTTCTTGTGTATCATTCTAGATATAGTTTACACATTTATAACAATTGTCGAAAACAATGGGAAGTGCCAAGAGAAGTGTGAATTGACAAGCACAGGAGAAGGTGTTGAAGAATTAGGAAATATCATCTTCCCTCCAATATATTCTTCCTCCTGAGTATCCACTCCATTAATAGCCATTCTATTCTCCCAGGTTGCTAAAAGTTCAAAGCTTCTGAGCAGTCCTCATTGGTAGTTTTTTGAAGTTTATAGGACACTGCCACCGCTTTTATTTCATACAAATATAGCACAACCCTTTGAACTAAGCAGAGTTCCAATGGTGACCTTCACATTACAATTAAACTGATCAATAATCCCTCCACCCTTACTACTACTACATCCAATATTATAACGAAGTGTAAATTACATACATACATTCCTCAACATCCACTATCCAACCTTCTTTTAAGCTCTCATTACTTCACATCTGTAAAATTGGAATAATTGTCAACTTCCTGGAGTGGTTAAATATACATGGTAAAATTAAACGAGGTAAGAGCTACAATACTGCAACAAATTGTTGTGCTCAACAAACATTTGTTCTTTTCTCCTCTCCACAGTATTTCCTCACCTTTAATCCATTCTCTACATTACATACCTGATTCATCACAATAATGTTGAATTCTTGTCTTTTGTGTGTGTGTCCACTCTCTATTTATCCCAATATCAGGTGGTCAGAATATGACAACTTGCTTGGATTTTTAGAAAAAGCATTAGAATATTCTAGGTGCAGTCATACAAAAGGAAAATTACTCTTAGTGCCTCTAAAAGGCATTGTTTTAGTCTGTTAGCAACATTGACATTTAGAAGCAAAGAAGGTCAAGATCTGCCCTGCATTGTTCACCTAAAAAAATCCTACATATCCTTCATTATTCAGTTCACATGTCACCTTCTTGAAGCCTCCTTTAATCTACCACATCAATCACCTCTCCATCTAAATTTGAATGAACATTTCCTTACTCAGCTCTATCAAAGGGGGAGGGGTAGAAAGGAGGTAAAGTGAAAGAGGGAGAGGAACAGGAAGTGAAAGAGAAGGTAAAAAAGAGAAGGAGAGGGAGGGAGAGGGAAGAAGAAAAAAAAGTTTAACTTTTGTCTTTCCCTGGTGTGGTAGGCACAGAGATCCAAGTCAGCTGTTCTGACAAAACCCACTGTCCTTCCTCCTAAAATATGCCCAATTGAATAAGGTTAAAATGATGATTACCAGGCAGCAGGTAACCATCCACCCTTAGTTTCTGATTAGAAATTAAAAGACACATACAATGGAAATATGCTTTACTCTTAAATGAACTTATTTATTTTCAGGTTGATTAACATGTATAATTTTAGTATTATTTAATTTTATATATTTCATATTCTGCTTTATATCAATTAAGTCAAGAACATTTCCCCAACCCTGACTGGTTAGCTCAGTTGGTCAGAACATCATCCCGATACACCATGGTTGCAGGTTCGATCACAGTCAGAGCACATACAACAAATCTATGAACTTCATAACTTGATCCCTGTATTATTCTGACTCACAATGAAGTACCCTTCTACATACAGTGGAACCTCAGTTCTTGAATTTAATTCACTCCAGAAGGCTGTTAGAGAAGTGATTTGTTTGAAAACTGAATCATTTTTCCCATTAGAAATAATGTAAATTTAATTAATTCATCCAGACCCTTAAATGATTCCCTTTTTTAACCTTGCTTATATACAGAACATGTCTAATGTACTGTTTAATATATAAGCAAACACTTCTTTTCTTAAATTTATTGAATCACCCCCTACTAGCCTTAAACAAATTACTTTCAGCAGTCATTCCAGGGGTGTCTTTCAGGAGGCCAGCATTCAGCATCTTTGCTTTTTCTTATATCACTGCCTCTGAAATGCTGTCACCAGCTAATTGCTTTTTTTATCCAAATCAGCAACAGTTTTTCTACCTCTTCAATTGTCTATGATCAAAGATAATTCTGACATATAACCTAGAGAATTGAATCATCTGGATAACATGACTTTCAACCTCAAATAGCTAAAGAGATATCATGTGAAAGAGATCCATCTGCCTAGGCAATGCCATCCATGCATTAGTTTTATGTACCCTCCCCTTGGCTGTTGATTCTCAAATCCATGCCTCTTGAGCTTCAGCCTTTCTGAAATCTCTTCACCTGGATTTTTCACAGCACTACAATCTCTACATAGCTGAAATCAAACACTTATTATCCCCATTTCATAAATAATGAATCTGAGACTCAAAGAAGTTAAAGAATTTCCCATGTGTTTCACTAAAGGAATTAAACCTAATCTATCTAACTGTAAAGCTTGTGCTCTTTCCATTTATATTTTGCTGGCTTCTATAATATTAAGAAAAAACAAACCAGAACATTACATATATGTATTGTAGCTCTGAAACAGAGTACTAAGTTGTACAGGGGAGTTGGTCCTACCTGAAAAACAAATCTGCTCTAAGAAACTCTAATATTAAATTTACTAGATTACATTTTTTTAAATTTTATTGGGGAGACATTAGTCAACATGAACACATAGGTTACATGTGTGGATTACTAATTTAAAAAATCTGTATATAGGACCATGTGCCCATCACCCAAAGTCAAATCTTCTCCTGTCACCTCATATTAGTACCTCTTTCTTCCCCCACACCCTCCCTCTGGCAGCCACCACACTGCTGTTTGTGTACATAAGTTTCAATTTTATATTCCACACTAGAGGCTCAGCGCACAGATTCGTGCACCAGTGGGGTCCCTCGGCCTGGCCTGCACCCTCTCACATCCGGGAGCCATCAAAGGATGCTGGATAGCCGGTTTTGGCCCCATCCCCACAGGCCAGATTCAGACAGGAGGGAGCCCAATCCTGTGCGTTCAGCGTCTGTCCCATGGTGGTCAGTGCACATCATAGCGACCAGTCGTTCGGTCGTTCAGTTGCTTAGGCTTTTATATATATAGATGAGTTAAATCATATAGTTCTTAGCTTTCTCAGTTTGACTTATTTCACTTGGTATAATGTTCTCAAGGTCCATCCATGTTGTTGTAAATGATGCTATTTCATCCTTTCTTATGGCCATGTAGTACTCCACTGTGTATATATACCACATCTTCTTTATCCAGTCCTCTATCATAGGGCACTTTAGCTGTTTCCAACTCTTGGTCACCATGAATAATGCTGCAGTGAACAAAGGGGGGCATATATATTTGCATATAAATGATTTTGAGTTTTTCGGGTATATACCCAGGAGTCAGATTGTGGGTCACATGGTAGCTCTATTTTTAATTTTTTGAGGAATTGCCAGACTGCTTCCCATAGTGGTTGTACCAGTCTACATTCCCACCAGCAGTGAATGAGGGTTCCCTTTTCTCCATAACCTCTCTAACACTTGTTGTTGCTTGTCTTGTTGATAATGGCCACTCTAACTGGTGTAAAGGGTATCTCATCATAGTTTTAATTTGCATTTCCCTGATTGTCAGTGAGGTTGAACATCTTGTCATATATCTATTGACTGTTTATATGTCTTCTGGGAAGAAGTGTATTTTCAGGTCCTCTGACCACTTTTTGATTAGATTGTTTATTTGTTTGGTGTTGAGTTTTATGAGTTATTTATACTAGTATATTTTGGAGGTTAAACCTTTGTCAGAGCTACTGTTTGCAAATATCATCTCTCATCTGGTTGGCTGTCTGTTTTGTTGTTCATTTCTTTTGCTGTGCAGAAGCTCTTCAGTTTAATATAGTCTCGTTGGTTTATTTTTGCCTTTACCTCCCTTGCCTTTGTAATCAAGTCTATAAAATGTTCTCTACCACCCAAGTCCATAAGTTTGGTACCTATATTTTTTTCTATGTGACTTATAGTTTTGGGTCTTATGTCTAAGTCTTTGATCCATTTTGAATTAATTTTTGTACATGAGGACAAACTACAATCCAGTTTTATTCATTTGCATGTGGCTCACATTTAAAAATAAATAAATACCTGGCAATATCAGGGGCAAAAATATTCAGTGGAAGAAGTTGGAGAAATCCCGTACCCTCTCTGGATTTCAATTTCATGTTTCTCAAAATAGATAGGCTTGTATGGACTTTGAAGACCTTTACATTCTCTTACAGCTGTGCCATTCTGAGAGTCTATGGAAGACAGCATTCTGTATAAAGTTAAGACATTATGAATAAACAGTCATGCCATTTAGCCTATGTAATAGCTCAGCTGCATTCCAACAACAACCTCCAGGACCTGCTGGACTAGAGGCTGATCATATATCTTCATATTCTCATCTACTCCAGGCATCCAGCCCAGCATGACACACTTATCCACACAGTTCTGATTTGCCTCTGGCAATACCAGCTCTTTACTCAACTAGAAAGATGATCAGGTAAAAAGTAGAAATTCTGTCTCATTTTTCCCTAAGTAGGGTTCTGATGTGCTTCCCAAAGTTGTTTAATAGCTGCATGACCTTGGGCAAGTCACTTAACCTCTCTGAGCCTCCATTTTCTCATCTGGAAAAGAAATAATAATACATAAGTCACCTGGTTGTTGTCAAAATTAATGTGTGTATGCCCTAGCAACTAGGTCCTAGCCAGCCGTGGGCAAACTACGGCCCGCGGGCCGGATCCAGCTGTTCTATCCGGTTCTCTTGCTCTCCCCTCCGCTCCTTTACTTTGAATTTATATTAGTTCACACAAACACTCCATCCATGCTTTTGTTCCGGCCCTCCGGTCCAGTTTAAGAACCCATTGTGGCCCTCGAGTCAAAAAGTTTGCACACCCCTGTGACCTAGACTCTCGATTCCAATAATAACAGGCTGTTGTTGTTCCTTGTGATTAAGCCCCTAGGCCAGTGGTCTGCAAACTCATTAGTCAACAGAGCGGCAAACCGCGGCTCGCGAGCCGCATGTGGCTCGCGAGCCGCAGTTTGCCGACCACTGCCCTAGCTGGTTTGGCTCAGTGGATAGAGCGTTGGCCTGCAGACTGAAAGGTCCCACGTTTGATTCTAGTCAAGGGCACATGCCTGGGTTGTGAGTTCAATCCCCAGTAGGGGGTGCGCAGGAGGCAGCCGATCAATGATTCTCTCTCATCATTGATGTCTGTCTCTCTCCCTCTCCCTTCTTCTCTGAAGTCAATAAAAATATATTTTTTAAAAAATGTGTGTAAAATCATCAGGCATATACACTGTGCTTATCAAATGATTCCTTCCTTCAATGTCATCCTTGGCTGGGCCACACCAACTAACCCTAGGGTTTCCTTGGATTCACTAGTTATATTTAGGGTTTACCCTATACCTCTTCTTTTTTTTTTAATTTTTCCAACTTTAGCTTTTCAGTACAGAAAGTTTAAAGAATAATACAATTAATATCTAGATAATTCCAAATAGATTCAACATCAACATAACCTTAACATTAAAACATTTTAAATATTAACACAAAAATAAAATACCTTTTCAGTATTATTTTGTACTAGAGGCCTGGTGCATGAAATTCATGCACAGGGGTGTGTGTGTCCCTCAGCCCAGCCTGCACCCTCTCCAATGTGGGACACCTCGAGGGATGTCCGACTGCCCATTTAGGCCCAATCCCACTGGGCCTCACAATCCAGGACTGCTGGCTCCCAACTGCTCGCCTGCATACCTTCCTGATTGCTCCTAACCGCTTCTGCCTGCCAGCCTGATCACCCCCTAACCACTCCCCTGCCAGCCTGATTGATGCCTAACTGCTCCCTTGCCAGCCTGGTCACCCCTAACTGCCCTCCCCTGCCAGCCTGGTCACCCCTAACTGCCCTCCCCTGCAGGCCTGGTCACCCCTAACTGCTCTCCCCTGCAGGCCTAGTCCCTCCCAACTGCCCTCCCTTGCTGGCCATCTTGTGGTGGCCATCTTGTGTCCACATGGGGGCAGGATCTTTGACCACATGGCGGCAGCCATCTTGTGTGTTGGAGTGATGGCCAATCTGCATATTACTCTTTTATTAGATAGGATAGAGGCCTGGTGCATTGGTGGGGGCCAGCTGGTTTGCCCTGAAGGGTGTCCTGGATCAGGGTGGGGGTTCCCTTGGGGTGTGGGGCAGCCTGGGCGAGGGGCCTGTGGTGGTTTGCATGCCGGCCACGCCCCCTGGTGACCCAAGTGGTGTCCCTGGTATCTGGGGTTTATTTATCTTCTACAATTGAAACTTTGTAGCCTGGAGCGGAGCCAAGTCTTCTGCTTGCTCTGTGGCGGCAGCCATTTCTGTTGGGATTTATGTATCTTCTATAACTGAAACTTTGTAGCCTTAAGCGAGGCCTGGACCAGCCAGGGTGTGTGGAAAGCTTGGCTTCCTCCATCACCGGGGGCAACCCTAGCCTCCTGCTCTTTCCAGTTCCGTGACTGCCGCCATTTCTGTTTGGGTTTATGTATCTTCTATCATTGAAAGTTTGTAGCCTTGAGTGGAGGCCTAGGCCGGCAAGGGCAGGCAGAAAGCTTGGCTTCCTCCATTGCCAGGGAAACCCAAGCCTCCCTCCTGCTCTCTGTGGCTGTAGCCATCTTGGTTGGGTTTATTTGCATATTCTCTCTGATTGGCTGGTGGGCGTGGCTGGTGGGCGTGGCTGGTGGTGTAGCGGAGTGAGGGTTAATTTGCATATTACTCTTTTATTAGATAGGATTGGTTTCAGGTGTACAGTATAGTGGTTAGACAATCATATAACTTATAAAGTGTTCCCCTGATATCTCCAGTACCCACCTGACACTGTACATAGTTATCCTAATATTATTGATTATACCCCTATGCTGTACTTTACATCCCTGTAACTATTCTGGAACAACCAATTTGTACTTCTAATCCCTTAACCTCTTTCACCCAGTCCCCCTTCTCCACTCCCCTCTGGCAATCACCAGTCTGGTGTCTCTGTCTATGAGTCTGTTTTAATTTTCTCTATATCTTTTTTTATCACCACTTCTTCCATCAACCAGGCAAAGAACACTCAAAAAATGATCATGGTGACTTTCTCAATCCACTACACAGTGTCAATTAAGACTGCATTTGAGGTTTTGTAGCAAAAGTTAAATCCTTAACAAGTATTGAGCCAGCTTCTGCTCAAAAATTACTTATGATAAGCAACTCATCTCCATCTAACTATGGACAAAAAAGGGGGGCACATACTAAACCTGACAAGCTCAGGGGAGGCCTGCATGGCAGATCTTACAAACTATAGACCTAAAGTAACCACAGAGGATGGTCTGAAATTAAATATTAAAAGTGAGTCATGGCAGGTAGTCATGTACTAGGCTGGTATCTTCCTTGAAAAAGGTCAATCTTTCCCTTAACTGAACCTGTCTACTTTCTTTTTGCATCTGTGGTAACATGCCTTTGGAATTTCAGAGTAATCCCCTTTTTCCAAACCCCTCTGGGCACAATCTCCCACCAAAGTACCAGAACCCCTCATTGTTATCTCATTCTCCCACATACATACAAAAAAATAATTCCTGCCATGTCTAGTTAAATCAAACAAAAAAGTTAAATGGCAGCTACTTTGCTCCAAAGGGCATTAAACTCCAAGGTTCCTATTTTTAAGACAGATGATATTAACCTTATTTTACAAATTAGGAAAACAAGCTTTTGTGAGGTTAGCTAATTTTCTCAAGGTCCACATAACAAATAGAACCAAATTCAAAGTTTGAGTTATTTAACACTAAATCTTCTGATTTTCTTTTCTACTTCAACATTGGAAATGCCATCAACTGCCTTGACTAAAATGGCCACCATCCTCCCCTGTCATGAAATAAGCAGTGTCAACTGAATCCATCTTCCTAAAAGACAGCTTTCATATTATAGGATACTAAACCAAATTCTCTCACAAAAGGATAAATTTCCCTCACAGGAAACTATGTTCTTATGCCATTCTAAGAGTCCTTTCCTTTTTAGATTACAGGTAAGCAATCATAGAACCCCATCCATCTGTAGAAAATATTTTGATACATATACAGCACCAAAATAGACCTACAATCCCATCTTCAGTCTTGCAACATTCTGTCACTCATCATCAAATATCCAGTCTCCCCACTGTTCTACTGCAGAGATTTTGCACAAATTATAAATGCTAAAGTATAAAAAATTTCATTTTTCATCCTACATTTTTTCAACCCCTACCTCCCCTTCACACTGCAGTCCCCACAACAATTAGATAGATAACCAGTCCCACAAATGAGAAATTAGATACTGTTCTCAACCTACTACCTTCTTTTCTCTTTTAAATCTTTTTAAAATTGCAAGGTATAGTCCTCAATTCAATTATAATTAACTTAGTCATTCACTTCATGTCTTGCCTACTGTAGTTGGCTTTTTCTTCAAGATTTACCAGTCCTTTCTTCTAAACTAAATGGCATCTCTAAACAGCTAAGAAGCATCATCACAGTCTATTTAAAAGGGTGGGAAGGTTTTCATTTGTGATTTGGGACACTAATAATTATGACTTGAGATGAAGCCAGACACAAAGAATAGTCCCAGGGCAGGTGCAGGGAGAAGGGAGTAAATGGGAGGAGGGGGGAACGGGGACATCTGTAATACTTTCAACAATAAAGATAAAATTTAAAAAAGAATAGCCACAGGGGCTGGCTTACAGACCCAAGCATCATCCCCTGAGCCACATACAACCCAGTATCAGCTTCAGCAGGATGGGGTTACTAAAGGGCATCAGCTCCCATAATGCTTTCCAGAAATACCCAGGAAAAGCCCCAAATCCGGCATTATCTCCTCAAAATGTCCTCTCACCTCTCAAAAAATATGTTTGGGTACAACTAATCTCTTTTGAGCCTCTTCTCAACCAACCCTGGATCCTGTATTTTCCAGTATTATTTGAATTGTTTTCTACAGCTCAGTTTCAACTTCTGTAAGTACCTGATTCCTTGCTTTGGCTTGAATCAGCATCATCTTCAGCAATCTCCATGGGTTTACAGACCTCAAGCTTCTGCTCTGCAGAATTAGTTTAAACTGGTAAAAACAGATTTGAACTGGTCTGAACTGAGTTTTTCCTTGTGAGAAAATATTTGAACTGGACAAGAGAAAATTCTGGAAACTTTAAAACCATTTGGGACAGTTTTATATGGCTAATGTAAGAAACGGCAACTTAAGGGATCAAGATGAATCTTTTTAGAAGACCAGTTGGAGGTACAAAAAGGACCTGATGTTAAGGACCATACCATCTGCTATGGTGATGGTGGAGGGGGAATCAGAAAGGACCTCATGGTCTGTGACGTAGGATCAAACCACTGTAGACCCCAGAGGAGGAGCTAAAAGAAACTTATGTTTGAGAGAGACAAAATGGTGGTGGAATAGATGGTCGTGTCCTGAGCCTTGTCCCAGAGCAGATAGAATGAGCAACTAAATCGAATAACACCCCCCCTGAATTGGCAAAGTAGATACAGCTGGTGAGACAGAGGATGCCTGGAGGATGGTAAAATCAGAGTTCTGGGCTGGAGAGAACTGCAAGACCTCTGAGCCCAGAGGGAAACTGTATGACACAGAGGCCGCATCCCTTGGGACAGGCATAGCGTCTGACTGTGGAAAGGAGGTCTACAGGACTGCTGGCAGAAGGGGATTCTAGATCTGGGTCCACAGCTATGAAAGACTGAGCCCAGAGGGGGCAGCCTGGATGGCTGCCCAGGCCACACCATGCCGGGAGAAGAGGGGCTCGCAGTGGTGCAGCTCTTTCCCCTCTTTTTGGTCTTTGCTTTTGTTCACTGAACCTAGTTCATAGGACCTTTCAAATATAGACACTCACCCGTGGCTGAGGTGCAGACTTGTGGAGTCTGGGGAGAGGAGACGGTCAGGGAGACGTGGCTGTGAGTCTGGTGCTGAGTCATATCTGATGTGCCGGACCTAGGCAGCCATTTCCTCCTCAAGAGATAGCCCCTCCCTGCAGTCTTCAGGCAACCAATACAGCCACACCCAGACTACACACTGAGTGGCACAAAGGATACAAAAAAAAAAATCTGAGTTGTCCATGAGAGCCCTCAGGGACTGGCCTAAAGAGAGGCCTTCAGTCCCAACAACAAGAAACTGAGAAGCGGCAGACATTACAGAAGGTGGGATCTTAAATCAGCCAAAGGAACGACACTTCACTTTTTCATTTTCATTTTATTTTATTATTATATTAACTTTTTTATTTTTTCTTTATTTCCTTTTTCATTTGTTTCTTTATTTTCTATTTCTTTTTGCATTATTTTTTTCATCATTCCAATTTTTTTATTTTATCCTATTTTTTTAATTAATTTTTTAATTTTTTATTATTATTTTTATTCTCTTTCTCTTTCTTCTTACCCACTCATCCTCTTTCTACTTTCTCTATACTGAACTGAGGTCCTCCCCATATTAATCCAACTCCTTAACCTTACTTTCTGTATATAAGATTCTTCCCCACCCTCTCTACTGGGTATTTGGTGTTTGTATGTTTTGGTTTACCTGTTTGTTCTCTGGTGGTTTCTATATATATTTCCTTTTTGTTCTTTTTCTTTTCTCTTATACCATTTTCTCTCTCTTTGATATCATTTGTACTGTCTTTTCTCTCCCCTAATTCTATTTTCTCTGGTGGTCACTTATATTGGGGTTATTGGTGTCATGAGTACATTCGAGTTATGTTCCCTTTGTGTCGGGTCTTGTCGAGGTGAATTTTATCCTGCTTGGCCAATGTGGTAGAGAGTGAGCCACATAACCAGACACCCAGAGAGGAGACTCCATCCATGAATGGGTCAATAACACTCCAGACCCAACTACAGAGGCAGGAAGAAGACGGCAGTGAGGGAAAGAGTGTGACTGAGAGAGGGAGCAAAAGAGGAGTGTGTGGTGTGTGTGTGTGTGTGTGTGTGTGTGTGTGTGTGTGTGTGAGCCACAGTTAGATCCCAGAGAACCTTCGGGGTCAGGCTGACCAGCTCGCCTAACCAGGTATCCTCTGCTACCGTTCAGACAGTTCCAGAGCAGCCGGCTCTTCATCAGATGCCACACCTCTTTGAAGGTGAGAGCTGTTGTTACTGGAAGCCCAGCCTTACCTTCACCCAGGGTCCCCTCAGATAACACCTGGGATTTTACAGCCACTTCTGCCAGGGATAAGCTACCTCGGGTGTGGTCCCACAGTCACTGAGACTCCAGCCACCACAGACACGGGGTCCTGTGAGTTCCAAAGTGTGCTCCTCTTGGGCTGGCCCAATGCTTTATCCAAGGACACTGTGACCACGCAAGCAGCAGCAATGTGAGCAGCCCACCCTTGTTGGAGGAGCTGCAGCCCGCCCCAGTCTGAGGAGTGGCAGCCTCACACAGCCTGCCGCTACCAGGGGAGCAGCAGCAGCAGGAGCAGTGCCCCCACATCAGAGGAGCGACTGCCACATGAGCAGGCCACCCCCATCCAGGGAGCAGCAGCTGTGTGAGGGGCTCACCCCCCCATCCGAGGAGCAGCAGCCCCATGCATAGCCCACCACTGTTTGAGGAGCAGCAGCTTTGTGAGCAGCCCACCCTCATCCGAGGAACAGCAGCTGCATGAGCAGTCTTCCCCCACCAGAATGAGGAGTCAACATTACTGTTAGCAGCGCCCACCAGAGGAGCTGCTGCCATCTAAGGAGCAGCCCTTGCATGACTCAACACCTAGATCCTTCGGTGAGAGCAAAAATGGGGAAACAAAGAAACCACCAAAAGAAAGAAAAAGAGGAATCACCAGAAAAGCAGCTAAGTGAAAAGGAGGCATGCAATATGTCAGAAAAAGAATTCAGAATAAGGGTCATACAGTTCATAAACCAGATGGATGAAAAAAAACAAAAACTTATGAAATAATGAAGAAGAAATAGTGATATAGCTGCAATAAAACACACCATGGAAAGTTTCAACAGTAGACTAGCAGAAGTGGAGGACCGAATTAGCGAATTATAAGACAGGGTGGCAAACACACCCAAACTGAACTGCAATTGGAAAAAAAATTAAAAGACAGGAGGAGAAACTGAGGGAGCTTTGGGACAACATGAAATGAAGCAACATATGAATAATAGGGGTGCCAGGATAACAAGAAGAGGAACAAGGGTTAAAAAACCTATTTGAAGAAATAATGTCAGAAAACTTCCTTGATATGGGGAAGAAAAAAGTCACAAAAGCACAGAGTCTCAAACAAGATGAACCCAAAGAGACCCACACCAAGACATGTCATAATTACAATGGCAAATGTTTAAGACAAAGAGAGAATTTTAAAGCTTGCAAGAGAGAGACAGAAAGTTATGTACAAGGGATCTCCCATTAGATTATCAAATGATTTCTCAACAGAAACACATCAGACCAGAAAGGAATGGAAGGAAATTACAAAGTGATGCAAAGCAAGAAACTGAATCCAAGAATATTCTATGTAGCAAGGCTATAATTCAAAACTGAAGGGGAAATCAGGAGCTTCACAGACAAAAAAAAAACAAAACAAAACAAAAAAAAAACTAAGGGAGTTTATCACTACCAAGCCAGCAATTCAAGAAACGCTAAAGGGACTAGGTGTAAAAAGAAGAAATAAAAAAAGGAAGAAGGAACACGGGCACAAAAAATAAAAATGGCTACAAACAAGTACCTGTCAATAATAACTTTAAATGTAAATGGACTAAATGCTCCAATAAAAAGACATCAAGTGGCTGAATGGATTAAAAAACATGACCCATATATATGCTGTCTACAAGAGACCCACCTCAGAACAAGGGACTCACACACTGAAGTGAAGGTATGGAAAAATATTCTTCAGGTAAATGGAAATGGAAGAAAAGCTGAGGTAGCAATACTTATAACTGACAAAATAGACTTCAAAGTGAAGGCCATAACAAGAGATAAGGAAGGTCACTTCATAATACTAAAGGGATAGATACAACAAGAGTATATAACCATAATAAACCTATATGCACCCAATGCAGGACACCCAAATACATTAAAAAAAAAATCTCCTGGATGATATCAAGGGAGAGATCAACAGCAATACAAACATAGTAGGGGACTTTAATACCCCACTGACATCACTGGATAAATCGTCTAGACAAAAAATCAGCAAGGAAACATCAATCTTAAATGACTCACTAGATCAGAAGGACTTAATTGACATCTTTAGTACATTTCACCGCAAAGCCATGGAATATACGTTCTTCTCAAGTGCACATGGAACATTTTCAAAGATAGGCAACATTTTGGGTCACAGGCAAAGTCTCTCCAAGTTCAAGAAGATTGAAATCATATCAAGCATCTTCTCAGACCACAATGGCATAATATTAGAAATAAACCACAATAAAAACAATAAAAAAATTCAAACACTTAGAAGCAGAATAGCATGTTATTAAACAATGATTTGGTTAGCAAAGAGATCAAAGAAGAAATTAAAAATATCCTGGAAATGAATGAAAATGAAAGCACAACAATCCAAAATCTATGGGACACAGGGAAAGCAGCCCAGAGAGGGAAGTTTATAGCTCTACAGGCCTACATAAAAAAAAAAATGGTATTAAATCATCTAACTCTACAACTTAAGAAATAGAAAGAGACCAATAAGGAAAGCCCAGAGTGAGCAGAAGGAAAGAGATAATAAAGATCAGAGCAGAAATAAATGACATAGAGACCAAAAATAAAAAATAAAAATAAAAAAGCTCAATGAAACCAAGGGCTGGTTCTTTGAAAGGATAAACAAGATTGATGAACCTCTTGCAAGGCTCACCAAGAAGCAAAGAGAGAGGACCCAAATACACAAAATCAGAAATGAAAGAGGCAAAATAACAATAGACCCCACAGAAATACAAAGGATTGTTTAAAAAACACTATGAACAACTCTCTTCCAACAAACTAGACAACCTAGATTAACTGGACACATTTCTAGAAAAATACAACCTTCCAAAACTCAATCAGGAAGAATCTAAAAATCTCAATAGGCCGATAACTATGGAGGAAATTGAAGCAGTCGTCAAAAAGCATCCAGCATACAAAAGCCTGGGACCAGACCACTTTACAGGGGAGTTTTACCAAACATTCAAGGAAGAATTAAAACTTATACTCCTAAGACTATTCCAAAAAATTAAAGAGGAAGGAACATGTCCAAGCTCATTCTATGAAGCCAGCATTACCCTAATACCAAAACTAGGTAAAGACAACACAATGAATGAGAATTACAGGCCAATATCCTTCATGAATATAGATGCTAAAATCCTTAACAAAATTCAAGCAAATCGGATCCAGCATTAGATAAGAAAGATCATACATCATGACCAAGTAGGATTTATCCCAGGGATGCAAGGATGTTACAATATCCACAAATCAATAAAGATGATACATCACATAAGCAAACTGAGAGATAAAATCACATAGTCATATCACTTGATGCAGAAAAAGCATTTGACAAAATCCAACACCCTTTCTTTTTTTTAATATATTTTATTGATTTTTTACAGAGAGGAAGAGTGATAGATAGTCAGAAACATCGATGAGAGAGAAACATCGATCAGCTGCCTCCTGCACACCTCCCACTGGGGATGTGCCTGCAACCAAGTTACATGCCCTTGACTGGAATCGAACCTGGGACCTTTCAGTCCACAGGCTGACGCTCTATCCACTGAGCCAAACCGGTTTTGGCCCAACACCCTTTCTTGATAAAAACCCTCAGCAAAATTGGAATAGAGGGATCATACCTCAACATAATAAAAGCCTTATATGACAAACCTACAGCCAACATCATACTCAATAGGCAAAAACTAAAATCATTTCACCTAAGAACAGGAACGAGATATGGATGCCCACTTTTACCACTCCTGTTCGACATAGCTCTGGAAATGCTAGCCATAGCAATTAGAAAAGAAGAAAAAATAAAAGGTACCCAAATTGAAAAAGAAGATGTAAAACTGTCATTATTCACAGATGACATTACACTCTACATAGAGAACCCTAAAGACTCCATCAAAAAATTATTAGACTTAATAAATGAATTTGTCAATATAGCAGGATACAAAATTAAGGCCAATAAATCTATGGCATTTTTATACACCAATAGAAAACTTACAGAAAGAGAGATTTAAAAAAGAATCCCATTTACTATCGCACCAAAAAAAATTAAGATACCTAGGAATAAACTTAACTAAGGTGAAAGACCTGTACTCGGAAAACTACAGTTCCGGAAGCCAATTCCAGCATGTTATAATTGCAAGAGTTTCACTGAAAGGTTGATGGAACTTAGGGACTCAACAAGGGCTGGGTCACATATGTTATTGCCTGCTGGAATGGCTAAAGTAATTTCCCCAAACCTGAAAAGGATACATAAATTGATTGTTAGCTGCCAGACAGCTCAGGGCATCTTAATCTACGTGTTATTGCCTCCTACTGGCCAAACACCTGAACAGCCATAGGCTATTCCTCATTCTGACAATGGACTCTGTAGAGGAAACCTTACCCTTTGAAGTGTATATCTCCACCTTGCCTTAGGACAATTTGTGTTAATAAAAAGCAAGGGGTCCTGAGACAAGGAGAATTTGGTTTCTTTAGCCAGGCTCCTCTGCCTCCCCCAACATGCCTTTCAAAATTATGTTTCACCTCTGGACTCATTTAATCTATGCACAGATCTTTCTCCAGATTCCAGAACCCTTCTAGATGCCGGATCAAGACCCACCAGCATTAAATGACACCCAACGTCCAGCACTACAGGACACTGAAAAAAGAGATAGAGGAAGACATAAACACATGACAGAACTTACCATGTTCATGGATTGGTAGAATCAACATCATCTAAATGTCCATACTACCTAAAGCAATCTTTAGATTCAATGAAATCCCCATTAAAATACCAATGGCTTATTTCATAGACCTAGAATGAATTCTCCAAAAGTTCATATGGAATAATAAAAAAAGACCCCAAATGGCTGCAACAATCCTGAGAAAGAAGAACAAAGTAAGTGGGATCTCAATACCAAATATCAAGCTGTATTCCAAAGCCACTGTTCTCAAAACTGCCTAGTACTGGCACAAGAACAGACATATAGATCAATTGAATAGAATAGAGAACCCAGAAATTGACCCAAACCACTATGCTCAAATTAATACTTGACAAAGGAGGCAAGAACATACAATGGAGTCAAGACAGTCTCTTTAATAAATGGTGTTGGGAAAAATGGACAGATACATGCAAAAAAATGAAACTAGACCACCAACTTACACCATACACAAAAATAAACTCAAAATGGATAAAGGACTTAAACAGAAGATGGGAAACGATAAAAATATTAGAGGAATCCACAGGCAGCAAATTCTCAGACATATGCTGAAGCAATATCTTCACTAATACAGTTCCTAGGACAATGGAAACTAAAGAGAAAATAAACTAATGGGACTACATCAAAATAAAAAGCTTCTGTACAGCAAAAGCAACCATCAATGAAACAAGAAAGCCCACTGCATGGGAGAACATATTTGCCAATGTTATCACTGATAAGGGTTTAATCTCCAACATTCACAGGGAACTCATTCATCTTAACAAAAGGAAGATGAACAACCCCATCAAAAAAACCTCAGAGGGAAGGTAGGGGACGGTAGGGGTAAGGAGGAGAGATCAACCAAAGGACTTGTATGCATGCATATAAGCCTAAACAATGGACACAGACAACAGGAGGGTGAGGGCATAAGTGGGGGGGGCAGGAAATGGGGTAATAAGAACACATATGTAATACCTTAATCAATAAATTTAAAAATGGGCAACAGATCTAAATAGATACTTTTTGAAAGAGGACATAAGGAAGGCCAAGAGACATATGAAAACATGCTCAAAGTCACAAATAATCCGAGAGATGCAAATCAAAACTACAATGCAGTACCATCTTACACCTGTCAGAATGGCTATCAACAATCAACAAACGACAAATGCTGGAAAGGATGCAGAGAAAAAGGAACCCTCGTGCATTGCTGGTGGGAATGCAGACTGATGCAGCCACTGTGGAGAACAGTATGGAGTTTCCTCAAGAAACTAAAAATGGAACTCCCATTTGAACCAGTGATCCCATTTCTAGGAATATATCCCAAGAAACTAGAAACACCAGTCAGAAAGGACATATGCACCCCCATGTTCATAGCAGCACAATTTACCATAGCTAAGATTTGGAAACAGCCTAAGTGCCCATCAGCAGATGAGTGGATTAAAAAACTGTGGTACATCTATACTGTGGGACAGAGTAAGACTACTGTGGAAGATTGGTAGAAAGGGGATGGTTGTTCTAAAAAGCATGATTACAGTATAGTATTCCATGGTGTAAATGTACTATGCAGCAGTAAAAAATAAGGATCTCTTACCCTTTGAGACAGCATGGAGGGTCCTGGAGAGTATTATGGTAAGCGAAATAAGCCAGTCAGAGAAAGACAAGTATCACATGATCTCACTCATATCTGGAATCTAATGAACAAAATAAACTGATGTACAATATTGATCCAAAGACAGAGAACCATGGAACAAACTGTAAAATCTCAGAGGGAAGGCAGGGGAGGGTGGGTGGGTGGGAAGAGATCAACCAAAGAACTTGTATACATATGTGCATAACCCATGGACACAGACAATAGGGTGGTGAAGTCCTGGGGTCGGGGAGGTTGGCTAGAAGAGGTCAATGGGGGGGAAGGAACATATATAATACTTTCAACAATAAAGAATTTAAAAATAAATAAATAAAAACCAGGATTAAACCACTGTGGAAGGAATAGAGCAAATTTCTTAAAGCAAATTTAAATTATTTTTAGTAAAGTAAAAAAAAAAATGATGTTCTGTAAGACAGAATTAAACTTTGTTTTTATAGTTAATAAAGGGCATTGATATGTATTGTCTCATTTGCTTTTGTACTTCACCCTAATGTTTGGGTCAGACCATCTTCTCACAAAAGCCTCTGAAGTAATTTGCAGCTGAGCTTGATGGTTGCTAAGCAACAGTGTAGCAGCTGCCTAATGTACCTTGCCCTTTTGGTATTAACCCCTGAGTATCTAGAAGGGAAACAATATGCACACACATGAAAATTGTGGAGCAAATTGGGACAGTATCATCAAATGCTAGATGGGAAACAGTAGGATATAACCACACAGACCTTAAAAATAAACAGAAGATTGCAAGTAGTTGGAGAATAATAGTTATGTGAATGGAAGCAAAACTCACAAAGGCACATGCCTATAGAATTAAAGCATCATGTCCAAGGCCCTACAAGACATTTGAGTCCTTCTAGACATCCCAAACTAGTGGTTCCTGAACACATTTGGTGAAAAATCAGTAGTTCTAACTTCCTAGGAAATCCATTTCATTTTTCCATAATTCTAGTATTTGTATTTTTATTTTGAGCTTACCCCCCTCCTCCCATAGTTTCCACTCAATAGTCCAAGTTCTGTCTTCTAGAGCACAGGTTGGAAAACTAGTGCTTGCATATGCACCCCACTCCCTAATTTTTCACAGTGTGAGCTAAGAATGATTTGTACATTAAATGGTCAAAAAAATCAAAAGAAAACATATTTTGTGACATATGAAAAATTATATGAAATTCAAATTTCAGTCCATAAATAAAGTTTTGTTGGAACACAGCATGTTCATTCATTTCCATATTGTCTATGACTATTTTCCTGCTACTGCAGCAGAGTTGAATGGCTCAATCAAAGACCTATGGCTCTCAGAGCCTAAAATACTATCTGCCACTTTATAGAAGTTTGTTGATCACTGGTCTAGAGCAACAAAGAATCAGTTTGTTTTTTTTTTCAAATTTTTTATTAAGGTATTATATGTGTACATATCTTACCATTGCCCCCCCCACACCCCACTCCCATACCTGCCCTCACCCCCCAATGTTTTGCATCCGTTGGTTACTCTTATATGCATGCATACAAGTCCTTCAGTTGATCTCTTATTTCCCCCACCTCTCCCTAACCTTACCGCTGTAATTAGACACTCTGTTTGATGCTTTACTGCCTCTGTAACTATCTTTTGGTTCATCAGTTTATAATGTTTTTCATTATCCCTAAATGAGTGAGATCATGTGGTATTTTTCTTTCATTGACTGGCTTATTTCACTTAGCATAATGTTCTCTAATTCCATCCAGGTGTCTACAAATGGTAGTAATTCCTTCTTTTTTATGGCAGCATAGTATTCCATTGTGTAGATGTACCATGGTTTTCTGATCCAGTCATCTGCTGACGGGCACCTAGGCTGTTTCCAAATCTTAGCTATTGTAAATTGTGCTGCTATGAACATAGGGGTGCATATATCCTTTCTGATTGGTGTTTCTGGTTTCTTAGGATATATTCCTAGGAGTGGGATTACTGGGTCAAATGGGAGTTCCATTTTCAGTTTTTTGAGGAAACTCCATACTGTTCTCCACAGTGGCTGCACCAGTCTGCATTCCCACCAGCAGTGCACGAGGGTTCCTTTTTCTCCGCATCCTCGCCAACACAAAGAATCAGTTTTTAATAAGACTCTGCTTATGTATGAATGTAATGGGAATGCTAGATATGAAAGGGTGTTTAGAGACCTCACAAAGAATCCCAAATTCTCTCTCTTTTTTTAAAATATATTTTATTGATTTTTTACAGAGTGGAAAGGAGAGGGATAGAGAGTTAGAAACATCAATGAGAGAGAAACATCCATCAGCTGCCTCCTGCACACCTCCCACTGGGGATGTGCCCGCAACCCAGGTACATGCCCTTGACCAGAATAGAACCTGGGACCCTTCAGTCCACAGGCTGAGGTTCTATCCACTGAGCCAAACCAGTTAGGGCAAGAATCCCAAATTCTCAAAGAGATGGAGTGGACTGGTGCCAAAGTCCTCTGAGTTCACAAATGTTAAGCTACTTTTCTTGGCCTTAAAGGATAAGGAGTAGATTTAGCTTGTATGGAATTTCGGGGAGTCTCCAAAAAGGATAAGAGAACAGCTGGAAAAGAAGGTTGAGAACAAAGTGTGAAAGGCCTTGAATACCAAATACTTGGCCATCCTGAAAGCAATGGAAGAGCCACTATTCGGTTTCAAATTGGGATAGGGTTGAGTGACAGGGTGAAAGAAGGACTTCAGGAAGATGATTCATGCTTCCAGACATCTCCCTAGTTCTATTCCAGCTCTGGACAAGTTGCAGTGATCTGACAATTTTAGGTCATTCAGGTCACTGGGGTTCAGAAACATCTCAATATAGGTATCCCAGACTGAACACAATCTAAGTGGAAGCCAGGATAGTACAATAAATCAAATAAATATATTGAGTCTCTTTCAAAGGATTTCTACCTTAGGAGCATAAGAGGACTCTCATCACATCTTTCTTTATCTGATTCTTACTCACTTTTCAGGACCCAACTCAACCATCTCTCCCAGGGCTCTTGCCCTCCTCTGAACTCTTAGAGCACTTCTTTGTGTCACTCATGTGGTCCTCACTCTACCATGTCTAATAGTGAAATATTTTTGTGTGAAAATGGCCTATTTCCCCAGAAAGACCTTGAGTTCCTAGAAGAAAGAGATCCTAAGTAATACCTTCCTGTGTTCCCATGGTATCTGATTGGTTGGTAAGGACATTGATTCAATGAACTAGTGGTCCCTCTGTGTGGAGAGGCCCCTATTTAGGATAAGTCAGGCACTTTGGTAACTGTCTCAGCTATAGCCACACATCACCTTTCTAAACTTGATAGTCTTGGAAGAGGTGAAACCTAGTGATATACTATTCCAGCAAGTCCTTAGCTATAAGGACCATGCAAATAGCAGCTAGCTCTTTCTGGCTCCGGTATCATAAAGACACTGGATCACCATCATTCCTGCCTTCATGAACTCATGGATGAATGCCCTTGTCAGGAAGAGAAAGCCCACAATTTTTGTTCCAAGCATCCAGTCCCATTTTCCATGGCCTCTGTTGATCCTGGACCCAGTCTTCAGTCTGGACTCAACAGATTCAAGGCAAAAATAGGCCCTTGGCTGAGAGGGCTGGCTTTCCACAAAGTGCTCTTTCCCCCAACAGCCAAAGCAAATGCTGCTGGTCGGGGCTAAAAACCAGCCAACTGCTCCTGACCTTGGCTGGCCAGCATGAAGGAGGCCCAGAATCAACAATGCATAGACAGTTCTGCTATTTCATTCCTTTTCAATCCTCAAACATCAGATTTCCCTTCAGTGAATCAAAACAATGAAATAGAACTAAAGTCAGCTCTAGACTCTAGAAAAATGTTATAGACCTCCCATGGGCCTCAATTGCTGAGAGATTCACCTCCACTCTTCTTAGCCTCTTAATCATGCCCAAGTCCACGAGCCACCTTCTGAATTCTCTCTGTTTAAACTTATTTGCTCTTTGATCCATTGGTTGTTTAAGGACGTGCTGTTTGGTCTCCACGTATTTGTGTTTTGTTTTATTTTGTTTTTCACTTTTCTTCCTACAGTCAATTTCTAGTTTCATGTCATTGTGGTCATAAAAGAAGCTTGATATGATTTCAATCTTCTTGAATGTATTGAGGCTTGTTTTGTGGCCTAATATGTGACCTATCCTGGAGAATGTTCCATGTGCACTTAAAAATGCACTTTTCAGTTTTTGGATTAAATTTCTATGCATGTCTATCAAGTCAACCTGATATAATGTGATTTTGAAGATAATTATTTCCTTATTATCTGTCAGGATGATCTATCCCTTGATGTGCATGTGAATTTAAATCCTCTACTGTTATGGTACTAGAGGCCCGATGCACGAAATTCATGCAAGAGTAGGCCTTTCATTCCCTGGCTGCTGGCACCACCTTCCCTCTGGCACCCAGGACACGGAGCCCAGGCTTCGTCTGGAAGGTCATATGGAAGGACATCCAGAAGGACATCTGGTCTAATTAGCATATTATGCTTTTATTATTATAGATTACTATGAATTTCTCCTTTTATAAAAATTAATATTTTCTTTATATATTTAGGTGCTCATATGTTGAGTATATAGATATTTGTCATTATATCCTCTTACTAGAGGCCCGGTGCATGAAATTCATGCACGGGGGGTGTGTCCCTCAGCCCAGTCTGCACCCTCTCCAATCTGGGACACCTCGAGGGATGTCCAACTGCCTGTTTAGGCCCGATCCTGGTAGGATTGGGCCTAAATGGGCAGTCGGACATCCCTCTCACAATCCAGGACTGCTGGCTCCAAACTGCTCGCCTGCCTGTCTTCCTGATTGCCTCTAACCGCTTCTGCCTGACAGCCTGGTCACCCCCTAACCACTCCCCTGACAGCCTGATTGATGCCTAACTGCTCCCCTGCAAGCCTGTTTGCCCCTAACTGCCCTCCCCTGCAGGCCTGGTCAACCCTAACTGCCCTTCCCTGCAGGCCCGGTTGCCACGAACTTCCCTCTTCTGCCGGCCTGGTCACCCCTAACTGCTCTCCCCTGCGGGCTTGATCACCCCCAACTGCCCTCTCCTGCTGGCCATCTTGTGTCCACATGGGGGAAGCCATCTTTGACCACATGGGGGCAGCCATCTTGTGTGTTGGAGTGATGGTCAATTTGCATATTACTCTTTATTAGATAGGATAGAGACCTGGTGGACAGGTATGGGCCAGCTGGTTTGCCCTGAAGGGTGTTCCAGATCAGGGTGGGGGTTCCCTTGGGTTGTGGGGTGGCCTGGGTGAGGGGCCTGTGGTGGTTTGCAGGCCAGCCACGCTCCCCGGAGACCCAAGCGGAGGCCCTGGTATCTGGGATTTATTTATCTTCTATAATTGAAACTTTGTAGCCTTGAGTGGAGCCAAGACTCCTGCTTGCTCCGTGGCCACAGCCATTTTTGTTGGGATTTATTTGTCTCCTATAATTGAAAATTTGTAGCCTTAAGCGGAGGCCAAGGCAGGCCAGGGCTGCAGAAACTTGGCTTTCTCCATCGCCAGGGCAACTCAAACCTGTTCTCTCCAGCTCTGTGGCTGCCGCCATTTTTGCTGGGATTTATTTATCTTCTATAATTGAAACTTCGTAGCCTTGAGTGGAGGCCTAGGCCAGCCAGGGTGTGCTGAAAGCTTGGCTTCCTCCATTACTGAGGAAACCCAAGCCTCCTGCTAGCTCCATGGCCACAGCCATCTTGGTTGGGTTTATTTGCATACTCGCTTTTGATTGGCTGGTGGGCGTGGCTTGTGGGTGTAGCAGAGTGATGGTTAATTTGCATATTACTCTTTTATTAGATGGATTAGATTTAGCCTTTTAAAATTATGTAATGCCCTTCTTTGTCTTTTTTCTTTGTTTGAAAGTCTATTTTGTCTGATATGAGTATTGCTACCCCAGCTTTCTTTTTGTTTCTGTATGCATGGAATATCTTTTTCCATCCCTCACTTTCTGTATGTATGGGTCTTCCAATTTTAAATAAGTCTCTTGTAAGCAGTATAAAGATGGGTCCTGTTTTTCCTCTGCTTCCTTAGGGGAGAGGGAGGAGGAATGCAGCAATGAGCTAAGTATCCACTGTTCTTGCTGGCTCACCAGCCAAGCTGAGAGTCAAAACAGAGTTCAACCAAGCATTTTTCTTTAATTAAGTAGCCAGCCTCCCTTCATCATAGTGGGGCAGGGGCCAGGTTTCAGACACTGGCTGAGAGGAACATGGAGAGATGAAGAAGAGGAAAGGGGAGGCAAAGAATAGTGAGAAAGGCCCGACAGAGAGAGTGGGAAGTATTTTTTATCTAACATACAAAAATCTCTCTGAAAGAGTAACTTTTGGCTGATGACTGAGAGTGGAGGATTGGGAAAATCTTATCAGGTGTAAAACTAGAAAAGTCAGTGATTCTAGAATGATGTTTTCTTGTCAATGCACTTAGAAATCACTCTCTTCTCCCAGGCTTGGGTGAATTGATGTTGATTTAGAAGAAACCTGCAACTAGAAGGGATTACTACCAAAAGGGAATCATCCTTAGTCAGAGATATTCAACATCTGAGTCAAAGTACTAAATCAGCATCCTCTTTGGTACTCAGGTTCCTTCTAATAGTAATTGCAGATATTTGACAATAATAATAAATACCAGGTACTTAGCACTAAATATATGTCTGGCAATATTCTATTCCCAAACTATGCACCAAGACACTCCAGGGTACCATAGCCAACTCACAGGGGTATTGTAAGATATTTTTAATTTTTGAGGGAAACAACAGAGATAACAGGATGTGATATAAACTATTAAATTTTTGTACACAATTACTTAATACTAGTAAACAGAAGTGTTAAGTATTTCTTTTAGCTCAGGGGTGCTGCAAAAACAATTAGTGACACATTAAGGGCACAGAAAACTAAGAAATTTTGGGAATCTTTGCTATATGCAGTATATGAATTATCTCAGACAGTCCTCAAACTGCATGGGGCAGGTATTAATATTGTTTCCCTTTTATGGATAAAGAAACCAAAGCATCAAGGTATCCAGCTAAGTGATAGAAAAGCAGAGGTAAGAACCTAGATGTGAATCTTGTGGGAAGAGCTGAAGCATATGCTCTTGGCTCCACATGGCCCATTGCAATCCATTGGAGGAATGCACCGCAGAGTCACCATCATGCCTGGGCATTTACAGAAAGGCTTTGGCTGCTGCGTGGTCACCAACTGATTCGTCCAGTTATTTGATGACAAATCAGACCCCTTCAGGCATTGAAAGCAGAAGAGAATAAGAACAAAGAAGTCAACGAGGGTGGGGGATGGTTTTGGAGGCCCTCAGGACGGGAGTGCAGCTCAGCCACAGCCCAGACCAACTCCAATGTGGCAGGCAAACAGCTGAGTAAAGAGTCCCAGAAAGAACACAATAAACCTCTGCCTTCCAACGTAGGTGTGGCTGATAAGAAAGAGGAGATGCAGCCACCACTGGTGGTGCTTAAGAAAGAAGGAATAACACATGTTAGAAGAAAATGGGATCAACAACTTCAGGATGAAGGGAAAATAATTGATAGGAGACCAGAACAGCAATCACCTCGTGAATGATGATTTGAAAAGCCACTTGAAGAAAAAGGTGAAGAAGGAGAATTTTAAGTTGATAGACCGATTATTGACCAGCCTATCCGAAGCCGTGGTGGTCTTGGAAAAGGTCGAGGATGAGGTAGACATGGAATGGGCCAAGGAGATGGATTTGATTCTTGTGGCAAATGTAATAAGCATAGTGTAAGTGATAGATCTTTCTCACATTACAGTGGCCTGAAGCATGAAGACAAATGTGGAGATAGTGGATCTCACAACTGGGGAACTGTCAAAGATGAATTAACTGACTTGGAGCAACCAAATGTGACTGAGGAAACACCTGAAGGTGAAGAACATCCAGTTGCAGACACTAAAAATAAGGAAAACAAAGTTGAAGAAGTAAAGGAAGAGGGTCCAAAAGAAATGACTTTGGATGATAGAAGGCTACCCAAAATAAAGACCAGGCAAAAGTAGAAATTAATATCCAAAAACCAAATGAAGGTATTGATGGTCAGTGGAAGAAGAGATTTGTTCTTCATAAGTCAAAGGGTGAAGAGGCTTATGCTGAAGATTCAGTTATGGGCCATCATTTCCAGAAGCCAGCAAATTATATAATGTCTCAGCTGGAGATCAATTTTGGAGACCTTGGTCGCCCAAGACATGATGGCAGGGGAAGACGAGGTGGCCGTGGGCATGCGGAACATCCAAACCGAGGCAGCAGACTAACAAGTCAAGTGCTTCTGCTCCTGAGGTAGATTAACCAGAGGCATTCCCAGCTCTGGATTAACTAGATGCCATAAGACAACCCTGGTTCCTTTGTGGACCCTACTTCTCTGAGGTTTTGCATGCTTAAGGATCCCAACCGTCTAAGAAATTAAAAAAAAAAAGACTGTCATTCATACCATTCACACATACAGTCTGAATTTTATCTGTTTTGAAAATGAACTTCCCGAGAGAGAAAATGGCAGAGGAATAGACAGACGTGTCCTGAGCCTTGTCCCGGAGCAGATAGAATGAGCAACTAAATAAAATAACATCCACCCCGAATTGGAAAAGTAGACACAGCTGGTGAAACTATTCACAGCTAGAGAATGGTAAAATCAGGGACCTGGGCTGGAGAGAACTGCGAGACCTCTGAGCCCAGAGAGTCAGGGGGAAACCGCATGGCACAGAGGCCGCATCCCTTGGAACAATCCTAGTGTGTGACTGTGGAAAGGAGGTCTGCACAACTGCTAGTGGCAGGAGATTCTAGATAAGGGTCCACAGTGACGAGAGACTGAGCCAACAGGGGGCAATCTGGACAGCTGCAGAGGCCACAGGTGCCGGGAGGAGAGGGGCTCAAAGTGGCACAGCTCTTTCTCCTCTTTTTGGTCTTTGTTTTTGTTCACTGAACCTAGTTCATAGGACCTTTCAAGTACAGTCACTCACCCGTGGCTGAGGTGCAGGTGGAGGTGCAGACTTGTGGAGTCTGAGGAGAGGCTGGGGTGAGGAGAGGGTCCAAGGGAGGTGGCCGCAAGTCTGGCGCTGAGTCATACCTGATGCATGGGATCTAGGTAGCCATTTTCTCCTGAAGAGATAGTCCCTCCCTGAAGTCTCCAGGCAACCAATACAGCCACACCCAGACTACACCCTGAGTGTCACAAAGGATACAAAAAAACCTGAGTAGTCCCTGAAAGCCCTCAGGGACTAGCCTAAAGAGAGGCCTTTAGACCCAGCAACAGGAAACTGAGAAGCCGCAGGCAGTACAGAAGAGTGGGATCTTAAACCAGCCAAAGGAATGACACTTCACTTTTTCATTTTTATTGTATTTTATTTTAGTATTATTTTGTTATCTCTTTTTTCTTTTTTCTTTGTTTTTCCTTTTTTCCACTTGTTTCTTTATTCTATTTCTTTTTGCATTATTTTTTCATCATTCTAATTTATTATATTTTATCCTATTTTTAATCAATTATTTTTAAAATGTATTATTATTATTATTATTATTATTATTATTATTTTCTTCTCTTTCTTCTTACTCACTCCTCCTCTTTCTACCTTCTCTATACTGAACTGAAGTGCTCCCCATATTCATCCAATTCTTAACCTTACTTTCTGTATATAAGACTCTTCCCCCAACCTCTTTACTGGGTATTTGGTGTTTGTATGTTTTGGTTTATCTGTTTGTTCTCTGGTGTTTTCTCCCCATATATACATTTTTCCCTTTTTCTTCTTTTTCTTTCCTCTCATACCATTTTTTTTCTCTCTCTTTGATATCATTTGTGCTCTCTTTTCTCTCCCTTAATTTCCTTTTCTCTGGTTGTCACTTATATTGGGGTTATCGGTGTCGTGAGTACATTCGTGTTTTGTTCCTTTTGTGCATGTCTTGTCAAGGTGAATTTTATCCTGTTTGGCCAATGTGCTAGAGAGGGAGCCACATAACCAGACACCTGGAGAGGAGACTCCATCCATGAATGGGTCAATAACACTCCAGCCCCAACTACAGAGGCATGAAGAAGGTAGCAGTGAGGGAGAGAGCGTGAGTGAGTGAGGGAGCAAAAGAGGAGTGTGTGGTCATATGGTGTGTGTGTGTGTGTGTGTGTGTGTGTGTGTGTGTGTCACAGTAGGACCTTTGGGGGCAAGATAACCAGGCTCGCCTAACCTGGCAGCCTCTGCTACTGTTGCAAATAGTCCCCGAGTGACCAGCTCTTCCCCAGAGGCCTTGCCTTTTTGAAGGGGAGAGCTGCTGTGACTGGGAGACCAGCCTCACCTCCATCCAGGGTGCCCTCAGGTAACACCTGGGACTCTACGGCCACCCCCCCTCAGGGACCTGCTACACTGGCTGTGGTCCCATGGATACCAATACTCCAGCCACCCCATGTGCAGGCTCCTGTGAGTTCTGAAACATGCTCCCCTCTGACCAGCCCAACGCTTTAGTGCAGTGCACTGTGACACATGAGCAGCAGCTACGTGAGCAGCATGCTCCGGTTTGAGGAACAGCAGCCCCATGAGCAACCAGCCCTGATCTGAGGAGCAGCAGCTGCGCAAGCAGCCTACCCCAGCCAGCCAGAGGAGCCACCACTGCTACAAACAGTGCCAACCAGAAGAGCTGCCGCCAACTGGGGAGAAGCCACTGCCATGGCTGCCTGAGGAGAAGTGGTCACTGAAGAGCCATTACAACTCAAGAAGCAGCCCCTGCACTACTTGACAACGAGATTATTCGGTGAGAACAAAAATGTGCAAAGAAACCACCAAAGGAAAGAAAAGGAGGAATCGCCAGAAAAGCAGCTAAGTGAAACGGAGGCATGCAATATGTCAGAAAAAGAATTCAGAATAAGCATCATACAGTTCATAAACTGGATGGATGAAAAAAACAAAAACTTATGTAAAAATCAAGAAGTAATAAAGAGTGATATAGCTGCAATAAAACACACCGTGGAAAGTTTCAACCATAGACTAGGAGAAATGGGGGACCGAATTGGTGAATTAGAAGACAGGGAAGTAAAACACACCAAAACTGAACTGCAATTGGAGAAAAAAATTAAAAGACAGGAGGAGAGCTTGAGGGAGCTTTGAGAAAACATGAAACGAAGCAACATATGAATAATAGGGGTGCCAGAATGACAGGAAGAGGAACAAGGCTTAGAAAACCTATTTGAAGAAATAATGTCAGAAAACTTCCCTGATTTGGGGAAGAAATAGGTCACACTAGCACAGAGAGTCCCAAAAAAGATAAACCTGAAAAGACCTATCCCAAGATGCATTATAATTATGATTGCAGAAAGAGAGACAGAAAGTTATGTACAAGGGATCTCCCATTAGATTATCAAATGATTTCTGAACAGAAACACATCAGGCCAAAAAGGAATGAATTAAATTTACAAAGTGATGCAAAGCAAGTGACTGAATCCAAGAATACTCTACCCAGCAAGGCTATCATTCAAAATTGAAGGGGAAATCAGGAGCTTCACAGACAAAAAATAAAAAGTCTAAGGGAGTTTATCACTACCAAGCCAGCAATGCAAGAAATGTTAAAGGAACTAGTTTAAAAGAAGAAATAAAAAGGGAAGGAGGAACACGGGCACAAAAAATAAAAATGGCTAGAAACAAGTACCTATCAATAATAACTTTAAACGTAAATGGACTAAATGCTCCAATCAAAAGACATAAAGTGACTAAATGGATAAAAATACATGACCCATATATATGCTGTCTACAAGACACCCACCTCAGAACAATGGACTCACACACACTCAAAGTGAAGGGATGGAAAAATAACATTCAGACAAATTGAAATTAAAAAAATAAATACTGGGGTCGCAATACTTATATCTGACCAAATAGACCTCAAAGTGAAGGCCATAACAAGAGATAAGGAAGGCCACTTCATAATACTAAAGGGATAGATACAATAAGAGGATATAACCCTGATAAACATATACCCACCCAATGCAGGAGCACCCAAATACATTAAAAAAAAACTCCTGGAAGATATCAAGGGAGAGATAGGCAATAATACAATCATAGTAAGGCACTTTAATACCCCACTAACATCACTGGATAAATCCTCTAGGCAAAAAAACAGAAAGGAAACATCAACCCTAAATGACTCACTAAATCAGATGGACATAATTGACATCTTCAGAACATTTCACCCCAAATCCATGGAATATATATTCTTCTTAGGTGGACATAGGACATTTTCAAAAGTTGACCATATATTGGATCACAGGCAAAGTCTCTCCAAATTTAAGAAGATTGAAATCATATCAAGCATCAACTCAGATCACAATGGCATAAAAATAGAAATCAACTACAATAAAAACAATCAAAAAATTCAAACAGAAGCAGAATAGCATGCTATTAAACAAAGATTGGGTTACCAAAGAGATCAAAGAAGAAATTAAAAACATCCTGGAAACTAATGAAAATAAAAACACAACAATCCAAAATCTATGGGACACAATGAAAGCAGTCCTGAGAAGGAAGTTTATAGCTTTACAGGCCTATCTCAAAAAAACAAGAAAAAAATGGTAATAAATCATCTAATTCTACAACTCAAAGAATTAGAAAGAGAGCAACAAGAAAAGCCCGGAGTGAGCAGTAGGAAGGAGATAATAAAGATCAGGGCGGAGATAAATGACATAGAGACCAAAAAAACAATACAAAAGATCAATAAAACCAAGAGCTGGTTCTTTGAAAGGATAAACAAGATTGATGAACCTCTAGCCAGGCTCACCAAGAAGCAAAGAGAGAGGACCCAAATAAACAAAATCAGAAATAAAAGAGGCAAAATAACAACAGATCCCACAGAAATACAAAGGATTGTTAAAAACTACTATGGACAACTCTATTCTAACCAACTAGAAAACCTGGAGGACAAGGACATATTCCTAGAAAAGTACAACCTTCCAAAACTCAATCAGGAAGATTCTAAAAATCTCCATAGGCCAATAACTATGGAAGAAATTGAAGGAGTCCTCAAAAAGCTTCCAGAAAACCAAAGCCCGGGGGCGAGACAGCTTTATAGGTGAGTTTTACCAAACACTCAAGAAAGAACTAAAACCTATCCTCCTCAGACTATTCAAAAAAAAAAATCAAGAGGAAGGAACACTTCCAAGCTCATTCTATGAAGCCAGCATCACCCTAATACCAAAACCAGATAAAGACAACACAATGAAAGAGAATTACAGGCCAATATCCCTCATGCACATAGGTGCCAAAATCCTCAACAAAATTCAAGCAAATCAGATCCAGCATTACATCAGAAAGATCATACACCATGACCAAGTGGGATTTATCTCGGGGATGAAAGGATGGTACAATATCCACAAATCAGTAAACGTGATGCATCACATAAACAAACTGAGAGATAAAAATCAAATACTCATAGCAATTGATGCAGAAAAAGCATTTGACAAAATCCAACACCCTTTCTTGATAAAAACCCTCAGCAAAATTGGAATAGAGGGATCATACCTCAACATAATAAAAGCCTTATATGACAAACCTACAGCCAACATCATACTCAATGGGCAAAAACTAAAACCATTTCAGCTAAGAACAGGAATGAGATAGGGATGCCCTCTTTCACCACAACTGTTCGACATAGCTCTGGACGTGCTAGCCATAGCAATTACACAAGAAGAAGAAATAAAAGGCATCCAAATTGGAAAAGAAGATGTAAAACTGTCATTATTTGCAGATGACATGATACTGTACATAAAAAACCCTAACGACTTCATCAAAAAATAACTAGACTTAATAAATGAATTCGGCAATGTAGCAGGACACAAAATTAATGCCAAAAAATCAATGCCATTTCTATACACCAATAGTGAACTTACAGAAGGAGAGACTAAAAAAAAAATCCCATTTGCCATTGAACCAAAAAAAATAAGATACCTTGGAATAAACTTAACTAAGGAGATAAAAGATCTGTACTCAGAAAAGTAGAGGACACTGAAAAAAGAGATATAGGAAGATATAAACAGATGGCAGAACATACCGTGTTCATGGATTGGTAGAATCAACATCATTAAAATGTCTATACTACCCAAAGCAATCTATACATAAAATGCACTCCCCATTAAAATACCAATGCCATATTTTACAGACCTAGAAAAAACTCTCCAAAAATTCATCTGGAATGAAAAACGACCCTGAATAGCTGCACCAATCCTGAGAAAGAAGAACAAAGTAGGAGGGATCCCAATGCCAAATATCAAGCTGTATTCCAAAGCCACTGTTCTCAAAACTGCCTGGTACTGGCACAAGAACAGACATATAGATCAATTGAATAGAATAGAGAACCCAGAAATTGACCCAAACCACTATGCTCAATTAATATTTGACAAAGGAAGCATGAACATACAATGGATTCAAGAAAGTCTCTTCAATAAATGGTGTTGGGAAAAATGGACAGATACGTGCAAAAAAATGAAACTAGACCACCAATTTATACCATACACAAAAATAAACTCAAAATGGATAAAGGACTTAAACAGAAGATTGGAAACCATAAAAATATTAGAGGAATCCACAGGCAGCAATATCTCAGACATATGCTGAAGCAATTTCTTCACCAATACAGCTCCTAGGGCAATGGAAACTAAAGATAAATTTTGACTACATCAAAATAAAAAGCTTCTGTACAGCAAAAGAAACCATCAACAAAACAACAAGAAAGCCCACTGCATTGGAGAACATATTTGCCAGTGTTATCACTAATAAGGTTTTAATCTCCAACATTTTCAGGGAACTCATACAACTTAACAAAAGGAAGATAAACAACCCAATAAAAAAATGGGCTACAAAAGGAAGATAAACAACCCAATCAAAAAATGGGCTACGGAACTAAATCGTTACTTTTTGAAGGAAGACATAAGGAAGGCAAAGAGACATATGAAAACATGCTCAACATCACTAATCATCCGCCATATGCAAATCAAAATGACAATGAGGTTCCATCTCACACCTGTTGGAATGGCTGTCATCAACAAATGAACAAATGACAAGTGCTGGCAAGGATGTGGAGGAAAAGGAACCCTCGTGCACTACTGGTGGGAATGCAGACTGGTGTAGCCACTATGGAGAACAGTATGGAGTTTCCTCAAAAAACTAAAAATGGAACTCCCATTTGACCCAGTAATCTTACTTCTAGGGCTATATCCCAAGAAACCAGAAACACCAATCAGACAGGATATATGCACCCCCGTGTTCACAGCAACACAATTTACCATAGCTAAGATTTGGAAACAGCCTAAGTGCCCATCAGCAGATGAGTGGATTAAAAAACTGTGGTACATCTACACTATGGAATACTACACTGAGGTAAAAAAATAAAATAAAATGAATTCTTACCATTTGCAACAGCATGGATGGAGCTGGAAAGCATTATGCTAAGCGAAGTAAGCCAGTCAGAGAAAGATAAATATCACATGATCTCTCTCATTTGTGGAATATAATGAACAACATAAAGTCATGATCAAAAACAGATCCAGAGAGAAGAAAGCATCGATTAGACCATCAAACCTCTGAGGGAAGTTAGGGGAGGGTGGGCGTAAAGGGAAGAGATCAACCAAAGGACTTGTATGCATGCATATAAGCCTAACCAATGGACACAGACACCAGGGGGTGAGAGAAAGAGTGGGGGTGTGGGGAAGCAATGGGGGGATAAAGACACTTATGTAATACCTTAATCAATAAATAAAAAATAAAAAATAGTGTGTTGTCTTAATAGTGTTGAGAATAAATTTTCAACATGCAGCTTCCAACTCATTGTCCAAGATAGAGGCCATAGAATATATCCTACCATCGCATCTGGTTCCAGTCAGGAGAAAGAAGAAAAAATTAAGTAAAAGACACAACCCAGAAGTTGTGTACAATACCAGGTAGTTCCATTGGACAGAACCTAGTCATATGGTCACACCTAGCTGCAAGGGAAACTTAGAACTATAATCTTTAATTGGGCAGGCTTGTTTGTGTCCAGCTCAATTTCTAGTATTATGGTATAGAGGAAGAGAGAACCAATATTGAACAACTAGCAGCTATACCTCACAAAGCAAAGAAAGTAAAAAACTCATGCATAGTTTACAAGCAGTCTACAGCCTGAATGTTCTACTACCTATCCTGTAACATACATATGTCTGTGAGGAACAGCCTCTCTCCCCAGAAAATTATAATAAGCACAATATAATTAGGTACTGTTTTTCAGAGTTGGGAAACCTATACCATTAAGTCCTAACTCCATGTGATCTTTAACAAGTGACACCATGTCTTTTAGCCTGTTTCCTTGTCTAATGAATAGGGAAGTTCTAAGTTTCAAATACAGTAGAAGATGTAAAAGTGATCTGTTAACTGCAATGCCTTACAAAATGGAGAGCATTAGTATAATGACACAAAACCTCAGTCTGATCCTCACAACTATGTTCTGAGGGAGGCAGCCCCAACCTATCCTCTGCAGATGCTCCATGAATAGGGTTCAAATTCAGTATTTTGATCATACTAGCTTCTTGCTGTATTGGCCTCCATTACAGAATTTATCAATACAGAGAAGGGTAATGGAGTAGCAGGCAAAGGGAATAGCATATGCACAGACTAGAGCCAGAATCTTCAAAGACATGAATAATTTTAAAGTTATTGAATAATAGAATTCAAGGAAGGAAGGGGAAAAGATAGAGATAATGGAGAGCTATGGCTTAGAGATCATATAGACCTATGTAGACTAGATTTAAAAGCTTGCTCTTTATCCTAAAAGCCACTGGAAAGGGTTTTAAACACTCTCCATAGGGAGACGGTCATCACCAGCTTACCACATTAGAAAGACTAATCTAACAGCTATGTGGAAGATAGGCTGGCTGGAGGATAGACTGGAGAACTTAGGCTATAGTGATAATAACGATGATAGAGAAAAATAGACTGATCAAGAAAGAGGTAAGGAAGAAAATCATCCAGATTTTTCAGTTGACTGAAAATGAAAAGAAAGGAGTCAAGAATGCTTGCTGCCTAATATTTTTTCCTTTTCCCAGCCAGGCACTATCACTTATAACTAGAGGCCCTTGTCCATCATTTCACTTTGTTGAGTCAAATCTGTTTCTTTTTGTGACAAATGAATATAATAATTCCTGATATACTTGCCTCCTCCATATAAGGGATACTCAAATTAATGACTGTGAATGTTCTTTCTAAGGTACAAAAGGCTATGAAACAGGAGGCCAGAGGATAACCCATGGGTTTAGGGGCTTAATCACAAGGAACAACAACAGCCTGTAATTATTGGAATCAAGAGTAGGCTCACTGACAATTCAAGTGTAGGATCAACAGATGGTAAGATGCCTAGTTCCCAGATTTTCTTTCCTTTTTCTAAATGTCAGACGTTCCCAGATTTTCTTTCCTTTTTCTAAATGCTCCATATACAAGAACTCTTGTAAAGAAATAGTACTTATTCTCCTCTCAAGAGGTTATGAGCCCTAAGGTCTGTAGCAGAGCTGAGCTACCTCCAAATCATCCATACTTTTATTTAGGCCTTGTCCTGAGCAATGCAGGGCTATTAATCTGGCTAGTGGCTACCATGTTGGACAGCACATATCTGGATCTTAGGAAGCCAGTAAGTTAGAGATAGGAGCAGTAGAGCACAGGTAAAACCAAAGAGAGCTCTGTTGCCAGGGAGAGATTCCTTGTTCTCTGCATTCTCTGACACCCCCTCCCAGGTATATGCAGCCCAAGTACCAACCTGATCTACAGGATATAAGAGGTTTAAAGATAGCAAAGCTAAGTCAAGGGTCTGACCATCAAGGAAGCCAATGAAGGCAGTTTTTGTAGTAGCACTAGTACCAGTCTGGCATATAATGGTAAAAAACAATAAAATTTTTCTTTGGCACTCCACCTGCCTGGAACCCCATGTCTCATCCATGATCCTAACATCTTGTTTCCCATTATTACAGGACTTTGCTTCCAACTATCAGTATCTCCTTGATAAGATCTTATGGTGTTCCCTGGCTGGATGGCTCAGTTGGTTGGAGTGTCATCACCCATACACCAAAAGGTGGTAGGATCGATTCCAGGTCAGGGCATATACCTAGGTTGTGGGTTTGTCCTGTGGTCAGGGCACATACAGGAGGCAACTGATCTCTCTCTCTCTCTCTCTTCTCTCTCTGTCATCTCTTTCTCCCCTTCCTCCTCTCTCTAAACATCAATAAAAGCATATCCTTGGGTGAGGATTAAAAATATTTTTAAAGATATTATGGTATCTCCACTTTCATATTGGATTATGTTACTCTTTATAACACCATTCTTCCATTGGCCCTATGACTGTCTAAATCCTGGGAGACTTTCCCATACCCTGCAATTCTATTAACATCATGGGACAGTGGGGAAAGGAAAGAAGAACAACTAGTTTGGTTCCATGAGTCTAGAGGAGATAAAAATTCCTAGTGTTCCTTAATTTCCCTCAGCATATTCATCAATGGCCCCCATACCTTGTTCTTACTCCATATATGTCATCAGCAGGTATTAGTAGCTCCACTTTAAACAGAGAGAGGTGATGACTAACTTGCATAAAGCCACAATGCAAGTTGATGACTGAGCCAAAACCTAAACTCAGATCTCCTGCTCTCCAGCCAACTAGAGTTTCTATCCAAAAGAACATGTTTCTCCATCAGAAGATGACTTCTTCCTATTGGAAGCCAGTCAGTTAAAGAAATGCAACCAGCTGCAACCAGGGATCCACCCAGCAGGGGCCTGTTCCATCAAATCTTTACCTCACCCATGACCCCAACCCTAGAGACCCAATTTCAGCTTGAAAAATGCAAGTGCTAGCCCCACTTGGTGAGGGGAGTACAGAATCTGGTCCCCTCCTCCTTTTCTCGTCCAGATCCCTTGGAAAAGCCATGTTCTACAGAAAAGGGACCGCCCCATGACAGATGTAAACAGGTTATTCCAGAGAACATTTAGATGGCAGGAATATTTTCCAGTTGAAATCAATCCAATTCCCTGTGCGTTTGAGTCTCAGGAACATTCATAATGAAAATCTAGACAGCATGACATTGAATGAACTATGAAACTAGACTGATGCTACTCTAGTTGTTGTTGCCTTTGGCTCACACTGAGGACCCAGTCAGAGTCCTGGAAAGGTCTGGCCAAAGCAGCTTTAGTGAAAGAGCTTGTGCCATCCATATTTAAAGGCTGTCTATGTGTAGTGGTGACCTGGTCTCTCAGTCAACGGGCTTTTTGTATTGTCCAAGGAAGATCTGGGGTTGTGAGTTTCACCCCTTGTGGCATCTAAGAGAAAGGGAGCTCCTTGGCTGTGCCTTTGTTCCAGCAACCCAGGATAAGGAGAGAGAGCAAAAAGGAAACATGGTTATCAGCAAGCAAAGGTGACACATTCTCAGCCAGAATATCATTTGTATCAGACAGGGGGGAGGGTACAAGGCCATGAGTGGGTACAGACAGCCATACAGCCAACAATTTTCCCATGTAGGTTTTTTAGTACATGCAAGGCAGACAGTATAGTATTGAGGGAGAGGCCCTAATCTGTAATGAAGAGAGATTTGGTTTCCTGGCTTTCTGTATCTTTCTACACCCCAGCCTGGGCCCTGTATGAGATCATAGAGGGTTTTCAGTATGCTCTGAGGTTTGAGAGGTTTTTTAGTAGCATAAAAATGAGCATCACAACCCACACAACACATTTGAAAGAATGGAATATTGCCTGAAAGGCAGAAAAATTGGGCTGTGCCACTCCTGGCTGCATAAAAAGTCACTTCCCCAACTCTGACCTTCAGTTTCATCCCATTAAGTTATAAGTATAATAAGTCCTGCTCACCTCACAAAGCTCTTATGAGAACTAAATGAGATAATGGGTATGAGTGAGTTTTAGAAGCTGTAAACTATGAAGCTTGTAGCTAGTATCTAGAGCTGACCTGGTCATGAAACTGGCACCATGACACGTTCAGGTAGCCTTTCTGGGCCTGGGACTTTGAGAGAGGAATTAAAGGAAAAGCAAAGTACCCCTTAAACTCTGGATCCCTGGCTCATAATACATAGAAATCAGAACACAATATAAAATCAGAGAGCAGCACTGAGTTTAGCAAAGGCTGATCTGAGTGCAGGGAGACCTCACAGTGTTATGTTCCAGAGCCAGGAAACCTCCAGCTTCCAAACATCCCCATAACTAATGGCTGAAACCCCAGAAGAAAAGCTGGGAGGTTTAGGCAGCTAAATCATTTTTTCCATTAAAAATCCAAATGTACCCATGGCATGGGAATGGGGGCAGATCTGTGGCATTCTCAACCTACCTACATTTAGGGCTACTTCTTAGTTGTTTTGCTCCCTAAAAGTACTCTTGCACTCCAATTCACCATGTATTGCTGCACTAAACCATTTGAGTAACATTTATAAATTATAGGTGATGTCACACCACAGCTCCAGAACCTTCAACAGTATTCCATTTCTTATAGGAGAAAATTCAAAAGATTTAGCTTGGCACTCTAAGTTCTCTTTAGTCTTGCCCTAGTCTCCCAGATGTACCTCAAACACATAATTTTTAAACTGTATTTTGGCCAAACTGCTCCATTCTAGAAGCCTCAAATCAAATACATATTAGAAGGAAAACACACTGTACTAGAAGTCAGAAGAACTGGGTTCCAGTCACATTAACATTCTGGGTCACCTTATATAAATCATTGATTCATCCAGAATATCTGTAGCGTTTAGATCACTTGGAAATTATATTAAAATTAATTTGTTACTAAATTAAAGTATAATTTTTATATTTTAGAAAAGAGTCTAGTTCCTCATACCATTCATATTACTTTTCTAAAAATATGTTGTCCAGAATGGGAAGTAAATGTCTAGTGTTACAACTAGCACACAGGAATCACCCAGAACCATGGGAATACATAAGAATCATTTCAGTTTTAATGCTATAACAAGCTGAGGTCATATGCTTTTTTTCTCTTTGTGTCTCTCTTTCATATACATCCCTTATAATGTCATCCCACCTTCCTGGAAAGTGTTTAAATGCTTTCCATCTTTCAAGACCTCACTACTAATAATACTAGGCATCCTTTCCAATGCTGCAGTCCCCCGTCGATAGTGAGCTTTCCCCCACACAAATCTCTAATACTGGTGGCACCACTATTTCTAGCTCTTCAAAATAGTCATCTTGTGATTTCTTTTTCTCCATCAACCATCTGGAACAGCTTACCTTACCTAAATTACCTGCACAGTGTATAAATTCCTGAGGGTATCTCTCTCTTACAGACCCTGAGACAAACTCCATAGGAGATAAGGGGTGAGGTAACAAGTCCTGGTTTGGGGGATGAACCTGGCTGTTTAAGTATGGCTTGAAGTCAACAGAAGCATCATCATTATCATTATTATTGTCACTACCATTACCCCTGAAATATGTAGAACACAATTTAAAATGTATAAAGAACAAAGCTGGAAAGGCCTTGGTTCTCCTTGCCTGGAAGGCTTCCTAAAACACACATTTCTGTGCCCCACCCCTAAAGCGTCTGATTTGCTAGTTCTGAAATAAAACTTGAGATTTGGCATTTCTAACAAGTTCCCAGGTGATACTGCTACTGCTCATCCAGGGATCACACTTTGAGAACCATTGATCTGGTTCAATCCCACCACTTAACAAATGAGGGAAATAGGCCCAGAGCAAGGAAGAGACTTGTCCAAGGTTACCTCACAAATAATTGACTAAGTTATGGCTCCTGACTCCTAAGCCAGAATTATTTTTTTATTACTACAGCTAAACCTCCTCCCCGTCTTTTCTCATTCCCAAGGGTGCAGAGAATATGAAATAAATGCTGTCTGGAAAATCCCTTTGGATTCTCCAAAGCTAAAATGCTCATGACCAGGTGGCAGTGTTATTACTCTGCAGAGACATATGATCCCAATAAGGCCTCTCCTTATCTCTGCCAGGACTCTGATGTTTAGATGATCCTCTTTTCCCCCATCCTGTCCCAGCTGTGTCTGGAACAAATAGTCACCCCTCTTGGACTTTAGTCAGCTTGGGCCACTATTACTAGCTGTGCCTTCCCTGAGGCTGTATGCACATGGAATGGCCCATCTCAGACAAGGGGATTGTGAGGGAAGGGAAGCTGGTTTGCTTCAAGCAGCACCCCAGATGGGCCTGAGCCTCAGGTTCCACCTATGATCTGCACCTTCTCCCACCCTCACCACATCCAACCAAGAGCAGTCTAGAAATTGCAGGCAGTACACAGGTTTTATGGGGATGTAGGATAATCTACAGTCCTCCCACTGTGCTGAAGTCACACCAGATTTTCTAGGAGTTAGCAACCTATGATCCACATGTAGGATTTTATCCATGGCCTATTTTTGTACTGTCCATGAGCTAAGAATGGTTTTTACATTTTAAATGGGGAAGGAGGAAGAGGAGGAGGAGGAGGAAGAAGAAGAAAGTAGGAAGAAGAGGAAAAGACAGAGACCATAGTGGCTTACAAAGCCTAAAATACTTACTATCTAACCCTTTACACAGTTTTCTGACCTCTGGACTTTATACTGATGCCAAGGGAACCCTTAAATTATAGAATGTTCAAACTGGAAGGGCCTTGAAACCTCAGTTAACTGAGGATCAAACTTCATTCGTTGGTGTCCTGAAGTTCTAGAAGTAGCTCAAGAGATGCCTCTGAGGTGACCTGAGCCTCACCCCCTACTCAACCTGCTTTCTCAGAAAAGCTAAACTGATTTCTTCTTTAAATGAGTTTCTCTTCCATCCTGGTTGAGTTGGTTGGGCATTGTCCTGTACAGCAAAAGGTTGTTGGTTTGATTCCAGGCCAGGGCACATGCCCGAGTTGTGGGCTCAATCCCCAGTAGGAGGCATGCAGGAGGCAACAAATCAATGTTACCCTCTCATATCGATGTCCCTCTCTTCTACCTTCCTTTCTATCTAAAAATCAGTAAACTATTCTTTAAATTAAGTAAATAAATGAGTTTCTCCACCTTTAAATACATTGAAAATAACTGGCAGAAAACAAAGCCCCTCATTTGTAGATGTGAAAACTGAGGACCAGAGAAGGTAAGGGTCATATCCAAGATCATATAATGACTTAGCCAGAGTCAAAAGAGAAACCTACATGTGCTGACTCCCTAGGTCGATGATTTTTAAGCCACAGTTCACAAATAAAAGGGGCATAACAATAACAGTGTCGATTATTATTTGCATAGGACTTGTCACTTTAGAAAGTCTCTTCACATGCTTGTCATCCAAACAGGTAGCAGGCTTTTGGCAATTCCACAAATAGAGATGATAAACCATTCTAGATCACATCCCCTCATCCAACCCTCTCATTATACAAATAACAAACTGAGATCCAGACAATGTGGGTGATTTACACAAGGTATACAATGAAACAGTGGCTTCACTATCTACTGCACCACACTTAGAAATGAAATAATATCAATCAGAGGAAAAGAACAAAGCTGCTTCTCTCTAGAGATGAACCTCAAATGCTTCCCAGCTCCTTGATAAACTGATGCCTGAGAACTTTCATGGAACTCTCTTTTCTATCTACCTTTACTCTCTAATTTATCTCATCAATTCTGATGGCTCAAAATGTCATTGGCTTGCTGACAACTCCCAAATTACATCTCCAGCCGCAACTGTTTCTCAAATTACAGACTCATAAATCCAATTGCCTTTTTAACATATCCATTCAGATATTGAATAGACCTTTGAAACTCAACATGTACAGAACTAAACTCCTGATATCCCCCATCTTCCAAAAACAGCACCTGCTCCACCTGCAGGGAAGAAGCACCAATGCTTGAAGACCATGTGAACCAACCCAAAGAATAAAAGGTGTTGGTAAGTATAGTAATGAGTGAGAAATTGCCTATATGGTATAAGCCACGTCCTTTTCTAAAAAGGAAGAAGCTATACTTTAAGTATCTCCTTTTCCCACCAGAGCGCTCTGGAAGATCACAAAATCAATCTCAAACAGCATGAAATTAAAAGTAAATGCAAAAGTGGTTTGTGAGATGTTTTGCTCCTTTGAAAGTTACTATGAAGGGTAATGAAAAATTGAGGTAAACTAACAAGGATTGGTAATCTTTGTTTATGACCAGAAATGGGTGGGCTAGTCATATGCTTGTAAGAGGAGATGAGAGGACAGACAGTATGAATAGGAAGCAATTAGAAGGAAGGAAAGTGGAGATAACCATGACCTTAGCCCCCATTCATGTTGGGGCTCAGGCCCAAGGAAATCTCTAATACCCCCAAATGGAGTCTGAGGAGGATCCTACTCTACCCTCAAAGCTCTGGAATTTCTCCCTTTATAATGTTCAGCTGCAAACACTCTGGCCCACATTGCAACTTAACTATACTTATAACATACAACTGAGCTTGTAATTTTTTGTTTATTTTTAATTGCCCTGGATGCAACACAACCAACTCAATGAGGTAGTATGGGCTGGTAGAAAGCACTGGACTTGTAGTCAGAAGACCTGGGTTCCAGTCTCAGATCCTCATTAACTTTGTATGAGAACTTCCCCTACCCCGATATTGGGGTCAGTTTTATTACATTAGAAATAAGACCTCTACACTTGGAGTATGTATCTGTTTCCAAGCCAGTAGGAAGCCTTCAGAGTCTGTCTCCACTATGTTTTTTCATTGCTTTCACTCAGCCTCATTCAGATCCCTGTATTCTACTCCAGCATATAGTTAAAAAAAAACTGAAGCTCCTGTAAAAACTACTAGCTGTGTGCCTCTCTCAGTAAGGCCTAGATATAAAAGCATTAGTTAACCCTCACTCATTTTAAGATGGGGAAACTAAAAACTAAGGCCCACAGAAGGAACTTAATTTTCCTAAAGTCACACAGGGAGCCAGTGGCAACAAACATTACTGCCCAGATTTGAAAGGGAACACCTCTGAGTGAACTGAGGTCGATTGGAGCTCTCACAGGAGATAAAATGGGCAACTGGGAGATGTTAAGGCCACAAAGCAACCTTGCAAAAAGAACCCTGGTAATAAGAGTCCGGGAGTCCTACCTCTAGTTCTATCTCTGTCACTTCACCTTTCAGGGTTTCAGATTCCTCATAAGTAAAATAAATTAATTGAACTATACATTCTTTAAGGAATTATCCCCTACTGTTGATATTCTATGAGATATGATTCTACACTGAGCTCCTTTCTCTGAGCTTGACCTCCTTAGATAATTGGCCCCAGGATGCTTATAGCAAGATACAAGGATAATGAGACTGTGAGAAAAATTCTAGCCACCACTCCCAAGAGAAGTATCAGGGCATGTCAATATCTGAAAAACTTTTCTTCTCCTTCTCACTGAACCATGTGTTTCTGGTGGACTCCTTCTGAACCATAGAGACCCAGTCTTAAGCATCATCTCCTTTGTGAGGCTTTCTCTGACCCATGGCAGCCCTTAGTGCTTCCACACAGCAGGGGAAAATCAACCTTCCCAGAAGCCTGTGAAAAGGCCAAACAGCTGAGAGTTCCCTAAAGAGAAGGTTAAGAAGGTATAAGAGGGTGCAGGCAGTGGCTGGGCATAGTGACCAGCAAAGATTTTAGGCTCCTGCTTCAAAGTGGGCTTGATCTGGTACTGCAAAACAAGGCAGAAAAAAGGCCTGGCTCTGTTTAGGCCTAATTTCAGAAGGAGCAATAAGTGCCTACAAACAGCCTGCTGTGGAAAAAAAAGAAAAAAAAAAAATATATATATATATATATATATATATATTCCCTCTGGAAAATCATGGCCTTTAGCACATTTCCCAGAATGACATCAATCAGGGAATGGTGCCAAAAGTGTGACTTTCACATTTCTACGGCAACAGACAATTTCCTCTCCCCACTTGGTTTTTTTCTTATATGTATAAATAAAGGAGCAAATCAATCATTCAAAAAATATGAACATCTTAAGCACTTCCAGGTTTTGCAAGTAGTAATTATTAATAGAAGCAAGTGACCATGCCTCCTAGAAATGTTATTTCATATATCACATTTCTGGTTCCTTAGAGGAGATTAATATATACTAGAGGCCCAGTGCATGAAATTCGTACACGGAGGGTGGGGGAGGGTGTCCCTCAGCACAGCCTGCACCCTCTCCAATCTGGGACCCCTCAAGGGATGTCTGACTGCCCGTTTAGGCCGGATTCCATGGGGCAGTCGGACATCCCTCTCACAATCCAGGACTGCTGTTTCCCATCTGCTCTCCTGCCTGCCTGCCTGATTGCCCCTAACTGCTTCTGCCTGCCAGCCTGATCACCCCCTAACCACTCCCTTGCCAGCCTGATTGATGCCTAACTGCTCCCCTGCCAGCCCAATTGCCCCTAACTTCCCTCCCTTGCCAGCCTGGTTGCCCTTAACTGCCCCCCCCCCCCCCCGCTGGCCCGATTGCCCCTAACTGCTCTCCCCTGCAGGCCTGGGTTCCCTCCCAACTGCCCTCCCCTGCCAGCCATCTTGTGGTGGCCATCTTATGTCCACATGGGGGCAGCCATCTTTGAGCACATGGGGGCGGCCATCTTGTGTGTTGGAGTGACAGTCAATTTGCATATTACTCTTTATTATATAGTAGTGGTTCTCAACCTTTCTAATGCCACGACCCTTTAATACAGTTCCTCATGTTGTGGTGAACCCCAACAATAAAATTATTTTCGTTGCTACTTCATAACTGCAATTTTGCTACTGTTATGAATCGTAATGTAAATATCTGTGTTTTATGATGGTCTTAGGCAACCCTGCTAGTGGTTCTCAACCTTTTCTGATGGTCTTAGGCAACCCTGCTAGCAGCTGAGAACCCACAGGTTGAGAACCACAGGTTGAGAACCGCTAGCATGGTTGCCTAAGACCATCAGAAAACACAGTTATTTCCATTACGATTCATAACAGTAGCAAAATTGCAGTTATGAAGTAGCAACGAAAATAATTTTATGGTTGGGGGTCACCACAACATGAGGAACTGTATTAAAGGGTCGTGGCATTAGAAAGGTTGAGAACCACTGGGTTAGGAGCTAGCAATCCCGGATTGTGAGAGGATGTCCGACTGCCAGTTTAGGCAGTCAGACATCCCCTGAGGGGTCCCAGGTTGGAGAAGGTGCAGGCCTGGCTGAGGGCCACCTCCCTGCCCGTGCATAAATTTCATGCACCTCACCTCTAGTAATAAATAAAAATCTACACTAATAAAAGAGAAACATGCAAATTAACCATCACTCTGCTACACCCACCAGTCAATCAGGAGCAAGTATGCAAATTAACCCAACTAAGATGGCAGTGACCACAGATCTGGAGCAAGCAGGAGGCTTGGGTTCCCCCGGTGATGGAGGAAGCCAAGCTTCCTGCCCGACCTGGCTGGCCCTGGCCTGTGCTCAAGGCTACAAAATTTCAATTATAGAAGATAAATAAATCCCAGATACCTGCTTCCAGCTGTCCCTGGCCTCCACTCAAGGAGGTGCTGAAAAAAAAAGAAAAAAAAAGGAGGGGCTGGGAGCTTGGGTGGCCGGGGGGCGTGGCCATACTGAAAACGACCATCAGCCCCTCACCCAGGCTGGCCAGGCACCCAAGCTGGGACCTCCACCCTGAAAGGGGTGTGGCCATTCTGAAAACAGCCCTCAGCTCCTCACCCAGGCTGGCCAGGCACCCCAGCGGGACCCCCACCCTGATCCGGGACACCCTTCAGGGTAAACCAGCCGGCCCCCACCTGTGCACCAGGCCTCTATCTATACTAATAAAAGGGTAATATGCTAATTAGACTGGAAGACCTTCCAGGAGACCTTCCGGACTTTCTTCTGGACAAAGCCATGGTGGCGGGGCCAAGGTAGAGGTGGTTAGAGGCCAAGAGGGGAGGGCAGTTGTGGGTGATCAGGCCAGGATGGGATGGCAGTTGGGGGTGATCAGGCTGGTGGGGGTCGGGGCCATTGGGGGTAAGCAGACCAGCAGGGGGGCCAGTTGGGGGCAAGCAGGCCATAGTGGGGGTCAGTTGGAGGTGATCAGGACAGCAGGGGGCAGTTTGGAGTAAGCAGGCCAGCAGGAAGGCAGTTGGGGGCGAGCAGGCCCATGGGGAGGGAAGGTGGGGGTGAGCAGGCCAGCAGGGGGGGCAGTTGGGGTGAGCAGGCTGGCAGTGGAGGCAGTTGGGGTTAGCACACTGGCATGGGGGGGGCAGTTGGGGGTGATTAGGCTGGTGGGGGGGCATTTGGGGGCAAGCAGGGCGGTGGCAGGAGGCAGTTGGGGGTGAGCAGGCCGGCAGGCAGAGTGGTTAGGGGCAATCAGGCAGGCAGGCCGGCAGGAGCCAGCAGTCCTGGATTGCGAGAGGGATGTCCAACTGCCGGTTTAGGCCCAATCCCTGTAAACTGGCAGTAGAACATCCTTCGAGGGGTCTCAGATTGGAGAGGGTGTAGGCCGGGCTGAGGGACACCTCCCCGTACACGAATTTTGTGCACCGGGCCTCTAGTATAATATTAAAATCCTATATAATAAAAGGCTAATATGCAAATTGACCAAACGGCAGAATGACCAGTCGCTATGACGCACACTGACGCCCAGGGGGCAGATGCTCAATGCAGGAGCTGCCCCCTGTTTGTCAGTGCACTCCCACAGGGGGAGCGTCACTCAGCCAGAAGCCCTGAGCCAGGCTCACTGCTGGGAAGTGCAGCACAGCAGTGGGAGCCTCTCCTGCCTCCACGGCAGCACTAAGGATGTCTAGCTGCTGGCTTAGGCCCACTCCCCCTAGACATCACCCGAGGACTCCCGGACTGCAAGAGGGCGCAGGTCAGGCTGAGGAACCTCCCCTCTGAGTGCAATAATTTCGTGCACCGGGCCTCTAGTAATAAAATAAAGTGAAAAACTTATAGTTTCTTAAGTAAAAGATAACAAATAAAAAAGTGAAGTAGTGAAGTTCATTCACTTTAGTGGAGCTTCAGTGTCCCATGGGGGCTGGTTTAAGACCCCTCTCTACTGTTCTACCTGCCACATCTCAGTTTCCTGTCAGGTACTCAGCACAGTGTTGAAGTTCCCAGCGATCCACCACTCCTCTGTGTCATATGCCACAACCTTGATTTCAAGCAGGCGGAATCAATCTGCCCACTTTGTTTTTCTGCCTGCTTTCAATTGTATTTACACAAGCATCTATTTCTGATACTGCCCCTAGGTGGCAGTGTTTCTGTATTAGTTTTGGGGACCAATTGGCCCCTCAACCCAGCCACCCAGGGCTCCCTGGGGCTATTTAGAATCTTCCTTTCCCTCCCATGATCAAGACTGGGTGCGGCTGCACTGCTAGGAGGAGCCTGGTCTTCAGGAGAAAAATGTCTGTTCAAGATTTGAGGGACAGACTGTCCCAGAGCTAGCTTCCTGCTCATCTCTCCCTATTCTACTTCCCAGTTTCCACAAAAACCACCTTCCCCTGCAGTCTCGGTGAATGTTTTTAATTAAAAGATCCTATGCACTGGGTTTAACAAGTAAAAGCAAGGAAGTTATAAAGACAGAGCAACTGTACCGTCTCGCGTCTTTCTCCCCCCAGCAATGCTCTGCCGGTATAGAACTTCAGGCTGCCTTTCTGGGTGCAGTCTCCCAGGGCAGTGGGCTTAGATCTAGAGTCCCCCACTGCCAGCAGCCCTGTGGACCTCCTTCCACATTTGAGGGCTACACTGATCCCAAGAGATGCGTATTTGATGCAGTGCGGTCTCCCTCTGAGACTCTAGTCCTGGCTGTGCATGTTCCTCCCTCCAGCCCAGATCCCTGATCCCACCTCTCTCCAGGCAATCTCTGACTTTTCTGTCCATGGATTGCCTCACAGGCTGTGTTTAATTCACCAATTCTGGGTGGATGTTATTCGATTCAGCTGTTTTTTCTATCTTCTCTGTGAGAAGGCACAGTACCCATCTGTCTATTCAACCACCACCTTATCTCCCGCTGGACAAACTTTTTAGGTGCCCTCAGCCTGGGAGGCTGGAGTCTCGGTGTTCGTGGGTTCGCAGCTGAGGCAGCTAGTCCCTGGGCATTGTGGCTGTAGGGTCCCAGGTGGTATCCGTGGTCTCCCTGGGTGAAGGTAAGGCTGGGCTCCCAATCACAGCCACTCTCCCCTTCAAGCTGGCCTGGTCTCTGTAGCACAGCCAGCCAACCCAGGATAGATTTCAGTGGTAGTAGAGGCTGCCAGGCCAGTGGAGGCTGGTCTTCCAGTCCCCGACAGTCTTGTGGAATATAATGTCCCTCACTCACACATACACACACTCCCCACATATCCATGCACTCTCCTTTTGCTCTTTCACTCACTCAGTCACTCACACTATCTTGCTCACTGCTGTCCTCTAGGCCTCCACCTTGGATGTATTTTCTTTCTGATTTTTAAGGGAAACACACTTTTCCCCTTTGAGTATGATGTTGTGTGTGTTTTTCATACATGGCTTTTATTATGTTGAGGCATATTCCCTCTATTCTCACTCTGCAGAGTTGTTGTGGAATTTTTTTACCATAAATTGGTGTTAGATTGTGTCAAATGCTTTTTCTTAATCCATTGATATTATCATGTTATTTGTATCCTTCATTTTTAAACAACACAGTATTGAGCAAGCATTGGTCCAAAAATCAATTAAAAACTTTTTTTAAATAACGCAAGGCAAATGAAAAAACAACCACAAATACCAATATTTATGGAATGCCACAAAGATGACACAAGAAGGAAATTTATACTGATAAGTGTCTTCCTAAAGATCTTAAATGACCTTACTTTACATCTCAATTATCTACAAAAAGAAAATCAAACTAAGCCCATAATTAATAGAAGGAATGAAATAAAAATTACAGCATAAATAAAATGGAAAATTTAATAAAATTTAAGACTGTTTTTTTAAAAGATAAATAATATTTATAAGACCTCAGCTAACTAGGAAAAATGACAGAATATTCAAATCTATACTAATAAAAGAGAAAGATGCAAATTGACCATAACTTCATAAAACCTACCAGCCAATCAAGAGTGAGTATGCAAATTAACTCAACAAAGATGGCGGGTTAGTTTGCATACTCAGGTGCCGAGTGGCTGGGGGTGGGGTGGGACGCTTGCATCACTGCCATGGCAACGACGCAGGCGGTCTGCACCGTCCTGGCAGCTCCAGGCCTCTGGGCAGCGTGGGAAGGCAGAAAAGCAGCTGGGTGCCAGGGAAAGGAAGGCTCATTCTTGCATGAATCTTCATGCAGTGGGCCTCTAGTAAATAAAATAAAAGACATTACAATTGGTGCCACAAAGAATCATGAGACCACTATGAATAATTATACAACAACATGATGAATAACCTAGAAGAATAAAAAAAAAACTCACAGAAACATACAACCTACCTAGAATGAATCATGAAGGAATAAAAAGTTTGATGAGACTTATAACTAGCATGGAGTTTTAATAAGTAATCAAAAACCTCCCAATGAAAAAAGGCCCAGGACCAGATGGCTTCACTAGTGAATCCTAACAAACTTTTAATGGAATTAACACCAACTCTTCTCAAACTCTTCCAAAAAATAGAAGATAAGAAGAAGATAAAACAGTATGGTACTAGCAAAAAAAAAAAAATTTATTCAAACTCATTTTGTGACACCAGCATTTGCCTGATACCAACACAAGGCAAAAACATCACCAAAAAATGCAGAACTGCAAGCCAATATTTCTGATGAGTGTCAATGCAAAAATCCTCAACACATGTGAATCAATTAATGTGATACACCACATTAACAGAATAAAGAATAAAAAATCACATGATGTATTAATAGATTTAGGAAAAGAATTTTATAAAATTTTATAGCCTTTCATGAAAGTAGTTCTCAACAAACTAAGAATGGAAAATAGCTCAACATAATAAAGGCCATATATGAAAAGCCCACAGCTAACTGTACACAATGGTGAAAATCTAAAACATTTCCCTCAAAGATTAGGCACAAGGAAGATTCCAAAAATAATGGAAAGGACTATCATGTACATAAATTGGAAAATTTAATGTTGTTAAAATATCCATACTACCCAAAGCAATTTATAGATTCAATGTAATTCCTATGAAAATCCCAATGGCATATTTTATAGAAGTAGAAAACACAATTTTACAATTGATATAAATCCACAAATTATCCAATAAATCATGAGGGGAAAAAACAAGGCCTGATTTCAAATTATACAACAAAGCTATAGTAATTAAAACAGTATGGTACTGAGGAGAGAAACCAAGATGGCGGCATAGGTAAACACCTAAACTCCTGCCTTGCACAACAATTTCAAAACTACAACTAAAAGACAAAACGGACATCATCCAGAACCACAGGAAGGCTGGCTGAGTGGAAATTCTACAATTAGAAGGAAAGAGAAAAGCACACTGAGACTCAGAGGAGCTGCAGGAGGCAGAGGTACTGAGGCACATGAGTGGAGAGGGCAGGCAACTGAGTACATGGATGGCTTTCTCAAGCGGGAGGGAGACAAAAGATCCCAACTGCACTGAACTCCAGTTCTGGGCAAGACTCTGGGGACCCAGACTCATTGGGGGAGAAACTGGATTGTCTGGCAGTGGGCTGAACTCGAGGGTGGCTTTCTCTCAGAGATGCTTGCAGGATTACCACAGGACACTGAGACAAAGGAGCCTATTAGGGCAGGGAAACCAATGCTGTCTGCTCCGCCCTGAGACTCTGCCCCATCCAAACTGAGCACAGAGGCTTTTGCAAGTCTTGTCTCATAAGGGTGTCTCCAGCACAGAACTTCTCCCAGCGTAGACAGAGCTGATCCTCACAGCCAATAACCTGGAGGTCAATTCCTCCCAGTGATAACAACAACAATCAAGGCTTAACTACAACAAGACTGTTCACATAGCCGACAAAGGGGTGCACCAAGAGTGTCCACCTCAGGTAACTGGGGAGGCTGACCACTGGGCCCTATAGGACACCTAGCACACAAAGCCACTCTATCAACTCAGGGAAGCAGCCAAAATGCGGAGAAAAAGAAACAGATCACAAATGAAAGAAATGGAGGAAAGCAAACGACTGGATATAGAGTTCAAAACCACGGTTATAAGGTTTTTCAAGAATTTTCTAGAAAAGGCAGATAAATTTAGTGAGACCCTTGAGGATATGAAAAAGGACCAACTAGAAATTAAGCATACTAACTGAAATAAAAAGTATTATAGAGATTTAACAGCAGACTAGAGGATCCCAAGAATCAAGTCAAAGATTTGAAATACAAAGAAGCAAAAAACACTCAACCAGAAAAGAAAAAAGAAAAAAGAATCCTAAAATATGAAGATAATGTAAGGAGCCTCTAGGACAACTTCAATCGTACCAACATCAGAATTATGGGAGTGCCAGAAAACCTATTTGAAGAAATAATGACAGAAAACTTCCCCCACCTGGTGAAAGAAATAGACTTACAAGTCCAGGAAGCGCACAGAACCCCAAACAAAAGGAATCCAAAGAGGACCACACCAAGACACATCATAATTAAAATGCCAAGAGCAAAAGACAAAGAGAGAATATTGAAAGCAGCAAGAGAAAAACAGTTAGTTACCTACAAGGGAGCACCCATATGACTGTCAGCTGATTTCTCAACAGAAACTATGCAGGCCGGATGGGAGTGGCAAGAAATATTCAAAGTGATGAATAGCAAGAACCTACAACCAAGATTACTCTACCCAGCAAAGCTATCATTCAGAATTGAAGGGCAGATAAAGAACTTCACAGATAAGAAAAAGCTAAAGGAGTTCTTCACTACCAAACCAGTATTATATGAAATGCTGAAAGGTATTCTCTAAGAAGAGGAAGAAGAAAAAGGTAAAGATAAAAATTATGAACAACAAATATGTATCTATCAACAAGTGAATCTAAAAATCAAGTGAATAAAAAAATCTGATGAACAGAATAAACTGGTGAATATAATAGAATCAGGGGCATAGAAAGGGAGTGGATTGACAATTCTCAGGGTGAAAGGGGTGTGGGGGGTGTGGGAAGAGACTGGACAAAAATCGTACACCTATGGATGCAGACAGTGGTGGGGGATAAGGGCAGAGGGTGGGGTGAGAAAAGGTTGGAGGGGAGCTATGGGGGAAAAAGAGGAACAATTGTAATAATCTGAACAATAAAGATTTATTAAATTTTTTTTAAAAAACAGTATGGTACTAGCATAAAAACTGATTTATACACCAATAGAACAGAATATAAAGCCCAGAAACAAACCCACATATATTTTGTCAACTAATCTTTTACATTGCTGCCCAGAATACACAATGTGGAAAGCATAGTCTCTACCACAAATGGTGTTTTAAAAAACTGGATATCTACTTGCAAAAAATATTTTTTTATTTTTTTTATTGTTTGAAGTATTACAAATAGTAGTACATATGTCTCCTTTTTTTTCCCCATTGACCTCACCCCCGGCCTCCCCTACCCCCCAGTACATGCCTTTACCTGCCCCCCTCCAGTGTCTTGTATCCATTGGTTATGCTTATATGCATGCATACAAGTCCTTCGGTTGATCTCTTAGAGCCCCCCCGCAACCTCCCCTGCCTTCCCGCTGTAGTTTGACAGTCTGTTCAATGCTTCTTTGCCTCTGTATCTATTTTTTCCCCATTTCTTTCCTTTAAAAAATCTTGCCTCTGCAGTAAAATAATAATCAAGTTTTCAGATTAATTTAAATAGGCTAATTGAAATAAGTGAATACTCAAGAAAATTTAATTGTACTGGAAAAAAAGCTGTTCCTAAAGTGGTAACTAAAATTTCTATTGGTAGTTCATCTCATGGTAAAATTCCTGAACATGCAATGAAACTAAAGCAGTCATATTTTTGTGCAAAAAATTAAAATGTAAAGTTATCAAGACTGCATTATAAAATTTATAAAAGCCTCCATTAATCAAAAAAAGGGGGGATAGTAGGGTAATATCATGTAAGGAAAAATATCCTATAAGCAAATTACATCTAGAAAATTTTTACTTTACAAAATTAATTTTCATTTGTAATGCTAACAGCAAGACACCCATGAAAAACACACATGATATCTAAATAAGACAAAGGAAAATCATTTGGGCAAAAATAAAAAGGATCCCAAATCAATTATATAGAAAAGATTCCTTTATTAACTTTTGGTGGAGAATATGTTTGTATATTTTCAGAAAACAACTCCAAGACCATGTGGATTCCTGCAACAGAGAGGAATTGACAGTTCTGCTCCAACCACGAAGACAAGAGGAGAAACAGTCCAGAGATGGAAGATGCTGATGACGCCTTGCCATGCTAGCAGTTAGCAGCTGTGTGTCGCAGCAAGTTGCCTAGGACCAAACCAAAGAGGGTCGGACCTGCATTGCCACCATGTGCCCACCATCCAGATATCATTGCTGACATGTACATATAAGGAACTGTTTGACATTGAAACGGGGACTCAGAACTGTTGGACATTGAAATTGGGACTCAAACATTTTTTGTTATTATATGTTTATTTCTAGTCTGCAGAGGCAAAAAATAAAATTTGACCCTTAACTAATACCATGCACAAAATGAATTAAAGGTTTAAACATAAGACCTGAAACTATAAAACTCCTAGAGAAAAACAGGTGACAAACTTCTTGTCATTGGTCTTGGAATGAATTCTTGCAGATGATACCAAAGAACATGAAACAAATAAAATAGGATTTTAACAAACTAAAAAGTTTCTGCACATCAAAAGAAACAATTAACAGAGTAAAAACAATCTCAAAAATGGGAGAAAATATTTGCAAATCATATATCTGATAAGGGATTAATATCTCAAATATATAATAAATTCCTATATCTCAAGAGCAAAAAAATCTAATAATGTGATTAAAAATAGGCTAAACACTTGAATAGACATTTCTCCAAAGAAGACATACAAATAGCCTACAGATAGATGAAAAACTACTCAACATAACTAATCAACAGGGAAACATAAATCAAAACTTCACACCTGACAGTATGGCTAATGGAGGAAATTCTGCAATATGTGACAACATGAATGAAGCTCAAGAATTTTATGTTAAGTGAAAAAAAGCCAGTCACTGAACGACAATTACTGCATAATCCCATTTACATAAGATATATAAACTAGTCAAATTCATAGAATCAAAAAGTGTAATAGTGAGATGCAAATTAAAACAACAATGATTGGTCAGGAGAGGAAGATGGCTGCCAACGGGAAGGCAGACTGCAAGATAGGGTGTGAGTGAGAGAACAAAAGGAGAGTATGTGGCCGTATGGGGAGTGAATGTTTGTGGGTGAGGGTCAGCTATATGCCAAGGGAGTGTTGGGGACTGCCGGACCGGGTTCCCCTGACTAGGCAGCCTACACTGCTGCTGAAATCTCTCCCAGAACGACGGGGTGTATCACAGAGATGGCGCCATTTTAAAGGGGAGAGTGGCTGTTATCTGAAGCTTATACATCCCGCAAATCTACAAACAGAACACCCAGAGACCGACTGCGAACCCAGGACAACCGGATCTAAGGCAACGCAAATACACTGACTCAGAGGAGTAGTTCATAACTCTACAAGCCTACTTCAAAAAAAAAAAAAAAAAGAAACAATGGTAATAAATTACCTAACCATAGAAATCAAAGAGTTAGAAAGAGACAACAAGAAAAGCCCAGCAGAAGCAGAAGGAAGGAAATAATGAAGATCAGAGTGGAGATAAACGACATAGAGACCAAAAAAAACACAACAATACAAAAGATCAACAAAACCAAGAGCTGGTTCTGTGAAAGGATAAACAAGATTGATGAACCTCTAGCCAGGCTCACCAAGAAGCAAAGAGAGAGGACCCAAATACACAAAATCAGAAATGAAAGAGGAGAAATAACAACAGACCCAACGGAAATACAAAGGATTGTTAAAAACTACTATGAACAATTCTATTCCAACAAACAGGACAACCTGGAGCAAATGGACATATTCCTAGAAAAATACACCCTTCCAAAACTCAATCAGGAAGAATATGAAAATCTCAATAGGCCAATAACTATGGAAGAAATTGAAGCAGTCATCAAAAAGCTTCCAGCAAACAAAAGCCTGGGGCAAGATGGCTTCACAGGGGAGTTTTACCAAACATTCAAGGAAGAACTAAAACCTATCCTCCTCAGACTATTCCAAAAAATTCAAGAGGAAGGAACACTCCCAAGCTCATTCTATGAAGCCAGCATTACCCTAATACCAAAACCAGATAAAAACAATACAATAAAAGAGAATTACAGGCCAATATCCCGCATGAACATAGATGCCAAAATCCTCAACAGAATTCTAGCAAATTGGATCCAGCTACACATCAGAAATGTCATACACCATGACCAAGGAGGATTTATCCCAAGGATGCAAGGATGGTACAATATCCACAAATCAATAAACGTGATACATCACATAAAAAATTGAGAGATAAAAATCACAGTCATATCAATTGATGCAGAAAAAGCATTTGACAAAATCCAACACCCTTTCTTGATAAAACTCTCAGCAAGGTGGGAATAGAAGGATCATACCTCAACATAATAAAAGCCATATATGACAAACTCACAGTCAACATCACACTCAATGGGCAAAAACTAAAACCATTTCCACTAAGAACAGGAACAAGACAAGGATGCCCACTCTCACCAATCCTGTTCAACATAGAACTGGAAGTATTAGCCATTGTGATTAGACAAGGAGAAGAAATAAAAGACATCCAAATTGGAAAAGAAGAAATAAAACTGTCATTATTTGCAGATGACATGATATTGTACATTAAAAAACCCTAAAGACTCAATCAAAAAATTATTAGTCTTAATAAATGAATTCGTCAATGTAGCAGGATACAAAATTAACACCAAGAAATCTATGGCATTTCTATATACCAATAGTGACCTTACAGAAAGAGAAACTAAAATATAATCCCATTTACCATTGCCTCAGAAAAATTAAGATACCTAGGAATAAACTTATCTAAGGAGGTAAAAGACCTATACACGCAAAACTACACAACACTGAAAAAAGAGATAGAGGAAGACGTAAACAGATAGAACATACCATGGTCATGGATTGGTAGAATCAACATCATTAAAATGTAAATACTACCCATAGCAATCTATAGATTCAATGCATTTCCCATTAAAATACCAACGGCATATTTCACAGACTTAGAAAGAACTCTCCAAAAATTCATCTGGAATTAAAAAAAAAAAAAAAAAAAAAACAAAAAACAGAATAGCTGCAGCATTCCTGAGAAAGAAGAACAAAGTAGGTGGTATCTCAATACCAGATTTCAAGCTGTATTACAAAGCCACTGTTCTCAAAACAGCCTGGTACTGGCACAAGAACAGACATATAGACCAATGGAATAGAATAGAGAATCCAGATATTGACCCAAACCACTATGCTCAATTAATATTTGACAAAGGAGGCAAGAACATACAATGAAGTCAAGACAATCTCTTCAATAAATGGTGTTGGGAAAATTGGACGGATACATGCAAAAAAAATGAAACTAGACCACCAATTTACACCATACACAAAAACAAACTCAAAATGGATCAAGGACTTAAGCATAAGACAGGAAACCATAGAAATACTAGAGGAATCCACAGGCAGCAAAATCTCAGACATATGCCGAAGCAATTTCTTCACTGATACTGCTCCCATGGTAATGGAAACTAAAGAGAAATAAACAAATGGAACTACATCAAAATAAAAAGCTTTTGCACAGCAAAAGAAACCATCAACAAAACAACAAGAAAGCCCACTGTATGGGAGAACGTATTTGCCAATGTTATCACTGATAAAGTTTAATCTCCAACATTTACAGGGAACTCATACAACTTCACAAAAGAAAGATAAATGATCCAATAAAAAATGGGCAGGAGACCTAAATAGATACTTTTCAAACGAAGACAGAAGGAAGACCAAGAGACATATGAAAATATGCTCAAAGTCACTAATCATCCGAGAGATGCAAATCAAAATGCCAATGAGGTACCATCTTAAACCTGTCAGAATGGCTATCAACAAATCAACAAACGACAAGTGTTGGCGAGGATGCCGAGAAAAAGGTACCCCCATGCACTGCTGGTGGGAATGCAGACTGGTGCAGCCACTGTGGAGAACAGTATGGAGTTTCCTCAAAAAACTAGAAATGGAACTCCCATTTGACCCAGTAATCCCACTTCTAGGAATATATTCCAAGAAACTAGAAACACCAATCAGAAAGGATATATGCACCCCTATGTTCATAGCAGCACAATTTACAATAGCTAAGATTTGGAAACAGCCTAAATGTCCATCAGCAGATGAGTGGATTAGGAAACTATGGTATATCTACACAATGTAATACTATGCTGCTATAAAAAAGAAGGAATTCTTACCATTTGTAGCAGCATGGATGGAACTGGAAAGCATTATGCTAAGTGAAATAAGCCAGGCAATGAAAGAAAAATACCACATGATCTCACTCATTTATGGAAAATAAAGAACATTATAACCTGACTAGTGGCCCAGTGCACGAAATTCGTGCATGGGGGGGCGTGTCCCTCAGCCCGGCCTGCACCCTCACCAATCTGGGACCCCTCGGGGGATGTCTGACTGCCGGTTTATTATTAACCGGCAGTTGGACATCCCTCTCACAATCGGGGACCACTGGCTCCTAATCGCTCACCTGCCTGCCTGCCTGCTCACCCCTAACCACTCTGTCTGCCACCCTGCTCGCCCCCAACTGCCCCCTCCCACTGGCCTGATCATCCCCAACTGCCCCCCTTGTCAGCCTGCTCACCCCCAACTGCCCCCCCCTCGCCAGCCTGCTCACCCCCAACTCCCCCCCCTCCGCTGGCCTGCTCACCCCCAACTGCCCCCCCCAACTGGCCTGCTCATCCCCAATACCCCCCAGCTTGCCCCCAACTCCCCCCCCCGCCGGCCTGCTTGCCCCCAACTGCCCTCCCCTCCTGGCCTGATCGCCCCTAACTGCCTCTGCCTTGGCCCCACCACCATGGCTTTGTCCAGAAGGTCTCCCGGTCTAGCATATTACCCTTTTATTAGTATAGATGAACAAAAAGATAGATACAGAGGCAGTGAAGAATGGAACAGACTGCCAAATTACAGCGGGAAGGTTGGGGAGTGTTGGAGAGGGGTGGAGGGAAGAGATCAACCAAAGGACTTGTATGCATGCATATAAGCACAACCACTGGACACAAGACACTGGGGGTGGGGGGGTGGGATGGAGGCATGCGACAGGGGGTAGGGGAGGCTGGGGAAGGTCAATGGGGAAAAAAGGAGATATATATACTACTATTTGTAATACTTTAAACAATAAAATAAAATTTAACAAAAAGAAAAAAAAACAATGATTATCACGTCACACCCGTCAGAATTGCTATCATCAACAAATCAACAAATGACGTGCAGGCAAGGATGTGAAGAAAAGAGAACACTGCTGGTGAGAATGCAGACTGGTGCAGCCATTATAAAAAAACAGTATGGAGTTTCCTCAAAAAATTAAATATGGAACTGCCATTTGACCCAGTGATCCCACCTCTCGGAATATATCTTAAGAAACCCGAAACACCAATCAGAAAGAATGCATGCACCCCTGTGTGCACAGCAGCACAATTTATAATAGCTAAGATCTGGAAACAGCCCAGGTGCTCATCAGTAGATGAGTGTCTAAAAAAGCTGTGGTACATTTACACCATGGAATACTATGCAGCAGAAGGTTCTCTTACCCTTTGAGACAGCATGAAGAGACCTGAAGAGTGTTATGTTAAGCAAAATAAGCCAGTCAGAGAAAGACAATTATCACATGATCTCACTCATATGTGGAATCTAATGAACAAAATAAACTGATGAACAAAATAGATCCAGAGACATAGAAGCATGGAAGAAACTGTTGAATCTCAGATGGAAGGTGGAGGTGGGGGTGGGAAGGGATCAACCAAAGAACTTGCATGTATTTATGTATAACCCATGGACACAGACAACAGGGTGGTGAAGGCCTGGGGCAGAGGGCGAGAGTGGGCTAGAAAGAGTCAATGTGGAGAAAAAGGGACATATGTAATACTTTCAACAATAAAGATTTTTTAAAGTGTCATGGTGAATTCCAAGGGCTCGGGTGAGACAAAAAAGAGAAGTTACTAATCAATGGTCATAAAATTTCAGTTAAGCAAGATGAATCAACTCTAGAGAGCTGTTGTATAACACTGTACCTACAATAAACAACAATGTAGTTTGCAGCACTACCCACTTATTCACTGGGAACACATTTCAGTAGCCCTAGGGGATGTCTGAAACCACAGAGTAGCAACCCCTAAATATACTGGGTATTTTAACTTTACATACATAACTTTCTCTTTTTTTTTTTTTTAAATACATTTTATTGATTTTTTTACAGAGAGGAAAGGAGAGGGATAGAAAGTTAGAAACATCGATGAGAGAGAAACATCGATCAGCTGCCTCCTGCACACCTCCCACTGGGGATGTGCCCGCAACCAAGGTACATGCCCTTGACCGGAATCGAACCCGGGACCCTTCAGTCCGCAGGCCGACGCTCTATCCACTGAGCCAAACCGGTTAGGGCCATAACTTTCTCTTAAAGGACGCACTTCATGGACTTTCTTTGGCATGTCCAAATTTCCAGTATCACTACTCTTGTGTTTTGAAGCCATAGTTAGTAAAGTAGGGGTTACTTGAGCATAAGAACTACAATACTTTTTTCTTTCTTTTTTTCTTTCTTTTTTTCCCCTGATGGCAGCCAAATAGGCAGACATCTTGCGCACCTCATCCAGGAGCCAAAAGGGAAAACCAACTAAATCAGAGAACAGCCACCAGGAATTAACAAATTAGATACAGCTGAGAAGACAATTCACAACAAGTAAGGGCAGAGGACGAGGATGACTGGAGTATGGTAGGAATGGGGATCTGGGCTGGAGAGGAACACACGACCACCGGCCTGAGAGGGTGAGGAGGAAGTGGCATGGCACTGAAGCCATGTCGCTTGGTGACAGGTGTGACACCCAATTATGAAAAGGAAAAGGCACAGGGCTGATGGCGGTCGCGAAATCTAGATCTAAAACCACAGCCAAGAAAGGCTGTACCCTGAAAAGTGTCCCTAGCAGATTGATGCCGGGGAGGACGGTGGTGGGGGAGGGGGAGACCCGCAGTTTCATGGTTGTTTTGCCTTTGTTCACTAAACCCAGTACATAGGACTTTTCAATTGCAAACATTCACCCAAGGCTGCAGTGCAGGTAGAGGCACAGATTTATGGTACTTGAGGAGAGGCTGTGGAGGGAAGCAGAGCAGGGATATGTGCCCAGGAATCTGGCAGTGGACCATTCTTAACCTTCCAAATCTATGTGGCCATTTCTCTCCTGAAGAGCCAGCCCCTCCCAATAGCCCCCAGACAGGTAATACAGCCTGCCACACTCTGCCTGCACTTGAGCTATACAAAGGAAACAAAGGCTGTGAATAGCCCCAAAGAGCCCTCAGTGGCTGGGTTGGAAGAAGGATCTGTATGCACCACTATTCTGGGAACCAGACTGATAAAAACTTCAGGTTGCCAGCCAACCCCACTGATCTTCATACAAAGATCTCTGACCAACCAAGGCCAGAGTAATATTTTGGGCCATTCATGGAGGAGTAGGTCTGGATGAGGGGGGAAAAATCTATCTGATTCCCAGAAAGTGAAACAGCACCACCCAAACCTAAAGCCCTGTCAGAAACAGATGCTGGTATGATTAAGATTGACAGCTGACAGACAGGCAAAGTGGGCAGATTGGTCCTGCCTGATTGCATCCAAGGTCTGTGAGGACATATGCAAACAGAGGAGTAGTAGATCTCTTGGAGCTTCAACATGGTGCTAAATGCCAAAGACAGTTCTTGACAGGGGTCAGCACATAAATACCTAACTGGAAGCCCAAAATTGGCAGGCAAAACAGAAAAGTAGGATGCTAAACCAGACCCCATAGGGCATTAAAATCCAGCAAAAGTGAATGACACATTTTTTAATTTTTGTAAAAAAATTTCCAGTATTATTTTTTCCTTTTTGTATTTTTATTTTTTATTGTTATTTTATTGTATCTTATTTTTTATTTTTTTTCCTCACTTCTCACTTTTTCAACCTGTTTTTTCTTCTTCTGTCCCCGCTTTACCTTTTCTCTTTCCTTTCTTTTTACCCCTTGTTAAAAATTAATCTTCTTTATCTGCTCTATTGATGTGTTATTCTTATAGTAGTCTCTGTTGGCTTATTTTTTTTTTTTTTATTTTTATTTTTTTTTTTTTATTTTTTTTTTAATTTTTTTTTTCAAATTTTTATTAAGGTATTATATGTGTACATATCTTACCATTGCCCCCCACCCCCACCCCACTCCCATACATGCCCTCACCCCCCAATGTTTTGCATCCGTTGGTTACTCTTATATACATGCATATAAGTCCTTCAGTTGATCTCTTATTTCCCCCACCTCTCCCTAACCTTACCGCTGTAATTAGACACTCTGTTTGATGCTTTACTGCCTCTGTAACTATCTTTTTGTTCATCAGTTTATAATGTTTTTCATTATCCCCAAATGAGTGGGATCATGTGGTATTTTTCTTTCATTGACTGGCTTATTTCACTTAGCATAATGTTCTCTAATTCCATCCAAGTGCCTACAAATGGTAGTAATTCCTTCTTTTTTACGGCAGCATAGTATTCCATTGTGTAGATGTACCATAGTTTTCTGATCCAGTCATCTGCTGATGGGCACCTAGGCTGTTTCCAAATCTTAGCTATTGTAAATTGTGCTGCTATGAACATAGGGGTGCATATATCCTTTCTGATTGGTGTTTCTGGTTTCTTAGGATATATTCCTAGGAGTGGGATTACTGGGTCAAATGGGAGTTCCATTTTCAGTTTTTTGAGGAAACTCCATACTGTTCTCCACAGTGGCTGCACCAGTCTGCATTCCCACCAGCAGTGCACGAGGGTTCCTTTTTCTCCGCATCCTCGCCAACACTTGTCGTTTGTTGATTTGTTGATGATAGCCATTCTGACAGGTGTGAGATGGTATCGCATTGTTGTTTTGATTTGCATCTCTCGGATAATTAGTGACTTTGAGCATGTTTTCATGTGTCTCTTGGCCTTCCTTCTGTCTTCTTTCGAAAAGCTTCTATTTAGGTCCGTTGCCCATTTTTTTATTGGATCATTTATCTTCCTTTTATTAAGTTGTATAAGCTGCCTGTAGATGTTGGAAATTAAACCTTTATCAGTGATACCATTTGCAAATATGTTCTCCCATACAGTGGGGTTTCTTGTTGTTTTGTTGATGGTTTCTTTTGCTGTGCAAAAGCTTTTTATTTTGATGTAGTCCCATTTGTTTATTTTCTGTTTGGCTTCCATTGCCCTAGGGGCAGTATCACTGAAAAAGTTCTTTTGGCATATGTCTGAGATTTTGCTGCCTGTGGATTCCTCTAGTATTTTTATGGTTTCCCGTCTTATATTTAAGTCCTGTACCCATTTTGAGTTTATTTTTGTGTATGGTGTAAGTTGGTGATCTAGTTTCATTTGTTTGCATGTATCTGTCCAATTTTCCCAACACCATTTATTAAAGAGACTGTCTTGACTCCATTGTATGCTCATGCCTCCTTTGTCAAATATTAAATGCGCATATTGGTTTGGGTCGATATCTGGATTCTCTATTCTGTTCCATTGATCTATATGTCTGTTCTTGTGCCAGTACCAGGCTGTTTTGATGACAGTGGCTTTGTAATACAGCTTGAAATCTGGTATTGAGATCCCTCCTACTTTATTCTTCTTTCTCAGGATTGCTGTGGCTATTCGGGGTCTTTTTTTATTCCAGATGAATTTTTGGAGAGTTCTTTCTAGGTCTGTGAAATACGCCATTGGTATTTTAATGGGGAGTGCATTGAATCTATAGATTGCTTTGGGTAGTATGGACATTTTAATGATGTTGATTCTACCAATCCATGAACATGGTATGTTCTTCCATCTGTTTACATCTTCCTCTATCTCTTTTTTCAGTGTCCTGTAGTTTTCCGCATATAGGTCTTTTACCTCCTTGGTTAGGTTTATTCCTAAGTATCTTAATTTTTTTGGTGCGATGGAAAATGGGATTGCTTTTTTAGTCTCTCTTTCTGTAAGTTCATTGTTGGTGTATAGAAATGCCATAGATTTCTTGGTGTTAATTTTGTATCCTGCTACATTGCCGAATTCATTTATTAAGTCTGTTAGTTTTTTGATGGAGTCTTTCGGGTTTTTTATGTACAATATCATGTCATCTGCAAATAAGGACAGCTTTACTTCTTCTTTTCCAATTTGGATGCCTTTTATTTCTTCTTCTTGTCTAATTGCAGTGGCTAATACTTCCAGTACTATGTCAAACAGGAGTGGTGAGAGTGGGCATCCCTGTCTTGTTCCTGTTCTTAGGGGAAATGGTTTTAGTTTTTGCCCATTGAGTATGATGTTAGCTGTGGGTTTATCATATATAGCTTTTATGATGTTGAGGTATGATCCTTCTATTCCCACCTTGTTGAGAGTTTTTATCAAGAAAGGGTGTTGGATTTTGTCAAATGCTTTTTCTGCATCAATTGATATGACTATGTGATTTTTATCTCTCAATTTGTTTATGTGATGTATCACATTTATTGATTTGCGGATATTGAACCATCCTTGCATTCCTGGGATAAACCCTACTTGGTCATGGTGTATGATCTTTCTGATGTACTGCTGGATCCTATTTGCTAGAATTTTGTTGAGGATTTTGGCATCTACATTCATGAGGGATATTGGCCTGTAATTCTCTTTCATTGTGTTGTCTTTATCTGGTTTTGGTATTAGGGTGATGCTGGCTTCATAGAAGGAGCTTGGAAGTGTTCCTTCCTCTTGAATTTTTTGGAATAGTCTGAGGAGGATAGGTTTTAGTTCTTCCTTGAATGTTTGGTAGAACTCTCCTGTGAAGCCGTCTGGCCCCGGGCTTTTGTTTGCCGGAAGCTCTTTGATGACTGCTTCAATTTCTTCCATAGTTACTGGCATGTTGAGCTGTTTAGATTCTTCCTGATTGAGTTTTGGAAGGTTATATTTTTCTAGGAATATGTCCATTTCCTCCAGGTTGTCCAGTTTGTTGGAATAGAGTTGTTCGTAGTATTTTTTAACAATCCTTTGTATTTCGGCGGGATCTGTTGTTATTTCACCTCTTTCATTTCTGATCTTGTTTATTTGGGTCCTCTCCCTTTGCTTCTTGGTGAGCCTGGCTAGAGGTTCATCAATCTTGTTTATCCTTTCAAAGAACCAGCTCTTGGTTTTGTTGATCTTTTGTATTGTTTCTTTGGTCTCTATGTCGTTTATCTGTGCTCTGATCTTTATTATTTCCTTCCTTCTGCTTACACTGGGCTTTTCTTGTTGCTCTTTTTCTAACTCTTTGAGTTGTTGGGTTAGGTAATTTATTACCCCTGTTTCTTGTTTTTTGCAGTAGGCTTGTAGAGCTATGAACTTCCCTCTCAAGACTGCTTTCGCTGTGTCCCATAGATTTTGGATTGTAGTGTTTTCATTGTCATTTGTTGTCATGATGTTTTTTATTTCTTCTTTGATCTCTCTGGTAACCCAGTCATGGTTTAATAGCATGCTGTTTAGTCTCCATGTGTTTGATTTCTTTGGGTTGTTTTTATTGTAGTTGATTTCCAGTTTTATGCCACTGTGGTCTGAGAAGATGCTTGATATGATTTCTATCTTCTTGAATTTGAAGAGACTTTGCCTATGTCCCAACATATGGTCTATCTTTGAAAATGACCCATGTGCGCTTGAGAAGAATGTATATTCTGTGGCTTTGGGGTGAAATGTTCTGAAGATGTCAATTAATTCCATCTGGTCTAGTGAGTCATTTAGGATTGATGTTTCTTTGCTGATGTTTTGTTTAGAGGATTTGTCCAATGGTGATAGTGGGGTATTAAAGTCTCCTACTATGATTGTATTGCTGTCAATGTCTCCCTTGATATCTTCCAGGAGTTTTTTTATGTATTTGGGTGCTCCTGTATTGGGTGCATATATGTTTACCAGAGTTATTTCTTCTTGTTGGATTGCTCCCTTTAGTATTATGAAATGGCCTTCCTTATCTCTTGTTATGTCCTTCAGTTTGAGATCTAATTTGTCAGAAATAAGTATTGCTACCCCAGCTTTTTTTTCAGTTCCATTTGCCTGGAAAACCTTTTTCCATCCCTTCACCCTCAGTCTGTGTGCGTCTTTTTTTCTGAGGTGGGTTTCTTGTAGACAGCAGATATATGGGTCGTGTTTTCTTATCCAATCTGTTACCCTATGTCTTTTGATTGGGGCATTTAATCCATTTACATTTAAAGTTATTATTGATAGGTACTTATTTGTCGCCATTCCTATTCTTTACCCCTGTGTTACTTCTTCGCTTCCTGTTTCTTTCTTTCTTTCTTTCTTTCTTTTTTTTTTTTTTTTACAGTAGACCCTTTAGCATTTCTTGCATTGCTGGTTTGGTGGTAATAAATTCCCTTAGTCCTTTTTTGTCTGTGAAGCTCCTGATTTCACCTTCAATTTTGATTGACAGTCTTGCTGGGTACAGTATTCTTGGATTCAGCCCCTTCCTTTGCATGACTTTGTATATTTCATTCCATTCCCTTCTGGCCTGATGAGTTTCTGTTGAGAAATCAGTTGCTAGTCTGATGGGGGTTCCTTTGTATGTAACTTTCTGTCTCTCTCTTGCTGCTTTTAAGATTCTTACTTCGTCGTTGGTGTTTGCCAATTTAATTATAATGTGCCTTGGCGTCGGTCTTTTGGGGTTCATTTTGCTTGGGACTCTGTGAGCTTCTTGGATTTGTGTGGGTTTTTTCTTCCCTATATCTGGGAAATTTTCTGTCATTATTTCTTCAAAGAGGTTTTCTATTCCTTGCTCAGCTTCCTTTCCTTCTGGAACCCCTATTATGCGGATGTTGTTTTGTTTCGTGTTGTCCCAAAGTTCCCTTAGACTCTCCTCCTGCCTTTTAATTTTTTTTTCTAGAAGTTGCTTTTCTTGGGTATTTTTTTCCATCTTGTCTTCTAGCTCACTGATGCGGTCCTCTGCTTCTTCTAGTCTACTCTTGATGCTTTCTATTGAGTTCTTTACAGCAGCGATGTCATTTTTCATTTCTTCTTGGTTCTTCTTCATTTCCTCTTGGTTCTTGCTCATATTGTCGAATTTGTCTTCCATTCTTTTCAGCCACCTTATGACCATTTCTCTGAATTCTTTTTCTGGAAGGTTGCTTGCCTCCATTTCGTTTACTTCCTTTTCTGGTGATGCCTGCTTTTCTTTCATATGCGGGCTGCTTCTTTGTCTCCCCATGGTCTCTCTTCTCTGGGTGTCTGGTTATGTAGTTCTCTCTCTCCTGGGTTGATTTAAAGGCACAAAATACAGCACTACCAGGTACAACTCACAAGGCACTGAACAGGAATGTATTCACGATATTAATAACCTCCAATAAAGGTGACCACCAGAGAAAGGCAAATTAGGTGATAGAAGAGAAAGAAGAAGAGGAAAAAAGAAAGAAAGAAAAAAAAAAAGAAAGAAGGAGTGTGAAAATGAAATTGGGAAAAGGGAAAGTAAAGAGAAAAGAAAAAAAAAAGTAAGAGAGACAAGATATTGACTAAGAGAGAAAGGGGAACAGACTATATATATTGGGGATAAAACTCCAATAGAACGATCACTAATCCCAGCAAATGCCAGCAACAAGTGCCTGGGGATTAGTACAAACTACAACACCAACTAATATGGGGTGAGGCAAGGGAAAGCTGAAGCACAAAACAAACAAAAAAATAAATAAAAGAAGAATAAGCAAAACAATCTCACAAAAAAAGCATAAAAATTGGATATAATCTACATTCAAGCGAACAACAACAAAAGGACAGAGATAAGGACAAGTTTATGGATAACTCAGACAGCGAAGGGAAAGGTGTATGTGGACTTGGAGCAGGGGATTGGAGATTAGATATGTAAGTAGGGTGAAATTTTAACAAGGGGTAAACAGAAAGAATAGGGAAAATCTAAATCAGTAAAAGGGTAAGACAAACAGGACACTGAAAAGGGGGAGGTTAGGAAGAGAGTGATGGCCTAAAGGTAGAGTTGAGATAGAGTAAAACGATGCTAAAGGAAAGATAAAAAATAGAATGTAGAACCCTATTCCCAAAATAAAATGAAGAGAAAATAAAATGACACTTAAAAAAAAAAAAAAAAAAAAAAAAAGATAAAATAGCAGTAGTAATAATACGGATTGAAAATAAAAATGTAATCATTAAAAAGGTAAAATCAAGTGATGGAAAAAGAAAAAAAAAGTTTCTTGATTAAAAGATGCAAAAAATGAAAATTTAAAAAAAATAAAAAAAAATAAAAGGTAAAAATAAAATGTGGAGTAGTGAAGGTCATTCACTTCCTCTGTTTTTCTGTTTGGCACGCCTGTTTCTCAGTCCAGACAGTATTGCAGTTCCCTGCGATCCACTGCTCTTCGGTGTTGTAAGCCAGTCCTGATTTTAAGCAGGCGGTGTGTCTTAATTTCTCGTATTCCTTTATTTTTGATTACACAAGAGTCAATTTGTGATTCAGCCCCTGGGTGGCAGTGTTTCTGGATTGACTTCCGGGTCTATCTATGGCCTCTCTAGGCAGTGTTAGAGCCTTCTTTCCCTGTGGCACTCGCCAAGGGCCTGTGGGAGTGGGCTGCCTCAGAGCTGGCTCTCTGATGGTCACTCCCCGCTCCGATCCCCAGGTTCCAGAAAAACAACCTTCCCCTGCAGTCTCCCAGGGTGTCCCCAACTGGGTGATCCTATGTATTGGGCTTAGTAATCAGATGCAAGGATTTGAAGAGGAAAAAGCCTAAGTGTGCGAATTCCGGGACTGCGAGTAAGCCCAGGCACCCAGGGAGCGCACGGGCTGCGCGTAAGTCTGGACTGCCTGAAATTCTTAGGGTGTCCCTGCACTTCAGATCAAAATGGGTTGCTTTTTAGAGTGCCCTTCTCTTAGCAGCTCTGAGGACCCCTTTCCACAGTCACAGATCACGCCAGCCCCTACAGCCACGGATTTTTCTAGGCACAGACTTCCCTGGTCCTCCAGCTCCCGCAAAACGCGCGTTCCTCTCTCCCGCCGGGACCAGAGACCTCACCTTATCCCAGGCGAAATCTGACCTTTCCGTGGTGGAGTGTAGAGCTTCTCTGAACCCGTGTGCTTGCGCCAGTTGGGGAGCGTTGTTCTGGGGCTCGCAGCTGTTCCTGGGGTGCCGCCGTTGTGGATTCTCAGGCTTCAGATAAGCTCCACTTTCCGGATCAAGATGGCGCAGACTCCGAGTCCAAGCCCGCAGCTCCGGGAGGGGACCCAGCCGCAGTTCGTGCTGCCAGGTCAGGGGAACCCCGTTCAGCAGTCCCCCACCTCCTTCTGGAATTCAGCTGTCTCCCAACCAGCCAACAAACACTCCTTGCGCGACCCTCAGCTGTTCTTTCTTTCTGCTCCGGGACAAGGCTCGGAACACGTCTGTCTATTCCGCCGCCATTATTCCCTCCTCCCCCTGTTGGCTTATTAATATATCTAATTTCTTCTTCCCTGCTCCTACTCCATTTCCCCTTCTCTTTTCTCCTTCTTTGCTAGTCAATTTATTTTCCTTTGCTCTTTTCTTCTCTTAATTTTTAAATTAGTTTCACTTCCTAAATGTAGGCCTATCTGCTCTCTCCTCTATACTCATTTTCAAAAAATAAATAAATAAATAAATAAATTTTAAATTTTTTTTCTTCTTATCCACTCATCCTTTTTATACCTCCTTCATACTAAACCATGGTCCTTCCCCTATTCATCGAATTACTTAACCTTATTTTCTGTATTTAAGCTCTGCTTCTACAGATTATGCCCTCCCCCCTTTTTTCTGAGTGTTTTTTGTTTGCATCTTGGTTTATATGTTTATTTTGTGGTATTTTCTCCCCATAGTTTTTATTTTTCCTTTCCCTTTTTTTATTTTCTCACTATCATTTCTGCTCTCTTTTCTCTCTCCTAATTTTATTTTCTCTGGTGGTCATTTATAATCAGGTTATAGGCATCTTGTATGCATTTGTGTTCTGTTCCTTTTGTGTCTTGTCCTGTTGTGTTGTATTTTGTGCTGTTCAGTCAACACCTTCATGAGGGTTGGCACAATGTGGTAGAGAGCGAGCCACAAAACCAGACACCTGAGAAGAGTCTCCATCCACAAATGGAATAATAACAGTTCAAGACCCAACTGCATCAAAAAAACACAAATATCTCAAATAAGGGCATGCCTAGAATACCCAGCCCAGAAGACATGAGAAACTGCATGACTAGGTCCCCAAAAACATCTACTATATAAGACAAATTCAAAAAATCAGGGTGGCTTAGTCTTTTTATCTAATACATACAAACAATCACAACAGAACAGCAAAAAAGGGGAGACAAAGAAACAGCTCCAATATGACAGAAAAGGAGGAATCACCAGAAAAGGAAAAAATGAAATGGAGGCAAGCAATTTGTCAGAGAAAGAATTCAGAGTAGTGGTTATAAGGATGCTCAAAAGGCTGGATGAGAAATTCACCATATGTAAGAATCAAGAGGAAATGAAGAATGATATAGCTGCAATAAAGAACACAATGGAAACTTTCAACAGTAGACTTAAAAAATCTGAGGAACAAGTCAGTGAGTTATAAGACAAGGTAGTAAAAAATACAAAGAAAAGCAGTAACTGGAAAAAACTTAAAAAGCAGGAGGAGAATCTAAGGCAGCTTTGGGGCAACAGGAAACAAAATAATATCCACATATTATGGGTGCCAGAAGGAGAGGAAGCTGAGCAAGGAAAAGAAAACCTGTTTGAAGAATAATGACAGAAAACTTCCCTGATTTGGGGAAGAAGAAAATCACAGCAATCCAAGAAGCACACAGAGTTCCTGAAAAGATGAATTCAAAAAGACTGACACCAAGACATGTCATATTAAATCGGCAAACATCAATGACAAAGTAAGAATCTGAAAGGCTGCCAGAGAGAGACAGAAAGTTACCTACAAGGGAACTCCCAGTAGACCATCAAGTGATTTCTCAACAGAAACACATTAGGCCAGAAGGGAATGGAATTAAATACACAAAGTGATGCAAAGCAGGTGAATGAATCCAAGAATACTATACTTATCAGGGCTTTCATTCAAAATTGAAGTTGAAATCAGGAGCTTCACAGACAAAAAAAAAAAAAAGGCTAAGAGAGTTTATTACCACTGCTTGGTAATAAAGCAATGCAATAAATGCTAAAGGGACTGCTTTAAGATGAATTAATAGAAAGGGAAGAAGGTACATGGGCATAAAAAATAAAAAAATGGCAACAAACAAGGAACTATCAATAAGAACATTAAATTGAAATGTATTAAATACTCAAATCAAAAGACATAGGGTAGATGAATGGGTAGGAAAACATGACCCATATATTAGCTGTCTACAAGAGACCCACCTCAGAAAAAAATGACTCACAGACTATTAGTGAATGGATGGAAAAAAATTTTCAGGCAAATAGAAATGAAATAAAAGCTGGGGTAGCAATACTTATATGTGACAAAATAGACCTCAAAGTGAAGAGATAAGGAGGGCCACTTCATAATACTAAAAGGATCAATACAACAAGGGGATATAATTCTGGTAAACATATCTGCTCCAAATACAGGAACACCCAAATGCATAAGAAAACTTCTGGAAGATATCAAGGGAGAAATCAACAGCAACACAATCATAGTAGAGGACTTTACACCCCATTTACACCACTGGATAAATCCTCTAAAAAAATAGCAAAGAAACAGCAATCCTAAATGACCAACTAGATCAGATGAAATTAATTGACATCCTCAGAACATTTCAACCCAAAGCTACAGAATATACACTCTTCTCAAGTGTACACAAGACATTTTCAAAGATGGACCACATATTGAGACACAGGCAAAGTGTCTTCAAATTCAAGAAGTCATATCAAGCATCTTCTCATATCACAATGGCATAAAATTAGAAATCAGCTACAATAAAAACATCTGAAAACAAACACATGGAGGCTAAATAGCATACTGTTAAACAATGAAAGGGTTACCAAAGAGATCATAGAAGAAATAAAAAGCATTGTGGAAACAAATGACAATGAAAACACCACAATCCACAATCCATGGTACACAATGAAAGCAGTCCTGAGAGAGAAATTCATACCTTTACAGGCCTACCTCAAAAAAAAAAAAAGGAGAGAGAAATGGTAACAAATTATCTAACCCTACAATTTAAATAACTATAAAGAGAGTAATAAGAAAAGCCCAGAGGAAGCAGAAGGAAGGAAACAATAAAGAACAGAGCAGAAATAAACAACATAGAGACCAAGAAAACAATACAAAAGATCAATAAAACCAAGAGCTGGTTCTTTGAAAGGATAAAAAAGATTGATGAACTTCTAGCCAGGCTCACCAAGAAACAGAGAGAGGACCCAAATACTCAAAATCAGAAATAAAAGAGGTGAAGTAACAATCGATCCCACAGAAATACAAAGGATTGTAAAAAAAAGACTACAAACAACTCTACTCCAACAAACTGGACAACCTAGTTGAAATGGATATAGTATTAGAAAAATACATTCTTCCAAAACTAAATAAGAAAGGAAAAAAAAAAACCTTAATAGGCCAATAACTACTGATAAAATTGAAGCAGTAATCTATAAACTTCCAGGAAACAAAAGCCCTGGGCCAGGCAGCTTCACAGGGGAGTTTTACCAAAAATTCAAAGAACTAAAACCTATCCTCCTCAGACTATTCCAAAAAATTTAAGAGGAAGGCACACTTCCAACCTCTTTCTATGAAGCCAGCAATACCCTAATCCCAAACCCAGATAAAGATACTATAATGAAAGGGAATTACAGGCCAATATTCCTGATGAACACAGACGCTAAAATCCTTGACAAAATCCTAGCAAATTGGATCCAGCATTACATTAGAAAGATCATACACCATAACCAGTGGGATTTATTCTGGGGATGCAAGTATGGTACAATATCCACAAATCAATAAATGTGATACATCATATAAACAAATTCAGAGACAAAAATCACATAATCATATCAATCAATGCAGAAAAAGCATTTGACAGAATCCAACACCCTTTCCTGATAAAACTCTCAGCAAAGTGGGAATAGATTGATAATACATCGACAAAATAAGAGCCTTATATGACAAAGCTACAGCCAACATCATACTCAATGCGCAAAAACTAAAACCATTTCCCTAAGGATAGGAAAAAGTTAGGGATGCCCACTTTCACCACTCCTGTTCAATATAGTACTGGAAGTGCTAGCCATTGCAATGAGACAAGAAGACGAAATAAAAGGCATCCAAATTGGAAAAGAAGAAGTAAAACTGTCATTATTCGTACATAACATGATACTGTACATAGAAAACCCTAAAGACTCCATAAAAAAAACTACTAGCATTAATAAACAAATTTGACAATGTAGAAGGATACAAAATTAACACCCAGAAGTCTATGGCTTTTTTGTATGCCAACAATGAACTCACAGAAAGAGAAACTAAAAAAAACAATCCCATTTACCATTGCAACAAAATATTAAGTTATCTAGGAAAAAGGCCTCTACTCATAATACTACAAGAAGTTGAAAGAAAATAAAGAGGAAGACATAAACAAATGGAACTATATACCATGGTCATGGATTGGTAGAATCAACATCATTAAAATGTCGATACTACCCAAAGCAATCTATAGATTCAATGCAATCCCCATTAAAATACCAATGGCATATTTCACAGACCAAGAACAAACTCCCCCAAAATTCATCTGGAATAATAAAAGACCCAGGATAACCACAAAAATACTGAGAAAGAAGAACGAAGTTGGAGGGATTACAATACCAGATATCAAGCTCTATTACAAAGCCACTGTTCTCAAAATTGCCTGGTACTGGCACAAAAACAAAACAAAACAAAACAAAACAAAAACACCAACATATAGACCAATGAAACAGAACAGACCAAAGAACCCAGAAATTGACCCAGACCATTATGCTCAATTAATATTTGACAAAGGAGGCAAGAGCATACACCAGAGTCAAGATAGTCTCTTCAATAAATGGTGTTGGGAAATTGGACAGATACATGCAAAAAAATAAAACTAGACCACCAACTTACACCATATACAAAAATAAACTCAAAATGGATAAAGGACTTAAATGTAAGATTGGAAACCATAAAAATCTTAGAAGATTCCATAGGCAGCAAAATAACAGACATGCCATAGCAATATCTTTACCGGTACAAATCCTTGGACATTGGAAACTAAGGGGAAAATAAACAAATGGGATTACATCAAAATAAAAATCTTCTGCACAACAAAAGAAACCATCAACAAAATAACAAGAAAGCCCACTGCATGGAGAATATATTTGCCAATGTTATATGCCACAAAAGTTTAATCCAAAAAATTTATATGGAACTCATACAACTTAACAAAAGTAAGATAAACAATCCAAACAAAAAATGGGCAAAGGACCTAAAAAGACATTTTTTGAAAGAAGACATAGAGAAGGCCAAGAGCCATATGAAAACATGCTCAAAGTCACTAATCATCCGAAAGATGCAAATCAAATTGACAATGAGGTACTATCTCTCACCTGTCAGAATGGCTATCATCAACAAATCAGCAAACGACAAGTGTTGGTGAGTATGTGGAGATAAAGGAACCCTCATGCACTGCTGGTGGGACTGCAAACTGGTGAAGCCACTGTGGAGAACAGTATGGAGTTTCCTCAAAAATTTAAAAACGGAACACCCAATTGATCCAGTTCCCACTTCTTGGAATATATCCTGAGAAATCAGATCCACCAATCATAAAGGATATGTGCACCACTACGTTCATAGCAGCACAATTTACAACAGCTAAGATTTGGAAACAGCCTACATGCCCATCACCAGATGAGTGGATTAAAATACTGTGGTACAGAAGGAGACAAAATGGCGGTGGAATAGACGGACGTGTCCTGAGCCTTGTCCTGGAGCAAATAGAGTGAGTGGCTGAAATGAGTGGAATTCAGCCCGAATTGGTGAAGGAGACACAGCTGGTGAGACAGTTTGCAGCCAGGAAGGGCAGAGGTTCCCCTGGATAAGGTGAAATCAAGGATCTAGGCAAGAGAGTCTACTGGACCTCTGTGCCCAGAGGGTCAGGGAGAAACTACAGGGCGCCAAGCCACGTCCCTGAGGACAGACAAAGCGTCTGACTGTTAAAAAAAAGGGACCATTGGACTGCAGGAGGTAGGGGATTTTGGACCTTAGCGTCTGGATTTTGGATCTGAGCTCAGAGGCAGTCCTGAAAGGCTGGCCAGACCGTGCAGTGCCACAAAGAGAGGAGCTTGCTGGTACACAATCCCTCCTCACGCTGGGGCCTGTGCCTTTCTCCACTGAACCTAGTTCATAGGACCTTTCCGATACAGACACTGATCCATGGCTGAGGTGCGGGAGAAGGTGTGGACTTGTGGAATCTGGGGAGAGTAGGCGGCGGTCCAGGAGAGGTGGTAGTGAGTCTGGTGCTGAGTCATATCTAAGCCCCAGTTGCCATTTTCTCCTGAGAGATAGCCCCTCCCTCCAGTCTCCAGGCAACCAATATAGCCACACCCAGATCCCACCCTGAATAATCAAAGAAATCTGAATACTCCCTGAGGTCATAGGAACTGGCCTAAAGAGAAATCTTTAGCCCCAGAAACTGGAAACTGAGAAACAGTACAGTACAGAAGACAAGAATCATAAGCCAGCCAAAAGAATGACACTCCACTTTTTTCACTTTTATTTTTATTTTTTTATTATCCCTTTTTTCTTTTTTTATTCTTCTTTCTTTTTTTCTTCTTTTCTTCTTTGTTTTCATGTTTTTGTTTGTTGCTTTATTTTCTATTTCTTTTCACATTATTTTTCCATCACTATTTTTTATTTGCTATTTTTATAACATTTTTGAAATCAATTTTTTTTATAAATTTACTATTTTTTCTTCTCATTCTCTTTCTTCTCATCCACTTATTCCCTTTCTACTTCCTCAATATTAAATTGAGGTCCTTCCCATATTCATCCAATTCTTAATCTTATTTTCACTATATAAGCTCAGCCTCTACAGATTTTGCCCCAATCCTCTTTGCTGGGTGTGTGGTGTTTGTATTTTTTTTTTTTGGTGTATCTATTGGTTCTGTGGTGTCTTACATATATATATATATATATATATATATATATATATATATATATATATATATATATATATATATATTCCCCTTTTTATTCCTTTGTCTTTTATCCATTATCTTTTTCTCTTAGATAGCATTTGTGCTCTTTTTCTTTGCCTTAACTCTTTTCTCAGGTGGTCACTTATATTGGGGTTATTGGTGTCGTGTGTACATTTGTGCTTAGTTCCCTCTGTGTTGTCTTGTTGAGGTGAATTTTATCCTGTCTAGCCAAGGGCCTTGAGAACAAGCCACAAAACCAGACACCTGGATAGGAAACTCTATACACGAATGGGTCAATAACACCCCAGACCCAACTATAGAGGCAGGAAGAATGTGGCAGTGAGGGAAAGAGCATGAGTGAGTGAGGGAGTAAAGAGGGTGTGGTCAGGTGGGGTGTGTGTGTGTGTGTGTGAGAGAGTGAGAGAGAGAGAGAGAGAGAGAGAGAGAGAGAGAGAGAGAGTGAGGCACAGTTAGAGCCCACAGGACCTTCAGGGGCAGACTAATCAGGCTCGACTAACTAGGCAGCTTCTGCTACCATTGCAAACAGTACCAAGAGGCCAGCTTGTCCTTAGAGGCCCAGCCTTTTTGAAGGGGAGAGCTGCTGTAACTGGGTTCCCAGCCTCAACTCCACCCGGAGTGCCCTTAGATAACACCTGGGACTCTACAGCCACCCCTGCAAGGGACATGCTACTTAGGCTGTGATCCCACGGTCAACGAGGCTCCAGCCACCCTGGGCACAGGCTCCTGTGAATTCGGAAGCAGGCTCCCCTCTGACCGGCCCAACGCTTTAGCCCAGAGCACTGCAACCAGGTGAACAGCAGACACGTGAGCAGCCCGCTCCTGTCCAAGGAGCAGCAGCCCCGAGAGAAACCTGCCACAGGCCTAAGAGCAGCAGCTTCATGTGGCCTGCCCCTGTCCAAGGAGCAGCAGCTGTGTGAGCAGCCAGTTCCCCCGTCTGAGGAACAGAAACCACACAAGTAGCTTGCCCCATCTGAGGAGCAGTAGCCTCTTGAGCAGCCTATCGACTACTGAGGAACAGCAGCCCCACCCAGCTGGCCCCCCACTGAGGAGCAGCAGCTGTGTGAGCATCCCACTGCCTTCTGAGGAGCAGCAACCACATGCAGCCTACACCTGTCCAAAGTGAGCGGCCCGTCCCTGTCCGAGGAGCATCAATAGCACGAGCAGCTCACTCCCACACTAACTAAGAGCAGCAGCCGCATGAGCAGACCACCACCCGTCCAAGGAGAAGCAGCTGCACGAGCAACCCGCACCTGTACAAGGAGCAGCAGCCCTGTAAGCGACCTGCCCCTGTCCAAGAAGCAGCGGCATTATGAGTAGCCCATCCCATGTGAGGAACAGCAGCAGCACGCAGCCAGCCCCCATCTAAAGAACAGCAGCCACGCGAGCAGCCCATCCCTGTCCGAGGAGCAGCAGCCACGTGAGCAGCTGACCCCCGTCCAAGAAGCAGCAGACACGAGCAACCCACCCCATCCAAGGAGCAGCAACCTCATAATCAGCCCACCCCCGTCGAAGGAACAGCAGCTATATGAGCAGCCTCCCCCACCAGCTAGAGGAGGCACCACTGCTGCAAACAGCATCCACCAGAGGAGCCGCTGCCAACTGAGAAGCAGCTGCTACCATAACTGCCTGAGGAGCAACTGCAGCCAGAGAACCCACTGCCACCCAAGGAGCAGCCCCTGCACAGCTGGACATCTAGATCAGTCGGTGAGACCAAAACTGGGTAGAAAAAGATACCCCCAAAGGAAAGAAAAGGAGGAATCGCCAGAAAAGCAGGTAAGTGAAACAGAGGCATGCAATATGTCAGAAAAAGAATTCAGAATAAGGGTCATAGACTTCATAAACCGGATAGAAGAAAAAATTAACACCTTACGTAAGAATCAAGAAGAAATGGATGAAAAAAAAATCAACAACTTATGTAAGAATCAAGAAAAAATGAAGAGAATGGAGGAGGGAATAATGGCGGCGGAATAGACAGACGTGTTCCGAGCCTTGTCCCAGAGCAGAAAGAAAGAACAGCTGAGGGTCGCACGAGGAGTGTTTGTTGGCAAGTTGGGGGACAGCTGAACTCCAGAAGAAGGTGGGGGACTGCTAAATGGGTTCCCCTGACCGGGCAGCCCCCACTGTGGCTGGGTCCCCTCCCGGAGCTGCGGGCTTGGACGCGGAGTCTGTGCCATCTTGAAACGGAAAGTGGAGCTTATCAGAAGCCTGAGAATCCACAACTGCGGCACCCACGGAACAACTGCGAGCCCCAGAACAACGCTCCCCAATTGGCGCAAACACAGGGGTTCAGAGGAGCTCTACACTCCACCACAGAAAAGTCAGATTTTGCCTGGGATAAGGAGAGAGAGAACTACATAACCAGACACCCAGAAAAGAGAGACCATGGGGAGACAACGAAACAGCCCGCATATGAGAGAAAAGCAGGCATCACCAGAAAAGGAAGTAAACGAAATGGAGGCAAGCAACCTTCCAGAGAAAGAATTCAGAGAAATGGTCATAAAGTGGCTGAAAAGAATGGAAGACAAATTTGACAATATGAGCAAGAACCAAGAGGAAATGAAGAAGAACCAAGAAGAAATGAAAATGACATCGCTGCTGTAAAGAACTCAATAGAAAGCATCAAGAGTAGACTAGAAGAAGCAGAGGACAGCATCAGTGAGAAGAAGACAAGATGGGAAAAAATACCCAAGTAGAGCAACTTCGAGAAAAAAAAAATTAAAAGGCAGGAGGAGAGCCTAAGGGAACTTTGGGACAACACGAAACAAAACAGCATCCGCATAATAGGGGTTCCAGAAGGAAAGGAAGCTGAGCAAGGAATAGAAAACATCTTTGAAGAAATAATGTCAGAAAATTTCCCTGATATAGGGAAGAAAAACCCACACAAATCCAAGAGGCTCACAGAGTCCCAAGCAAAATGAACCCCAAAAGACCAACGCCAAGGCACATTGTAATTAAATTGGCAAACACCAACAACAAAGTAAGAATCATAAAAGCAGCAAGAGAGAGACAGAAAGTTACATACAAAGGAACACCCATCAGACTAGCAACTGATTTCTCAACAGAAACTCATCAGGCCAGAAGGGAATGGAATGAAATATACAAAGTCATGCAAAGGAAGGGTCTGAATCCAAGAATACTGTACCCAGCAAGGCTGTCAATCAAAATTTAAGGTGAAATAAGGAGCTTCACAGACAAAAAAGGACTAAGGGAATTTATTACCACCAAACCAGCAATACAAGAAATGCTAAAGGGTCTGCTGTAAAGAAAAAAAAGAAATAGGAAGCGAAGAAGGAACACAGGGGTAAAGAATAGGAATGGCGACAAATAAGCACCTATCAATAATAACTTTAAATGTAAATGGATTAAATGCCCCAATCAAAAGACATAGGGTAACAGATTGGATAAGAAAACAAGACGCATATATCTGCTGTCTACAAGAAACCCACCTCAGAAAAAAGGACGCACACAGACTGAGGGTGAAGGGATGGAAAAAGGTTTTCCAGGCAAATGGAACTGAAAAAAAAGCTGGGATAGCAATACTTATATCTGACAAATTAGATCTCAAAGTGAAGGACATAACAAGAGATAAGGAAGGCCACTTCATAATATTAAAGGGAGCAATCCAACAAGAAGAAATAACTCTGGTAAACATATATGCACCCAATACAGGAGCACACAAATACATAAAAAAAACTCCTGGAAGATATCAAGGGAGAGATTGACAGCAATAAAATCATAGTAGGAGACTTTAATACCCCACTATCACCATTGGACAAATCCTCTAAATAAAAAATCAGCAAAGAAACATCAATCCTAAATGACTCACTAGACCAGATGGAATTAATTGACATCTTCAGAACATTTCACCCCAAAGCCACAGAATATACATTCTTCTCAAGTGCACATGGGTCATTTTCAAAGATAGACCATATGTTGGGACATAGGCAAAGTCTCTTCAAATTCAAGAAGATAGAAATCATATCAAGCATCTTCTCAGACCACAGTGGCATAAAACTGGAAATCAACTACAATAAAAACAACCCAAAGAAATCAAACACATGGAGACTAAACAGCATGCTATTAAACCATGACTGGGTTACCAGAGAGATCAAAGAAGAAATAAAAAACATCATGGCAACAAATGACAATGAAAACACTACAATCCAAAATCTATGGGACACAGCGAAAGCAGTCTTGAGAGGGAAGTTCATAGCTCTACAAACCTACTGCAAAAAAACAAGAAACAATGGTAATAAATTACCTAACCCAACAACTCAAAGAGTTAGAAAAAGAGCAACAAGAAAAGCCCAGTGTAAGCAGAAGGAAGGAAATAATAAAGATCAGAGCAGAAATAAACGACATACAGACCAAAGAAACAATAGAAAAGATCAACAAAACCAAGAGCTGGTTCTTTGAAAGGATAAACAAGATTGATGAACCTCTAGCCAGGCTCACCAAGAAGCAAAGAGAGAGGACCCAAATAAACAAAATCAGAAATGAAAGAGGTGAAATAACAACAGATCCCGCCGAAATACAAAAGATTGTTAAAAAATATTACGAACAACTCTATTCCAACAAACTGGACAACCTGGAGGAAATGGACATATTCCTAGAAAAATATAACCTTCCAAAACTTAATCAGGAAGAATCTAAACAGCTCAACATGCCAGTAACTATGGAAGAAATTGATGCAGTCATCAAAGAGCTTCCGGCAAACAAAAGCCCGGGGCCAGACGGCTTCACAGGAGAGTTTTACCAAACATTCAAGGAAGAACTAAAATCTATCCTCCTCAGACTATTCCAAAAAATTCAAGCAGAAGGAACACTTCCAAGCTCCTTCTATGAAGCCAGCATCACCCTAATACCAAAACCAGATAAAGACAACACAATGAAGGAGAATTACAGGCCAATATCCCTCATGAATGTAGATGCCAAAATCCTGAACAAAATTCTAGCAAATGGGATCCAGCAGTACATCAGAAAGATCATACACCATGACCAAGTAGGGTTTATCCCTGGAATGCAAGGATGGTACAACATCCGCAAATCAATAAATGTGATACATCACATAAACAAATTGAGAGATAAAAATCACATAGTCATATCAATAGATGCAAAAAAAGCATTTGACAAAATCTAACATCTTTTCTTGATAAAAACTCTCAACAAGGTGGGAATAGAAGGATCATACCTCAACATAATAAAAGCTATATATGATAAACCCACAGCTAACATCATACTCAATGGTCAAAAACTAAAACCATTTCCCCTAAGAACAGGAACAAGACAGGGATGCCCACTCTCACCACTCCTGTTTGATATAGTACTGGAAGTATTAGCCACTGCAATTAGACAAGAAGAAGAAATAAAAGGCATCCAAATTTGAAAAGAAGAAGTAAAGCTGTCCTTATTTGCAGATGACATGATATTGTACATAAAAAAAACAAAAGACTCCTTCAAAAAACTAACAGACTTAATAAATGAATTCGGCAATGTAGCAGGATACAAAATTAACGCCAAGAAATCTATGGCATTTCTATACACCACCAGTGAACTTACAGAAAGAGAGACTAAAAAAGCAATCCCATTTTCCATCACACCAAAAAAATTAAGATACTTAGGAATAAACCTAACCAAGGAGGTAAAAGACCTATACACAGAAAACTACAGGACACTGAAAAAAGAGATAGAGGAAGATGTAAACAGATGGAAGAACATACCATGTTCATGGATTGGTAGAATAAACATCATTAAAATGTCCATACTACCCAAAGCAATCTATAGATTCAATGCACTCCCCATTAAAATACCAACGGCATATTTCACAGACCTAGAACAAACTTTCCAAAAATTCATCTGGAATAAAAAAAGACCCCGAATAGCCACAGCAATCCTGAGAAAGAAGAATAAAGTAGGAGGGATCTCAATACCAGATTTCAAGCTGTATTACAAAGCCACTGTCCTCAAAACAGCCTGGTACTGGCACAAGAACAGATATATAGATCAATGGAATAGAACAGAGAATCGAGATATCGACCCAAACCAATATGCGCAATTAATATTTGACAAAGGAGGCATGAGCATACAATGGAGTCAAGACAGTCTCTTCAATAAATGGTGTTGGGAAAATTGGACAGATACATGCAAAAAAAATGAAACTAGATCACCAACTTACACCATACAAAAAAATAAACTCAAAATGGTTACAGGACTTAAATATAAGACGGGAAACCATAAAAATACTAGAGGAATCCACAGGCAGCAAAATCTCAGACATATGCCAAAAGAACTTTTTCACTGATACTGCCCCTAGGGCAATGGAAGCCAAAGAGAAAATAAACAAATGGCACTACATCAAAATAAAAAGCTTTTGCACAGCAAAAGAAACCATCAACAAAACAACAAGAAACCCCACTGTATGGGAGAACATATTTGCAAATGTTATCACTGATAAAGGTTTAATCTCCAACATCTACAGGCAGCTTATACAACTTAATAAAAGGAAGATAAATAATCCAATAAAAAATGGGCAACGGACCTAAATAAAATCTTTTTGAAGGAAGACAGAAGGAAGGCCAAGAGACACATGAAAACATGCTCAAAGTCACTAATTATCTGAGAGATGCAAATCAAAACGACAATGCGATACCATCTCACACCTGTCAGAATGGCTATCATCAACAAATCAACAAACAACAAGTGTTGGCGAGGATGCGGAGAAAAAGGAACCCTCGTGCACTGCTGGTGGGAATGCAGACTGGTGCAGCCACTGTAGAGAACAGTATGGAGTTTCCTCAAAAAACTGAAAATGGAACTCCCATTTGACCCAGTAATCCCACTCCTAGGAATATATCCTAAGAAACCAGAAACACAAATCAGAAAGGATATATGCACCCCTATGTTCATAGCAGCATAATTTACAATAGCTAAGATTTGGAAACAGCCCAGGTGCCCGTCAGCAGATGACTGGATCAGAAAACTATGGTACATCTACACAATGGAATACTATGCTGCCATAAAAAAGAAGGAATTACTACCATTTGTAGGCACCTGGATCGAATTAGAGAACATTATGCTAAGTGAAATAAGCCAGTCAATGAAAGAAAAATACCACATGATCTCACTCATTTGGGAATAATGAAAAACATTATAAACTGATGAACAAAAAGATAGATACAGAGGCAGTAAAGCATCAAACAGACTGTCAAATTACAGCGGTAAGGTTAGGGAGAGGTGGTGGAATTAAGAGATCAACTGAAGGACATATATGCATGCATATAAGAGTAACCAACGGATGCAAAACATTGTGGGGTGGGGGCATGTATGGGAGTGGGGTGGAGGGGCAATGGCAAGATATGTACACATATAATACCTTAATAAAAAAAAAGGAAAAAAAGAAGAAATGAAGAGTGATATAGCTGCAATAAAAAACACCATGGAAAGTTTCAACAGTAGACTAGGAGAAGTGAAGGACCGAATTAACGAACTAGAAGACAGGGAAGCAAAACACAGCCAAACTGAATTGCAACTGGAGAAAAAAAATAAAAGACAGGAGGAGAGCCTACAGGAGCTAGGGGTCAACATGAAACAAAGCAACATACGAATAATAGGGGTGCCAGAATAACATGAAGAGTAACAAGGGTTAGAAGAACTATTTGAAAAAATGTCAACAAACTTCCCTGATGTAGAAAAGAAAAAAGTCACAAAAGCACAAAGAGTCCCAAACAGGTTGAACCCAAAAAGACCCACACCAAGACACATCATAATTATGATGGCAAATATTTAGGACAAAGAGAGAATCTTAAAGGCTGCAAGAGAGACAGAAAGTTACATACAAGGGAGCTCCCATTAGATTATCAAATGATTTCTCAACAGAAACACATCAGGCCAGAAAACAATGGAAGGAAATTTACAAAGTGATGCAAAGCAAGGGACTGAATCCAAGAATACTCTATCCAGCAATGCTTTCATTCAAAATAGAAGGGGAAATCAGGAGCTTCACAGACAACAAAATGCTAAGGGAGTTTATCACTACCAAGCCAGCAATGCAAGAAATGCTAAAGGGACTGGTATAAAGAGAACAAATAAAATGATAAGAAGGAACACAGACACAAAAAATAAAAATGGCTACAAATAAGTAGCTTTCAATAATAACTTTAAACATAAATGGACTAAATGCTCCAATCAAAAGACATAGAGTGGCTGAATGGATAAAAAAACACAACCCATATATATGCTGTCTACAAGAGACCCACCTCAGAAAAAGGGACTCATACAGACTGAAAGTGAAGGGATGGAAAAACATCATTCAGGCAAATGGAAATGAAAAAAAAGCTGGGGTAGCAGTACTTATGCCTGAAAAAATAGACCTCAAAATAAAGGCCATAACAAGAGATAAGGAAGGCCACTTCATAATAATAAAGGGATCGATACAACAAGAGGATATAACCCTGATAAACATATATGCACCCAATGCAGGAGCACCCAAATACATAAAAAAAACTCCTGGAAGATATAAAGGAAGAGATTGACAAAAATACAATCATAGTAGGGGACTTTAATACACCACTAACATCACTGGATAAATCCTTTAGACAAAAAATCAGCAAAGAAACAGCAATTCTAAATGACTCACTAGATCAGATGGACCTAATTGACATCTTCAGAGCATTTCACCCCCAAGCCACAGAATATATATTCTTCTCAAGTGCACATGGGACATTTTCAAAAATAGACCACATATTGGGTCACAAGCAAAGTCTCCCCAAATTCAAAAAGATTGAAATCATATCAAGCATTTTCTCAAACCACAATGGCATAATATTAGAAATAAACTGCAATAAAAACATTCCAAAAAATTCAAACACTTGGAAGCTAAATAGCATGCTATTAAACAATGATTGGGTTATCAATGAGATCAAAGAAGAAATTAAAAACATCCTGGAGACTAATGACAATAAAAACACAACAATGCAAATACTATGGGACACAATGAAAGCAGTCCTGAGAGGGAAGTTTATAGCTGTACAGACCTACCTCAAAAAACAAGAAAAAATGGTAATAAATCATCTAACTCAACAACTCAAAGAATGATAAAGAGAGCAACAAGAAAAGCCCACAGTGAGCAGAAGTAAGGAAATAATAAAGATCAGAGCAGAAATGAATGACAAAGAGACCAAAAAAAAAAAAAAAACAACAACAACAATACAAAAGATCAATGAAACCAGGAGCTGGTTCTTTGAAAGGATAAACAAGATTGATGAACCTCTAGCCAGGCTCACCAAGAAGCAAAGAGAGAGGACCCAAATAAACAAAATCAGAAATGAAAGAGGAGAAATAACAACAGACCCCACAGAAATACAAAAGATTATTAAAAAATACTATGAACATCTCTATTCTAACAAACTAGACAACCTGGAGGAAATGGACACATTCCTAGAAAAATACAACCTTCCAGGAAGATTCTAAAAATCTCAATAGGCTGATATCTATGGAAGAAACTGAAGCAGTCATCAAAAAGCTTCCAGCAAACAAAAGCCTGGGGCCAGATTGGCTTCACAGGGGAGTTTTACCAAACATTCAAGGAATAATTAAAACCTATCCTGCTTAGATTATTCCAGAAAAATCAAGAGGAAGGAACACTCCCAAGCTCATTCTATGAAGCCAGCATCACCCTAATACCAAAACCAGATAAAGATAACACTATGAAAGAGAATTACAGACCAATATCCCTCATGAACATAGATGCCAAAATCCTCAACAAAATTCTAGCAAATGGGACCCAGCAGTACATCAGAAAGATCATACACCATGACCAAGTAGGATTTATCCCGGGGATGCAAGGTTGGTACAATATTCGCAAATCAATAAACCTGATACATCATATAAACAAATTGAGAGATAAAAATCACATAGTCATATCAATTGATGCAGAAAAACATTTGACAAAATCCAAAACACTTTCTTGATAAAAACTCTCAGCATGGTGGGAATAGAAGGATCATACCTCAACATAATAAGCCATATATGACAAACCCACAGCCAACATCATACTCAATGTGCAAAAATTAAAATCATTTCCTCTAAGAACAGGAACAAGACAGGGATGCCCACTCTCACCGCTCCTGTTCAACATAGTGCTGGAAGTACTAGCCATTGCAATCAGACAAGAAGAAGAATTAAAAGGCATCCAAATTGTAAAAGAAGAAGTAAAACTGTCCTTATTTGCAGATGACATGATACTGTACATAGAAAACCTGAAAGACTACATCAAAAAATTATTAGACTTAATAAATGAATTCAGCAATATAGCAGGATACAAAATTAAGGCCAAAAAATCTATGGCATTTCTATACACCAATAATGAACTTACAGAAAGAGAGACTAAAAAAGCAATCCCATTTACCATCGCACCAAAAAAATTAAGATACCATGGAATAAACTTATCTAAGGAGGTAAAAGGCCTATACGCAGAAAACTACACAACACTGAAAAAAGAGATAGAGGAAGACATAAACAGATGGAAGAACATGCCATGTTCATGGATTGGTAGAATCAAAATCATCAAAATGTCCATACTACCCAAAGCAATCTATAAATTCAATGCACTTCCCATTAAAATACCAACGGCATATTTCACAGACCTAGAACAAACTTTCCAAAAATTCATCTGAAATAAAAAAAGACCCCGAATAGCTACAGCAATCCTGAGAAAGAAGAACAAAGTAGGTGGGATCTCAATACCAGATATCAAGTTCTATTACAAAGCCACTGTTCTCAAAACTGCCTGGTATTGACATAAGAAAAGACATATAGATCAATGGAATACAATAGAGAACCCAGAAATCGACCCAAATCACTATGCTCAATTAATATTTGACATGGGAGGCATGAACATACAATGGAGTCAAGACAGTCTCTTCAATAAATGGTGTTGGGAAAATTGGACAGATACATGCAAAAAAATGAAACTAGACCACCAACTTACACCATACACAAAAACAAACTCAAAATGGATCAAGGACTTAAACATACAACGGGAAACCATAAAAATACTAGAGGAATCCAGAGGCAGAAAAATCTCTGACATATGCCAAAGTAATTTCTTCACTGATACTGCTCCTAGAGTAATGGAAACTAAAGAGAAAATAAACAAATGGGACAACATCAAAATAAAAATCTTTTGCACAGCAAAGGAAACCATCAATAAAACAACAAGAAAGCCCACTGCATGGGAGAACATATTTGCCAATGATATCAATGATAAGGGTTTAATCTCCAACATTTACAGGAAACTCATGCAGCTTAACAAAAAGAAGATAAACAACCCAATCAAAAATGGGAAACAGACCTAAATAGAATCTTTTCCAAAGAAGACAGAAGGAAGGCCAAGAGACATATGAAAACCTGCTCAAAGTCACTAATCATCAGAGAGATGCAAATCAAAACAACAATACGGTACCATCTCACACCTTTCAGAATGGCTATTATCAACAAGTCAACAAATGACAAGTGCTCACGCGGATGTGGAGAAAAAGGAACCCTCGTGCAGTGCTGGTGGGAATGCAGACTGGTGCAGCCACTGTGGAGAACAGTATGGAGTTTCCTCAAAAAACAAAAAATGGAACTCACATTTGACCCAGTGATCCCATTTCTAGGAATATATCCCAAGAAACTAGAAACACGAATCAGAAAGGATATATGCACCCCTATGTTCATAGCAGCACAATTCACCATAGCTAAGATTTGGAAACAGCCTAAGTGCCCATCAGCAGATGAGTGGATTAAAAAACTGTGGTATATCTACACAATGGAATACTATGCTGCGGTAAAAAAGAAGGAGTTCTTACCATTTGCAACAACATGGGTGGAGATGGAGAGCATTATGCTAAGTGAAATAAGCCAGGCAGAAAAAGATAAATATCACATGATCTCACTCATTTGTGGAATATAATGAACAACATAAACTGATGAAAAAAAATAGATCCAGAGTCAGAGAAATATCAATCAGAACATCAAACCTCAGGGAAGGTAAAGGACAGTGGAGGTAAGGGGGAGAGATCAACCAAAGGACTTATAGGCATGCATATAAGCCTAATCAATGGACAAAGACAAATGGGGGCAGGGGCATGAATGGGAGGTGGGGGGTTATGGGGGAATAAGGACACATATGTAATACCTTAATCAATAAAGAAATTAAAAATAAAATAAAATAAAATACTGTGGTACATCTACACAATGGAATACTATGCTGCTGTAAAAAATCATGAACTCTTACCATTTGCAACAGCATGGATAGACCTGAAGAGCATTATGCTAAGTGAAATAAGCCAGTCGGAGAAAGATAAATATCACATGATCTCACTCATTTGTGAATTATAATGAACAACATAAACTGATGAACAGAAATAGATCCAGAGACATAGAAGCATGGAATAGACCATCCAACCTCAGATAAAATACAGGGGAAGGTGGGGGTAAGAGAGCAATCAGGGGATTTGTATGCATGCATATAAGCATGGCCCTTGGAAGCAGACAGTAGGGGGGTGAAGGCGTGTGCTGGGGGTGGGAATGGCCGAGGAGAGGTCAATGGGGAAAAAAGGAGACACATGTCATACTTTAATCAATTAAAATATTGAGAAAAAATGAATTTATATAAAAAAACAAAGATCATGATTTAAAAGTATAAATAAAAAGGAATTTACAATAAAAAATGAAAAAAAAAGAACTACAATATTGTGATAGTCAATCTGATAACTGAGACAGCTAGTAAGTGATTAATGATTTTCTGGACAAAGGTGTGATTTACTAATACATCCGAGGTGGGATAAATTTGGACAACATGAGATTTATTGCACTGTTCAAATGGTGCACAATTTTAAACTTATGAGTGTTTATTTCTGGAATTCTCCAGTTAATATTTCTTAACTGCCATTAACTGTAGGTAATTTAAGATGCAGAAACCAAAACTTTGGATAATGGGGAACTATAGTACTCTTGAAATTTTATTGAGAGAAGATCTTGTGTTATATATTGTTACCACTTAAAATAAAATTAAAAAGAAAAAAACTGTTATCAAAAAATAACCCAACCTATATATTCCAAAAATGAGAGAGCATCAAAACACACAAGTGAACAAAATCTTTATGTCCCCCCAAAATTCATATGTTAGAATCCTAACCCTAAATGTGGTGTTAGGAGACAGGCACCTTGATGGGTGATTAATTCAGGAGGGTGTAGCTCTTATGAATTGAATTAGTGCCCTTATAAAAGAGACCCCAGAGAGACCCGTGACTCTTTTCTCCATGATGTTACAGGAAATTGATGGCTGTCAAAAAGGAAGTTGGCCCTCACTAAACACCAAATCTGCCAGAATAATGATCTTAGACTTTCCAGCTGCAGAACTGTGAGGAATAAATTTCTGTTGTTTACAAGAAACCCATTCTATTTGATTGTGTTAGAGCAGCCCAAAGACATGTGGCAAAAAAAAAAAATTGGTTGAAGAAAGCAAAGGGCAATAATGGAGAAACTGAGGAACAAAAGATATGAAATAGCATAAGTAACATTTTCCTTATGATTAATTACATTAAATGTAAATGAATTAAACTCTTCAAATAAAAGGCAGTGATTGTCAGAACAGGATATATATAAATCATCTGACTGTATGCTCCATAATGGTGACTCACTTTAGATAAAATGACACATATTCATTGAAAGTAAAAAGGTGGAAAATGGTATTTTGTGCTGTGGTAGCTACACTAATATAAGACAAAATTAATTTTAAGTAAAAAACTATAATAAGACAAAGGACATTATATACCAATAAAAAGAAAAATCCATCAAGAAGGTATAAAAATTATACACATATATGGACCTAATAACAGAGTCCCAATATATATGAAGTAAACATTGACAGAAATTTTATAAATAGACATTCAGCAAAAATAGTTGGAGCCTTCAATACTCTACTGTTTTAAAATCTTAATTGTGGAAAGTATTACATTGTTGCCTTTTTTCCCCCATTGACCTCTTCTAGCCCACCCCTGCCACCCACCCTAGGCCTTCTGTACCCTATTGTCTATGTCCATGGGTTATGCATGCATGCATACAAGTTCTTTGGTTGATCTCTTCCCACCCAAGTACACACCTCCATCTTCCCTCTGAGATTCGACAGTCTGTCCATGCTTCTATATCTCTGGATCTATCTTGTTCATCAGTTTATTTTATTCATTAGATTCCACATATGAGTGAGGTCAAGTAATATTTGTTATTCTCTGACTGGCTTATTTTGCTTAGCATAATACTCTCCAGATCCCTCCATTCTGTCTCAAAGGGTAAATGATTTTTTTAATGGCTGCATAGTATTCCATAGTGTAAATATATCACAGTTTTTCATCCACTCATCTACTGATAGGCAAGTGGGTTGTTTCCAGATCTTAGCTGGTACTTATTAATTAAAATTTTAATTCTTTATGGCTATGTTTCTCTCTCTCTATTTCTTCTTCTCATTACAGCAGTCCTTTAGCATTTCTTGCAGTACTGATGTACTGATTTGGTGGTAATAAACTCCTTTAAGTCTTTTTTTTTTTTTTTTTTGGTCAGTGAAGCTGTTTATTCCACCATCTATTTTGAATGATAGCCTTGCTAGATATAGTAGTCATGGTTTCAGATCCTTGCTTTTCATTACATTGAATACTTAATGTCATTCCTTTCTAGCCTGTAGAGTTTCTGATGAGAAATCAGCTGACAGCCTTATGGGAGTTCCTTTTTATGTAACAAATTTCCTTTCTCTTGCTGCCTTTATGATTCTCTCTTTGTCTTTAATTTTTGGCATTTTAATTTTGATGTGTCTGGGTGTGGGCCTCTTTAGGTTCTTCTTGCTTGGGACTCTCTGTGCCTCCTGAACTAGTGTAACTTTTTCCTTCACCTATTAGGGAAGTTTATTGCCATTATTTTTTCAAACACATTTTCTATCTCTTGCTCACTTTCTTTCCCTTCTGGCATTTCTATAATGTGAACATTGTTAGCTGCATGTTTTCCCACAGCTCCCTTAAGCTGTTCTCCTGTTTTTCAATTGTTTTTTTTTTTTTCTTTTTGGTTCTCTGATTGATTTTTTTCAATCCTGTCTTCTATTCACTGATCCAGTTATAGGCCTCCCCTAATCTGCTGTGTATTTCTAAAAATGTGTTCTTTATTAGTTCTATGTCATTCTTCATTTCCGACTGGTCTTTTCTCATGTTGTTGAGCATTCTTTCCATCATTATTCTGAACTCTATATCTGATAAATTTCATATTTTCATTTCATTTAGGTCTTCTTCTGGAGAATTCTCTTGTTCTTTCATTTGGGGCTTATTTTTTGTCTCCCTATTTTTGCTGCCTGTTTGGGTTTGTGTCTGTGTGTTAGGTAGGTCTGCTATGACTCCCAATCTCTAGTGCAAGACAATATCAGACACTGTCTGTTACTGGACTTGAGTACCCTGTTTGGATCTATCAGCAATCTACAGCTCTTGGCTCATTATGCTTCATCTGGGCATATATTAAAAGGACCAAGATGTGCACCAAGGTCTGCTTTTCCTAGTCCCAAGTCCAGAAGTAGTTCACACAAAGACCCAAAGCCTCTAGATATCTGTCTCTCCCTACAGTCTGATTGTTATTCAGTCTTGGTTAGTCTCAGACTATTGACTACAGGGTGGGGCAAGAGGCTTTCCAACAGGGTGGGGCAATTGCTCCCCTACCCTGGCAAAAGCTGCCTGGATGGTAAAGGTCTGTGGGAGAAGGAAGTCATCTGCAGTATGAGGGAGTGACTCAGCATAGGAAAGTAGGGTGGCTGCCTTCTGAGCTCTAACCCCAGAGCCCCCAAACCTGAATTCTGCTCACACAGCTCTAGTCCACTCTATTCTCCTCTGCCAGAGCCCAGAGTGACTAGCTGCACACAAAATTTTGTGTGTTGGCCTTTTAAGAGGGTGCCTGCATTTCTATCCTTCTCTCATTGGTAGACAGAAATTCTGGTGTTTTTCATATCCAGATGTTGTTTGGGCATCATTCTCAGTTCTGGTGCTCTGGGCTGTGGAGCCCAGCTTGGGGTTTAGACCCCAGAGTTCTCAATAGGAACACCTCCCCTAAACTGAAATATCCCTCCAGAACTTCAGCTGCTGTCTGTGGGAGCTGGGCTATCCCTTTCATGCCTCTGCACTTTCTACCAGTCTCTATGTGATCTCCACTTTTGTCCTTGGTTTTAAGGGTTCTCTCCATCTAGTCTTCAGTTGATTGCTCGGGATAGTATTTCTGTATTTTAGTTGTAATTCTAGTTTGGTTGTGGGCAATTGTCAGTGTAGCTTCCACTTACTTCACCAACATTTTGGAATCTCCAATACTCTACATTTAATAGTAGATAAAACAATCAAACAGAATAAATGAGGGATAAGCAGTGTAGTCAACTACAATTAAGAAACATATACAGAACACTGCATCCATAAACAAAAGAGTACACATTCTTCTCAAGTGTACATGAAACCTTCTCCAGGATAAATCATATGTTAGGTTACATAAAAAAATCACAATAAATTTTAAAAGATTGAAATAATCCAAACTACCTTTTCTCACCACAATAGAATGAAACTATAAACCAACAACAGATTAAATACTAGAAAATTCACAAATATATAGAAATTAAAGATCAATTAAACAACAAATGTGGCAAAGGGTAAATCACAGGAGAAATTTAAAAAATACTTTCTGACTAATGAAAACAAAGTACAAAGTACCAAATTTATGAATGCAGCAAAATCAGTAAAGAGAGGGAAATTTATACATTTATATGCCTACATTAAATAAATAAAAAAATCTCAAATTAATATTCAAATTTTAGACCTTGAAAAACTTGGAAAATATTAGCAAACTGAACCTAAAGCCTATAGGAGGAAAAGAATAATAAATAGAGAGGAGTTTTCAGATAATAGAAATAAAGACAAAATTGATAAAAACAAATATGGTTGTTTGAGTAGATCAACAAAATTAACAAGCTTTTAGTTTAGCTCACTAAGAAAAGAAAAAGACTGAGTGATTTGTGAAAATCAGAAATAGAATTGTTGATATTACTACCAAACTTACAGAAATGAATATGTAGAAATTAGAGAATAATTAAAAATAATACGAGAAATTTTACACTAATAATTTAGATAACCTAGAGGAAACTGAAAAATGTGTAGAAACACATTAATTACTTAAACTGAGTGAAGATTAAATTAAAAAATCAGACAAAGAGTTTAATCTGTAATTAAAAAGTAAAACTTTCAAAAAAGAAAAGTCCATGGCTAGATGACTTCATAGTGAAGTCCTCAAATAATCTAATAAGAATTAACACCAATTCTTCTCAAACTCTTCCAAAAACAGATGAGGAAACACTTTCTCACTCATTTTATGAAGTTATCGTTACCTTGATACCAAAGTCAGACAAAGATATCTCAAGAAAAAAAATCTACAAACTAAGATCTGTTTTGAATATAGGTACAAAAATATTGAAGAAAGCACTAGCAAATGGAATCTGGCAGCATATTAAGAAGATTATATCTCATGACCAATTGAGATTTATCCCAGTTATCCAAGGGTGGTTCAACAGTTTTTAAAATCAGTCAATGTAATATAGCACATTAACAGAGATAAGAAAAAACCCAAATGATCATTTCAATTGATGTAGAAAAATCAATTGACAAAATTCAATATTCTTTTCTGATTGAAAAAAATTCTGCAAACTATAAATAGAATGAAAATTCCTCACATGGTAAAGGCCATATATGAAAACCCACAGCTAACACTATACTCAAAAGCTTTTCTTCTAAGATAAAATCAAGAATGGATGTCTGCTTTCACCACAGCTATTCTGTATTACATTGGAAGTTCTGGACACAGTAATTAAACAAGAAAAATAAATAAAAGGCATCCAAATTGGAAAAGAAGAAATAAAACTATTTCTACACTAGAGGTCTGGTGCACGAATTTGTGCACTGGTGGGGTCCAGCTGGCCTGCCCCGACAGGGGCCATCGGGCCGGGCTGGTGGGGAGGAGGGAGTGCAGGAGGTCGACTGGCCCTGCCCTGATGGGGGGAGCCAATCGGGGGCAGGGCTGGCCAGGGGGAAGGGCCATGGGCAGTTCTTGGGAGGGGGCAATTGGGGCCCCGATCAGGCCAGTTGGCTGCCGCAGTGCATGTCATAGTGATCAATCATTCCAGTCGTTCCATCATTCTGTTCACTTGGCTTTTACATATATAGATGGGGGGTGAGTAGGGGTTGGGAGGAGGGGAGTAAGGGGGAGAAATGAGAGATATCTGTAATAGTATTGACAATAAAAAGTATATTAAAAATAAATAAATAAAACTTTATATTTGCAGATAGCAAAATATTATAAACCAAAGCACTTTAAAGAATCTACAGAATAAATTAGTTGTGCTACTAAATTCTTCAAAGTTATAGAATATTAAAACAACATGTGGAAATCTATTGCATTTTTATACACTAGACTTAATATTGTTTAAATGGCAGTATTCCCCAAATAGATTTATAAACCCATACGTCTATGGTTAATTAATTTTAAGGTATTTGATTAAGATATAATTGACATATAAAATATATTAGTTTATGGTGTACAACATAATGATTCACTATATGTATATATCATGAAATAATCTCCACAAACTTGATGTAAAATCCAATCAATAAGTCTATTCAACATCCATGATTACATATTATTTCAATTTTTTCTTGTGCTGAGAAATTTTGAGGTCTACTACTCTCTTGGCAACTTTAAAATATATAATACAGTACTATCAATTATAGTCACTATGCTGTATGTTTTCAGCACTTATTTATTTTATAAATGGAAGTTTGTATTTTTTGAACACCTTCACACATTTTACCAACTTCCCACCACCCACCTCTGCAATCACTAATCTGTTCTCCATACCTATGAGTTTGATTTTTTTTTAGATCCTCCAGGTTATAAGTTGGACAGCTATAATTCAACAAAAGATTCCCTGCTCAACAATTAAACACATCTGAGACATCTGAATGTGGGTATACCTTAATGAAAAGTGGAAATGAGATTGGGAGGGGGAAGGACAGACACAGAAGCCTCCCAAAGTTCTCTGCTCCCTGTGCCCCAAAAGTCAGGATAGCAATGAATGGTTGAGGTATAATCCCCACTGGGCAAACTTGGAGGTTCAGAGATAGTAATTAGGCCTGGGTAGCTGGAACACATAGCGGCTGGTCCCAAAATCAGGGGTAGAGAATAGAGTAAAAAAATCACAGTAATCCACAGCCAGCCAGCACCAAAGAATTTCACAGATGCAGAAACCCACTCACCCCATACCCCTGTGTCCTGCCTGACAGTAAAATCCTTATTCAGCAAGTCACTAAAGGGCTGAAAAATATTTTCCAGCCTAAGTAGTCTGCAGTCATTGTGGCTAAACCCATGAGAAAAACAGAACAGTGGATATGCAAACCCACTTCCTCCCACCCACCCCTGCAGGCTGGTAGAGGCATCTGAGTCAACTCAGACAGAATGACTGTGCTGGCAACTTCTGGCTACAGAAAGGTGTCATCAGGAACACACAGGACACCCAGAGCCTGGCAATTTTGACCCTAACAAGTGGTGCTGCAAGACCAAGGCAACCAGATAATAAAGGTAACACCCACTTCCTCATGGAATACAGGGCCAGCCAAGGCCACACCACCCCACAGAGATCCTGAGAGCCCCAGCAGTGCAGGTAGAAGAAAATAAGAACTTGCTCTTCACCACCACCTACTGGAAAACAAAAGAAAGATCTCTACTTACCAACCTGCTAAAGACTGAAGTATCAAATATTTCAAAAAGCAGATTTCAATTCCATAAGTGTCCAGGCAGAGAAATAATCCATCAAGCACAAATGAATAACCAAGGTTATTGATAATGAAACTTTAAAATCTCCATAAAATAAACTTAAAGACAGGGAATAATGTAATTTAAGTAACAGAGAATTCAAAACTGTAGTTCTGAAAAAACTCAAAGAGATTTTTAAAAACTTAGAAAAGCAATTCAATAAAATTAGAAATAAAATCAATGAACAAAAGAAGTACTACACCAACAAAGAGATTGAAACAATAAAAAAACTAGAAATTCTGAAGCTGAAGAATGCAATAAATGAGATGAACAATGAACTAAAAGGCTTTGAAATAGACAAGACCATATGGAAGACAAAATTAGAGACATAGAATACTAGAAATGACTCAGATGGAAAAAGAGAGATAATCAAGAAAAATTAAATAATTATGAGAAATATCTCATAGCAGAAATACAAAGGATTATGAAAAAATACGGACAACTCTATTCCAACAAACTGGACAACCTAGACAAAAAGGACATATGCTTGGAAAAATACAAGCTCCCAAAACTTAATCAGGAAGAATAAAAAAAAAAAAAACCTGAATAAGTTGATAACTACCGAAGAAATTGAAGCAGTCATCAAAAAGCTTCCAGCAAACAAAAGCCCTGGTCTAGACAGCTTTACAGGAGAGTTCTACCAAATATTCAAAGAAGCATTAAAACCCAACCTCGTCAGATTATTTAAAAAAATTCAAGAGGAAGGCACACTGCCAAGTTCTGTCTATGAGGCCAGCATTACCCTAATTCTAAAACCAGATAAAGACACCACAAAAAAAGAGAACTACAGGCCAATATCTTAGATGAACATAGATGCCAAAATCCTCAACAAAATTCTAGCAAATCAGATCCAGCAGTACATCAGAAAGATCATACACCATGACCAAGTTGGATTTATTCCAAGGATGCAAGGATGGTACAATATCCACAAATCAATAAATATAATACATCACATAAACAAATTGAGAGACAAAAATCACATAATCATATCAATTGATGCAGAAAAAGCCTTTGACAAAATCCAGCACCCATTCCTGCTAAAAACTCTCAGCAAAGTAGGAATAGAGACATAATAAAATATTTATATGACAAACAGACAGCCAACATCATACTCAATGCACAAAACTTCAACTCATTTCCCCTAAGAACAGGAACAAGTCAGGAATGCCCACTGTCACCACTCCTATTCATCACAGTACTGGAAGTGCTAGCCACAGTGATCAGACAAGAGAAAAAAATAAAAGGCATCCAAATTAGAAAAGAAGAAGTAAAACTGTCCTTATTCATAGATAATATGATACTGTACATAGAAAGACTCCATCAAAAAACTATTAGACGTAATAAATGAATTCGGCAATATAGCAGGATACAAAATTAACACCCAGAAATCTATGGCCTTTTTATACACCAATAATGAACTCACAGAAAGAGAAACTAAAAAACAATCTCATTTACCATTGCAAAAAAAAAAATTAAGATACCTAGGAATAAACTTAACTAAGGAGGTAAAAGATCTATAAGTGGAAAACTACAGAACACTGAAAAAAGAGACAGAAGAAGATATAAAGAGATGGAAGAACATACCATGTTCCTGGACTGGTATAATCAACATCATTAAAATGTCCATACTACCCAAAGCAATCTATAGATTCAATCACTCCCCATTAAAATACCAATGGCATATTTCACAGACCTATAATGAACTCTCCAAAAATTCATCTGGAATAAAAAAAAAAATACCATGAATAGCCACAGCAATCCTGAGAAAGAAGAACAAAGTTAGAAGGATCACATTACCAGATATCAAGCTATATTACCAAGCCACGGTTCTCAAAACTGCCTGGTAGTGGCACAAGAACAGACATATAGACCAATGGAACAGAAAAGAGAACCCAGAAATTGACCCAAGCCATTAAGCTCAATTAATATTTGACAAAGGAGGCAAGAGCATACAATGGAGTCAAGACAGTCTCTTCAATAAATGGTGCTGGGAAATTTGGTCAGATACATGCAAAAAAAAAAATGAAACTAGATCACCAACTTACACCATAGACAAAAACAAACTCAAAATGGCTAAAGGACTTAAATGTAAGAAGGGAAACCATAAAAATCTTAGAAGACTCCATAGGCAGCAAAATAGCAGACATATGTCATAGCAATATCTTTACCAATACAGCTCCTAGGGCAATGGAAACTAAGGAGAAAATAAACAAATGGGACTACATTAAAATAAAAAGCTTCTGCACAGCAAAAGAAACCTTCAACAAAAGGACAAGAAAGCCCACTGCATGGGAGAACATATTTGTCAATGCTATTTCAGATAAGAGTTTACTCTGCAAAATTTACAGAGAAGAAATACAACTTAACAAAAATAAGATAAACAATCAAATTAAAAACTGGGCAAAGGACCTAAATGGAAACTTTTCAAAAGAGGACATACAAACGGCCAAGAGACTTATGAAAACATGCTCAAAGTCATTAATCATCTGAGAGTTGCAAATCAAAACAACAATGAGATACCATTTCACACCTGTCAGAATGGCTATCATCAACAAATAAACAAACAACAAATGCTGACGAGGATGTGGAGAAAAAGGAACCCTCATTCACAGCTGGTAGGAATGCAAACTGGTGCAGCCACTGTAGAAAACAGTACAAAGTTTCCTCAAAAAATTAAAAAAGGAACTCCCATTTGACCCTGTAATCTCACTTCTAGGACTATATCCCAAGAAACCAGAAACACCAATCAGACAGGATATATGCACCCCCATATTCATAGCAGCACAACTTACCATAGCTAAGATTTGGAAACAGCCTAACTGCCCATCAGCAGATGAGTGGATTAAAAAACTGTGATACATCTACACTATGGAATACCACACTGCGGTAAAAAAGAAGGAATTCTTACCATTTGCAACAGTATGTATGGATCTGGAGAGCATTATGCTAAGCAAAATAAGCCAGTCAGAGAAAGATAAATATCACATGATCTCACTCATCTGTGGGATATAATGATCAACATAAAGTGATGAACAAAAATAGATCCAGAGACAAATGGCAGGATTGTGGGGGGCGGGGGAGGGGGGTAAAGATCAACCAAAGGACTTGTATGCATGCATATTAGCATAACCAATGGACAGAGACACTGGGGTGGCGGGGGCTTGCCCTAGAGGGTGGAAGTGGTCAAGGGGGGGGTCATTTGGGGAAAAAAGGAGACATATGTAATACTTTAAAAAATAAAAATAAGACATGTCTCATAGAGAAAGAGCAATATATGAATAATGGGTATATTAGAAGAAGAGAAGGAAACAGAGAGCCTATTCAAACAAATAATCACAAAGAGCCTCTCAAACCTATAGAAAAAAAAACACAACTAGATCCTCAAAACCAAGAAGCTAACAGAACACCTAATTATCTCAATCCAAAAGGGCCTTCTCCAAGGCACATTATATTAAATCTGTCAAAATTTAAAAACAAAGAAAATATTCTAACGGCAGCCAAGGAAAAGAAGATGGGGGAGGGAAAGGACTAAAGTTGCACAGGTGAATGGAGATAAGATGGAATCAGAAAAAAAAAGAACTATTGTATATATGAAACTTTCTTTTACATTAACCTAATGGTAACCACACAAAAAAATCTAGAACTGAGACACATAACATAAAAATGAGGAAACAGTGGAGAAAATCATAAGATACCATCAATCTAAAATAACAGAAACACAAGAGAAATGAAAATACAAACCTACCAGAAAACAACAGATAAAATGGCTATAGGAAATCCTCATACATCATTAATCACCCTAAATGTAAATGGACTGAACTCACCAATTAAAAGGCACAAAGTAGCAGAATGGATATTTAAAAGAAAACCACAATAATATTTTGCCTTTAGGACAGCAGTTGCCAAGTGGTGGTCCACGGACCACTGGTGGTCTGTGAGAAAATTTTGGTAGTCCATAGAAAAATTTGGACATTATTTGCATTTTTTATGTTTTATTAATCCTAATAAGTATAAATAAAACAAAAAAATCTAAGAAATTCTTATATTCTGACTGAATGACAATTTTTGCCTTTACATTGCACTAAATTAACGAAATATACTAGAGTCTAGTACATTTCATTAATTCCCCTTTCTAGTAACTAGACAGGGGGAAACAAGATAGGTACAAGTGGCTTCAGTATTGTTTCAAACATTACAGCAGTCACCCACTCCACAATTACCGATTCTCATCAATTGTTTTATTTGTTATTGTATGTAACTGTGTATTTTCTTTAACTGTTATATTTAATGGCATCAAATAGTTTGACTTTAATAACTATCATTTCTTGTTTGGTTTTATATTCAAATGAAATAAACCCATAATGAGTGAAAAAAGGCAAAGGAGTATTTTGCATTTCTTTAGTAATACAAAAGATAATGTAACTAATTATAATAGTAACAACAGTAATATGTGTATTTCACTTAACAGTGAGCTTATGAATGAATCAGAGTCTCCACAGTCCGCGTCAGGCACCATTAGGAAGAACATTCGAACTGGAGGCAGAGAGAAGAAAAAACTCAAAGTATCAAGAAAATATGATTTGAACTACTTGAAATTTGGATTTGTTAAAGAACCTGGTAGTGAGTTGAATCCATGACTACTTTGTGTTGTGTGTTCTGAGAGTTTATCTAATGATGCCATGAAACCTTCAAAACTCAAAAGACACTTGCAATCAAAACACCTGGATTTAGCTTAAAAAAAAAACACATTTGAATATTTTCAAAGAATGCATGAAAATATGCAAAAGTAAGTAATTGCTCTAACAAAAATGACTATTGGAGATAAATCCTTATTAAAGGCTTCTTATCTGATAACACTTCAGATCACGAAAAATAAAAAGCCGTGTACGATTGGAAAAGAATTAAGCCTTGCATGTTACAAGCCTGTGAAGAGATTTTGGGAAAACAGGCTGTCCAGAAACTGAAAGCAATTCCTATGCCCACTAACATTGTCAAACGCAGAATTGAAGACATGGCTGAAAATATTGAAAATCCTATATAATAAAAGCCTAATATGCTAAATGTCCAGTCATCCGGTTGTCCATTCAACCAATCAAAGTGTAATATTCTAATGATATACTAAGGCTGCTCAACCACTCGCTATGACACGCACTGAACACCAGGGGGCAGACATTCTGACTGGTAGGTTAGCTTGCTACTGGTGTCCAGCTGATCGGGACTGAGTGAGAGGGGCCAGACATGCCCTGGAACCCTCCCGGGTTCATCCCCTGCTGGCCAACCTCCCACGTCCCTCCCTGGCCCCGATTGTGCACCAGTGGGGTCCCTCAGCCTGGCTGTGCCCTATCGCAATCCGGGACGCCCCAGGGGATGTCAGAGAGCCAGTTTCAGCCTGATCCTGCAGGCCAGGCTGAGGGACCCCACTGGTGCATGAATTCATGTACTGGGCCTCTAGTCAAGTTATAAAAACGGTGAAAAACTCACCATTTTATTCAATTCAACTTGATGAATCAAGGGACATAAGTAACATGGCACTCCTTTGTTTTGTGAGGGTTGAGTGTGAAGGAGAGTTACAGGAAGAGCTACTTTGTTCACTCAACTTGCCAGGTGAAACATCTAGCTCTGAGATTTTTGAAGCACTTAGTTATTTCCTGGAATATGGAATTGAATGGAAAAAAATGTATTGGGATATGTACAGACAGTGCTGCAAACATGACTGGACATCTTTCAGGAATTGCTGCAAAGGTGAAAAATGTTGGTTACCCAGACATTTTGTCTACACACTGCATTATACATTGTGAGCAACTTGTGGTGAAAAATATGTTCCCAGAACTATGCGAAGTATTATCAGATGTTATTAAAATTATAAATGAAATTCGACACAAAGCGCTCCGTTCTCGAATATTTGACACACTTTGCTAAGAAATGGGTTCCCAGTATACTCACCTTCTTCTTCATGCTGAGGTGAGATGGCTGTCGAGGGGCATGATGCTAATCCAGCTGCTCACCTTGTGCAAAGTCAAAATATTTTTCCAGCAGCAAAATAATCCGAAATTAAAAGAACTTTTCTCCAACTATGAGTGGGTAGCCAAGCTTGCATACCTGGCAGATATTTTTTCATTATTAAATGAACTAAACCTATCCTTGCAAGGACAACTTCAGGATGTGTTCGCACTATGAGGTAAAATGGATGCTTTTCAAAAGAAAATATTACTGTGGCAAATGCAGTTGGCTGAAGAAGATCTGCAAATGTTTTCAAACTTTGATGGATATATGAGAGAGAAGGATGTCAACTGGCAGGTGGTAACCATTGTTCAATAGCACTTAGAATCACTCACAGAATCTTTTGGTCGTTATTACCCAAAGAAAAAAGATTCCAGACATGGCAATATGTGGACAATAGGTCCATTTGTAGCAAACATTGAAGATAGCAATTTAAGCATGAATGAAAAAGAAAGCCTCATTGATCTATCATCCGACAACAGTCTTAAAGCTAAATTTCAGTCATCCTTATCAAAACCTCACTTTTGGATCTCCATTAAAAGTGAGTACCCATTGTTGAATGAAAAAGCAATAAAAATTTTGATTCAATTTTCAACAACATATTTGTGTGAAAAAAAACATTTTCATCTGTCACAGCAATTAAAACTCGGTACTGGTCTTAGCTTGAAATAAATGCAGCTCTCCATCTTGCAGTAATGTCATTGGAGCCAAATATCCATAAACTTATTTCAAGCAAACAGGAGCAAATATCATGCTCTTAAAATGTGTAATATTTAAATAAGCTTCAATTATTTTATAAAAATTAAACTTACTTTAATAAAATTTTTGCAATTAAACAACCTTTAAAGATTTTGTTATGATTAAATAAGTATTTATAATGTTGTTATATTAAATAGGTGCATTTCATATTAATAAAATGAAAGTTCTTTGATCATAATTTTACAAATGTATTTATCTTTTTAAAAAAATCATATTAGTGGTCTGCAGGATTTAAAAGTATGAATTTAGTGGTCCGTGAGGTCAGAAAGGTTGGCAACTGCTGCTTTAGGATACACATATCAGCTACAAGGACAAACATAGATTCAAAGTAAAGAGGTGGAAAATAACACTCCAAGCAAATGACATACAGTGAAAAGCGGATATAGACATACTCACGTCTAGCAAAACAGATTTCAAGATAAAAAAAATAACAAGAGTCAAAGATGGACATTTTATGATAAAAAAAAAACAATACACCAAGAAGACATAACACTTACTTAATATATATGCACCCAATACTGGAGCACTAAAATATATGAAGCAAATACTAATAGAGGAGAAACACAATTATAGTAGGGGACCTAAATACCCCATTGATAACAACGGATAGATCATCCAAGCAAAAAAATAAATAAGGAAATATTGGCCTTTGATGACACATTAGACCAAATGGACATAATTGATATTTACAGAGCTTTTTGTCCCAGAACACCAGAATATAGATTATGACCTAAAGCACATGGAACATTCTTAAAGATAGACCTTATATTGGGACACTAGCCTCAAATAATTTAAGAAGATTGAAATCATACCAAGCATATTATCTGACAACAGTGCTTTGAAATTAGAAATCAACTGCAAAAGAAAGCGGAAAGCACCACAAATATGTGGAGATTAAACAACATGCTACTAAACAACAAGCAGGTCAAAGAAGAATTAAAAGATGAGATCAAAACATATATAGTAACAACTCAAAATGACAATATGACATATCAAAATGTGGGGACTTCAGGGGAAGATGGCTGCCAACGGGAAGGCAGACTGCAAGATAGTGTGTGAATGAAAGAATGAAAAGAGAGTGTGTGGATGTACAGGGAGTGTATATTTGTGGGTGAGGGTCAGCTATACTCCAAGGGACTGTTGGGGACTGCTGGACCAGGCTTCCCTGACCAGGCATCCTACACTGCTGCTAAAATCTCTCCCGGAGCAATGGGCTCTACCGCGGAGATTGCACCATCTTGAAGGGGAGACTGGCTGTTATCTGAAGCTATACAAACAGAACACCCAGGGACCAACTGCGAACCCAGGAACACCAGATCTCAGGCAGTGCGAATACACTGACTCAGAGGAGCTCTGCACCTTCTCAAGGAAAGGTCAGATTACGCCTAGGGAAAGGTGAGGTCTGTGATACAGGCTGGAGAGAAAAATGCGTGAAACAGGATCTAGATGTTGGGGAAAGTCTCTGCCCCACAAAATCCATGGCTGTGATCTGCGAATGTGGAAGGGGATCCACAGGGCTGCTGGCAGAAGGGAACTCTAAAAATCAACCGATAGCTGGACTGGGAGCAAAAAGGCAGCATGAAATTTTTACCAGTGTGCCGGCTGCTTAGTGCCAGGGGAAAAAAAGACATGCAAAGAGATGATCATAGAGTTGCACACAGTGCCAGAGGGTAAAAGTTGCGAGTTTGCGCACTTACTCTGGCTTTTTATTCTTGTTTTTCTCTTTAAATCATTGCTTTTGATTACTAAGCCTGGTACATAGGATAACCCAGGGGTGGGCAAACTTTTTGACTCGAGGGCCACAATGGGTTCTTAAACTGGACCGGAGGGCCGGAACAAAAGCATGGATGGAGTGTTTGTGTGAACTAATATAAATTCAAAGTAAAGGAGCGGAGCGGAGAGCAAGAGAACCCTCCGCTCTTTCGGCTCCGCAGGCCAGATAGAACAGTCGAACGGGCCGGATCCGGCCTGCGGGCCGTAGTTTGCCCACGGCTGGATAACCCAATTGAGGACACTCCAAGAGACTACAGGGGAAAGTTGTTTTTGTGGAACCTGGGGATCAGAGTGGGGGAATAACGATCAGAGAACCAGCTCTAGGGCAGTCCATTCCCCCAATCCAGTAATAAGTGAGACAGGGAAAACAAAATCTAAACACTAGCTAGAGAGGACTTATAGCCCCGGAGGTAAATCCAGAAACACTGCCACCCACGGGTTGAATCACAAATTGACTCTTGTGTAAACACAAATAAAGGAGTATAAGAAACAATGAAGTACTGCCTGCTTGAAAAGCAGGACTGTGGCCTACAACACTGAGGAGCAGTGGAATGGAGGGAACTTCAATACTGTCCTGACTACCAGACAGGAAACAGGCATGCCAAACAGAACAGTAGAGGAAGTGAATGACCTTCACTACTGCACTTTTTTTTTCATCTTTTACTTAAGAAACCAAATTTTTTTTTCTTTTTTCCTCACTTGATTTTACCTTTTTAATTATTACATTTTTATTTTTAATCAGTATTATTACTACTACTATTTTACTTATTTTTAAAGTGTCATTTTATTTTCTCTTTATTTTATTTTGGGATTAGTGTTCTACATTCTATTTTCATCTTTCCTTTAGCATCATTTTACTCTATCTCAACATTACTTTTATGCCAACACTCTCTTCCTCACTTTTCCCCCTTTGTTGTCCTGTTTCTCTTACCCTAATCCTGTTTTAGATTTTCCCTATTCTTTCTTTTTACCATCTGTTAAAAATTCATCCTACTTATATATCTAATTTCCAATCTCCTGCTCTAAGTCCATACACACCTCTCTCTTCTCTCTCCTCTCTATCCAATTTTTTTTTCTCTCTGTCCTTTTGTTGTTGTTTGCTGAGTGTTGATTAGATTATTTTTTTATGCTTGTTTGTGAGATTGTTTGGCTTTTTCTTTTTCTTTTTTTGATTTGTTATTGTTGGGTTTTTGCTTCTGTTTTTCTTCACCTCACTTGATATTAGTTGTTATTTGTAGTTTGCATTCATCTCTAGGTATGTGTTGCTTGCATGTGTTGGAATTAGTGGCTGTTCTACTGGAATTTATCCCCATATAAATAGTTCCCCCCCCCTCGCCACTTCTTTTTTATTCTCTTTCTTTTATCTCTTAATATTTTTTCCTTTTCTCAATATCATTTTTGCACTCCTTTTTTTGTTCTTTCTTTCTTATCCCATAACTAGAGGCCACGGGGGAGAGGGGTGTCCCAGTGGGATCGGGCCTAAACAGGCAGTCGGACATCCCTCTCACAATCCAGGACTGCTGGCTCCCAACTGCTCGCCAGCCTGCCTTCCTGATTGGCCCTAACTGTTTCTGCCTGCCAGCCTGATCACCCCCTAACCACTCCCCTACCAGCCTGATTGATGCCTAACTGCTCGACTGCCAGCCTGTTTTCCCCTAACTGCCCTCCCCTGCAGGCCTGGTCACCCCTAACTGCCCTCCCCTGCAGGCCTGGTCCCCCACAACTGCTCTCCCCTGCAGGCCTGGGTCCCTCCCAACTGCCTTTCCCTGCAGGCCTGGTTACCTCCAACTTCCCTCCTCTGCCAGCAGGGTCACCCTTAACTGCCCTCCCCTGCTGGCCTGATCACCCACAACTGCCCACCCTTGGAGACCTGGTCCCTCCCAACTGCCCTCCCCTGCTGGCCATCTTGTGGTGGCCATCTTGTGTCCACATGGGGGCAGGATCTTTGACCACATGGGGGCAGCCATCTTGTGTGTTAGAGTGATGGTCAATCTGCATTTACTCTTTTATTAGATAGGATAGAGGCCTGGTGCATGGGTGGGGACCAGCTGGTTTGCCCTGAAGGGTGTCCAGGATCAGGGTGGGGGTTCCCTTGGGGCGTGGGGCGGCCTGGGTGAGGGGTCTGTGGTGGTTTGCAGGCCAGCCACGCCCCCTGGCAACCCAAGCGGAGGCCCTGGTATCTGGGGTTTATTTATCTTCTACAATTGAAACTTTGTAGCCTGGAGCAGAGCCAAGCCTTCTGCTTGCTCCGTGGCAGCAGCCATTTTTGGGGGGGATTTATGTATCTTCTATAATTGAAACTTTGTAGCTTTAAGCGGAGGCCTGGTCCGGCCAGGGCTGCAGAAGCTTGGCTTCCTCCATCGCCACGGGCAACTGTAGCCTCCTGCTCTTTCCAGCTCTGTGGCTGCCGCCACTTCTGTATGGTTTTATGTATCTTCTATCACTGAAACGTTGTAGCCTTGAGTGGAGGCTTAGGACAGCAAGGGCAGGTGGAAAGCTTGGTTTCCTCCATTGCCAGGGAAACCCATGCCTCCCTCCTGCTCTCTGTGGCAGTAGCCATCTTGGTTAGGTTTATTTGCATATTAGCTCCTGATTGGCTGGTGGGCATGGCTGGTGGGCGTGGATGGTGGGTGTAGCAGAGTGATGGTTAATTTGCATATTACTCTTTTATTAGATAGGCTTCTCTGGTGGCCACCTTTATTTGGGGTTATTAGCATCATGAATACATTTGTGTTCAGAGCCTTGTGCATTGTACCTTGCTGTATTTTATTTTGTGCCTTTAAATCAATGCAGGAGAGAGAAAACTACATAACAAGACACCTGGAGAAGAGAGATAATAGGGAGTCAAAAAAACAGCCTGCATATGAAAGAAAAGGAGGCATCAGCAGAAAAGGAAGTAAACGAAATGGAGGCAAGCAACTTGTCAGGGAAAGAATTCAGAGAAATGGTCATAACATGCCTGAAAAGAATGGAAGACAAATTGAACAATATGTGTAAAAACCAAGAGGAAATGAAGAAGAACCAAGAAGAAACAAAAAATGACATTGCTACTATAAAGAAGACAATAGAAAGCATCAACAGTAGCCTAGAAGAAGCAGAGGACCACATCAGTGAGCTAGAAGACAAGGTAAGAATAAATACCAAGCAGAGCAGCATCAAGAAAAAAAAATTAAAAAACAGGAAGAGAGCCTAAGGGAACTTGGGACAACATGAAACGAAAAAACATCTGCATAATAGGGGTGCCAGAAGAACAGGAAAGTGAGCAAGGAATAGAAAACGTGTCTGAAGAAATAATAGCGGAAAACTTCCCTGATACAGGGAAAACAAAAACTCACACAAATCCAAGAAGCTCACAGAGTCCCAAGCAAAATGAACCCCAAAAGACCAATGTCAAGGCACGTTATAATTAAATTGGCAAACACCAACAACAAAGTAATAATATTAAAAGTGGCCAGAGAGAGACAGAACATTACCTACAAAGGATCCCCCATCATACTAGCGACTGATTTCTCTACAGAAACATATGAGGCCAGAAGGGAATGGAATGAAATATACAAAGTCATGCAAAGGAAGGGTCTGAATCCAAGAATACTGTACCCAGCAAGGATAGGAATCAAAATTGAGGGTGAAATCAGGAGCTTCACAGACAAAAAAGGACTAAGGGAGTTTATTACCACCAAACAAGCAATGCAAGAAATGCTAAAGGGTCTGCTGTAAAAATAAGAAATAGGAAATGAAGAAGGAACACAGGCATAAAGAATAAAAATGGTGATAATCAAGTACCTATCAATAATAATTTTAAATGAAAATGGATTAAATGCCCCAACCAAAAGAAACAGGGTAACTGAGTGGATAAGAAAATATGACCCATATATCTGCTATCTACAGGAAACTCACCTCAGAAAAAAAAGACGCAAAGAGACTGATGGTGAAGGGATGGAAAAAGGTTTTTCAGGCAAATGGAAATGAAAAAAAAAATCTAGGGTAGCAATACTTATATCTGACAACTTAGATCTCAAAGTGAAAGACATAACAAGAGATAAGGAAGGCCACTGCATAATACTAAAGGGAGCAATCCAACAAGAAGAAATAACTTTGGTAAACATATATACACCCAATAGAGGAGCACCCAAATACATAAAAAACTTCTGGAGGATATCAAAAGAGAGATAGAGAGTAATACAACCATAGTAGGGGACCTTAATGCCCCAACTATCACCATTGGACAAATCCTCTAAACAAAAAATCAGCAAAGAATCATCAATCCTAAATGACTCACTTGATCAGATGGAATTAATTGACATCTTCAGAACATTCGACCCCAAAGCCACAGAATATACATTCTTCTCAAGTGCACACGGGTCATTTTCAAAAATAGACCACATGTTGAGACACAGGCAACATCTCTTCAAATTCAAAAAGATAGAAATCATATCAAGCATTTTCTCAGATCACAGTGGCATAAAACTAGAAATCAACTACAATAAAAACAATCCAAAAAATCAAATACCTGGAGACTAAATAGCATGCTATTAAACAATGACTGGGTTACAGAGAGATCAAAGAAGAAATAAAAAACATCATGGCAACAAATGACAATGAAAACACAACAATCCAAAATCTATGAGACACAGTGAAAGCAGTCTTGAGAGGGAAGTTCATAGCTCTACAAGCCTACTGCAAAAAAACAAGAAACAATGGTAATAAATTACCTAATCCTACAACTCAAAGAGTTAGAAAGAGAGCAACAAGAAAAGCCCAGTGTAAAAAGAAAGAAGAAAATAATAAAGATAAAAGGGGAGATAAACAAGATAGAGACCAAAAAAACAACACAACTGATCAAGAAAACCAAAAGTTCGTTCTTTGAAAGGATAAACAAGATTGATGAACCTCTAGCCAGGCTCACCATGAAGCAAAGAGAAAGTACCCAAATAAACAAAATCAGAAATGAAAGAGGAGAAATACAAACAGACCCCACGGAAATACAAAGGATTGTTTAAAAATACTATGAACAACTCTATTCCAACAAACTGGACAACCTGGAAGAAATGGACATATTCCTAGAAAAATACAACCTTCCAAAACTCAATCAGGAAGAATATAAACATTTTATATGCCCGTAACTATGGAAGAAATTGAAGCAGTCATCAAAAAGCTTCCAGCTAACAAAAGCCCGGGGTCAGACAGCTTCACAGGGGAGTTTTACCAAACATTCAAGGAAGAACTAAAACCTATCATCCTCAGACTATTCCAAAAAATCCAAGCAGAAGGAACACTTCCAAGCTCATTCTATGAAGCCAGCATCACCCTAATACCAAAACCAGATAAAGATAACGCAATGAAAGAGAATTATCAACCAATATTCCTCATGAACATAGATGCCAAAATCCTCAACAAAATTCTAGCAAATTGGATCCAGCAGTACATCAGAAAGATCATACACCATGACCAAGTAGGATTTATCCCAGGGATGTAAGGATGGTACAGTATCCACAAATCAATAAACGTGATACATCACATAAACAAATTGAGAGATAAAAATCACATAGTCATATAAATTGATGCAGAAAAAGCATTTGACAAAATCCAACACTCTTTCTTGATAAAAACTCTCAGCAAGGTGGGAATAGAAGGATCATACCTCAACATAATAAAAGCCATATATGACAAACCTACAGCCAACATCATACTCAATGGGCAAAAACTAAAACCATTTCCCCTAAGAACAGGAACAAGACAGGGATACCTACTCTCACCACTCCTGTTTGACATAGTACTGGAAGTATTAGCCATTGCAATTAGACAAGAACAGTGGTCGGCAAACTACGGCTCGCGAGCCACATGCGGCTCATGAGACGCAGTTTGCCGCTCTGTTGACTAATGAGTTTGCCTACCACTGGACAAGAAGAAGAAATGAATGGCATCTGAATTGGAAAGGAAGAAGTAAAACTGTCCTTATTCACAGATGACGTGATGTTGTGTATAAAAAACCCTTAAGACTCCAAAAAAAATTATTATACTTAATAAATGAATTCGGCATGATAGCAGGATACAAAATTAATGCCAAGAAATCTATGGCATTTCTATACACCAATAGTGAACTTACAGAAAAAGAGGCTAAAAAAGCAATCTCATTTTCCATCTGACCAAAAAAAAATTAAGATACCTAAGAATAAACTTTACTAAGGAGGTAAAAGACCTATACGTGGAAAACTACAGGACACTGAAAAAAGAGATAGAGGAAGACTTAAACAGATGGAAGAACATACCATGTTCATGGGTTGGTAGAATCAACATCATTAAAATGTCCATACTACCCACAGCAATCTATAGATTCAATGCACTCCCCATTAAAATACCAACGGCATATTTCACAGACCTAGAAAGAACTCTCCAAAAATTCATCTGGAATAAAAAAAGAACCCAAATAGCTGCAGCAATCCTGAGAAAGAAGAACAAAGTAGGTGAGATCTCAATACCAGATTTCAAACTGTATTACAAAGCCACTGTTCTCAAAACAGCCTCTTACTGTCACAGAACAGGCATATAGACCAATGGAATAGAATAGAGAACCCAGAAATCGACCCAAACCACTATGCTCAATTAATGTTTGACAAAGGTGGTATGAACGTATAATGGAGTGAAGACAGTCTCTTCAATAAATGGTTTTGGGAAAATTGGACAGATAAATGGAAAAAAATAAAACTAGACCACCAACTTACACCATACATAAAAATAAACTCAAAATGGATAAAGGACTTAAACACAAGGCAGGAAACCATAAAAATACGAGAGGAATCCACAGGAAGCAAAATCTCAGACATATGCTGAGCAATTTCTTCACCGATACCCCTCCTAAGGTAATGGAAAGTAAAGAGAAAATAAACAAATGGGACTACATGAAAATAAAAAGCTTTTGAACAGCAAAAGAAACCATCAACAAAACAACAAGAAAGCCCACTGTATGGGAGAACATATTTGCCAATGTTATCACCAATAAAGGTTTAATCTCCAACTTTTATAAGGAACTCATACAACTTCACAAAAGGAAGATAAATTATCCAATAAGAACATGGGCAATGGACCTAAATAGATACTTTTTGAAAGAAGATAGAAGGAAGGCCAAGAGACATATGAAAACATGCTCAAAGTCACTAATTATCTGAGAGATGCAAATCAAAACGACAATGCGGTACCATCTCACACCTGTCAGAATGGCTATCATCAACAAATCAACAAACGACAAGTGCTGGTGAGGATGCAGATAAAAAGGAACCCTCGTGCACTGCTGGTGCAAATGCAGACTGGTGTAGCCACTGTGGAGAACAGTATGGAGTTTCCTCAGAAAACTACAATGGGAACTCCCATTTGACCCAGTAATCCCACTTCTGGGAATATATCCCAAAAAACTAGAAACACCAATCAGAAAGGATATATGCACCCCTATGTTCATAGCAGCACAATTCACCATAGCTAAGATTTGGAAACAGCCTAAATGCCCATCAGCAGATCAGTGGATTAGAAAACTATGGTACATCTATACCATGGAATACTACGCTGCTATAAAAAAGAAGGAATTCTTACCATTTGCAACAGCATGGATGGAACTGGAGAGCATTATGTTAAGTGAAATAAGCCAGACGATGAAAGAAAAATACCTCATGATCTCACTCATTTATTGAAAATAAAGTACATTATAACCTGATGAATAAAAAGATAGATACAGAGGCAGTAAAGCATCGAACAGACTATCAAATTATAGTGGGAAGGCTGGTGAGTGTTGGGGAGGGGGGGAAAGAGATCAAACGAAGGACTTGTATGCATGCATATAAGCATAAACAATGGACACAAGACACTGGGATGGTGGGATGAGGGCATTCAACAGGGGGTAGGGGAGGCTGGGGGAAGGTCAATGGGGAAAAAAAGGAGATATATGTACTACTATGTGTAATACTTTAAAGAATAAAATAAAATTAAAAAAATAAAAATAAATAAATTATCCTATATAAGAAATACGTAATATGCAAATTGACCATCACACCCTCACAAGATGGATGCCTATGACCAAGCTGGCAGGGGGGTTAGTGAAGGATGACCAAACGACTGAACAAGCAGGTTGTGTGCAATGACCAGGCTGTCAGGGGGGTTAGTGAAGGATGACCAAATGACTGAACAAGCAGGTTGTGTGCGATGACCAGGCTGTCAGGGGGGTTAGTGAAGGATGACCAAATGACTGAACAAGCAGGCTGAGTGGGGTGACCAAGCCAGTGGGGGGCCGTGAGGGGCAACCAGACTGGCAGGGGGGCAGTTTGGGGGAACCAGGTCAGCAGGGGGGGGGGCAGTTGGGGGCAACCAGGCTGGCAGGGGGGGCAGTAAGGGGTTACCAGGCCGGCAGAGGGGGGCAGTTGGGGGTGACCAGGCCCGCAAGGGGGGAAGTAAGAGGCAACTAGGCCAGGAGGGGGCATTTGGGGGCGACCAGGTTGGCAGAGGAGGCAGTTAAGGGCAACCAGGCCAGCAGGCAGGGCAGTAAGGGGTGACCAGGCCGGCAGGGGGAGGCAGTTAGGAGTGACCAGGCTGGCATGGAAGGGACAGTTGGGGGTGACCTGGTGGGCAGTGGGGGGCAGTTAGGGGCGACCAGGCCAGCAGGGGGGGCAATTAGGGGTGACCAGACATGCAGGCAGGTGAGCGATTAGAAGCCAGTGGTCCAGGATTGTGAGAGGGATGTCCGAATGCTGGTTTAGGCCTGATCCCCAGGATTAGGCCTAAACTGGCAGTCGAACATCCCCCGAGGGGTCCTGGATTGGAGAGGGTGCAGGCTGGGCTGAGGGGACCTCCCCCCATGCATGAATTTTGTGCACCGGGCCTCTAGTAGAACAATAACCCTGGAGAACAATCTGATGACTAGCTGAATGAAACCTTTAAAACAAAGGATATAAAGAAGACATGTTTAGAATGATAGAAGAAACAAAGACACAAAATGACTGGTCCCACACCCACATGTTGCAGTTGAGAATTGGGAGGAATATATTGACAGCAGATGTCCCTGCTGAAGAGCAAGGGAGTTCCAGCGCCATATTGGGATCCCTCCTCAGAAGCTCAACTGCTGGGAAGAGGAATTTCTATAATGTCTAGCTGTGAAAATCAGTGGGGATTCTGTCTAGGTTAGGTGAAAGGCAGCTGGGAAGCCACAAAATCTGTTAAATGGCCCACAGACTCACTAGCTCACAAAATACTCAGCATAAGCTTCAGCTAAAGGAGGGCAGCTCATATGGTGCCATGGACATATGGAGAAAAAAAAGAATTGTATGCCTTCAGCACAGGGGCTGAATAAACAGCCACAATTTTTTCTATGTTAATCCCTCCTTTCATAAAGACCACAGGCACAGGTGGGCACCATTGTTCCTGTGTTGTTCCCTCCTCACACACAGCCTGCAGGTGCAGACAGGCATTAGATCTGAATCTGCATTAACTTGGTGAACACAGCTCACAACATCCTGATAACTCCCTGAGATCATGCCCCACCAAACTAGTGCACAACTTAAACTTCTTTCAGTGGATTCCTCACAGGCAGCCAGTGTTGGCCCAAACTACAGTCTTCCTAAAAATGCTCAAAGGTTCATATACATTAGGCAGGAGGTGGCTAGCCTCTTATTCTAAAAATGTTCAAAAGTTCATAGACACCAGAAAGAAGGGGCTAGCCTTGGCATGCCCTGTGCCTTTTGCTGAGTGGCCCCATGCCCTAACACTGGTGGCAGCCAGCCTCAATTCACAATGTGGCCTCTCACACATGCATCTGAACCTAGCACAGGCAGCTACTAATCACAGATAGCTAGGAAGCTCCTACCAGGAGGCCCATAAGAGGCACAGACAGCAGCTAAACTTAACCTGCAACAGAGCCCCTCTCAAGAGGCCTCAGAACCAACACAACTGGTGGCCAGCTTCAGACCAAACAGAGAACCACCCAATTAGCTCCACAGATTACACACACAAAAAGTGGCCTTGGCAGGCAACAGAATCTGGTTGGGGTGGATCTGCTTGGTGGGGTCAGCTTCCACACAGCTGTTTATACACTGTGGTCAAGGCCATTCCTCAAAGTCAAACAGCCTGATGCCCATCCCTACTAATGATGTAACAACAGCAATCAAGGTCAAGGCTCAACTACAACAGGAGGGTATACACAACCCACACAAGGGTCACTCTTAGAGTACCTGGCTCAGGTGACCAAGGAGACTGCACCACTGGGCCCCAAAGAATAGCCATTATATAAGACCATCCTGCCAAGATTGGGATATATAACAGACCTAGCTAATAGATAAAAACAAACAGAGGCAGCCAAAATGAAGAGATAAAGAAATTCACTCCAAATGAAACAAGAGAAAACTTCACAAAAAGAACAAAACAAAATGGAGGCAAACAATTTACCAGATGCAGAGTTGGAAACACTGATTATAAGGATGCTCAATGAACATAGGAGAAGAATAGATGAACTCAACAAAGAGATAGTAAATACAAAGAAAATATAAAAAACATAAAAGAACAAGTCAGAAGTGAAGAGTACAGTAACTGCAATGAAGAATACTTCAGATGGAATTAACAGCAGATTAGATTAAGCAGGAGACAGAATCAGCAATTTGGAAGACAAGGTAGCTGAAACCACACAATTGGAACACAAAAATGAAAAAGAATTTTTAAAAATGAAGATAGTTTAAGAGACCGCTGGGATACATCAAGCATAATAGCATTCATATCTTAAGAGTACCAGAAGAAGAAGAGAGCAAATGATTGAGAAACTATTTAAAGAAATAATGGTTGAAAACTTCCCTAACCAGACAAAGGAAATAAACACACAAGTTCATGAAGTGCAGCAAGTCTCAAACAAGCTGAACCAAAAGAGGCCCACTGCAGGGCACATCATAATTTAAAAGCCAAAGGTAAAAGACAAAGAGAGAATCTTAAAAGCAGCAAGAAAAAAGCAGTTAGTTACATACAAGAGAGCTCATATAAGACTGTCAGTTAATTTCTCTGCAATAACTTAGCAGGCCAGAAGGGACTGGCACAAAATATTCAAAGTGATAAAAAAGCAAGAACCTACAATGAAGACTACACAGCAAGGCTATCATTTAGAAACAAATGAGATATGAAGTTTCCCAGAAAAGAAAAAGAAAAGGAGTTCATCACCACCAAACCAATATTACAAGAAAAGTTAAACTAACTTTTTTAAGAAGGAAAAAAAGATTAAAAAAATATGAATAATAAAATGGCAATAAAAAAATCAATGAAACCAAGAACTGGTTCTTTGAAAAAATAAGCAAAAGTGATAAACCTTTAACCAGACTCACTAAGAAAAAACAAAAGAGAGGACACAAATGAATAAAATCAGAAATAAAAGAGGAATAATAAGTGACACTACAGAAATACAAAGAATTATAAGACAATATTACAAACAATTATATGCCAACATATTGGAAAACCTAGAAAAAAATGGACAAATTCCTAGAAATATACAATCTTCAAGACTGACTTAAGAATAGAACATATGAACAGAGTTAACTACTAATGAAATTGAATCAATAATCAAAAACTCTCAACTAACAAAAGTCCTGAACCAGATGGCTTCACAGATAAACTTTACCAAACATTCAAAGAAAAATCAACACCTAGCCATCTCAAACTATTCCAAAAAATTCAAGACTAAGGAAGGCTTTCAAGCTCAATTTATGAGGCCAGCATTACCGTGATTCCAAAACCAGACAAAGACATTACAAAAAATAGAAAATTATAGGCCAATATCTCTGGTAAACATAGATGAAAAAATACTCAACAAAATATTAGCAAATAAAATCCAGCAATACATTTAAAAGATCTGACACCATGATCAAGTGGGATTTATTCCTGGGATACAAGTATGGTTCCATATCCACAAATAAGTTAACATGATACACCACATAAACAAAATGAAGAATAGAAATAATATGATCATATTAATAGATGCAGAAAAAGCATTTGATAAAATTGAGCACCCATTTATGAGGAAAATTTTCAGCAACATTAGAATAAGAGGAATATACCTCATTTTAATAAAGGCCATATATGACAAACCCATAGTTCACATCATGCTCAATGATGAAAAGTGACAAGTGTTTTTCTTAAGATAAGGAATAATACAAGTGTGTCCATTTTGACCAGTTTTATTCAACACAGTTTTGGAAGTCCTAGCCACAGAAATAAGACAAGAACAAGAAATAAGAGCCATTCAAATTGGAAAAGAAGAATTAAAACTATCATTATTGGATCCAAGATGGCAGGAGATTAGGTGGAAGCTACACTAACCTCCTCCCAGGACCAAATAGAACTTACAACTAAATTATAGAAAAATCATCCTGAATAACCAACTGAAGACTACCTGGAGAGAAGCCTTATAACAACAACTTACAAAAGAAGCCACATCAAATCTTGGTAGAAAGTTGGAGGTGCAAGAGGGCTGGTCAGGCTCCCACAGGTGGCAGCTGAAGTTCCAGAGCGATATCTCAACTATGGATGAGTGGGTGGGTCTAAACCCCAAGAAGTGTGGGTCTAAACCCCAAGCTTGGATCCCCAGTCTAGAGCACCAGAACTTGGAAAGGCTAGCACATAACATCTGCCTGTGAAAAGCAGCAGGGTTTCTGTCCACCAGAGAGAGATAGCTAGAGGCATAAGCACTCTCTTAAAGGGCCAATGCACAAAATTTTGTTTGCAGCCACTCACCCTGAACTCCAGTGGAGGGAGGGAAGAGCAGACTAGAGCCACATGAGGAGAGTTTGGGGTTGGTGGCTCTAGAGTAAGAGCTGAAGGATCAACCACAAGAATTCCTATCCTGAGTCATCCCCCCATACTGCAGAAGCCATCTATCTCTGAGAGAGAGTTCTACTCCATGTGGTATCAGCTGGGGGGAAGCAATAGCTTCACCCACAGGAATACCTCTTACCTCACCCTGTGGAGGTTAAGCCCTGCCTAGGAGTACAGCTACATACTCTTTCAGGGATTAAGCCTAACATGACCCTACAGGCAAAGGTAGATCTCTGGGTACTTTGAAACTTTCGCCAACTTTCCCCTAGGCAGTATTGGTAAAAGCCTGCCTTGGTGTGCATCTTGTCCTTTCCACATGCACCCAAGCCCTTCAGAGGGAGGCACAATCTGTGGATCAATCAAGGCAACCTGATAGCTCCAAACAGGTTGCCCTGGACCAGTCACAGCCAGCATCTGACATAGACGTGCACCAAAGTCCCTCAAAAAAGCCAATAAAAAACACACCCATTGGCCAGCTTCAGACATGAACAGGGCAGGATCAAATAAGCTTCACAAGCAGCATATCTACAGGGAAATCTGGGTAGGTACCAAACCCTGCCGAGGCAAATTCCACTTCATGTGATCAGCGCCTGCACAGCAGCTTGCACATTGTGTTGGTGGTTGAGCTTCACAGTCATCCAACCTGAGCTTTGACCACACACACAAATGGGCCAATAGCAATCAAGACTTAATTACAACAGGAGGGCCCACATAACATGCACACAGGACATTCCTAGAGCACCCAGTTCAGATGAGCAGGGAGACTGCACCACTGGGTCCCTTTATGTTAAAGTTGTCCCCACATAAGGCCAGCCTACCAAAACTGGGAGTCATAAAAAACTATCTAATATATAGAAATAAACATAAAGAGGCAGCCAAAATGGGGAGATAAAGAAAGAAGCACCAAATGAAGGAATAAGAAGATACCCCAGAAGAAGAACTAAAAGAAATGGAGGCAATCATTTTATCAGATACAGAATTCTCCCAAAACTGAATCAGGAAAAATCAGAAAACCTGAAAAGGCTGATAGCAACTGATGAAATAGAAGCAGTAATAATAATAAATAAATAAAACACTCAGAAAAAAAAAGCATGACTTCACAGGGGAGTTTTACTAAACATTCAAAGAACTAGCACCTATACTCCTCAAACTATTCAAAAAAATCAAAGAGGAAGGAACACTTCCAAGCTCTTTTTATGAGGCCAGCATAATCCTAATTCCAAAATCAGATAAAGATTCTACAAAGAAAGACAATTATAGGCCAATATCCCTGATGAACATAGATGCTAAAATCCTCAACAAAATATTAGCAAATCAGATTCAGCAATATATTAAAAAGATCATAAATCATGACCAAGTGGAATTTATTCCAAGGATGCAAGGGTGATACAATATTTGCATATCAATAAATGTGATACATTACATTTACAAATTGAAAGACAAACATCACATGATCATATCAATAGGTGCAGAAAAAGTATTCGACAAAATCCAACACCTATTCTTGATAAAAAAAAAAAAACTCTCAGCAATGTAAATAGAGGGAGAACATCTCAACATGATACAGGCCATATATGACAAACCTACAGCAAACATTATACTCAGTGGGCAAAAACTAAAACCCATTTCCCCTAAGAACAGGAACAAGACAAGGATGTCAGCTTTCACCACTCTTATTCAATATAGTACTGGAAGTTCTACCCACAGCAATCAGATAAGAAGAAATAAAAGGCATCCAAATTTGAAAGGAGAAAGTAAAACTCATTATTCACAGATGACATAATATTGTACATAGAGAACCTTAAAGATTCTACCAAAAAAACTACTACCCTATATAATAAAAGCCTAATATGCTAAGTGTGTGGTTGTCCAGTCATCCGTTCTACCATTCAAAGCGTAATATGCTAATGATATGCTAAGGCCACTCAACTGCTCACTATGACATGCACTGACCACCCGGGGGCAGAAAGTCAACCAGTCAACCAGTCGCTATAACGTGCACTAACCAGCAGGGGGCAGATGCTCTGGTAGGTTAGCTTGCTGCCGGGGTCCAGCTAATCACAACTGAGCGAGATGGGCCGGACATGCCCTGGAGCCCTCCCGCAGTCCCTCTCTGGCCTCAATTGTGCACCAGTGGGGTCCCTCGGCCTGGCCTGCACCCTCTTGCAACCCGGGAGCCCTCAGGGAATGTCACAGAGCCAGTTTGGGCCCAATCCTGCTCAACGCAGGAGCTGCCCTCTGTTGGTCAGTGTGTTCTCACAGGGAGAGCGTAACTTAGCCAGAAGCCAGGCTCACAGCTAGCAAGGAGAGCAGTGGTGGCGGGAGCCTCTCCAGCCTCCATGGCAGCACTAAGGATGTCTGGCTGCTGGAGAGTAGGCCTAAGCCGTCAGTCAGACATCCCCCGAGGGCTCCCAGACTGTGAGAGGGCGCAGGCTGGGCTGAGAGACTCCCAAGTGCACAACTTTCATGCACCAGGCCTCTAGTATTTAATAAATGAATTTGGAAATGTAGTAGGATACAAAATCAACATCCAAAAATCTATGGCATTTTTATACACCAATAATGAATTCTCAAAAAGAGAAACTAAACAAGCAATCACATGTACCATTACAACAAAAAAATTAAGATACTTAGGAATAAAATTAACCCAGGAGGCAAAAGACCTGTACTCATAAAACTACAGGATATTGAACAAAGAGGTAGAAGAAGATATAATGTGGAAGAATATATCGTGTTCATGGATTGGTAGAATAAACATCATTAAAATGTCCATACTACCGAAGTCATTCTACAGATTCAATGAAATCCCTATTAAAATATCAACAGCATATTTCACATATCTAGAACAAATACTCCAAAAATTTATATGGAATAAAAAATGACCCCAAATAGCTGCAGCAATGTTGAGGAAGAAATTCAAAGTTGGAGGAATCGCAATACCAGATTTCAAGTTATACTAAAAAGCCACCATAATCAAAACAGCCTGGTACTGGCATAAGAACAGGCATATCAATCAATGGAACAGAACAGAGACCCCAGAAGTTGACCCAAGCCATTATGCTCAATTAATATTGGACAAAAGAGGCAAGAGCATACAATGGAGTCAAGAGAGTCTCTTGAATAAGTGGTATTGGGAAAACTGGACAGATACATGCAAAAAAAAAAATGAAATGAAACTAGACCACGAACATACACCATACACAAAAATAAATGCAAAATGAATAAAAGACTTAAATGTAAGTCGTGAACCCATAAAAATCCTAATTGAAACCATAGGCAGTAAAATCTCAGACATCTATCATACCAATATGTTTATGGATACATTTCCTAGGGAAAATGAAACTAAAGTGAAAATAAATGAAGGGGGCTAGGTCAAAATAAAAAGCTTCTTCACAGCAAAAGAAACCATCAACAAAATGAAAAGGAAGCCCATGGAATGGGAGAACAGATTTGGCAATGATACATCTGAAAAGGGGTTAATATCCAAAATATATAAGAAACTCATACAATTTAACAAAAGGAAAACAAACAATGAAATTTAAAAATGGGCAAAGAACCTAAATAGTCACTTCTCCAAAGTGGATATACAAATGGCCAAGAGACATATAAAAAAATGCTAAAAGTCACTGATCATCAGAGAGATACAAATTAAAATGACAATGAGGTATCACCTCACACCTGTCAGAATGGGCTAGCATCAACAAATGACAAGTGCAGGTGAGCATGTGGAGAAAAAGGAACCCTAGTACACTGCTGGTGAGAATGCAGACTGGTGCAGCCATTATAGAAAACAGTATGGAATTTCCTCAAAAAATTAAATATAGAACTGCCACTTGACCCAGTGATCTCACTTCTAGGAATATATCATAAGAAAACTGAAACACCAATCAGAAATAAGGTATGCACCCCTAAGTTCATAGCAATATAATTTACAATAGCTAAGATCTGGAAACAGCCCAAGTGTCCATCAGTAAATGAGAGAATAAAAAAGGTGTGCTACATTTATACCATGGAATACTATGCAGCAATAAAAAAGGATACTCTCTTACCCTTTCAGACAGCATGGAGTGACCTGGAGAGTATCATGCTAAGTGAAATATATCTGAGTAAGAGAAAGACAAGTATCATATGATCTCGTCATATGTGGGACCTAATTAACTAAATAAACTGATGAATGAAGTGGATCCAGAGATATGGAAGCATGGAACAGAGTACAGTATCTCAGAGGGAAGGCGGGGTATGGTGGGTGGGCAAGAGGTAATCAACCGAAGATCTTGTATGCATATATGCATAATCCATGGACACGGACAATAGGGTGGTTAAAGCCTGGGGAAAGGGAAGGGGGCAGGCTGAAAGGGATCAATTGGGACATATGTAATACTTTCAACAGTAAAGAATTATTAAAAATAAATAAATAAATAAATAAATAAATAAATAAATAAATAAATAATAGAAAATAAAAATGAGGATCATTTAAGAGACCTTTGGGACAGCAATGAGCACACCAACATCCACATAATAGGAGTACCTGAATGAGAAAATAAAGAGCGAGAAATCAAGAATCTATTTGAAGAAATAATGGCTGAAAACTTTCCCAACCTGGTGAAGGAAAAAGACACACAAATCCAGGGAGTACAGAGAGTTCCAAACAAGATGGACCCTAAGAGACCCACACCAAGACATAATTAATGGAAAAGTTTAAAGACAAAGAAAGTATCTTAACAGCTGCAAGAAAAAGGCAGTTACCTGCAAGGGAGTTCACATAAGACTGTCAGGTGATTTCTCAACAGAAATATTTCAGGGCACAAGGAATTGGAATGAAATATTCAAAGTGATGAAATGCAAGTTCCTACACACAAAGCTGCTTTACCCAGCAAGGATATCATTGAAAATTGAAGCAGAAATAAAGAGCTTCCCAGACAAATAAAACTAGAGTTTGTTACCACCAAACCAGTATTACAATAAATGTCAAAGACCTTAGAGCAGTGGTTCTCAACCTTTCTAATGCCGCGACCCTTTAATACAGTTCCTCCTCTTGTGGTGACCCCCAACCATAAAATTATTTTCGTTGCTACTTCATAACTGTAATTTTGCTACTGTTATGAATTGTAATGTAAATATCTGTGTTTTCCGATGGTCTTAGGCTCTACAGCAGCGGTTCTCAACCTGTGGGTCGCTACCCACAGGTTGAGAACCGCTACCAGGGTCACCTAAGACCATCGGAAAACACAGATATTTACATTACAATTCATAACAGTAGCAAAATTACAGTTATGAAGTAGCAACGAAAATAATTTTATGGTTGGGGGTCACCACAAGAGGAGGAACTGTATTAAAGGGTCGTGGCATTAGAAAGGTTGAGAACCACTGCCTTAGAGGAAGAAGGAGGAAGAGGAAGAGGAGGAGGAGGAGGAGGAAGAGGAGGAGGAGGAGGAGGAGGAGGAGGAGGAGGAGGAGGAGGAACAGACAACCATAGTTAAAAATATAAAATGGTGCTGGGCTGGCGTAGATCAGTGGTTGAGCATCTACCTAGGAATCAAGAGGTCACAGTTCGATTCCTGGTCAGGGCACATGCCTACGCTGTGGGCTTAATCTCCAGTGTGGGGTGTGCAGGAGGCAGCCGATCAATGATTCTCTCTCATCATTGATGTTTCTATCTCTCTCTCCTTTCCTCTCTGAAATCAATACAAATATATTTTAAAAATAAATCTCATATATATATATATATATATATATATATATATATATATATATATATCAATAATCACCTTAAATGTAAATAGCTGAAATACTCCAATCATAGGATAGCTGAATGGATAAGAAAAGAAGGTCCTTATATGCAGTCTTCAAGAGAGCCACCTCAGAACAAAAGATACTGACTAAAAGTAAAAAGATGGAAAGAGATATTTCATGGAAATAGAAATGGGGAAAAAAACCTGGGGTAGCAATATTTTTATCTGACAAAATAGACTTTAAAACCAAGAAACAAAGGACACTACATAATGATAAAGAGAGCAATCCAACAAGAGGATATAACCCTTGTAAACATTTATACACCCAACATAAGAATAATTTCATATGAAAAGCAAATCATGATAGACATAGAGGGAGAGATTGACAGTAGTACAATCATAGTGGGGGATTTTAACACTGCATTGACTTAAATGGATAGATATTTCAGACAGAAAATCAACAAAGAGATTAAGTGACACACTAGATCAAATAGATTTACTTAGTATCTTCAGAACATTACACCCCAAATCAGGATAATATGCATTCTTCCCAACTGCACATAGAACATTTTCTAGGATAGTCACATGTTAGAAACAAGTCTCTAGTAAATTTATGTAGAATTGAATCATATCAAGCATCTTCTCTGACCATAATGATCTGAAACTTGAAATCAGTCACAAGAAAAATACAAAAGATATGGAGGCTAAATAACATGTTACTAAACAATGAATGGGTACACAATGAGATCAAGGAAGAAATCAAAAGATACCTTGAAGTAAATGAAAATGAAAGTACAACAAGCCAAAATCTATGGGACACATGGAAAGAAGTCCTAAGAGGAAAATTCATAGCATTACAGGCCTATCTCAAGGAAAAAAAAAAGCCCAAATAAATAACCTAACTTTAACTCTTAAAGGAACTTGAAAAAGAACAACAAACAAAGTCCAAAGTGAGTAGAAAGAAGGAAATAATAAAGATCAAGTAGAAATAAACAAATTATACAAAAGAACAATGACAGACACATAGTCAGACCTCAAGGACAATTGGTTGAATGAACTAGTAAGAAATGAATATGGGAGAAAAAATGGTGGCGGAGTAAGTAGAAGCTTACAGACATGCTCCCATAACCAAAGTGGAATTACAACTAAAATACAAAAAGAATAAAACAAAAAACTGAATAATCTACTGAAGACTATCTGGAGAGAACCCTGATAACCATGGATTAGAAGTAGAGACCACATAGAGACTGGTAGAAAGGGCAGAGGTGTGAGAGGGCTGGCTGGACTCCCATAGACAGCAGCTGAAGTTCTGGAGAGATACTTCAGATGTATGGGGTTGCCACTGAGAACTCTGGGGTCTAATCCCCAAGATGGCCCCAAGCAGAGAGCACCATTACTGAGAAAGGTGCCCACATAACATCTAGCTGTGAAAAACATCTGGATTGCTATCTGCCAGGGAGAGACAGGTGGAAATGCAGGCACCCTCGTAAAGGGCCAACACACAACATTTTGAGTGCAGCCACTCACCTTGGGCTCCAGCAGAGTGGACTGGAGCTATATAAACTTAAACCAGGGTTGGGGGATATGGGTTAGAGCTCAGAAGGCAGACACCCTGCTTTCCTGTGTTAAGTCATTCGCTCACTCTATGGAGGTCATCTTTCTCTGGCAAATCTTTGCTATCCTGATGTTTTTGCCTGGGGGGAATACAGTTGACCCACCCTATTGGAAAATTCCTTGCCCCACCCTGTGGAATTTTTGAGGCCCATTAAGAGACTGAGAATAACAATTAGTCACCAGGCAGAAGCAATTATCCCACTCTGTTGGAAAACCTCTCACCCCACCTTGTGGATGATTGCATGAGGTCTACTCAAGACTGAGTCCAATCAGACTGCAGGCAGAGGTGGTCTCTGAGTCATTGCCTGATCTAATTAGTGAGAAATAGCCATTTGGGTCCCTTCCCCAGACACCACCCCAGACTGCTCAGTGAGTCAAAACCAGTGTGACCCCAAGTGCCTGCAGCTGACACCTGCAGGACCAGCTCCGTGGTTGAAGGAAGTACAGCTCATAACAAGATCAAACAAGGTATGAGACCCAAGGCAGACACAGCCTATGGGCTAAGGAGTCCCCAGCCACTGGACATCTGGCATGACAAAATTGGAATTGAAAAGCATTCACAGCAAGTTGGAGGAGAGATATCCTCCCACACATGGGACATCAAAAATCAAGTCCAAATTACAACAGGAGAGCCCAAAAAACACACACAAGTGGCAGTCTTAGATCATCCAGCTCAGGTGAACAAAAAGACTATACCACTGGACTACACCTTAATACATTTTCTACATAAGGCCATCTCACAAAGACTGGGAGACAAAGCAGTTCTATCTAACATGGAAGCAAACACAAAGAGACAGCTAAAATGGGTAGACAAAGAAACAATCCCCAAATGAGAGAAAAGAAGGAATCTCAAGGAAAAATAACTAAATGAGATGGAGGCAAACAACCTATCAGACATAGAGTTCAAAGCAATGGTTTAAAAGATGCTTGAGGAACTAGTGCAAATTATAACAGCATAAAAAGGGAAATAGAGGCCATTAACAAAACCAGACAGAAATGAAGAATGATATAGCTGACATAAAGAACACACTGGAAGAGGTTAAATGTAGACTGGATGAAGCAGAGAACCGAATCAGCGATTTGGAAGACAAGGTAGAAATAAATACCTAATTAGAGCAGAAAATAGAAAAAAGAATTAAAATTCAAGAATATAGCTTAAGGGAGCTCTGGAACAACAAGAAAAGAAACAACATCCACATTACAGGAATACAAGAAGGAGAAAAGGATGAGCAAAGGACAGAGAACCCGTTTAAAGAAATAATGACAGAAAACTTCCCCACCTTGTAAAGAAAAATGTCACACAACTTCAGGAACCACAGAGAATCCCAACCACGATAAACTCAAGGAGACCCACTCCCAGACCCATCATAATTAAAATGGCAGATGTTAAAGACAAAGAAAAAAATCTTAAGGGCAGCAAGAGAGAGACAGGAAGTTGCATACAAAGGAGTTCCCATTATAATGTCAACTGAGGAACACTTCAGGCCAAAAGGGAGTGGCATGAAGTACTCAAAGTAATTAAACCCAGAGCCTAAATCCAAGACTTATATATCCAGCAAGGATGTCATTTAAAATTGAAGATGAAATAAAAAGCTTTCCAAACCAAAAAAAAAAAAAAAGTTTAAAGGAGTACATTACCATCAAACCAGCAATGTAAGAAATGTTAAAGGGAATGCTTTAAGAAGAAAAGGAGAGAGAGAGGATCATATGCATAAAGAAAATAAAAATGGCAATAAATAAATACCTATCAATAATAACCTTACAGGGGATAAGGACACATATGTAATACATTAATCAATAAATAAATTTCAGGACGCTAAAAAAAGAGATAGAGGGAAGACATAAACAAATGGAAGAACATACCATGTTCATGGATTGGTAGAATCAACATCATTGAAATGTCCATACTACCTAGATGAGAAGAGAAACCAAGATGGTGGCATAGGTAAACACATAAACTGATGCCTCACACAACAATTTCAAAACTACAACTAAACGACAAAATGGACATCATCCAGAACCACAGGAAGGCTGACTGAGTGGAAATTCTACAACTAGAAGGAAAGAGAAAAGCACACTGAGACTCAGAGGAGCTGCAGGAGGCAGAGGTACTGAGACACACGCGCGGAGAGGACTGGCAACTGACTGCATGGCTCGATTTCTCAAGTTGGAGGGAGACAAAAGCTCCCAACTGCGCTGAACTCCAGTTCCGGGTGAGACTCTGGGGACCCAGACTCATACGGGGTGAAACTGGACTGTCAGGAAAGAGAAAAGCACACTGAGACTCAAAGGAACTGCGGAAGGCAGAGGTACGGAGGTGCGCGTGCAGAGAGGGTGGACAACTGAGTACACTGCTGGCTTTCTCAAGCAGGAGGGAGACAAAATTTCCCGACTGCACTGAACTCCAGTTCCAGGTGAGATTCTGGGGACCCAGACTCATTCAGGGAGAAACTAGACTGTCTGGCAGCAGGCAGAACTCGAGAGTGGCTTTCTCTCAGAAGTGCTTGCAGCAATTACCACGGGACACTGAGACCCAGGGGCCTATTAGGGCAGGGCTGTTGGGAAACCAATGCTGTCTGCTCCACCCTGAGACTCTGCCCCATTCAAGCTGAGCACAGAGGCTTTTGCAAGTCTTCTCCCATAAGGGTGTCTCCAGCACAGAACTTCTCCCAGCGTAGACACAGATGATCCTCACAGCCAATAACCTGGAGGTCAATTCCTCCCAGTGATACCAACAACAATCAAGGCTTAACTACAACAAGACTGTGCACACAGCCCACAAAGGGGTGCACCAAGAGTGTCCACCTTAGGTAACTGGGGAGGCTGACCACTGGGCCCTATAGGACACCTAGCACACAAAGCCACTCTATCAACTCATGGAATCAGCCAAAATGTGGAGACAAAGAAACAGGTCACAAAGGAAAGAAATGGAGGAAAGCAAAATACTGGATATAGAGTTCAAAACCACGGATATAAGGCTTTTCAATAATTTTCTAGAAAAGGCTGACAAATTTAACGAGACCCTCAAGGATATGAAAAAGGACCAACTAGAAATTAAGCATAAACTAACTGAAATAAAAAATATTATACAGAGATCCAACAGCAGACTAGAGGAACACAAGAATCAAGTCAAAGATTTGAAATACAAAGAAGCAAAAAACACTCAACTGGAAAAGCAAAAAGAATCCAAAATATGAAGATAGTGTAAGGAGCCTCTGGGACAACTTTAAGCGTACCAACATCAGAATTATGGGGGTGCCAGAAGAAGAGAGAGAGCAAGATATTGAAAACCTATTTGAAGAAATAATGACAGAAAACTTCCCCCACCTGGTGAAAGAAATAGACTTACAAGTCCAGGAAGCACAGAGAACCCCAAACAAAAGGAATCCAAAGAGGACCATATCAAGACACATCATAATTAAAATGCCAAGAGCAAAAGACAAAGAGAGAATATTGAAAGCAACAAGAGAAAAACAGTTACCTACAAGGGAGCACCCATATGACTGTCAGCTGATTTTTCAACAGAAACTATGCAGGCCAGATGGGAGTGGCAAGAAATATTCAAAGTGATGAATAGCAAAAACCTACAACCAAGATTACTCTACCCAGCAAAGCTATCATTCACAATTTAAGGTCAAATAAAGAGCTTCACAGATAAGAAAAAGTTAAAGGAGTTCATCACCACCAAATCAGTGTTATATGAAATGCTGAAAGGTATTCTTTAAGAAGAGGAAGAAGAAAAAAAGGTAAAGATAAAAATTATGAACAACAAATACATATCTATCAACAAGTGAATCTAAAATCAAGTGAATAAAAAAATCTGATGAACAGAATAAACTAGTAAATATAATAGAATAAGGGGCATAGAAAGGGAGTGGACTGACAATTCTCGGGGGGGGAGGGGTGTGGGGGGTGCGGGAAGAGACTGGACAAAAATCATACACCTATGGATGAGGACAGTGGGGGGGGGTAAGGGCAGAGGGTGTGGTGGGAACCGGGTGGAGGGGAGCTATAGGGGGAAAAAAAGAGGAACAATTGTAATAATCTGAACAATAAAGATTTATTAAATTAAAAAAATAAATAAATAAATTTAAAAAGTAATAATAATAACCTTAAATATAAATAGATTAAATGCTCCAGTCAAAAGACACAGACAGGGTGACTGAATGGATATGAAAACATGACCCATATATATGCTGTCTACAAGAGAACCACCTCAGAACATAAGATACACACAGAACTGAGAGTGAAGGGAAGGAAAAATATATTCCATGAAAATGGAAAGGAAAGAAAAATCTGGAGTAGCAATACTTATATCATGCAAAATGACTTCAAAACAAAGGCCATAGCTGTCTTAGCTCAATGGATAGAGTGTTGGCCTGTGGACTGAAAGGTCCCGGGTTCGATTCTGATCAAGGGTTACATGCTCAGGTTGCAGGCTCGATACCCAGTGTGGGGCAGGAGGAAGCTGATCAATGATTCTCTCTCATCATTGATATTTCTATCTCTCTCCTTCTCCCTTCCTCTCTGAAATCAATAAAAATATATTTTTTAAAAGGCCATAACAAGAGACAAAGAAGGCCACTTCAAAATACTAAAGGGAATAATTCAACAAGAAATATAACCCTTGTAAAAATATAGGCACCAAATATATGAGCACCCAAGTACATTAAAAAGCTCTTGATAGACTTTAAGGGAGAGATTGGCAGCAATACAGTCATAGTGGGGGACTTTAACATCCCACTGACATCACTGGATAGATCTTCCAGACAAAAAATTAACAAAAAAAAAACAGAGATCTTAAATGACACATTAGATCAGATGGATCTAACTGATATTTACAGAACATTTCACTCCAAAGCAACAGAATACACATTCTGCTCAAGTGCACATAGAACATTCTGAAAGATAGATCACATGTTAGGGCATAAAACAAGTCTCTACAAATTCAAGAAGATTGATATAATACCAAGCATCTTCTCAAATCACAATGACGTGAAGTTAGAAATCAACTACAATAAAAAAAAAAACCTGAAAAACACTCAGACACATGTAGGCAAAATAGCATGTTATTAAACAATGAATAGGTTACCAATGAGATCAAGCAAGAAATTAAAAAACTTTTGGGAAACAAATGAAAATGAACACACAACCACACAAAACCTATGGGACATGGCAAAAGCAGTCCTGAGAGGGAAAGTCATAGCACTACAGGCTAATCAAGAAACAAGAAAAAGGACTAATAAACTATCTAACCCTACAACTAAATGAATTACAAAGAGAACAGCAAGAAAAGTCCAGAGGAATTAGAAGGAAGGAAATAAAAATAATAAAGATCAGAGTGAAAATAAATAACAGAGACAAAAAAAAGTACAAAAAAATCAATAGTTCCAAGATAAACAAGATTAATGAACCCCTAGCCAGATTTATCAAGAAACAAAGAGAGAAGACCTCAATAAATTAAAACAGAAATGAAAGGGGTGATATAACAATGGACACCATGGAAATACAAAGGATAGTAAGCAAATACTATGAACAACTATATACCAACAAAAAGGACAACCTGGGTGAATGGACAAATTCCTAGAAACATACAGTCTTCCAAAACTCAATCAGGAAGAATAAAAAAACCTGAGTAGGGCAATAACAACTGATGAAATTGAAGCAGTAATTTAAAAATGTCCAGCAAACAAAAGTCCTGGACCAGATGGATTTACAGGTGAATTTTACCAAACATAGAAAAACAAACACCAGTCCTCCTCAAACAATTCCAAAAATTCAAGAGGAAGGAACATTTCAAAACTCTTTTCACGAAGCCAGCATTATCCTAAATCCAAAACTAGATAAAGACACTATGAAGAAAGAAAATTACAGGCTAATATCCCTGATGAACACAAATACTAAAATCCTCAACAAAATATTACCAAATCACAACCAGCAATATATTAAAGAGATTATACACCATGATCAAGTGGGATTCATTCCAGGGATGCAAGGCTGGTACAATATTCTCAAATCAATAAATGTGATACATCATATTAACAGATTGAAGACAAAAATCACATTATCTTATGGATAAATGCAAAAAAAAGCATTTGACAAAATCCAACACCCTTGTTTATAAAAACTCTCAGTAAAGTGCGATTAGAGGGATCATACCTCAACATAATAAAGGCCATATATGACAAACCTACAGCTAACATAATACTCAATGGGCAAAAACTAAAAATGTTTCCCTTAAGAGCAGAAAGAAGACTAGGACATCCACTTTCACGACTTTTATTCAACATAATACTTCAATTCTTAGCCACATCCATCAGAAAAGAAAAGATAGAAGGCATCCAAATTGGAAAAGAGGAAGTAAAACTGTCATTATTCATAGATGACATGATATTATACATAGAAAACCCTAAAGACTGCACCAGGAAACAACTAGACTTAATAAATGAATCAGCAAGGTACCAGGATACAAAATCAACATCCGTAAATCGATGGCATTTTTATACACCAATACTGGATGCTCAGAAAGAAAACTAAAAAAGCAATCCCATTTACCATTGCAAAAAAAAATAAATAAGATACCTAGGAATAAACTAAACCAAGGAGGTAAAAGAACTGTACTTGGAAAACTTTAGGACATCAAAAAAAGAAATAGAGGAAGATACAAACAAATGGAAATGTATACCATGTTCATGTATTGGAAGAATTAACACCTTTGAAATGTCTATACTACACAAAACAATCTACAGATTCAATGCAATCCCTATTAAAATACCAATGTCATACCTCACAGAGTATAACAAATACTCCAAAAATTTATATGGAAAAATAAAAGACCCCAAATAGCTGCAGCAATCTTGAGAAAAAAGAATAAAGTAGGAGGGATGACAATACTGGATATCAAACTATACTACAAAGCCATTATAACCAAAACAGCCTGGTATTTGCACAAGAAAAGGCACATAGACCAATGGGTCAGAACAGAGACCCCAGAAATAGACCTACACCATTATGGTCAATTAGTATTTGACAAAGGAGGAAAAAACTTACAACATAAATACCCAAAAATCAGTTTAATTTTTATACATTAATAATGAACTATCAGAAAGGTAAACTAAGAAAACAACTTCATTCACAGTTGCTTTAAAAAGAATAAAATGCATAGAAATAAATTTAACCAAGGATGTAAAACATCTGTACTTAGAAAATTACAAGACACTGAAAAAAGAATTTGAAGAAGATACAAATAAGTGGAAGCATACAGTATATCGCATTCATGGATAGGAAGAATTAACGTCACTAAAATGTCCAAACCACTCAAAGCAATCTACATATTCAAGGCAATTCCTATCAAGATACTAATGATGTATTTAACAGAACTAGAACAAATATTCCAAAAATTTGTATGGAACCACAAAAGACCCCAAATAACAAAAGCAATCTTGAGAAAGAAGAACAAAGTTGGATAAGTCATGCTCCCTAGTATCAAACTATACTACAAGGCCATAGTAATCAAAACAGCTTGGTACAGGCATAAAAACAGACTTATAGATCAGTGGAACAGAATAGAGAGCCCAGAAATAAACCCACACCTTTATAATCAATTAATATTTGACAAAGGAGACAAAAACATACAATGGGCTAAAGATAGTCTATTCAATAAGGTGTGTTGGGAAAATTGGACAGATACATTCAAAAAATTAAACTGGACCACCTTCTTACACCACACAGAAGATTAAACTCAAAATGGATTAAAGACTTAAATGTTATACTTGAAACCATAAAAATCCTAGAAGAAAATATAGGCAGTAGAATCTCAGACATTTCTCATAGCAATATTTTTATTGATATATCTCCTCAAGCAAGGGAAACAAAAGAAAAAATAAATAAATGAGACTACATCAAACAAAAAAGTTTTTACACGGCAAAGGAAACCATAAACAAAATGAAAAGACAACCCAGTGAATGGGAGAACATATTCACCAATGATACATCTGATAAGGGGTTAATATCTAAAATTTGTAAAGAACTGAACACCAACAAAAAACAACAATCAAATTTAAAAATTGGCAAAGCATGTGAATAGACACTTTTTGAAAGAGGATATGCTGATGGCCAATGAACACATGAAAAGATGCTCAGTGCCACTAATCATCAGAGAAATGAAAATTAAAACCTCAATAGATGACCAGCCGATGTAAGTTGAGCATCCACCTACAAACCAGGAGGTATGGTTCAATTTCCAGTCAGGGAACATGCACAGATTGCAGGCTTGATCCCCACTGGGGATCATGCATGAGACAGCTGATCAATGATTCTCTCCCTTCCTCTCTGAAATAAATAAAAATATATTTTATAAAACACAATGACATATCACCTCAGACTTATCATCACAAACAAGTGTTGGCAAGGATGTGGATAAAGGGGAACCCTCATACACTGTTGGTGGGAATGCAGATTGGTGCAGCCACTGTGGAAAGAAGTATGGAGACACCTCAAAAAATTAAAAATGGAACTGCCTTATGACCCAGTGATTCCACTTCTGGGAATTTATCTGAAGAAACCCAAAACACTAATTTGAAAAAAATATATGGACCCTTATGTGCATCGAAGCATTATTTACAATCCCAAGATTTGGAAGTAGCACAAGTGTTCATCAGTAGATGATTGAATAAAAAATCTGTGGCACATTTACAAAATGGAATACTACTCAGCCATAAAAAACAAGAAAATTTTACCTTTGCAACAGCATGGATGGACCTAGAGAACATTATGCTAAGTGAAATAAGCCAGTCAGAGAAAGACAAGTACCATATTATTTCACTCATATGTTCAATCTAATGAACAAACTGAACTAACAAGCAAAATAGAGACAGACTCATAGATAGAGAACAGGCTGACAGCTCTGGGGGAGGTGGAGGATGGAGGGATGAAGCAAAAAAGGAAAAAAAGAGAAATAATTAAGGGAAATGGACAACAGTTTGGTGATTGAGGGGGGTAGAGAGGTGGGTGGAGGTTGATGAAGGTATAAGGGGGATAAATAGTGATGGAAAAAAATTAATACATAAATAATTGTCATTGTTTGCTAATGACATAATACTATATATAAAGAACCTGAAATATTGCACCAAAAACTTCTAGAACTGAGCAATAAAATCAGTAAAATAGTAGGACACAAAATTAATATACAGAAATCCACTGCATTATTATACACCAACACAAAAGTATCAGACAGAAAAATTAAGAAAACAATTCCATTTAAATTGTATTAAAAAGCACCTAGGAATAAATTTATTCAATGAAGTAAAAGACATGTACTCAGAAAATTATGAAACACTAAAGAAAAAAAATCAAAGAAGGTACAAATAAATGGAAGCATATACTGTGGTCATAGATAGAAAGAATTCATTAGAGTCATTAAAATGTTCATAATACCCAATGCAGTTTACAGATTCAATAAGATTGCTATCAAAATACCAATGACATTTTTTACAAAAGTAGAATAAATAATCTTAAAATTTATATGTACCCAAAAAAAGGCTCTGAATAGCCACAGCAATCTTGAGAAAGAAAAACAAAGCTGCAGGTATGTTACGTGATATAAAACTATACTACAAGCCTTTCCTTATCAAAACAGCGTGGTACTGGAATAAAAATGGACACATAGATCAATGGAACACAGAAACAAACCCATTTTTATATGATCAATTAATCTATGACAAGAAGGCAAGAATCCTATATAACAAAAGCCTAATATGCAAAGTGTCCGGTCATCTGGTCGGCCAATCAAAACATAATATGCTAATGATATGCTAAGGCCACTCAACCACTTGCTATGATGCGTACTGACCACCAGGGGGTAGATAGTCGACTGGTTGGCCAGCCACTATAATGGGCACTGACCACCAGGGGGCAAATGCTCCGACTGCTAGGTTAGCTTGCTGCTGGGGTCCAGCTGATGGGGACTTAGTGAGATGGGCCAGACACACCCTGGAGCCCTCCTGCTGTCCCTCCCCAGCTGGCCAACCTCCTGAATCCCTCACCAGCCCCGATCATGCACCAGTGAGGTCCCTCAGCCTGGTCTGCACCCTCTCGCAATCTGGGACCCCTCGGGGGATGTCAGAGAGCCAGTTTTAGCCCAATCCTTCAGGCCAGGCCAAGGGACCCCACTTGTGCACAAATTCGTGCATCAGGCCTCTAGTATAAAATAAGGTAAAGACTGCCTCTTCAGTAAATGGTATAGGGAAAACTGAGTAGACACATGCAAAACAATAAAACTGGGTCACTTTCTTACACCATGTACAAGAACAAACTCAAAATAGATTAAGATTTAAATATGAGACCTAAAACTATAAAACTCCTAGAATAAGCATAGGCAATAAACTCTTTAACATATTTCTTCATAATATTTTTTTGGATATGTCTCCTTGGACAAGGGAAACAAACAAAAAAGTAAACAAATGGGATCATATCAAACTATGAAGTTTTTGCATAGCAGAGGAAACCATAAACAAAATTAAAGACAACCTATGTCCCTGGCCAGTGTGGCTCAGTTGGTTGGAGTGTTACCCCATAAACTGAAAGGTCACAGGTTCAATTCCCTCTCAGGGCACATACCTAGGTTGTAAGTTTGATCACTCCATCAGAGATCATACAGGAGGCAATTGGTCAATGTTTCTTTCTCTTTCCCTTCCTCTCTCTCTCTCAAAGAAATAAAAATATCCTCAGCTGAGAATATAAATAAATAAATAAATAAATAAATAACACCCTAGTTAATAGAAGATATTTGCCAATGATCTATCCAATAAGGGATTAATATCCAAAAAATAAGGAACACATATAACTTAACACCAAAAAGACAAATGATCTGATTAAAAATGGGCAGATAACCTGAATAGACATTTCTCCAAAGAGGACATACAGATGTCCTATAACATATGAAAAGATGATTATCACTAAGCAGATAATGCAAATTAAATCCACAATGAAATGTCACCCCACACCGTCAGAATGGCTATCATCAACAAATCAACAAGGAGCAAATGTGGCTAGCATGTGGAGAAAAGGGAATCCTTGTGCACTGTTGGTGGGTTGGTAAATTGGTGCATCCACTGTAGAAAACAGTATGGAGGTTCTTCAAAAACTTAAAAATTAAACCATCATATAAACCAGCAATCCCATTTCTGGGTATTTATAGAAAGAAATCCAAAACACCAATTCAAAAAGATAGATGTACCCTTAAGTTCATTGCAGCTTTATTTTTCAACTAGAGGCCCAGTGCACAAAATTCGTGCATGGGGGGGGGTTGTCCCTCAGCCCAGCCTGCACCCTCTCCAATCTGGGATCCCTCTCACAATCCAGGACTGGTGGCTCCCAACTGCTCACCTGCCTGCCTTCCTGATTGCCTCTAACCGCTTCTGCCTGCCAGCCTGATCACCCCCTAACCACTCCCCTGCCAGCCTGATTGATGCCTAACTGCTCCCCTGCACGCCTGTTTGCTCCTAACTGCCCTCCCCTGCAGGCCTGGTCCCCCCAAATGCTCTCCCCTGCAGGCCCGGTCACCCCCAACTTCCCTCCTCTGCTGGCCTGGTCACCCCTAACTGCCCTCCCCTGAAGGCTTGATTGCCCACAACTGCTCTCCCTTGCAGGCTTGGTCTCTCCCAACTGCCCTCCCTTGCTGGCCATCTTGTGGCAGCCATCTTGTGTCCAGATGGGGGCAGGATCTTTAACCACATGGGGGCAGCCATCTTGTGTGTTGGAGTGATGGTCAATCTGCATATTACTCTTTTATTAGATAGGATAGAGGCCTGGTGCATGGGTGGGGGCCAGCTGGTTTGCCCTGAAGGGTGTCCCGGATCAGGGTGGGGGTTCCCTTGGGGCGTGGGGCAGACTGGGTGAGGGGCATGTGGTGGTTTCCAGGCTGGCCATGCCCCCCAGCGACCCAAGCAGAGGCCCTGGTATCTGGAATTTATTTATCTTCTACAATTGAAACTTTGTAGCCTGGAGTGGAGCCAAGCCTTCTGCTTGCTCCGTGGCGGCAGCCATTTCTGTTGGGATTCATGTATCTTCTATAATTAAAATTTTGTAGCCTTAAGCGGAGGCCTGGGCCAGCCAGGGTGTGTGGAAAACTTGGCTTCCTCCATCGCCGGGGGCAACCCTAGCCTCCTGCTCTTTCCAGCTCTGTGGCTGCTGCCATTTCTGTTTGGATTTATTTATCTTCTATAATTGAAACTTTGTAGCCTGGAGTGGAGGCCTGGGCCGGCCAGGGTGTGCAGAAAGCTTGGCTTCCTCCATCGCCGGGGAAACCCAAGCCTCCCTCCTGCTCTCTATGTCCGTAGCCATCTTGGTTGGGTTAATTTGCATACTCACTCCTGATTGGCTGGTGGACATGGCTTGTGAGTGTAATGAAGTGATGGTTAATTTGCATATTACTCTTTTATTAGATAGGATAGCCAGGATATGGAAGCAATCTATAGTAAGCGTCCATCAGTAGATGAATGGATTAAAAATGGTACATTTATATAATTGAATATTATTCATCTATAAATAAGTACAATTTTGCATTGATGACAACATAGATGGAATTAGTATTATACTACTAAGTGAAATGTCAGACAGAAAAAGACAAATACCATATGATTTCAGTTATATGCAGAATCTCATTAACAAAATAAATGAACAAACAGAAATAAACTCATAGTATAGAGATCACATTGATGATTACCAGATGGGAGGGGGTTTGAGAGACTAGGTGAAAAAGGTGAAAGGGATGAAGATGTACAAATTGCCAATTATAAAAATAGTCATGGGAATATAAAGTACAGCATAGGGAATATAGTCAATAGCATTTTAATAACTATGCATGGTATAGGATGGGTATTATACTTACCAGGGTGATCACTTCATGAAGTATATAAATATGCAATCACTATGTTGTATACTTGAAACTTATATAATACTAGAGGCCTGGTGCACAAATTCATGCACCAGTGGGGTCCCTCAGCCTGGCCTGTGAGATCAGGCCAAAACTGGCTCTCCAACATCCCCCAAAGGGTCCCGGATTGCAAGAGGGTGCAGGCCAGGCCGAGGGACCCCACCAGTGCACAATCAGGGCCAGGGAGGGATGCAGAAGATTGGCCAGCTGGGGAGGGACCGCAGGAGGGCCTTAGGGAATGTCCAGCCCGTCTCGCTCAGTCCTGATCAGCCGGACCCCAGCAGCAAGCTAACCTACCAGTTGGAGCATCTGCCCCCTGGTGGAAAGTGCACGTCATAGAGAGCAGTTGAGTAGCCTTAGCATATCATTGGATATTTTGCTTCGATTGGTAGAACAGATGACGGGATGACCCAACACTTAACATATTAGGCTTTTATTATGTAGGATTGTATGTCAACTGTATTTGAAAAAAATATTTTTAAAAATACAAGGGAAAAATGATCTGGTAAAGGTGAACTGTAGTATTGGTCAGCTATTGCCACAGATATATAAAGCTGCAACCAGGCCTTCTAGATCTTGATGTTGATCCAGATAAGACTGTTCCTACCATCGCCTGGCATGACAAATTGGCACCATATGCTGCCAGAGCACTGACCTGGGAGCTAGATTTGGAAGGCTATGTGCACTGCTTCTCTGCCCCACCTCTTCATGGAGGAAGTTCATTTGGCTGATTTTTTTTAGAAACACTCTCTAGGAGAAATGTGAAATAGGTTTCTAATCTTGCTCTGCTTATACATAAATTAAGATCTTGTTTGTTCAGAATGACTACTGCCACATCCTGCCAGAAACTCCACTGTGCTCTCTGTGTATGCAACCTCTATTCATTAGGTTACTTTTTTTTTTTTTTGGCCAAGAGCTCACACTGTGCTTTGTTCTCATTGCTCTGCCACTCCCATGGACTGGCTGCCCAGAAAACCAGACAGTGACCCCTGATTCACTCTTCCACCAATTCTATTCATATATCCTCATTGTCTTTGGATGATGTGATTAAGAACCTCAAAGCAGATGCTAAAATCCTTGTGTACTAATTCAGAATTAAAAGCTCCTCCCAGGCCCTGGAGACAGGAAATCCAGCTGCAAGTCCTCTCTTCCTACCCCACCCAAAATGGCAGTACAGTTGGAGACATGGAACTCTGAAACACTGGCTCTCCTAGACTGCTTTGAGCAACAGTAAGTTCTGACCCTATTTTGAGGCAGAGCAAAAAATTTTCTACAAGGGATTTGGAGGGGAACTAAAAGGTTTCTCTATCCCAAAACATCTTTATTCACCCACCTACACTCCAGTACATTTTGAATCATTCCTTTAGGTTAAGCAACCATGCTGTCAAAAGTGCCCCAGAAGCAAAATGATATAGGGAAGGGACCCCCAACTCAGTATAAGATTTCCTAGATTCTAGCCCTATTTCTGCTATATGATCTTGGACAAGTCCCTTCCCTTTTCTGGTCCTCAATTTCCTCAATATACTACATAAGGGGTGATTGGATGAGGTCATCCCTTAGGCCACTTCTGACCATAACATTCTATATTAGGTTGATTCAAATTTGAGATCAAATGTCACTTTGCCCAGGCTACCATTACATTGCTAGTATTTATTGATACATTTGTTTGAATTGACTAGATATATCACTGAAAAAAGAAAGAGCTAGGGACATGGATAGGTCACATAGATATCCAAAAGATACAGAAATCATTCATGAAAACAAATCCTTATAGAACAACCAGAGATTAAAGAGTTATCCTCCTTTATTCCCTAGTTGCCTCATCCCCACCTCACTCTCTTCTACTCCCTACCAATGACTATCTGGGTTGGAAGAAGTTAACATCCAGGAAGAAGGTAGAGAAACACACTTGGAAAGATGGTAAGAACCTTCCAGGTTGAGGAAATAAGACAAAATCCTAGATTAACTGTTTCCTATGATGCCCAGATTAAGGCCCCAGATACAGCAGCCTCAGGGTGCTATACATTGGAGGAACAGAAGGTGGCCTTCCCAAATGGGAGGTAAGGTATGTTTCCAGAGGCCTAGGAAAGCAACCTACTATGTGGTCTCTTTTCTCAAAGAGGAGAGAAATGTGAGAGCCTGGAATCCCAGATACACTACACTGGTTTCCTATGATACCCTAGAGATGGGTTTTATAATGATAATTGTAGCTAACATGTAATAGCACTATGTGCCAAATAATATATGAACTGCTTCATATAAATTTAAACAATTAATTCTTATAACAATTCTATAAGGCAAGTATTATTATCCCTGTTTTATAGATGAGGGTACTGAAGCACAGAGAGGTTAAATAATTTCCTTAAGGTCACACAGTGAAGAAGGAGTAGGTCCAGGATACCAACCCAGACAGTCTGGCTCCGTATCTTATGTTCTTAACCCAACTATAGGAAGATAAGTATTCTCTCCAATGTCAAAGATCAGAACTGGGAAAATCCTCAGGGTCATCAAATGGCATCTCTTTATTTTATACATGAGGGAACTGTGGCTCTGAGAGAGAAACTTGTTAAATGTCACATAAGTGAGTAAGGGAGAGTATAACAGAGTCAGACAAGAGCCCTGGTTTGCTGACTCCCAACCACTACTTTCTACTACTGCTTCTTATCCTTTGGTAGGTCTCTTACTAGAATTGCCTCCCTGATGACATTCCTGATTTGTTCAACCCCACACTCTGTCTTACAGCCAATTCCATAGTACAAGTCATTATCTTTTCTTTTCAAAATATAAATGAGACTAAAGCTGGCTCTAATCAAGAATTTTATAAATGATCAGATCCTTAAATCCCAATATCACCTTTGAGGGGGTTACGGATAGAATGCAAAACCAACACTTTCCATCAATAAGAATATCAACACCCAACTATGCCAAGGTCTCGACCTTCTAAGATGAGTGTTCAATGATGTATGAGGTCTGCCTGGTGCTCAGACAAATTTGTGGATTCAAATTTGGATTTTTTAAGGGTCATTCAGGGAAACCAATACCGAGCCCAGCTGGAAAAATTCTGCTTGAATCATTGAGAAGTGATGAGTAGAGCTTGTGAAAGTGGAAAATAGGATTGGGAAGTAGGCTCTTGAGGGAATGGGGCTAGCCTGGTTTATATTGCTACCAATGTGTACAAGGAGATGGACAGCCTAAGCTCTCCAAAGGCCAGGGCTATTCTTCTTTTGATATGGACTTGTTCATGACTCACTGCCTCGAGATAGTGGATTTCACAAAACCATCCTCCCCACCCTATTCCCTATTCCATCCATCCAATTGATGTGGGAAATAAAAGTCTCCAGTATAAATGGGAAGTTTTAAAGGACTCTTGTGGGGCTGAACCTTTGACCCACATTAGGCACTCTCTCCATTACCCAATTGCTTTATGGGCCTCTGAGCTGGGCACACAACACTGAGCCAAGTGAAGCAGGGCAGTCTGACTTCCTCCTGAGGGTGTAAGATAAGAGTACAAGAGCTTTAGAAAGGCAGAAGTGTGGAGCAGGGAAATCTCCAGACAGGGGAGGAGAGTGATCTCAAAAGTCTGGTTGATGTCCCAGGTTAGTATTAATGCCACCTTCTATCACATTCAGACTTTCTACTACAAAGATTTGGTTAAAAAAAAAAACCTTCCCACATTAAAAGTAGAGAAAATGGTTTATTCTGAAGCAGCTTTGAAGTGAAATACAAATAATTCCATTGCATTCACTCGCATATTCATTCATATATTCAGACAACAATATTTATGTACCTGCTATGTGCAATGTATCATGGAAAATAGAAATATACAAGGTAGGGGCTCATTCTCCAAAAGCTTACCCACAGAAGAAGACATGGCCTATACTCATTCACAACATCTCCCAATTGTACATGGAAAAGGTTTTTAAATGCTGTAAATGAGAGAATCAGTATGCTGATGTGAAAGACCTTTAGAAAGGACCATCTAGTTAAATTTCTTCATTGTCCAGGTAAAGGCAGAAGCCAGGGTAGGAAAAGAGTATTCTCAAGGTTATATGGCCAGGTAATAATAGAACTTATCTTTATACTAGGAATGCAAAGGACTCAAAAAATTACCCTAGTTTGGTATGTCAAGACAAAGCTTCAGAGGTGTTTTGAGATCAGATTTAAAGAACAGGTAAGATTTCCCCCCAATATTTTATTATGAAAAACTTGAAACATAAAATCAGGGTCAGCTACATAATATATGGAGCAGAGTGAAAAATAAAAATTAGGGGCCCCTCATTCAAAAAGCAAGGGGAAAGTCCCGATAAAAATATAAAAATATAAAGCTTTTTTTTTTTTTTTTACTTTTCTGTGCATGAGCTCATGCTTTATCACTCACTTGCTCCCTTTCTCAACTTTTCCTGGTGTTTTCTGTTTGTTAATGTTGTTCTAAGTAAAGAATAATTAAAATTTTAAATTGTTAACATAAATTTTACTTTTCATCTTTATATTATTTAATATCAGTTTTAAATGCAAATATAAGAGCATTTAACTCATATGCAGAATCACCAAAATTACACAATTCATATTTCATACCTCTCACATGCCTATGTAATTCATTCTTACCAGAACAGTGGAAATGCTGCACAAACTTAATTCAACTGGTTTTTATTTCACTTTTTTATATGCACATATTCTACCAACATTCTCTACCTTTGATTTACTGGTAAGGATGGAATAAAATGAAAAGTAACTATGGGTTGCTCTCTTTCTCATTGCTTCTATATAATCATATTTAGCACTAATGATTGGCTAATATAGGGAAGTAACATGAGTAAGAGAATATGGCAGGGTTCCTTGCTCATTCTTGATTTTTAATGCTATTATCTTCTTTTTACATTCAAAGTAAGCTCTGATTTGAATGGAAGGTGTAGACTCTTGAGGTTGTCAGTGCCCCCATTGACTCAGTCTTACATGCAACTTGTTTACCTTTTACTTGATTTGAGTCTTGCTGAACTCCCACCCATTGTAGGTCCACTGGAATCCTGTGCTCATGGAGCATTGCAGATACAATATTCAAATGGGGTGCAAAAAACAGTAGACACACATGTTATGTCTATTTACTCTGCTCATGTGCATGCCCCATTATCCCACTGGACTTCACATAAAACACGTAAGTTCAAATATGAAATTATTAAGAACTTCAAAAGAATGATGGTGGAGCCTTAAATCAAGTAGCCGACATCAGTACAACTTACCACTGACCATTTCACATGCATGTCATTAATGTTTAATATATGTATGTTAACAGTTTTTATAAGGTAAATTGCACATACATTTAAAAACACAAATATTAAGGGAACGTTTTATGAGTTTTGAAAAATACATATACTGTACCTTTTTAACTCAAATCTCTAACAAGTATAGAACCTTGCCATCAGCCCAGAATCTCCTCTTTCCAGTCAATCTTGACTGCCATACCATCATCAGAGGCAACCACAAAAACAGGTAGGGATTTGATATATGAAGACTATAATGATCAAAGTAAAGGAGAAAATGGGGATATGAGGTTAGTAAATGGAAAGCTTGTTTGAAGTAAACATTTTGTTTAATAATGATAAGAGTTAGCATTTGTTGAGCATTACTTTCCAGGCACTGTGCTACTGATATAAATTAATTTTTATCATCACAATAATCCTACAAAGTAGGTACTGTTAGTATAATAATTTTACAAATGATAACACTGAGTCATAGATAACAGCTAATAGGCAACATGCATGGTAGGAAATCAAAGGAAAAAAGATGGGATGGAAAGATGAATCCTGATCATAAAAGACCTTGAATTCCAGTGTGAAGAATTTAGACTATCCTTAAAGTCATGGAAACATTCAGAGGTTTTTGAGTATAGGTTGAACCTCAACCTAAACTTAATACCTTCTACAAAAATCAACTAAAAATGAATCACAGATTTAGATATAAAACATGAAACCATAAAACTTTTAAAAGATAACATAAAAGAAAATATTCTGGACCCAGGGTTTGGTGAAGGGTCCTTGGATATGACACCAAAGCATGATCCATAAAAACTTAGGTAAAATCTACTTGATTAAATAAAAACTTGTGCTTTGTAAAATATCTTAAGAAAATTAAAACAATATTTTCAAACCACATATCTGACAAAGGAATTGTATCTAAAATATAAAAACTCTCAAACTCAACAGTAAAACACACATACAAATTCAATTAGAAAATAGATAAAGAAACAAGTGTTGGTGATGATGTAGAGAAAAGGGAACCCTCATGCACTGTTGGTGGGATTGTAAATTTTTTCAGCCACTACAAAAAATGCTATGGAGGTTCCTCAAAAAAATTAGAATAGAGTTACTATATGTCCCAGAAACCCCTTTTCTGGGTACCTACCCCAAAAATTTGAAGACATTTATCCACTTCTGGGTATTTTTTTTAAAGAAATCCACAACACTACTTCAAAAAGATATATGCACCCTTATGATCAGTGCAGTATTATTTACAATAGTTAAGCTATGGAAGTAACCTGTCTATTGATAGATGGATGGATAAAGAAGATGTTGGAGCAGCATCCATACACACACACAAAAAAAGGGTGGCCAAAACCGGTTTGGCTCAGTGGATAGAGCGTCGGCCTGCGGACTGAAGGGTCCCAAGTTCGATTCCGGTCAGGGGCACGTAACTTGGTTGTGGGCACATCCCCAGTGGGGGGTGTGCAGGAGGCGGCTGATCGATGTTTCTCTCTCATCGATGTTTCTAACTCTCTATCCCTCTTCCTTCCTCTCTGTAAAAAATCAATAAATTAAAAAAAAAAAAGGTGGCAGGTTCAATTTCCAGTTAGGGCGCATACCTATGTTGTGGGTTTCATTTCCCAGTCATGGTGGGTACCAGAGGCAACCAATCGTGTTTCTCTCTCACATCAATGTCTATGTCTCTCTCTCTCTCTCTCTCTCTCTCTCTCTCTCTCTCTCTCTCTCCCCCCCTAAAAATCAATAAAAACATATCCTCAGGTGAGGATTTAAAAAATAGTCATGGAGATGTAAAGTACAGCATCTCAATTATAATAATTATGTATGATGTCATATGTGATCACTTCATCAGTACGTACTTGTCTAATCACTGTATTGTATACCTGAAACTAATATAATATTGTATGTCAACATTAATTAAAAAATACATTTTTAAAAAGTGATAAAGAACATAAAGAGATACTTGGTCAACATCACTAGCCATTAGGGAAATGCAATTTAAAACCACAAAGAGTCCTGGCTGTTTTGGCTCCATGGATAGAGCATCGGCCTGCGGACTGAAGGGTCCCGGGTTCGATTCCAGTCAAGGGCACATGCCCGGGTTGCAGCTTGATCCCCAGTAGGGGGTGTGCAGAAGGCAGCTGATCAATGATTCTCTCTCATCATTGATGTTTCTATCTCTCTCTCCCTCTCCCTTCCTCTCTGAAATCAATAAAAATATATATTTTTTAAAAAAATACAATAAAACCACAAAGAGATATTACTTCATACCTATCAAAATGGCTAACATAAAAAAAAACACAGTGACAACACAAAATTTTGGTGAAGGTGTGGAGAAACTGAATTTCTCATATATAATTTTAGACATGTAAAATGGTATAGCCACTCTGGAAAATAGTTTTGTAGCTTCTTAAACAACTAAACATGCAAGTACAACATGACACAACAACTGCACTTCTGGGTATTTATTCTGGAGATAAGTAAACCTATATACAAATGTTCATAGAAGCTTTATTTGTAGCCAAAAACTGGAATGAACCCAAATATCCTTTAATAGTGATTGGATAAACAAACCATGGTACACCCATATATGGAATATTACTTAGAAATAAAAAGAAAAAAACTATAAACACATGCAATAACTTGGATGGATCTCAGGGGCACTATGACAAGTGAAAAGAAGAAGCCAAACTCAAAAGGTTACATATTATATGACTGCCTTTGCATACCACTGTTAAAATAACAAAAATTTGTGATGGAGAAGAGATCAGTGGTACCAGGTATTAGGGATGGGTCAGGGTATAACTATAAAGTGGTAGCACTACAAAATTTGTGCTGTTGGAACAGTTCTTTGTACTAATTGTGGTATCTGTTAACAAATCTATACATATATAATATCGAAACACTCATTATAGACTGAAGTGTTTTCCCTCAAATCTCATATATTGAATCTTTAACCTCCAGTACCTCAGAATGTGACTGTAATTAGAGATAGAGCCTTTAAAGAGGTGAACACATTAAATGAGGCTATTAGGGTACATCCCAATATAATTTTACTGGTGTTTTTATAATAATAGGAGACTAGGACACACTGAGAGTCACAAGGAGCACATGTACACAGAGGGATGACCATGTAAAGATCCAGCAAGAGGGCATCTATCTACAAGCCAGAGAGGCCTTAAAATGAAATCAAACCTTCCAACAGCTTGATTTTGTACTTCTAGTCTCCAGAACTGTAAGAAAATAAACTTCTGTTGTTTAAGACACATAGTGTGTAGTATTTTGTTATGGCAGGTCAAGCAGGCTAATACAGCATTATACACCAAAAATAAAATTAGTGCATATAAAAATGGTGAAATAGAATAAGATTATATTAGTCTGCTTGAGCTGCCATAGCAAGATATCTCAGATTTGGGAGGTTTAAACAACATAAATTAATTTTCTCACAGTTCAAAATCAAGATGCTAGGGTTGGTTTCTTCTGAGACCTCTCCTGCTGGCTTATAAACAGCCATATTCTCTGTGTGTCCTCACATGGCCTTTCCTCTGTGCACAGCGCACATGGAGAGAGAGAGAGCAAGAGCTGGTGTTTCTTTATAAGGACACGTCTTCTGTCAGATTAGTGCTCTACCCTTATGACTCCCCTAAAAAGCCTATCTCCAAATACAGTCACATTGTGGGTTAGGGATTTGGCATATAAATTTGGGGGTGGGGCACAAATCAGTTCACATCAAAGTTAATATAGTTTAGTTTATGGTATTATACAAATGTCAAATTTCTTGATTTTAAAAGGTACCATGGTGATGTAAGATAATGGAAGCTGGGGGGAGGGTAACAAGAACTCTCTGTACTAATTTTGCAATTTATTATGAGTCTAAAATTATTTAAAAATAAAAAGTTTAAAACAGTAAAATAGAGCAATATTCTAAGAAGTCCTGCAATGTACAGGAGTTCTTGTCTTGACTCTTTGCATACCATAGAGGAACCAAGACATGTTAGACCCTGACTTCGCAACTTACTGGCTCTGCACCCTTCACCAATTCCCTAAGGTTTTCTGAGCCTCAGTGTCTATGTTCTTCAAAAGCATGACATGCAGGGCAGAGTACTGCCCAGGACATCAAAAGCCCTGGCTCTTTGCCCATATTTTTTATCCCATTAATTTCTGGGTAGTTTTTGAAACATTTCTTCTTATATTTTAGTAAAATGGGAATGATCTCTTACCTGTCCTCTCTCACAAAGCTGTAGTGGGAATCTAGCGTGGCAACACCGGGTTTCTGCCTCATTGACATCTTCATCTTGCTTTTAGTATTTTCTTCCCCAAGTAGGAAAAATAGAAGACAGAAGATGGGTGGAGGGAGATTAGGCAACATGTAGAAAGGAAGAGGGGGGGGAAGCTGCATGCCAGATTTTTTTTTTTTTTTGAGAAATGAAGAAAGTGTGAGGTGAAGTAAGCGTTTGACAAGAATGTTTAGAAAGAAGATTAATCACCATTTCAGTGTTTCATGTCCAAAGTGATTGTATCTTTGTTTGTTTGGCTGGGTCTGATTTCAGAATTAGAGAAACCAGATTTCTCATTAAGGCAAGATGGGGCAGGGAGGGGGTGGAAAGACAGACCAGGGCTACCCTATGGTTGGCCACTAATAGAGGACAGATGGAAATGACTGGAATGCCCCTAAATAAAGCAGAAAGCAACTGAGAGAAAAACTGTTAAAAGAAAGTACATAAACAGTTTGACCACAAACTACCAGTTTCTGACTTGCTGATAGGGGTGTAAAACTAACTTGTCAGCTTGATTTTAAGTGCCAAACTGTGAATGCTTAAGTGGCAAGGAAGACCTGTCAACAGGTACAGTCACTCCCACTGTTCAGAATCTTTATATGGCTTTCCACTACCTACCAAGAAAAGTCCAAACTCCTTTGTGTTCAATGTGAGGTCTCAGTAAACTGGTCCAAACCTGCCTTCAATCCTTCCTCTGATTGTGTCTGAGATCCATGAAATGAGATAAATCTAGTGATGGCTCCATCACAAACAGCATTGGACTCACTCTCAGTCATGATACCTAGGTTCAAGACTTCACATTCCTATTAACTGGCTATGTAACCTTGAAAAGAAAATCATGTAACCTCTCTGAGCCTTAGTTTCTTCCTCTGTCAAATGAGGATATTAATCCCCACCATGGGATCACTTCATAAATTGCATAAATATCTAAATACTATGCTGTACACCTGAAACTAATATAAAATAATATTGAATGTCAACTGTAATTGAAAAATAAAATAATCCCTACCACAATGACATAGTGGGATTTTTCTGAGGAGTGCAACAAGCACCTGGAGATCCCAACAGGTTTCTAGCACCAGGTTTCTGTCAACACTGGCTGTAGAATTTTAATCCTTCAGGGTGATTAATCTCAAATCTCTCCTACTTAGGTAAGAATCCATCTGGAACCAATTATTTTATTATTTGAACCCCTCTAAATCTTCACTAAAGATATTCTATTAGAACCCTTGTATACTGTTGGTAAGAATGTAAATTGGTGCAACCACTGTAGAAATTTTGAAGATACCTCAAATTTTTAAAATATGACTACCATACAAGCCAGCAATCCTACTTCTGGGATTCCAAAGGAATTTCTATTGAAATTGAAATATATACCCAGATATCCTCACTCTCATATTTATTGCAGCATTACTCACAATAGCCAAGACATGGAAGCAACCTAAGAATCCACCAACAGATAAATAGATAAAGAAAATATAGTATATACATACAAAGGAAAACTATTCAGCTTTAAATATAGAAGGAAGTTCTGCCATTTGTAACAACATGGATAAATCTGGAGGACATTATGCTAAGAGACATAAGCCAGACACAAAAGGAGAAATACTACATGACACTACTTAAATTAGGAATTTAAAATAGTCAAACTCATAGAAGCGGAGAGTAGAATGGTGGTTGCTAGGGACTGGGGGAAGTGGAAAATGAGGAGGTATTAGTCAAATGGTATGAACTATCAGGTGTACATGATTAATAAGTCCTAGCAATCCACTGTACAGCTTAGTGCCTGTAGTTCACAATACTGTAGTCTATACTAAAAATACTTGCTACTAAAGTAAATCTTATGTTAAGCATTATCACAAAAATAATCTATACTACTAAAAGGGTAATATACAAATTGGTCAGGACGCCCTCACAGTAACAACCAAACAGCAGGCTGTGTGGGGCGAACAGGCCAGCAGGTGGGGTCAGTGAGGGATGACCAAACGACTGAACAGCAGGCTGTGTGGGGTGACCAGGCCTTCAGGGGGGTCAGTGAGGGATGACCAAACGACTGAACAGCATGCTGCATGGGGTGACCAGGCCAACAGGGGGGCAGCTGGGGGCAACCAGGCCAGCGGGGGGGGGGAGGCATTGAGGGGCAACCAGGCTGGCAGAGGGGGATAATGAGGGGTGACCAGGCAGGCAGAGGGGGGCAGTGAGGAGCGACCAGGCCAGCAGAGGGGGGCAGTGAGGGGTGACAGGCTGGCAGGAGGGACAGTGAGGTGTGACCATGCCTGGGGGGGGCAGTTGCGGGCAACCAGGCCAGCAGGGGAGCAGTGTGGGGCAACCATTCCAGCAGGGGGGGGGCAGTTAGGGGTGATCAGGTCAGCAGGCAGAGGGGTTAGGGGTGATCAGGCTGGCAGGGTGGGGGGGCAGTTAGGGGCAATCAGGCAGGCAGGCAGGTGAGCAGTTAGGAGCCAGCGTTCCTGGATTGTGAGAGGGATCCCGGATTGGAGAGGTTGTAGGCTGGGCTGAGGGGATCACCCCCCCATGCACTAATTTCGTACACCAGGCCTCTAGTATTTAATAAAGAGGGCAGAAGAAAACTTTTGGAGGTAATAGATAAGTTTATGGCCTAGATTGCTGTGATGGTTTCACAGATGTGTACTTATTTGCAAACTCATCAAGTTGTATACATTAAATATGTACAGCATTTTGTATGCCAATCATACCTCAACATAGTGGAGATTTTTTTAAATAAAATATTTATAAAAATGATCTCCAAGAGTGTGTTCACATCTCTTTGCCTTGTCTCCCAGACAAAGTTCATCTCTACATTCTTTGTGTACCTTACATAAGATTATATGGCTTACACTAGCCACAGTGTATTTTAATTATTTGCTTATGGATCTGTCTTTCCCACTAGACTATAGGATACCCAAGGGGTGAAATTGTGCATTAATGAATTTAATTGCTCAACACCTAGTATACTTACTTTGCAAAAAAGGTTTATGGAATTGTACCTGTTTTACTAAATTGAATGTCTCTTCAATAATTTGGGACATTATGAAATAAATGTAGAGTTATAAAATTCATTATATCAATTATAATTAATTCAATTAATTTTAACAAAAATGGACCTAGAACAAACTACATAAAAGGTACTAAGCTAGGCAGTATGTATCTAGCTGTAAATAATTCAGAGTCTGGCTTGGGCACTTGTTCTCAGTCTTTGCCTCATGGTGGAATAACCTGGGGAAACATTTTTATTTTTTTATTTGTAATTTTATTTTTTATTTTTATTGTTTAAAGTATTTCATATAGTATTACATATCTCCTTTTTCCTTTTTTGTTTTTCAATGTAGCTGCAAGAATTTATTGACATTTTATCAAGCAGAAGGTGTCAACTTAAAAATTATTTTGTAATGTTAATTATTGATTTGAAAGAGAGAGGGGAAAAGAGAGAGAAATATCAATTTGTTGTTCCACTTATTTATGCAGTCATTGGTTGATTGTTGTATATGCCCTGATTGGGAATCAAACCCACAACCTTGGTGTATCAGGACAATTGTCTAACCAACTGAGCTACCTGGCCAGGGTGTAATAATTCCTTTATTTTTATTGTTTAAAGTATTACAAATGTCTCCTTTTTCCCCTGATTGACATCTCCCTGGCCACTCCCACCCTGCCAGGACAAGCCTCCACCATCCCAATGTCCGTGTATATTGGTTATACTAATATGCATGTATACAGGTCCTTTAGTTGATCTCTTACCCTCCCCCACCGTCCCCTGCTTTCCCTCTGAGGTTGGACAGTTGGTTCAGTGTTTCTTCATCTCTGTATCTATTTTTGTTCACCAGTTTATGTTGTTCATTATATCCCACATATGAGTGAGAACATGTTAGTTATCTTTCTCCAACTGGCTTATTTCACTTAGCATAATGCTCTCCAGGTCCATACATGCTGTGGCAACTGGTAAAAGTTCTTTTTTTATACCAGCATAGTATTCCATTGTGTAGATGTACCACAGTTTTTTAATCCACTCATCTGATGATGGGCACTTAGGTTGTTTCCAAATCTTAGCTATTGTAAATTGTGCCACTATGAACATAGGGCTGCATATATCCTTTCTAATTGGTGTTTCTAGTTTATTGGGATATATTCTTAGAAGTGGGATTACTGGGTCAAATGGGAGTTCCATTTTTAATTTTTTAGGAAACTCCATACTGTTTTCCACAGTGGCTGCACCAGTCTGTATTCCCACCAGCAGTGCACAAGGGTTCCTTTTTCTTCACATCCTCACCAGCACTTGTCATTTGTAGATTTGTTGATGATAGCCATTCTAACATGTGTGACATGGTACCTCATTGTCATTTTGATTTGCATCTCTCAGATGATTAGTGACCTTGAGCATGTCTTCATATGTCTCTTGGCCTTCTGTATGTCCACTTTTGAAAAGTGTCTAACTCCTTTGCCCATTTTTTTATTGGATTGTTTATCTTCTTTTTGTTAAGTTGTATGAGTTCCCTAAATTTTGGAGATTAGAACCTTATTGCATATAACATTGGCAAATATGTTCTCCCATGCAGTGTTCTTTCTTGTTTTGTTGATGGTTTCTTTTGCTGTGCAGACACTATTAATTTTGATGTAGTCCCATTTGTTTATTTTCTCTTTAGCTTCCGTTGCCCTAGGAACTGTATTGGTAAAGATATTGCTATGACATAGGTCTGATATTTTGCTGCCTATGGATTCTTCTAAGATTTTTATTGTTTCCTGTCTTACATTTAAATCCTTTATCCATTTTGAGTTTAATTTATGTATGGTGTAAGTTGGTGGTCTAGTTTCATTTTTTTTTGCATGTATCTGTCCAATTTTCCCAAAACCATTTATTGAAGAGACTGTCTTGTCTCCATTGTATGCTCTTGCCTCCTTTGTCAAATATTAATTGAGCATATTGTCTTAGGTGAATTTCTGAGGTTCTCTGTTCTGTTCCATTGTTCAGTATGTCTGTTCTTGCGCCAGTACCAGGCAGTTTTGAGAACAGTTGCTTTGCAATATAGCATGATATCTGGTATTGTGATCCTCCAACTTTGCTCTTCTTTCTCAATATTGCTGTGACTATTACAGGTCTTTTATTGTTCCACTAGTAGTCCGGTGCACAAAATTCATGCACGAGGGATTGTCCCTCAGCTCGGCCTGAACCCTCTCCAATTTGGGACCTCTTGGGGCATGTCCGACTGCCAGTTTAGACCCGATCCCACAGCAATCCGGGACCACTGGCTCCTAACCATTTCCCTGCCTGCCAGCTTGATTGCCCCCAACTGCCCCCCCTTCTGGTCTGATCACCCCTAATTGCACCACCACCCCCTGCTGGCCTGCTTACCCCCAACTGCACCCCCTGCAGACCTGGTCCCCCCAAATGCTCTCCCCTGCAGGCTTGGGTCCCCCCCAAATGCCCTTCCCTGCAGGCCCGGTCATCCCTAACTTCCCTCCTCTGCCAGCCTGGTCACCCCTAACTGCCCTCCCCTGCAGGCTTGATCATCCCCAACTGCCCTCCCTTGCAAGCCTGGTCCCTCCCAACTTCCCTCCCCTGCAGGCCTGGTCCCCCCCAACTGCCCTCCCCTGCAGGCCTGGTCCCTCCCAACTGCCCTCCCCTACTGGCCATCTTCTGTCTACATGGGGCAGCCATCTTGTGTTTTGGAGTGATGGTCAATTTGCATACTACTCATTTATTAGATAGGATAGAGGCCTGGTGCATAGGTGGGGGCCAGCTGGTTTGCCCTGAAGGGTGTCCCGGATCAGGGTGGGGGTTCCCTTGGGGTGAGGGGTGGCCTGGGCGAGGGGCCCGTGGTGGTTTGCAGGCCAGTCACACCCCCCCAGCAACCCAAGCGGAGGCCCTGGGATTTATTTATCTTCTATAATTGAAACTTTGTAGCCTTGAGCAGAGGCCTGGGCCAGCCAGGAAGCTTGGCTTCCTCCATCGCCAGGGAAACACAAGCCTCCTGCCTGCTCTGAGCCCACAGCCATCTTGGTTGGGTTAATTTGCATACTTGCTCCTGATTGGCTTGTGGGCGTAGTGAAGGTATGGTCAATTTGCATGTTTCTCTTTTATTAGTGTAGATATGAATTTTTTCAGAGTTGGTTCTAGGTCTGTAAAATATGCCCTTGGTATTTTAATGGAGATTGCATTAAATCTATAGATTGCTTTGGGTAGTATAGACATTTTTATGATGTGGATTCTACCAATCGATGAGCACAGTATATTCTTCCATTTGTTTATGTCTTCCTCTATCTCTTTTTTCAGTATACTGTAGTTTTCTGAGTACAGGTCTTTTACCTTCTTAGTTAAGTTAATTCCTAGGTATCTTAATTTTGAGGAGGCATTGGTAAATTGGGTTGTTTTTGTTGTTTTTCTTTCTGTGAATTCATTAGTAGTGTATAAAAAAGCCATAGATTGAATTAATTTATTAATCTAGTAGTTTTTTGTTGGACTCTTTAGAGTTTTCTGTGCACAATATCAATTCATCTGTGAATAATAACAGTTTTAATACTTCTTTTACAATTTGGATAGCTTTTAATTCTTCTACTTTTCTGATTACTATGGCTAGCACTTCCAGTACTATGATGAATAGGAGTGGTGACAGTGGGCATTCCTGACTTGTTCCTGTTCTTAGGGAAAATGAGTTTAGTTTTTGCCCATTGAGTATGATGTTGGCTGTACGTTTGTCATATAAGTCTTTTATTGTGTTGAGGTATGATCCCTCTATTCCCACTTTGCTTAGAGTTTTTACCAGGAATGGATGTTGGATTCTGTCAAATGCTTTTTCTGCATTGATTGATATGATTATGTGATTTATATCTCTAAATTTGTTTATGTGATGTATCACATTTATTGATTTGCAGATATTGTATCATCCTTATGTTACATAAGACTGAAAAAAAAAAAAAAACAAGCCATGCTTAGAGAAAGGGAGTTACATTTCATTAAGGGCAGGGCCAGAGAAAAAATGTGCCTTTCAAATTCTGGGCCCCCCCCCTATGGAGGAAATCTTTTCTATTTATAATTTTCCTAACTCTTTTGTCTCCCAAATTTGGAATGAGACTTCCAGGCCTTCTGGGAAAGAATGCCTACATGCTGGGAAGGGGCCATGAGACCATATCTCAAGGCCGGGCCTTGTGTCAGCACTGACAACTCTGTCTGAGGCATAGTCCACTGCCTCTCTGGAATGGGAGTAGTCTTATTTTCCTTATTGTTTAAGCAAGCAGGCATTTACAAAAGCCCAAATAGCAGGGTTAAAATTTCAAATAGCAGTTTTTATATAAGATGGATGCTTCATTCCCTACTGGTTTTATGTACATGAGTCAAAACATTGACTTTTTTGGGTCATTGTTGGCAAGGGAGTTATATTGACCCCTGAGGACTATAAGCTTGATAGAATTAATTCTCTGGTGAATAGTCAGTGGGCCTGTTTATAAGATAAGGGCCCGGAATGAGGGCCAGGACTAATCTTTAGAGGGTCCGAAGAGTCCTGGACTCTCTATTTTGCCTGGGCTGTCTTAAGCCAGGTGTGATGAAGCCACGTTGGGATCCTGTCAACCTTGATTGCTGTGGGGGTGGTCCTTTCCAGGTAGGAGTCAGTCCTTGTGTGGCAAATTTCTTTACCCAAACAGAGTCACCAGGGTGGAAGGATGGACCGGATCAGAAGTTGGTACAGGCAGAGTACCTTGGACATGCTTCTGGACTGCTTTCTGGGTGGACTGTAAAGCATGTAAGAACTTGAGTAAAGATTGGTTATGGGGGGAGAAACCAAGATGGCGGCATAGGTAAACACCTAAACTGCTGCCTCGCACAACAACTTCAAAACTACAACTAAAAGACAGAACGGACACCATCCAGAACCACAGGAAAGCTGGCTGAGTGAAAATTCTACAACTAGAAAGAAAAAGAAAAGCTCACAAAGAATTGGAGGTACGGCAAAGGGGCTTTGTGCGCGCAGAGAGGAAGGGCGGCTGAGAGCCTGGCTGACTTTCTCTGGCGGAAGGGGGAAGGAAGCCTCCGACCGCACTGAACCCCAGTTCTGACTGCACTGAACCCCAGTTCCGGGCGAACCCCTGGGGACCCACGCTCTTACAGGGGGAGTCTGGACTCTCGGGCGGAGACTCGAGCTGGGAAAGGCAGAAGTCTGAAGGCGCGCGCGGGCCAGTGCGCACAAAGGCTGCGGAGGTTGCCACAGGCTTTCCCTAGTGGAAGGGAGTCAGAGGATCCTGACTGCACTGAGCCCCAGTTCTGACTGCAGTGAACCCCAGTTCCAGGCGAGCCCCTGGGGACCCACACTCTTGTGGGGGGAGTCTGGACTCTCGGGCGGAGACTCGGGAGCCGGGGAAGGCGGAGGACTGAAAGTGCGCACGCGCGCGCGTGCCAGTGTGCACAAAGGCTGTGGAAGTTGCCACAGGCTTTCCCTAGTGGAAGGGAGTCAGAGGATTCTGACTGCACTGAGCCCCAGTTCTGACTGCACTGAACCCCAGTTCCAGGTGAGCCCCTGGGGACCCACGCTCTTGTGGGGGGAGTCTGGACTCTCAGGCGGAGACTCGAGCTGGAGAAGGCGGAGGACTGAAAGCGCACATGCACGCAAGGGCAAGGCTGACAGGAAGCCAAGACTGAGACTCCACCCCATGCAAGCTGAGCACAGAGGCTATTGCAATTTGGCAAGTCTAATCCTATAAGGCTGTCTCCAGCACCGAACTTCTCCCAGCATAGACACAGCTGATCCTTACAGCCAACTGGCCCGGAGGTCAATTCTTCCCAGTGATACCAACAACAATAAAGACTTAATTACAACAAGGCTGTACACACAGTCCACAAAGGGGTGCACCAAGAGTGTCCACCTCAGGTTAACTGGGGAAGCAGACCCACTGGGCCTTATTGGAAACCTAGCACAAATATCTACCTTACCAACTCAGGGAAGCAGTGAAAATGCGGCGTCAAAGAATCAGATCACAAACGAAAGAAATGGAGGAAAACAAACGACTGGATATAGAATTCAAAACCACGGTTATAAGACTTTTTAAGAATATCCTAGAAAAGGCCGATAAATATAATGAGACCCTCGAAGATATGAAAAAGGACCAACTAGAAATTAAACATACACTGACTGAAATAAAAAATATTATACAGAGACCCAGAAACAGAATAGAGGAACACAAGAATCAAGTCAAAGAATTGAAATACAAAGAAGCAAAAAACACTCAACCGAAAAAGCAAAAAGCAAAAAAAAAAAATCCAAAAAGTTGAAGATAATGTAAGAAGACTCTGGGACAACTTCAAGCGTACCAACATCAGAATTATGGGGGTGCCAGAAGAAGAGAGAGAGCAAGATACTGAAAACCTATTTGAAGAAATAATGACCGAAAACTTCCCCCACCTGGTGAAAGAAATAGACTTACAAGTCCAGGAAGCCCACAGAACCCCAAACAAAAGGAATCCAAAGAGGACCACACCAAGACACATCATAATTAAAATGCCAAGAGCAAAAGACAGAGAGAGAATATTAAAAGCAGCAAGAGAAAAACAGTTAATTACCTACAAGGGAGCACCCATACGACTGTCAGCTGACTTCTCAACAGAAACTATGCAGGCCAGACGGGAGTGGCAAGAAATTTTCAATGTGATGAATAGCAAGAACCTACAACCAAGATTACTCTACCCAGCAAAGCTATCATTCAGAATTGAAGGGCAGATAAAGAGCTTCACAGATAAGAAAAAGCTGAAGGAGTTCATCACCACCAAACCAGTATTATATGAAATGCTGAAAGGTATTCTTAAAGAAGAGGAAGAAGAAAAAAGTAAAGAGAAAAATTATGAACAACAAATACATATCTATCAACAAGCGAACCTAAAAATCAAGTGAATTAAAAACCTGAGGAACAGAATAATCTGGTGAATATAATAGAATCAGGGGCATAGAAAGGGAGTGGACTGATAATTCTCAGGGGGAAAGGGGTATGGGGGGTTCATGAAGAGAATGGACAAAAATCATACACCTATGGATGAGGACAGTGGGGGGGAGGTAAGGGCAGAAGGTGGGGTGGGAAATGGGTGGAGGGGAGCTATGGGGGGGAAAAGGAGAAATAATTGTAATAATCTGAATAAAGATTTATTTAAAAAAAAACAAAGATTGGTTATGGATTTCAGCTTTTCTAGATTGGGTTTCCATGTAAGCTGGTGAGGTGAGTAGGTCAGGATTTGGAAGAGTCACTAAAATCTGTAGAGGCCCCACTGGTTTTAGGGCAGCCTTCCGGGCTGCTTCATCTGCAGCCTCATTCCCTCTTGCTTCTGGTGAGTCCCCTTGTCTCACATAGGTAGAGATGGAAAGACTTAATTACATCTGGTAGTGCTAGTTGGCCCATCCTCCTTGCCCTGCTCATATCTGTCTAACTGCCTAATATATTACCTCAAGGATCCTGGCTCTGAATTCTTTTAGGGAAAATGGACATCGGTGGGCTCTTCTAGCTACTTCCTGCTGAGGTGGGTCAGAGATTTCTTTCAGAGCCAAGAGATCCTTGCTGTCTGTCAGAGGGACAATGAGGCCTGGGCACAGAAGGAGGTGGACTTGTGACCTGGTGGAGACAAACTGTAACAAATTGTCTGGTGGAATGGAAAGAAAACCTTTCAGTTTTATTAACTTCTATTGAAATAGAATTTCTCTCCTCAAAATTACCCGCATGTTTATAAAAAGAGCCAAATCAAGACTAATTTACCTATTGATTTAATTTGGCTTGGTTGTTTGCATAAACATAACAAGAATGGTAACCAAATACCTTTGCCGGAATTTCATGATTAAATCTTAATGTGCCCCGTAGGGCCAGGAAACCAAGCCATCCAGCTGCCGTCAGGCCTGCCTGTAGTATTTGCTGAGTTAGGTGAAGTCCTCACCTGTAGTGGCTCTACCCGGGCCCATGCCCTAGGCTTCAAGGCCCATCTCAGCAGCCCTCCTACTTGTCGCAGCTCAGAGTGGGGGTCCCACAGAGACTCAGAGGCGCCCCTATTGCTCCCCTTCTACTCTGACCAACCGCCAGTGACGGTAGGGTATGGGCCTGATGCTCCAGCACCAGCTATTTTGAGGGCTACCAAGCAGGATACCAGGCTTTCTCCATGGCACTCTTATTGGATTCAAGTCTTCAGAGTTCAGGCAGGGCTTTTTAAAACATAATACCCCAGTCAAAGTTTCTGGTTAATAAAACCACTATTGGAAAGCAGTCTTATTGAATTTATGCAAAGAAATGTATTGCCATGATTTATTTATTAAGTATTGCCAAATTTCAGAGAAATTGTATAAGGAGAAAAATATACTGACCTGCTTTAAGATAGAACTTTCCTTGCCAGTCCTTTTTATGGACTTTCCAAAGTAATATTTTCTGAATGTATTATAATAATCAGTAACTGTTAGATTTATTTTATCAGTCCCTCCCTAAGTACTTTGGCATAACTATTTACCCTCTGTTTAGGGAGGCAGAATGTAAATTATTTACTCTTCCTGGCTTACTGGCCTGTATTATTTGATTTCCTTTCAACATTTCTCTTCTCCTTCTTATTACATACACAACCTTTATAAATTTTATACTTCCAAATTAGCCTTCAAACCTTCTTTCTATGTCCTTTAAAATTGCATAACCATGCCTCAGACCTTCTACTCAGTATTCCTTATTCTTTGAAACCTCAATCCTTTAATGATTCATAAAAAGTAAACAGCCAGAATTTCCTAGATTAACATTCATGACTTAGACCTTCTGTGATAAAACTAAGAGTAGGTAAAAATATTTCTTTTTGAGAGAAAGAGATTTTTAAAACTTAAACTAGTTGTAACATTAAAGATATTATATCTTAAAGTTCCTTTGCTGAATATTACACCACCACCCAAGAAATACCCAGTAACCCTGCCCTGCCAGGCTAGGACAATGAGATTTTCTTTATGTGTATTGGAAGGGTTAAAAAGAAAATGGGTCAGAGGAAGATCCACTGTCTTTTGAAGAAAGCCTTGTGTCTAGCATAGTTCAGATAAGTGGGAAACCAAGGACGCCAGTAGAGCGTGTTGTAGCCAGCAAAATCAACAAAAACCTATCTCTCCCTGCTCTCCCTGCCAATGGCCCCCCTTTTCTGAATTAACCATTTACTCTGTCCTTAGCAGGGGAAATAAGGCAAGCAGTCTGAGATCCTGTATAGCCAGGCTTTTTACACTTAAGGAATAGCTGCTCTCCCTCCCAGATTTTCCTTCTTTACTTTAAGGCCCCAGAAGATCTCAAATCCTCCTCCTCCTTCACCACTTCTGATATCTCCAATCATCCCACTGTCCCCCAGCCTAGGGCTTCTCTATCTCAGCAGGCTGAGAGTGAATTCCACCGCCTCTACCCTTTCTTGCACCTGCTCCAGAGCAGTTTTCGGCTCTCTTCCTCTCCCAGAGACCCACTGTAAATCTATGAGAAAGGGCAGGCAGGTCACAGTTCTTGGGACCACATGATTCTCTGTTTGCTAGCAGGGCTGAAAAAGGCAGCCTACAAAGCAGTTAATTATGACTAAACTTCAACCTTTACAAATTTTATACCCTTAAATTAACCCTAGAATTCCAAAATTTTAAACTAACACAGCAAAATTATAAATCAAGGAAAAGCAATTAAAAGTTCTCTACTGTCTTCCCTCTAAAGCAGGGTTTGCACTGTCTTTCGCACAGACTCTCACACATTTATGCACCAGACAGTCTGAGTTTTTTACTTCTACCAGATATTTACTCAGAGTTTAAACAGTCTACCTGATTTCCTGATTAATTGCCTGAGGAAGTCCTTGACTTCCAGGGAGGTGATCAAGCTCCCCCTTCCACTCACTCAGAGTGGGACTGACTGATAGGGCCCCTACCTTACCGATTCTGTCAACAGGTCCAGAAGTGTCCATCCACTCTCTACAGATGCTGGCCAAGTCCTAGGCTGAGGTCCGGGAGTGCCCAGAGTCTCCCAGTTCAATTCTGCTAAATCAGCAGAGTGGTGCCTCCCGGAGGCCTGTCCGGTTCCCCCAGGCCCCAAACCTGGTCCACTCAGCAGAGGCCAAAAGGCCAGCATGTTTGGCCTTCTTATTGGTCAGGGAACCATTATGTTACAGAAGACTGGAAAAAAAAAAAAAACAGGCCATGCTTAGAGAAAGGGAGTTATATTTTATTAAGGGCAGGGCCAGAGAAAAAATGTGACTTTCAAATTCTGCCCCCCCCCCATGGAGGAAACCTTTTCTATTTATACTTTTCTTAGCTCTTTTGTCTCCCAAATTTGGAATGAGACTTCCAGGCCTTCTGGGAAAGAAGGTCTACGTGCTGGGAAGGGGCCATGAGACCATATCTCAAGGCCTGGCCTTGTGTCAGCACTGACAACTCTGTCTGGGGCATAATCCACGGCCTCTCTGGAATGGGAGTAGTTTATTTTCCTTATTATTTAAGCAAGCAGGTGTTTACAGAAGCCCAAATAGCAGGGTTAAAATTTCAAACAGCAGTTTTTATATAAGATGGATGCTTCATTTACATCCCTGGAATAAAACCCACTTGGTCATGGTGCATGTTCTTTCTAAAGTAATGCTAGATCCTTTTTGCTAGAATTTTGTTGAGGATTTCAGCAACTCTGTTCATCAGAGATATTGGCCTGTAATTCTCTTTCTTTGTAGTGTTTTTATCAGGTTTGGGATTAGGGTAATGCTAGTTTCATAGAAAGACATTGGAAGTGTGCCTTCCTCTTGAATTTTTTGGAACAATCTGAGGAGGATAGGTTTTAGTTCTTCTTTGAATGTTTGGTAAAACTCCCCTATGAAGCCATCTGGCCCAGGACTTTTGTTTGCTGGAAGTGTTTTGATTACTCCTTCCATTTCCACCATAGTTACCAGCCTATTCTGATTTTTTTTATTTTTCCTGATTGAGTTTTGGAAGGTCATATTTTTCTAGGAACATGTCCATGTCTTCTAGATTGTCCAGTTAGTTGGAAAAGAGTTGTTCATAGTATTTTTTTTACAATTCTTTGTATTTCTGTGGCATCTGTTCTTATTTCGCCTCTTTTGTTTCTGATTTTATTTATTTGGGTCCACTCTTTACTTCTAGGTGAGCCTGGCTAGAGGATCATCAATCTTGTTTATCCTTTTAAAGAACTATATCTTTTTTTCATTGCTCTTTTGAATTTTTTTGTCTCTATGTTATTTATTTCTGCTCTGATCTTTATTATTTCCTTCCTTCTATTTACGCTGGGCTTTTCTTGTTGCTCTCTTTCTAATTCTTTAAGTTGTAGAGTTAGATACTTCATTACCAGTCTTCCTTTTTTTTTGAGGTAGGCCTCTAATGCTATGAATTTCCCTCTCAGGACTGTTTTCACAGTGTCCCATAGATTTTGGATTGTTGTGTTTTCATTGTCATTTGTTTCCAGGATGTTTTTTATTTCTTCTTTGATCTCTTTGGCAACCCAATCATTCCTTAATAACATGCTCTTTACCATCCAATTATTTGAATTTTTTAATTTTTTTCATTGTAGTTCATTTCTAATATTATGCCATTTTGGTCTGAGAAGATGCTTGATATGATTTCAATCTTTTTGAATATGAAGAGACTTTGCCTGTGTCCCAATATGTGGTCTATCTTTGAAAATGTCCCATGTGAACTTGAGAAGAATGTTTATTCTGTAGCTTGGGGTGAAATGTTCTGAGGATGTCAATTAAGTCCATCTGACCTAGTGAGTCATATAGGATGGCTGTTTCTTTGCTAATTTTTTGTTTACAGGATTTATCAAGTGGTGTTAGTGGGGTATTAAAGTCTCCTACTATGACTGTATTATTGTCAATCTCTCCCTTGATATATTTCATCAGTTTTTTATGCATTTGGTGCTCCTTTATTGGGTGCATATATGTTAACCAGAGTTGTAACTTCTTGTTGAATAGTTCCCTTCAGTATTATAAAGTGGCCTTCCTTATATCTTGTTATGGCCTTCACTTTGAGGTATAATTTGTCAGATATAAGTATTGCTACCCCAGCTTTTTTTCATTTCCATTACCCTGAAAACCTTTCTTCCATCCATTCACCATCAGTCTGTGTGAGTCCTTTGTTCTGAAGTGCATCTCCCCTAGACAGCAGATATATGGGTCATGTTTTCTTACCCATTCAGCTAACCTATGTCTTTTGAATGGAGCATTTAATCCATTTACATTTAAAGTTATTATTGACAGGTACTTGTTTGTCACCATTTTTATTCTTTATGCCTGTGTTCCTTCTTCCCTTCCTATTTCTTTTTTCTACAGCAGAACCTTTAGCATTTCTTGCATTGCTGGTTTGGTGGTAATAAACTCTCTTAGTCCTTTTTTGTCTGTGAAGTTCCTGATTTCACCCTCACCTTTGATTGATAGCCTTACTGGGTACAGTACTCTTGGAATGAGACTTTTGCTTTGCATGACTTTGTATATTTCATTCCATTCCCTGCTGGCCTGATGTGTTTATGTTGAAAAATCAGTTGATAGTCTGATGGGTGATCTTTTGTACATAACTTTCTGCCTCTTTCTGGAAGCTTTTAAAATTCTTACTTTGTTGTTGGTGTTTGCCAATTTAATTATAATGTGTCTTGGTGTCAGTCTTTTGGGATTCATCTTGTTTGGGACTCTGTGAGCTTCTTGGACTTTTGTGAGTTTTTTCTTCTTCCCAATATCAGGGAAATTTTCTGTCATTATTTCTTCAAACAGGTTTTATATTCATTGCTCAGTTACCTTGTCTGCTGGGACCCCTATTATGTGCATGTTGTTTCATTTCATGTTGTCCCAAAGATCCCTTAGACTCTCCTCCTGTTTTTTAAGGGTTTTTTTTTCCAGTTGATACTCTGCTTGGGTATTTTTTCCGACCTTGTCTTCTAGCTCACTGATGCGGTCCTCCGCTTCTTCTAGTCTACTGTTGATGCATTCTATTGTGTTCTTTATTGCAGCAATGTCATTCTTCATTTCTTCGTGGTTCTTCTTCATTTCCTCTTGTTTATTACATATATTGTTGAATTAATCTTCCATCCTTTTCAGCGACCTTATGAGCATTACTCTGAATTCTTTCTTGGACATATTGCTTGCCTCCATTTTGTTCACTTTCTTTCCCAGTGATTCCTCCTTTTCTTTCTTTTTTATTGTTTAAAATATTACATATATTAGTACATATATCTCCTCTTTTTCCCCATTGACATTCCCCCAGCATCCGCTACCCCCTGTCACATGCCCTCATCCCACTGCCCCAGTGTCTTGTGTCCATTGGTGTGCTTATATGCATGCATAAAAGTCCTTTGGTTGATCTATTTCCTGCAATCCCTAACACCCCAGCCTTCCTGCTGTAATTTGACAGTCTGTTCAATGCTTTACTGCCTCTGTATCTATCTTTTTACTCATCAGGTTATAACGTTCTTTATTTTCTATAAATGAGTGAGATCATGTGGTATTTTTCTTTCATTGCCTGGCTTATTTCACTTAACATAATGCTCTCCAGTTCCATCCATGCTGCTGCAAATGGTAAGAATCCGTTCTTTTATATAGCAGCATAGTATTCCATTGTGTAGATGTACCATAGTTTTCTAATCCACTCATCTGCTGATGGGCACTTAGGCTGTTTCCAAATCTTAGCTATGGTGAATTGTGCTACTATGAACATAGGGGTGCATATATCCCTTCTGATTGGCATTTCTAGTTTCTTGGGATATATTCCTAGAAGTGGAATTACTGGATCAAATGGGAGCTTTATTTTTAGTTTTTTGAGGAAACTCCATACTGTTCTCCACAGTGGCTGCACCAGTATGCATTCACACCAGCAGTGCATGAGGGTTCCTTTTTCTCCACATCCACGCCAGCACTTGTCGTTTGTTGATTTGTTGATGATAGCCATTCTGACAGGTGTGAGATGGTACCTCATTGTCATTTTGATTTGCATATCTTGGATGATTAGTGACTTTGAGCATGTTTTTATGTCTCGTGGCCTTCCTTCTGTCTTCTTTGGAAAAGATTCTATTTAGGTCCATTGCTCATTTTTTTTTTATTGGATCATTTATTTTCCTTTTATTAAGTTGTATAAGTTGCCTGTAGATGTTGGAGATTAAACCTTTATCAGTGATAACATTTGAAAATATGTTCTCCCATACAGTGGGGTTTCTTTTGTTTTGTTGATGGTTTCTTTTGCTGTGCAAAAGCTTTTTATTTTGATGTAGACCCATTTGTTTATTTTCTCTTTAGTTTCCATTGCCCTAGGAGCACTATCAGTGAAGAAATTGCTTCGGCATATATCTGAGATTTCTCTGCCTGCGGATTCCTCTAGTATTTTTATGGTTTTCCATCTTATGTTTAAGTCCTGTAACCATTTTGAGTTTATTTTTGTGTATGGTGTAAGTTGGTGGTCTACTTTCATTTTTTTTTTTGCATTTATCTGTTCAATTTTCCCAACACCATTTATTGAAGAGACTATCTTGACTCCATTGTATGTTCATGCCTCCTTTGTCAAATATTACTTGACCGTAGTGGTTTAGGTCGATATCTGGATTCTCTATTCTATTCCATTGGTCTATATGTCTATTCTTGTGCCAGTACCAGGCTGTTTTGAGAACAGTGGCTTTGTAATACAGCTTGAAATCTGGTATTGAGATCCCACCTACTTTGTTCTTCTTTCTAAGGATTGCTGCAGCTATTCGGGGTCTTTTTTTATTCCAGATGAATTTTTGGAGAGTTCTTTCTAGGTCTGTGAAATATGCTGTTGTTATTTTAATGGGGATTGCATTGAATCTATAGATTGCGTTGGGTAGTATTGACATTTTAATGATGTTTATTCTCCCAATCCATGAACATGGAATATTCTTCCATCTGTTTACATCTTCCTCTATCTCTTTTTTTAGTGTCCTGTAGTTTTCCGCATATAGGTCTTTTACCTCCTTAGTTAAGTTTATTCCTAGGTATCTTAATTTTTTTGGTACGTTGGTAAATGGGATTGCTTTTTATTCTCTCTTTCTGTAAGTTCACTATTGGTGTATAGAAATGCCATAGATTTCTTGGCATTAATTTCGTATCCTGCTACATTGTCAAATTCATTTATTAAGTCTATTATTTTTTGATGGAGTCTTTCGGGGTTTTTATGTACAATATCATGTCATCTGTAAATAAGGACAGCTTTACTTCTTCTTTTCCAATTTGGATGCCTTTTATTTTTTCTTCATGTCTAATTGCAATGGCTAATACTTGCAGTACTATGTCGAACAGGAGTGGTCTTATTCCTGTCTTATTCCTCTTCTTAGGGAAAATGCTTTTAGTTTTTGCCCATTGAGTATTCTGTTAGCTATGAGTTTATCATATATAGCTTTTATTATGTTGAGGTATGATCCTTCTATTATCACCTTGTTGACTGTTTTTATCAAGAACGGGTGTAGGATTTTGTCAAATACTTTTTCTGCATCAACTGATATGACTATGTGATTTTTGTCTCACAATTTGTTTATGTGATGTATCATGTTTATTGATTTGAGGATATTGTACCATCCTTGCATCCCCGGGATAAATCCTTTTTGGTCGTGGTGTATGATCTTTCTGATGTACTGCTGGATCCGATTTGCAAGAATTTTGTTGAAGATTTTGGCATCTATGTTCATGAGGGATATTGGCCTGTAATTCTCTTTCATTGTGTTATCTTTATCTGGTTTTGGTATTAAGGTGATGCTGGCTTTATAGAAGGAGCTTGGAAGTGTTCCTTACTCTTGAATTTTTTGGAATAGTCTGAGAAACATAGGTTTTAGTTCTTCTTTGAATGTTTGGTAAAACTCCCCTGTGAAGCCGTCTTGCCCCAGGCTTTTGTTTGCTGGAAGCTTTTTGATGACTGCTTCAGTTTCTTCCATAGTTATTGGCCTATTGGGATGTTTAGATTCTTCCTGATTGAGTTTTGGAAGGTTATATTTTTCTAAGAATATGTCCATTTCCTCCAGGTTGTCCAGTTTGTTGGAATAGAGTTCATAGTATTTTTTAACAATCCTTTGTATTTCTGTGGGGTCTATGGTTATTTCACCTCTTTCAATTCTGATTTTGTTTATTGGGTCCTCTCTCTTTGCTTCCTGGTGAGCCTGGCTAGATGTTCACCAATCTTGTTTATCCTTTCAAAGAACCAGCTCTTGGTTTTGTTGACCTTTTGTATTATTATTATTATTATTATTATTTTTGGTCTCTGTGTCATTTATCTCTGCTCTGATGTTTTTTATTTCCTTCCTTCTGTTTACACTGGGCTTTTCTTGATGCTCTTTTTATAACTCTTTGAGTTGTAGGGTTAGGTAATTTATTACCATTGTTTCTTTTTTTTTGAAGTATGCTTGTAGAACTATGAACTTCCCTCTCCAGACTGCTTTCGCTGTGTCCCATAGATTTTGGATTGTTGTGTTTTCATTGTCATTTGTTGCAATGATGTTTTTTATTTCTTCCTTGATCTCTCTGGTAACGCAGTCATTGTTTAATAGCATGCTGTTTAGTCTCCATGTGTTTGATTTTTTTTGGATTGTTTTTGTTGTAGTTGATTCCCAGTTTTATGCCACTGTGATCTGAGAAGGTGCTTGATATGATTTCTATCTTCTTGAATTTGAAGAGACTTTGCCTATGACTCAACATATGGTCCATCTTTGAAAATTACCCATGTGCACTTGAGAAGAATGTATATTCTGTGGCTGTGGGGTGAAATGTTCTGAAGATGTCTATTAATTCCATCTGGTCTAGTGAGTCATTTAGGATTGATGTTTTTTGCAAATTTTTTGTTTAGAGGATTTGTCCAATGGTGATAGTGAGGTATTAAAGTCTCCTACTATGATTGTATTTCTGTCAATCTCACCCTTGATATCCTCCAGGAGTTTTTTTTATGTATTTGGGTGCTCCTGTATTGGGTGTGTATGTGTTTACCAGAGTTATTTCTTCTTGTTGGATTGCTCCCTTTAGTATTAGGAAGTGGCCTTCCTTATCTCTTGTTATGTTCTTCACTTTGAGATCTAATTTGTCAGATATAAGTATTGCTACCCCAGCTTTTTTTTTTTTCATTTCCATTCGCCTGACAAACCTTTTTCCATCCCTTCACCCTCAGTCTCTGTGTGTCTTTTTTTCTGAGGTGGGTTTCTTGTAGACAGCAGATATATGGGTCTTGTTTTCTTATCCAATCCGTTACCCTATGTCTTTTGATTGGGGCATTTAATACATTTACCTTTAAAGTTATTATTGATAGGTACTTATTTGTCGCCATTTTTATTCTTTACCCAAGTGTTCCTTCTTCACTTCCTATTTCTTTTTTTACAGCAGACCCTTTAGCATTTCTTGCATTGCTGGTTTGGTGGTAATAAATTCCCTTAGTCCCTTTTTGTCTGTGAAGCTCCTTATTTCACCTTCAATTTTTATTGATAGCCTTGCTGGGTACCATATTCTTGGATTCAGACCCTTCCTTTGCTTGACTTTGTATATTTCATTCCATTCCCTTCTGGTCTGATGAGTTTCTGTTCGCTAGTCTGATGGGGGTTCCTTTGTAGGTAACTTTCTGTCTCTCTTTAGCCACTTTTAAGATTCTTACTTTCGTTGGTGTTTGCTGATTAAATTATTATGTGCCTTGGTGTCGGTCTTTTGGGGTTCATTTTGCTTGAGACTCCGTGAGTTTCTTGGATTTGTGTGGGTTTTTTTCTTCCCTCTATCAGGGAAGTTTTCTGTCATTATTTTTTTTTAATTATTACTTTTTTTTATAATTTTATTTTATTTTATTTATTTATTTATTTTTTAAATATATTTTATTGATTTTTTTACAGAGAGGAAGGGAGAGGAATAGAGAGTTAGAAACATCGATGAGAGAGAAACATTGATCAGCTGCCTCCTGCACACCCCCTACTGGGGACGTGCCAGCAACCAAGGTACATGCCCTTGACCGGAATCGAACCTGGGACCTTTCAGTCCGCAGGCTGATGCTCTATCCACTGAGCCAAACCGGTTTTGGCTGTCATTATTTCTTCAAACAGGTTTTCTATTCCTTGCTCAGTTTCCTCTCCTTCTGGAACCACTATTATGCGGATGTTGTTTTGTTTCGTGTTGTCCCAAAGTTCCCTTAGGCCAGGGGTGGGCAAACTTTTTGACTCGAGGGCCACAATGGGTTCTTAAACTGGACCAGAGGGCCAGAACAAAAGCATGGATGGAGTGTTTGTGTGAACTAATATAAATTCAAAGTAAAGAAGCGGAGGGGAGAGCAAGAGAACCGGATAGAACAGCTGGATCTGGCCCACAGGCCGTAGTTTGCCCATGGCTGCCTTAGGCTCTCCTCCTGCTTTTTTTTTTCTAGAAGCTGCTCTACTTGTGTATTTTTTCCTACCTTGTCTTCTAGCTCACTGATGCATTCCTCTGCTTCTTCTAGTCTACTCTTGATGCTATTGAGTGCTTTACAGCAGCGATGTCATTTTTCATTTCTTCTTGGTTCTTCTTCATTTCCTCTTGGTTCTTACTCATATTGTCGAATTTGTCTTCCATTCTTTTTATCCACCTTATGACCATTTCTCTGAATTCTTTCTCTGGCAGGTTGCTTGCCTCCATTTTGTTTACTTCCTTTTTTGGTGATGCCTCTTTTCTTTCATGTGCAGGCTGTTTCTTTGTCTCCACATGGTCTCTCTTCTCCAGGTGTCTGGTTATGTATTTCTCTCTCTTCTTATCCCAGGCAAAATCTGACTCCGTCATGGTTGAGTGTAGAGCTCCTCTGAATCTGCGTGTTTGCGCCAATTGGGGACCGGTGTTCTGGGGTTCGCAGCTGTTCAGTCGGTGCCGTAGTTGCAGATTTTCAGGCTTCTATTAACATCCACTTTCCTCTTCAAGATGGCGTGGTCTCCATGTCCAAGCCGGTGGCTCCAGGAGGGAACCCAGCAGCAGTGGGGGCTTCCCGGTCAGGGAAGCCCCGTCCAGCAGTCCCCCACCTTCTCCTGGAGTATACCTGTCCCTTAACTCTCCAACAAACACTCCCCGTGTGACCCTCAGCTGCTCTTTCTATCTGTTCTGGGACAAGGCTTGGGACACGTCCGTCTATTCTGCCACCATTTTCCCCCCTCCTCCTTTTCTTTCATTTAGGGGCTGTTTCTTTGTCTCCCCATGTTCTCTCCTCTTAGGGTGTCTGGTTTTATATCTTTCTCTCTCCTGTGTTGACTCTCTCTAGGTAATCTCTGACCTTTCTGTCCACAGAATTCCTCACTGGCTGCGTTTAATTGACCAATTCCTGGTGGGTGTTGTCCAATTCAGCTGTTCCTTTTATCTGTTCTGGAAAAAGGCACAAGACCCATCTGCATATTCGGCTGCCACCTTCTCTCCCCCTGGACAAACTTTTTAGGCACCCGTGGCCAGAGAGGTTGTAGTCTCAGTGTTTGTGGGTTCGCAGAAGAGGTAGGTGTTCCCTGTGCATTGTGGTTGTAGGGTCCTGGAGGTATCTAATGTCTCCCTGGTTGAAAGTAAGGCTGGGCTTACAATCACAGTCGCTCTTTCTTTCAAGATAGCATGGTCTCTGTACCATATATTTCTTTTTATCCACTTGTCTGCTTATAGGTATGTGGGTTGTTTCCAGATCTTACCTATTGTAAATAGTGCTGCTATGAACATATGGGTACATATACTCATTCTGATGAGAGTTTTGGGTTTCCTAAGATATATTTCTACAAGTGGGATGACTGGATCAAATGAGAGTCCAATTTTAATTTTTTGAGGAAACTTCATATTGTTTTCCATAATGGCTGCACAAATCTGCATTCCCACCAGCAGTGCACTGGTGTTCCCTTTTATCCACAACCTTGCCAACACTTGACATTGCTTTGTTTGTTGATGATACCCATTCTGACAGGTGTGAGGTGATATCTCATGATCATTTTTATTAGAATGTCTCAGATGATTAGTGACTGAGCATTTTTTCATATGTCTGTTGGATTTCAGTATGTGTACTTTAGAGAAGTGTCTATTTAGGATCTTTGCCCAATTTTTGAATTGGATTATTAGCCTTCCTTTTGTTAAGTTGTATGAGTTCCCTATAAATTTTGGAGATTTGTTGCAATGGTAAATGGTATTGTTTTATTACCTTCTCATTCTGTGAATTCATTATTGGTGTATAAAAAATCCACAGATTTCTGGGTGTTAATTTTGTATCCTGTTACATTTTTGAATTCATTTATTAAATCTAGTAGTTTTTTTATGGAGTCTTTAGGGTTTTCTATGTACAATATCATGTCATCTGAGAATAATGACAGTTTTACTTCTTCTTTTTCAATTTGGGTGCCTTTTATTTCTTCTTCTTGTCTGATCACTATGGCTAGCCCTCCCAGGACTATGTTGAACAGGAGTGGTAAGAGTGGGCATCGCTGTGATCTTCTTGTCCCTAGGGGAGATGGTTTTAGTTTTTTTCCCATTGAGTATGTTGTTGGCTATAGATTTGTAATATAAGGCTTTCATTATGCTGAGGTAAGATCCCTCTATTCCTACTTTGCTGAGAGTTTTTATCAGAAAAAGGTGTTGGATTTTGTCAAATGCTTTTTCTGCATCAAGTGGTATGATTATGGATTTGTTTCTCTCAATTTCTTTATGTGATGTATCATGTTTATTGATTTGCGGATATTGTACCAGCCTTGCATCCCTGAAATTAACACCACCTGGTCGTGGTTTATGATCTTTCTAATGTAATGCTGGATCTGATTTGCTAGAGCTTTGTTGAAGATTTTAGAATCTATGTTCATCAGGGATATAGGACTGTAATTCTCTTTCTTTGTAGTGCCTTTATCTGGTTTTTTAATTAAGGTAATGCGGACTTCATAGAAAGAGCTTGGAAGTGTTCCTTCCTCTTGAATTTTTTGGAATAGTCTGAGGAGGATATGTTTTAGCTCTTCTTTGAATGTTTGGTAATACTCCCCTGTGAAGCTATCAGGACCAAGGCTAAGGAGCAAAAAACCTATATATGGAAAACTACAGGACACTGAATAAAGAGATAGAGGAAGACATAAACAAATGGAAAAATATACCAAGTTGATCGATTGGTCAAATTAACATAATTAAAATGTCCATACTACCCACAGCAATTTATAGATTTAATGCAATCCCCATTAAAATACCAATGGCGACAGAATCTATACCATCTTGAAGGTGATAGCTGCTGTGACTAGAAGACTAGCCTCACTACCACCCATATTGGCCTCAGACATCAACTGGGAACCTATAGCCACTTCAGCCAAAGGCCTGCTACCGCAGCTGTGGACCCATGGACAATTGGGACACCAGCCGCCCTGGCCAAATGCTCCTGTGAGTCCCAGAGGGTGCAACCATCCCACCTACCTGTTGCCACTGCACAAGCCCTGCACGGCCCGTGGTCTGGGCTCTCTGGTGATTGTTGGGGCACATGATGTTCCCACCAACACACCACCATAGCCACAGGCCCCGCATATAATGGCACCTGGGGCCTCTGGTAACTCTTGAGATGTGTGACCCTCCCACTGGATTACCACTGCAACCACAGACCCTGCAAGACCTGGTTACTTGGGTCTTTGAGGAAATCAGGATGAACGATACTCCTGCCGACCCGCCACTGTGGCCACAGGCCCCGTGCATCCCAGTGCCAGGGCTCTCCAGTGATAGCAAAAATGAACAAAGAAACAAACCCCAAAGGAAAGAAAAGGAGGAAATTCAAGAAAGGGAACTAAATGAAATAGAGGAATGCAATATGTGAGAAAAAGAATTCAGAGTAAGGTTCATAAGCTGGATAGATGAGAAAATCAACAACTTATGTGAGAATCAAGGGGAAATAAAAAATGATATAGCTACAATAAAACACAAAGGAAGGCTTCAACAGTAGACTAGAAGAAGTTGAGTACTGAATTTAGTGAGTTACAAGACAATGCAAGGAAACACACCCATCAGAAGAGCAATTGGAAAAAAAATTTAGAAACCAGGAGGAGAGCCTAAGCAAGCTTTGGGGGGGAATGAAATAAAGTAACATACACATAATAGTGGTGACAGATGGACAAAAAAGGAACAAGGATTTAAAAATATATTTGAAGAAATAATGAGAGAAAACATCCCTGATTTGTGAAAGAAAAAAAAAACCAGCACAGAGAGTCCAAAACAAAATGAACCCAAAAAGACCCTCACCAAAACAGGTCATAATTACAATGGCAAACGTTAATGACAAAGAGAGAATCTTAAAGGCTGGAAGAGACAGACAGAGAGTTACCTACAAAGGATCTCCCATTAGATTACTAAATGATTTTTCAACAGAAACACATCAGACCAGAAGTGAATGGAATGAAGTATATAAAGTGATGCAAAGCAAGAGACTGAATCAAAGACTACTCTATCCAGCAAGGGTATCATTCAAAATTGAAGGGGAAATCAGGAGTTTTGCAGATTAAAAAAAGGCTAAGGGACCACCTCACTCCCAAGCCAGCAACACAAGAAATGCTGAAGGGACTGTTGTAAAGAGAAGAAATAGAAATGGAAGAAGGAACACAGGCATAAATAACAAAAATGGCTTAAAACAAGTACCAATCAATAATAACGTTAAAAAAATGGACTAAATGCTCCAATCAAAAGATATTGAGTGGCTGAATGGATAAGAAAACATGACCCATATATATGCTGTCTGCAAGAGCTCAACCTCAGAACAAGGGACTCACACAGACTTAAAATGAAGGGATGGATATATATTTTTCAGGCAAATGGGAATGAAAAAAAAATCTGGGGTAGCAATACTTATATCTAACAAAATAGACCTAAACGTGAAGGCCATAACAAGAGATAAGGAAGGCCACTTGATAATACTAAAGGAATTAATATAAGAGGATATAACTCTGGTAAACTTATATTCACCCAATGCAGGAGCATGCAAATACATAAAAAAACTTCTGGAAGATATCAAGGGATAGATTGACAGCAATACAATCATAGTAGGGGACTTTACTACCACATAGACAGCACTGGATACATCCTCTAGACAAAAAATCAGCAAGTAAACAGCAATATTAAATGACTCACTACAATAGGTGGATTTAATCGACATCTTAAGAACAGTTTCCACCAAAGATACAGAATATATATTTTTCTCAAGTGCACATTGGACATTTTAAAGACAGACCACATATTGGGACACTAGCAAAGTCTCTTCAGATTCAAGAAGATTGAAATCATATCAAGCATCATCTCATATCTCAATGGCATAATATTAGAAATAAAATACAATGAAAACTATAAAAAATTCAAACACTTGGAGGCTAAATAGCATGTTATTAAACAATGATTGGGTTACCAAAGAGATCAAAGAAGAAATAAAAAACATCCTGGAAACAAATGACAATGAAAACACAACAATCCAAAATCTGTGGGACACAGTGAAAGCAGTCCTGAGAGGGAAGAGAATAGCATTACAGGCCTACCTCAAAAAAAACCCAAAAAAAACCTGGTAATAAATTATCTAACTCTACAGCTTAATGAATTAGAAAGAGAGCAACAAGAAAAGCCCAGAGTCAGCAGAAGGAAGGGAATAATAAAGATCAGAGCAGAAATAAATGACATAGAGACAAAAAAAAATCAATGAAACCAAGAGCTGGTTCTTTGAAAGGATAAACAAGATTGATGAACGTCTAGCCAGTCTCACCAAGAAATAAAGAGGGAGGATGCAAATAAATAAAATGAGAAATAAAAAGGCAAAATAACAACTGACCCCACAAAAATACAAAAGATTGTAAAAAAAAAAAATACTATGAACAACTCTATTCCAACTAACTGGTCAACCTAGAAGAAATGGGCATAGTCTTAGAAAAATACAACCTTCTAAAACACAATCAGGAAGAATCAAGAAATCTGAATAGGCCGGTAACAATGGAGGAAATTGAAGGAGTAATCAAAAAACTTCCAGCAAACAAAATCCCTGGGCCAGACGGTTTCAAAGGGGAGTTTTACCAAACATTCAATGAAGAACTAAAACCTATCTTCCTCAGGCAATTCCAAAAAATTCAAGAGGCAGGAACATTTCCAACACTTTCTATAAAGCCAATATTACCCTAATCCCAAAATCATATAAAGACACTACAAAGAAAGAGCATTTCAGGCCAATATCTCTGATGAACATAGATGCTAAAATCCTCAACAAAATTCTAGCAAATCAGATCCAGCATTACATCAGAAAGATCATACATCATGACCAAGTGGTAGTCATTCCAGGAATGCAAGGATGGTACATCCAAAAATCCATAAGCATGATACATCACATAGACAAATTGAGAGACAAAAATCACATAATCATATCAAGTGATGCAGAAAAAGTATTTGACAAAATACAACACCCTTTTTTGATAAAATCTCTTAGCAATGTGGGAATAAATGGATCATTTCTCAACATAATATCAGCCTTATATGACAAACCTGCAGCCAACATCAGACTCAATGGGAAAATATTAAAACCATTTCCCCCAAGAACAGCAACAAGACAGAGATGCCCACTTTCAGCACTCCTGTTTGACATAGTATTGGAAGTGCTAACTCTAGCAATCAGACAAGAAGAAATAAAAGTTATCTCAATTTGAAGAGAAAAGGTAAAAACTGTCATTATTGAAAGGTCACATGATATGTATATAGAAAACCATAAAAAGTCCATCAAAAAAATACTTGATTTAATAAATGAATTCTGCAATGTAGCAAAATATAAAATTAACACCCAGAAATCTATGGCATTTTTATACACCAACAATGAACTCATAGATAGAGAAACTAAATAATAATAATAATAATAATAATAATCCCATTCACAATTGCAACAAACAAAATTAAGATACCTAGGAATAAACTTAACTAAGCAGGTAAAGACCTGTACTCGGAAAACTGTAGGACCCTGAAAACAGAGATAGCGGAAGATATTAACAAGTGGAATAATATACCATGTTCTTAAATTGGTAAAATCAACATCATTAAAATGTCCATACTACCCAAACCAATCTATAGATTCAATGCGATACCCATTAAAATACCAAGGGCGTATTTCACAGACCTAGAACAAACTCTCTAAAAATTTATGTGGAATAAAAGAAGACCCTGAATAGCCGCAGCAGTCCTGAGAAAGAAGAACAAAGTTGGAGGGGTCAAAATACCGGATATCAAGTTATATTACAAAGCCACTGTTCTCAAAACTGCCTGGTAATGGCACAAGATCAGACATATACTGGTAGACCAATGGAACAGAATAGAGAACCCATATATTGACCCAAGCCATTATGTTCCATTAATATTTGACAAAGGAGGTAAGAGCATACAATGGAGTCAAGACAGTCTCTTCAATAAATGGTGTTGGAAAAATAGGACAGATACATGCAAAATTTGAAACTAGACCACCAACTTACACCTTACACAAATATAAACTCAAAATGGATAGAAGACTTAAATGTAAGATGGGAAACCATAAAAATCTAACTGTAATCCACAGTCAGCAAAATATCAGACATATCTTGTAACAATATTTTTACCAACACATATCCTAGGAAAATGGAAACTAAAGAAAAAAAATGGGACATCAAAATTAAAAGCTTTTGCACTGAAAAGAAAGCATCAACAAAACAACAAGAGAGCCCACTGTATGGGAGAACATATTTGCCAATGTGACATCCTATAAGGGTTTAATCTCCAAAGTTTATAGGGAACTCATACAACTTAATAAAAGGAAGATAAATGTTCCAATAAAAAAAAAATGGGCAAAGGACCTAAATAGACACTTGTCGAAAGCCGACATACAGAAGGTCAAGAGCCATTTGAAAAAATGTTTGAAGTCACTAATCATCCGAGAGATGCAAATCAAAATGAAAATGAGGTACCATCTCACACCTGTCAGAATGGCTGTCATCAACAAATCAACAAAGGACAAGTGCTGGTGAGGATGTGGAGAAAAAGGAACCCTCATGCACTGCTGGTGGGAATGCACACTAGTGCAGCCACTGTGGAAAACAATATGGAGTTCCCTCAAAATATTAAAAATGGAACTCCCATTTGACCTAATGATCCCACTTTTATGAATATATACCAAGAAATCAGAAACACAAATTAGAAAGAATATATGCACCCCTATGTTCATAGCAACACAATTTACAATAGCTAAGGTTTTGAAACAGCCTAAGTGCCCAGCATATGAGTGAATTAAAAAACTTTGATATATCTATGCAATGGAATGCTATACTGCTATGAAAAAGAAAGAACTCTTACCATTTGCAATAGCATGGATGGACATGGAGAGCATTATGCTAAGCAAAATAAGCCAGTCAGAGAAAGATAAATATCACATAATCTCACTCATTTGTGGAATATAATGAACAACATAAACTGATGAACAAAAATAGATCCAGAGGCACAGAAGCATTGAACAGACAGTCAAACCTCAGAGAGAAGGCAGGAGAGGGTGGGAAGGTGGGTAATAGATCAACCAAAGGACTTGTATGCATGCATATAAGCATAACCAATAGACACAGTCAGTAGAGGGTGAGAGCATGTGCTGGGGGTGGGAGCAGCTGGGGAGAGGTCAATGGGGGAAATTGGAGACAAATGTAATACTTTCAACAATAAACAATTTAAATTTAAAAAAAACAAAAAAGACACAAAGAGAGAGTACATAAATAAATTGAATCAGAAATGAAAGTGGTGATGTAACACCTGACACCACAGAAATACAAAGAATTATAAGAAAATACTATGAACAACTATATGCCAACATGCTGGACAATTTGGGTGAAATGGACATAATCCTTGGAAAATGCAATCTCCCAAAATTGAAACAATAGGAATAAGAAAACCTTTATAGGCCAATAACAACTGAGGAAATAGAAGCAGAAATAAATAATTAATAAATAAATAAATAAATAAATAAATAAATAAATAAATAAATAAATAATAAACCAGTAAATTAAAGCCCTGGTCAAGATGACTTCACAGGGGAGTTTTATGAAACGTTCAAAGAACTAAGACTTATCTTCCTCAAACTACTCCAAAAAATTCAAGAGGAAGGAACACTTCCAAGCTCTTTCTATGAAGCCAGAATTATCCTAAATCCAAAACCAGATAAAGACATTACAAGGAAAGAACATTACAGGCCAATATCCCTGATGAACATAGATGCTAAAATCCTCAACAAAATATTAGCAAATTGCATCCTGCAATATATTTAAACATCATACACCATGACCCAGTGGGATTTATTACAGGAATACAAGGCTGGTACAAATTTTCAAATAAATAAACGTGATACATCACATAAACAAATTGAAAGACAAAAATCACATGATCATACCAATAGACACAGAAAAATCATTTGACAAAATCCAACACCCATTCCTGATAAAAAAAAAAAAAAAACACAACTCTCAGCAAAGTGGGAATAGAAGGAGCATATCTCAACATAATTAAGGCCTTGTATGACAAACCTACAGCAAACATTATACTCAATGGGCAAAAACCATTTCCCCTAAGAATAGGAACAGGACAGGGATGTCCGCTTTTACCACTCTTATTCAACATAGTACTGCAATTACTAGTCACATCCATCAGACAAGAAGAAATAAAAGGCATCCAAGCAGAAAAGGATGAAGTAAAACTCTAATTATTTGCAGACAACATGATATTTTACATAGAATACCCTAAGACTCCACCAAAAATCTACTAGATTTAATCAATGAATTCGACAATGTAGCAGTATACAAAATCAATACCTAAAAATAGATGGCTTTCGTATACATCAATAATGAATTATCAGAGGTCCCACTTGAGCAGGCTCAGGAGGTTGAAGATGATGGTGGCTTCATAGCACCGAGGTGAGTCCTGGAACCCGGGAAGGAAGCGAAGTGGGACTGAGGCAGTGATTTCCTCATCAAGGGATTCTATGCTCCTGGCAGCTCCACCACACACAACCTCACCTTACCCAGCCCCAGCCTGCCTTCTACCTGCTCCGCGCCCATACCACTCCCCTTTGGGGATGCCTCCTGGGTACCCGCAGGAACTTCCTTGAGGAACCTGGCCCCACCAGTTCAAGCTGGAGGGAGCACAGGAGGATAAGAGAACTGAGGCACACTGAAGTGAAGGAACTTTTCCAGTCACAGTGAGTGTCAGAGGAAGAATTTACACCCACATACTGCACAGCTTCAAAGCTTGTTCTCTTTAAGAGACCGTGCCATCTTGAAGGGGAGAGTGGCTGTGATCAGAAGCCTAGCCTTACCTTCATTCAGGAAGAATCGGATACCTCCTGGGACCCTACAACCACTACACCCAGGTACCAGCAGCGAACCAACAAACACCTGGTCTCAAGCAGCGCTAATATGCGGACTGGAAGAGCTCTGCACCTTCTCACGGAAAGGTCAGATTGTGCCCAGAGAAAGGTGAGGTCTGTGATCCAGGCTGAAGGGAGAAATGTGTGTGGCAGGTTCTAGAGGTTCAGAGGAAGTCTGTGCCCCACAAAATCCGTGGACATTGGGGCCAGCATAGCCCGTGAATGTGGAAGGGGGTCCACATGGCTACTGACAGAAGGGGACTCTAGAAATCAACCCATAGCTGGGCTGGGCACAAAAAGGAAACCTGAAGCTTTACCAGTAAATCAGCTGTGCTGTGCCAGGGATGTGAGCAGTCGCACACAGTGCCCGGGATAAAAAGTCGCGAGTTCGCGCACTTACTCTGGCTTTTTTTTCTCTTTAAATCCTTATTTTTGATTACTAAGCAAAGTACATAGGATCACCTTATTAAAAACACTTTCAGAGACTGCAGGGGAAAGTTGTTTCTGTGGAACCTGGGGATCAGAGTAGGGAGAAATGATCAGAAAACCACCTCTAGGGCAGTCCATACCTCCAAACCAGTATTAAGTGCAGCAGGGAAAACAAATTCAAAATACTGGGTAGAGAGGACTTATAGCCTCAGATGTCAATACAGAAACACTGCCACCCAGGAGTTGAATCACAAACTGACTCTTGTGTAAATACATCCACAGGCAGGCTGAGTAACAAAGAAATACTGCCTGCCTGAAAACAGGATCGTGGCATATGACACAGAGGAGCTGTGGAATGCAGGGAACTTCAGTACTGTCCTGACAACCTGACAGGAAACAGGCATGACAAACAGAACAGTAGAGGAAGTGAATGACCTTCACTACTGCACTTTTTTATTTTTTACTTAAGAAACATTTTTTCCTCACTTGATTTTACCCTTTTAATTATTATATATTTTTGAAACCACTGAAGTTTTTTTAATCTTTGTTGTTCAGATTATTACAGATGTTCCTCTTTTTCCCCCCATAGCTCCCCTCCACCCGGTCCCCACCCCACTCCAGGCCTTACCCGCCCCCCCCGCCTGCCCCACTGACCTCTTCCATAGGTGTAAGCACTTTGTCCAATTTCTTCTGGAACCCCGCAAAACCCCTTACCACCGAGAATTGTCAGTCTGATCCCTTTCCATGCCCCTGATTCTATTACATTCACCAGTCTGTTCTGTTCATCAGGTTTTTTTATTCATTTGAATTTTAGGTTCACTTTTTGATAGATATGTATTTGTTGTCACTTTGTTATTCATAATTTTTTATCTTTTACCTTTTTCTTCTTCTTTCCTTCTTAGAGAATACCCTTCAGCATTTCATATAATACTGGTTTGGTGGTGATGAACTCCTTTAGCATTTTCTTACCTGTGAAGCTCTTTATCTGACCTCAATTCTAAATGATAGCTTTCCTGGGTAGGGTAATCTTAGTTGTAGGTTCTTGTTATTCATCACTTTGTATATTTCTTGCCACTCCCTACTGGCCTGCATAGTTTCTGTTGAGAAATCAGCTGACAGTCATATGGGTGCTCCCTTGTAGGTAACTAACTGTTTTTCTCTTGCTGCTTTCAAGATTCTCTCTTTGTCTTTTGCCCTTGGCATTTTAATTATGATGTGTCTTGGTGTGGTCCTCTTTGGATTCCTCTTGTGTGGGGTTCTCTGTGCTTCCTGAACTTGTAAGTCTATTTCTTTCACCAGGTAGGGGAAGATTTCTATCATTATTTCTTCAAATAGGTTTTCAATATCTTGCTCTCTCTTTTCTTCTGGCACCCCCATAATTCAGATGTTAGTATGCTTGAAGTTGTCCCAGAGGCTCCTTACACTATCTTCATATTTTTGGATTCTTTTTTCTTTCTGCTTTTCCAGTTGGGTGTTTTTTGCTCCTTCGTATTTTAAATCTTTGACTTGATTCTTGGTATCCTCTAGTCTGCTGTTGAAACTCTGTATGTTATTCTTCATTTCAGTCAGTGTATGATTAATTTCTAATTTGTCTTTTTCCATATCCTTGAAGGTCTCACTAAATTTCTTGGAGGTTTCTGGAAGATTCTTGAGTAACCTTATAACCATGGTTTTGAACTCTATATCCAGTATTTTGCGTTCATCCATTTCTTTCATTTGTGACTTGTTTCTTTGTCTCTGCATTTAGGCTGCTTCCCTGTGTTTGTTTATATGTACTGCATAGCTGCTAAGTCTCCTTGAGTTGATAGAATGGCCTTTTTTTTTCTTTTTTTTTAAATATATTTTATTGATATTTTACAGAGAGGAAGGGAGAGGGATAGAGAGCTAGAAACATCGATGAGAGAGAAGCATCGATCAGCTGCCTCCTGCACACCCTCCACTGGGGATGTGCCAGCAACCAAGGTACATGCCCTTGACCGGAATCGAACCTGGGACCCTTCAGTCCGCAGGCCGACGCTCTATCCACTGAGCCAAAACGGTTTCGGCTAGAATGGCCTTTTGTGGTAGGTGTCCTATAGGGTCCAGTGGCTCAGCATCCCCAGTCGCCTGAGGGGGACGCTCTTGGTGCACCTTTTTGTGGGCTGTTTGCATAGTCTTGTTGTAGTTAACCCTTGATTGCTGTTGGTATCACTGGGAGGAATTGGCCTCTCGGCCAATTGGCTGTGATGACGAGCTGTGTCTACACTGGAAGATCTGTTGCACAGGAGACACCCTTATGGAGCAGGACTTGCTTCAGTGGAGCTTTGGTGCTCACTGAGTCTTCACCTTGAGTGTATATCTTATGGATGTGAAGAGTTGTAATCCGGTATGGTCTCACTCTGACCACTGGATCTTGGATCTCCAAGGAAGTGCAAGCTCAGCCACTGTCTGGGGCCACCCAGCAGGAGCTACAAGAAACATCTGCAGATTCCTCCTCTTTGTATGAGGTTTGGAAGTGCCCAGATGAGGCACAGCTGTGAAGCAAGGCAGGCTGTTGCTTCCAGGCTTGGGCCTTCTTTTGGAAGCACTGGGGCTCTCTGATCCAGCTGCAGTTTGACAGGTTTTAGGTGGAGAAAGGACAGGCTATTCATATGCAAAAGTCTATGGCACAGCTTGGGTGGGGTTGTAAATCGGGTGGGGTGGGGTCTCTGGGAATCACCAGAGTGGAGCAAACAGCAATGGCTGTCAGTCAGCCCTGCACTGGAGAGGTCCCTGCATCTCCGCATCCCATGCCCCTGCACAGGAACAAGGATCGCTGCGAGCACCTCTGAGAGAAAGCCGCTCTCGTGCATTCCGGACCGATGCCAGACAATTCAGTTTCTCCCCGTATGTGTCTGGGTCCCCCAGAGTCTTGCCCAGAACTGGAGTTCAGAGCAAGCAGGAGCTTGTATCTCCTTCCCTATTAAAAGAGCAGCACATCCAGGTGCCAGGACTTTCTGCGCCTCTGCACCTCTTACCAGTCTCAATGCGCTTTCTTCACCTCTCTGGGTTGTGGAACTTCCACTCAGCCAGCTTTCCGGTGGTACTGGGTGGTAGTTGTTCTGCCTTTTGGTTGTAATTTTGATGTGGTTGTGAGAGGCAGGAAGTATAGGTGTTTACCAATGCTGCCATCTTGGTTCTACCACTGAAGTTTTTTCTATATTTTTATTTTTAATCAGTATTATTACTACTACTATTTTACCTTTTTTTAAAGTTTCATTTCATTTTGTCTTTATTTTATTTTGGGATTAGTGTTCTACATTCTATTTTCATTTTTCCTATAGCATCATTTTACTCTATCTCAACTTTACCTTTATGCCAACACTCTCTTCCTCACTTTTCCTTTTGTTGTTCTGTTTCTCTTACCTTATTCCTGCTTTAGATTTACCCTATTCCTTCTTTTTGCCCCCTTTTAAAAATTCATCTTACTTATATATCTAATTTCCAATCCCCTACTCAAAGTCCATATACACTTCTCTCTTCTCTTTCTTCACTATCCAAATTTTTTTCTATCGTCCCTTTTTGGTTTGTTTGTTGTTGTTGTTTTATGTTTTTTGTTTTATTTTGCTTTGTTTTGCTCTTCATTCTCTCTGTCCTATTGTTGTTGTTAGTTTCATTGTTAATTAGATGGGTGTTGTTGTTTGTTTGTGTGATTGTTTCTCTTTTTTTGCTTCTATTTTTCCTCTCCTGATTGTTATTAGTGGTTTGTACTTTGCATTCATATCTGGATGTTAGTTGTTTGCATTTCCTTGGATTAGTTGTTGTTCTATTGGACTTATCTCCCCATAAAAATAGTTTTTCTCGCTTCTTTTTATTCTCTTTTTTTCTCTCTTACTTTTTTTCCTTTTCTCAATCTCATTTTTGCACTCTTTTTTTTTTAATTCCCAAATTCTCTTTTCTCTTGTGGTCACCTTTATTTGGAGTTATTAGTACTGTGAAGACATTTGTGTTCAGTGCATTGTGCATTTTGCCTTGTTGTGTTGTATTTTGTGCCTTTAAGTCAACGTAGGAGAGAGAAAGATATACATTACCAGACACCCAGAAAGGAGAGGTCATGGGGAGATAAAGAAAAAGCCCTCATACAAAAGAAAAGAAGGCATCACCAGAAAAGAAAGTAAATGAAATGGAGGCAAGCAATATGTCAGAGAAAGAATTTAGAGAAATGGTCATAAGGTCGCTGAAATGGTTGTAAGACAAATTCAACAATATGTGTAAGAACCAAGAGGAAATGAAGAAGAACCTAGAAGAAATGACAAAGGACATCACTGTAATAAAGAACTCAAAAGAAAGCATCAACAGTAGACTAGAAGAAATGGAGGACAACATCAGTAAGCTACAAGACAAGGTAGGAAAAAATACCCAAGCAGATCAACATCTACAAAAAAGCTAAAAAAAAAAAAAAAAAAAAAAAAAAGAGGAGAGCATAAGGGAACTTTGGAAAAACATGAAACAAAACAACATCCACATTATAGGGGTGCCAGAAGGAGAGGAAACTGAGCAAGGAATAGAAAACCTGTTTGAAGAAATAGTGACAGAAACTTCCCTGATACAGGGGAAAAAAACTCACACAAATCCAAGAAGCTCACAGAGTCCCAAACAAAATGAACCCCAAAAGATCCACACCAAGAAACATTATAATTAAATTGGCAAACTTCAACAACAAAGTTAGAATCTTAAAAGCAGCCAGAGAGAGACAGAAAGTTACTTACAAAGGATCCCCCATCAAACTAGTGACTGATTTATCAACAAAAACACATCAGGCCAAATGGAATGGAATGAAATATACAAAGTCATGCAAAGGAGGGGTCTGAACCCAACAATACTGTACCCAGCAAGGCTATCAATCAAAATTGAAGGTAAAATCAGGAGCTTCACACACAAAAAAGGACTAAGGGAGTATATCACCACCAAACCAGCAATGCAAGTAATGCTAAAGGGTCTGCTGTAAAAAGAAGAAATTGGAGGTGAAGAAGGAACACAGGCATAAAAAATAAAAATGGCGACTAACAAGTACTTATCAATAATAACTTTAAATGTAAATGGATTGAATGCTGCAACCAAAAGACATAAGGAAGCTGAGTTTATAAGAAAAAATGACCTATATATCTGCTGTCTACAGGAAACCCACCTCAGGAAAAAGCACTCACATAGATTCATGGTGAAGGGATGGAAAAAGGTATTTCATGTGAATGAAAATGAAAAAAAAAAAAGCTGGGGTAGCAATACTTACATATGACAAATTATACCTCAAAGTGAAGGCCATAACAAGAAATAAGGAAGGCCACTTCATAATACTAAAGGGAGCAATACAACAAGAAGATATAACTCTGGTAAACATATATATATCCAATACAGGAGCACCCAAATACATAAAAAAAACTTCTGGAGGCTATCAAGGGAGAGATTGACAGCAATACAATCATAGCAGGGGACTTTAATACCCCATTAACACTACTGGACAAATCCTCTAAACAAAAATTCAGCAAAGAAATATCAATCCTAAATGACAAACAAGATTAGATGGAATTAATTGAGAACTTCAGAACATTTCACCCCAAAGTCACACAATATACATTCTTCTCAAGTGCACACAGGTCATTTTCAAAGATAGACCATATGTTGGGACACAGGAAAAACCGTTTCAAATTCAAGAAGATAGAAATCATATCATTCATCTTCTCAGATCACAATGGCATAAAACTAGAAATCAACTACAATAAAAACAATCAAATAAATCAAACACCTGGAGGCTAAATAGCATGCAATTAAACAATGACTGGGTTACCAGAGAGATCAAAGAGGAAATAAAAAGCATCATGGCAACAAATGACAATGAAAACACAACAGGCCAAAATCTATGGGGCACAGTGAAAGCAGTCTTGAGAGGGAAGTACATAGCTCTACAGGCCTACCTCAAAAAACAAGAAACAATGGTAATTAACTACTGTGTTTCCCCGAAAATAAGACATCCTCCAAAAATAAGACCTGCTTACAGGTTTCCTTCTGAGTGAAATATAAGGCATCCCCAGAAAATAAGGCCCCCAGGCTCTGTCTCAGAATGAAAATTAATTTACCGTAAACTGGTCGCTAGGGCCGCCCCGACTGGTGTCTAGCAACCAATGACGTTACGCAGAGTCCTGACGTCACTGCTGTGTGGAGGCCAAGCGGAGGTCGGAGTGAGCGGTGAGCACGGGGTGGGAGAGAGGAGGAGACTTTCTCAGATGTGTGTAGAAGAACAGGAGGATTAGAGCGGACAGGACGCGGCAAAAATGGTGAGTGCTGGTCTGTCTCTGGTGACACTACCTGATGCTTGCGGCTGCCTTCATGATGACTGAAGGTTCTCAGTCAGTGGCAGACCCCGCTCCAGCCCAGATCCAGGCCCCAGCATGCCCAGTGACAGTCCCCAGGCAGGCCCCAGGGGATAAATGTCTGATAAAGGTGTAGGGGGGATGTCTGGTGAAGGTGTTCAGTGGCACAGAAGTGGGGGAGGGGGATCACTTAAAATGACACAGGAGGATCAGAGGGGGCAATCAAAATGACACAGGAGGATCAAAAGGGGTTACTAAAATGGTAATCCCCCCTCTGATTCTCCTGTGTCATTTTGATTCCCCCCTCTGATCCCCCCTGTGTCATTTTGAGTGATCCCCCTCCCCCCACCTTGATACCCCAGTTCCTTTTTTTCTTACCCCTAGAAATGAGCGCAAAAAGAAAAAGCTACTCCGTGGAGTACAAGAAAGGAATCGTGGAAGACTCTTGGGGCCAAAATCTTACTGCTTTCTGCAAAAAGATGTTGAGTATCCGATTGGTCCGAAAATGGCGAGCAGAGTATGGTAACCTCATTGAACAAGTGGACAAGGGAAATGCTAAAAAGCGCAAGTGTGGATCAGGTCGGCGACCATCATTTTCCGAGCTGGAAGACCTGATCTGTGAATGGGTTGTTGACAGGAGAGCAAAGGCTTTGGTTGTGAATAGGGCTCAGATTCAAGAATTTGCCCTTGCAATGGCACCACAGTTTGACATAGCCCCCGAAGACTTCAAAGCATCACAACACTGGCTGGATAATTTCCTTCAGCGAAGTGAACTGTCTTTAAGAAGATCTACAACATTGTTTAGGTTGGAAGATACTCAAGTTATTAAGCGAACACTTGCATTCAAGTCCTTTATTGATGATGCTGACTTCTCTAAATACAGTCTTTCCAACATGATTGCTATGGATGAAACTGTAGTATTTATGGGCCAATCATCTCAAACAACAATTGAACAGCGGGGTGCCTCCTTAGCGTACATTCCCTCCACTGTTTACGAAAGCGCACGTGTTTCCTGTATTTTGGCAATTTGTCTGGATGGCACTAAAATCCCACCTTTAATCATTTCTAAGGGCAAGAAGGAAAAGATTGAACATGTTTTGGGAGTTTTTATTCTTGAAACTGAAAAAGCCTGGGCCACACAAGCAGTTATAAGGAAGTGGGTCAATTTAATGCTGCCGCTTGTTATGTGAGGGAGCCAAAGAGGTCTGCTAGTCTGGGATGCAGCCAGCACTCACCGCGCTAAAGACATGAAGACATTTCTTCACGAAAGAAAAATAGATCAGATAATGATTCCCGCAGGAATGACGGCCTATCTCCAGACTCTTGATATTGCAATAAACAAGCCATTCAAAGACAATTTGCGCATGGAAATTAATGACTACATTGAAAATAGAATGGAGAGAAATCAGCGTGGAAAGTTTGTGAAACCTAAACTGCAAGAAGTTGTGACTTGGGTGAAGAATTCATGGGAGAAAATCACTGACAGTTGCATTGCAAATGTACTGTGAGCAGGCTACCTTGACAAGAAGTACTCATTTAAAGAGAGTGCTATTGCTAAACATGAGAGATTTGGTCCACTGATTCTGAAAGAAATGGAGTCACAAGAAATTCACCAGGAAATTCAGGAATTGGATTGTTATGATGATGTTTCAGAAGATGATGACATGATTGAATAAATGAGTAAATTCTTGATACTGTAGGATTCAGTTTGTCTGGTTTGTGTTGACAACTACTGTACTACCGTACCATATATAGGTAATAAATTTCCTTTATTTTCATTTAACAATAAATGTGTACCGTATTCTTCTTCATGGAAAAATAAGACATCCCCTGAAAATAAGACCTAGCGTGTCTTTGGGGGCAAAAATTAATATAAGACACTGTCTTATTTTTGGGGAAACACGGTATCTAACCCTACAACTCAAAGAGTTAGAAAGAGAGCAACAAGAAAAGCCCAGCATAAGCAGAAGGAAGGAAATAAAAAACATCAGAGCAGAGATAAATGACATAGAGACCAGAAAAATAATACAAAAGATCAACAAAACCAAGAGCTGGTTCTTCGAAAGGATAAACAAGATTGATGAACATCTAGCCAGGCTAACCAAGAAGCAAAGAGAGAGGACCCAAATAAACAAAATCAGAAATGAAAGAGGTGAAATAACAACAGACCCCACCGAAATACAAACGATTTAGAAAAAATACTATGAACAACTCTATTCCAACAAAATGGACAACCTAGATGAAATGGACATATTCCTAGAAAAATACAAGGTCCCAAAACTCAACCAAGAAGAATGAAAAAAAAAAAAACTGAATATGCCGATAACTACCAAAGAAATTGAAGCAGCAATAAAAAATCTTCCAGAAAGCAAAAGCCCTGGTCTGGACAGCTTTACAGGGGAGTTCTACCAAGCATTCAAAGAAGAACTAAAACCTATCCTCCTCAGACTATTCCAAAAAATTCAAGAGGAAGGCACACTTCCAAGCTCTTTCTATGAAGCCAGCATTACCCTAATCCTAAAACCAGATAAAGACACCACAAAAAAAGAGAACTACAGGCCAATATCCTTGATGAATATAGATGCTAAAATCCACAAAAAAAAATTCTAGCAAATCGAATTCAGCAATGCATTAGAAAGATCATACACCTTGACCAAGTGGGATTTATTCCGGGGATTCAATGATGGTACAATGTCCTCAAATCAATAAATGTGATACATCATATAAACTGAGAGACAAAAAACACTTAACCAAATCAATTGATGCAGAAAAAGCGTTTGACAAAATCCAACACCCTTTCTTGATGAAAAATCTCAGCAAAGTGGGAATAGAGGGATCATACCTCAACATAATAAAAGCCCTATATGACAAACCTATAGCCAACATCATACTCAATGGGCAAAAATTAAACTCATTTCCCCTAAGAACAGGAACAAGACAAGGATGCCCACTCTCACCACTCCTGTTCAACATAGTATTAGAAGTACTAGCCATAGCAATCAGACAAGAAGAAGAAATAAAAGGCATCCAAATTGGAAAAGAAGAAATAAAACTGTCCTTATTCGCAGATGACATGATACTATACATAGAAAACCCCAAAGACTCCATGAAAAAAACTACTAGACCTAATAAATTAATTTGGCAATGTAGCAGGATTCAAAATTAACTCGCAGAAATCTATGGCCTTTTTATACACCAATAATGAACTTACAGAAAGAGAAATGAAAAAAAATATCCCATTTATCATTGCACCAAAGAGACTAAGATACCTAAGAATAAACTTAACTAAAGACATAAAAGACCTGTACTCAGAAAACCACAGGACACTGAAAAAAGAAATAGAGGAAAACATAAACAAATGAAAGAACATACCATGTTCATGGATAGGTAGAATCAACATCATTAAAATGTCCATACTACCTAAAGCAATCTATATATTCAATGCAATACCTATTAAAATACCAATGACATATTTCAAAGATCTAGAACAAACTCTACAAAAATTCATCTGAAATAAAAAAGACCCCGAATAGCCACAGCTATCCTGAGAAAGAAGAACAAAATTGGAGGGATCACAATAACAGACATCAAGCTATATTATCAAGCCACAGTTTACAAACCTGCCTGGTACTGGCACAAGAACAGACATATAGACCAATGGAACAGAATAGAGGACCCAGAAATGGACCCAAGCCATTATACTCAATTAATATTTGACAAAGGAAGCAAGAGTATACAATGCAGTCAAAACGGTCTCTTTAATAAATGTTGCTGGGAAATCTGGTCAGATACATTCAAAAATATGAAACTAGATCACCAACTTACACCATACACACAAAAAAAACTCAAAATGGCTAAAGGACTTGAATGTAAGACCCGAAACCATAAATTTCCTACAAGACTCCACAGGCAGCAAAATTGCAGACATATGTCATAGCAATATATTTTCCAACACAGCTCCTATGGTAATGGAGACTAAGGAGAAAATAAACAAATGAGACTACATCAAAATAAAAAGCTTCTGCACAGCAACAGAAACCATCAACAAAACAATAAGAAAGCCCACTGCATGGGAGAACATATTTGCCAATGTGATATCTGATAAGGGTGTAATCTCCAACATTTACAGGGAACTCATACAACTTAACGAAAGGAAGATAAACAATCCAATCAAAAAATAGGCAAAGTCTCTAAATAGACACTTTTTGAAAGAGGACATTCGGAAAGCGAAGAGACATATGAAAACATGCTCAAAGTCACTAATCATTGGAGAGATGCAAATAAAAACAACAATGAGGTACCACCTCACACCTGTCAGAATGGCTATCATTAACAAATCAACAAACAAGTCCTGGAGAGGATGCAGAGAAAAAGAAACCCTCCTTCACTGTTGGTGGGAATGCCAACTGGTGCAGCCATTTTGGAGAACAGTATGGCATTTCCTCAAAAACTTAAAAATGGAACTTCCATTTGACCAGTAACACCACCTCTGGGAGTATATCCTAAGAAAACAGAAACAGCAATCAGAAAGGATTTATGCACCCTTATGTTCATAGCAGCACAATTTACAATAGCTAAGATTTGGAAACAGCCCAAATGTTAATCAGCAGATGAGTGGATTAGAAAATTATGGTGCATCTACACAATGGAATACTATGCTGCTATAAAAAAGAAGGTATTCTCACCATTTGCAGCAGCATGGATGGAACTGGAGAGCATTATGCTAAGTGAAATAAGCCAGTCAGTGAAAGAAAAATACCATGTGATCTCACTCATTTATGGATAATAAAGAACATTATAACCTGATGAACAAAAACATAGATACAGTGGCAGAGAAGCATCGAACAGACTGTCAAATTACATCAAGAAGGCTTGGGGGGGGGTGGTAAGAGATCAACCGAAGGACTTGTATGCATGCATATAAGCATAACAAATGGAAGCAAGACACGGGGGGCCAGAGGGGTGAGGGAATGTGCCAGCGGCCAGGGGAGGCTGGGGGAAGGTCAAGGGGGGGGGAAAAGGAGACATATGTACTACTATTTGTAATACTTTAAACAATAAAAAATAATGAATTATCAGATAGGGAAACTAAATAAACAATTCCATTTACCATTGCAACAGAAAAATTAAGATACTTAGGAATAAACTTAACCAAGATGGAAAAAGACTTGTACTTGGAAAACGACAGGTCATTGAAAAATGAGAAAGAGGAAGATATAAACAAGTAGGAGCATATACCATGTTCATGGATTGGTATAATTAACATCATTAAAATATCCATACCACACAAGGCAATCTAAAGATTCAATGCTATACCTACTAAAATACTATCAGCATACTTCACAGATCTAGAACCAATAATCCAAAAATTTATATGAACCAAGAAAGATCCCAAATAATCGCAACAATCTTGAGAAAGAAGAATAAAGTTGGAGGAAACACAATACCAGATATCGTTATACTACATAGTCACTGTAATCAAGATAGTCTAGTACTGGCACAAGAACAGGCATATAGATCAATGGAACTAAACTGAGAACCCATAAACCACCCCAAGCCATTATGCTCAAGTAATATTTGACAAAGGTGGCAAGAACATACAATGGAATCAAAACAGTCTCTTCAATAAATGATGTTGGGAAAATTGGACAGACACATGCAAAAAAAAAAAGAAGAAGAAAGAAAGAAAGGAAGAAAGAAAGAAAGAAAGAAAGAAAGAAAGAAAGAAAGAAAGAAAGAAAGAAAGGAAGAAAGAAAAGAAACTTGCCCTAGCTGGTTTGGCTCGGTGGACAGAATGTTGGTCTGTGGACTGAAGAGTCCTGGGTTCGTTTCCAGTTAGGGGCACATGCCCAGGTTTCGGGCTCAATCTCTAGTGGATGGCATGCAGGAGCCAGCCAATCAATTATTCTCTCTCATCATTGATGTTTCTCTCTCTCTCTCCCTCTCCCTTCCTCTCTGAAATCAACAAACATATATATACTAGAGGCCCGGTGCACGAAATTTGTGCACTGGGGGGGGTTGTCCCTCAGCCCAACCTGCACCCTCTCTGATCTGGGACCCATAAGGGGATGTCTGATTGCATGTTTAGGCCCGATCCCACAGGGATCACACAGTGGCCTGGTGCATGAAATTCGTGCACATTAAAAGGGAATTAATTAGAGGAAATATGTTAATATTGCTATTTGCCCTTTCTCTATAATAGAAGTATGAGAGATGAAAGGAAATGAGTAAAATGTATATGAAAATAATATATGAATTTATTAATAAACAAAAACAAAATGATATAAGAACAACAAAGACATATAAAAATAACAAAAACATTATATGAAACAGCAAAAATATGATATAAAAACAACAAAAACATGATATAAAAACAACATTGATACAAACAATGACTGATAAACTGATTAAACTTATTCTGATATCTCCCTGTATACCACATTAAGAGTGAAAACACTTTCAGAGTGCTTGACTAATTTCCCTTGGGATGAAGTATTTACAATTTTAACTTTAATGTCACACGCTCTTTGAACTCTAGTGAAAGCAACATATAACTGACCATGTGCGAAAATGGGTTCAGGTAGGAATATTCCTACTCTGTCTAGAGTTTGTCCTTGTGATTTATTAATAGTCATCGCAAATGCTGGCATCACGGGAAACTGTCGTCGAATTAATTTAAATGGGAGGCCAGTGTCAGATGGGGACAAATCAATTCTTGGAGTCAGAACAACCTCTCCCTCTGCAGATCCTGTTAATACTTCAGCTTTGATTATGTTAGGTAGCAATCTTTTGATAATAAATCTGGTACCATTGCAAAGAACCCATTTACTATTAAGATTTCTTAATAGCATGATGATTGCACCAACTTTCAATTTTAATTTATGACACGGCATTCCCGAAGGAGTAATACTATTAAGAAATTCAATGGGAAAATTTTCCTTTTCAGCATCATCTGTTGAGTCAATTAAATCATCACTCAAATAAGTGTGAAAATCTCCATGGAGTATATCTAAAATTTCTTCATTTAACTTCTGAACATGCTCATTTTTTGGACAAAGAATTGCACGTTTAGATATATTTTAAATATTACCTATAGATATACTATTTCCAAAGGTAGCTTCAATAATAGATCCGTTACAAATCATTTCATGGGGGATTTCAATAATATCCATTCCTAAATGGAAACTGCTATCAAGTTTGCCATCTCCAAGTTTTACTAACCATTCGCTATAAGCAGGCTCCTCTGATCTCATATTTGTTTTAAGAGACAACTTTCTGAAACATCCCCAAACATCACAGTACTTTAAACTCGTTTGTACTATGGCCGATCGCATAGCATGTGGCACAACACTGAGACATTGTCGAAAATCCCCTCTGAGAAGGAGAACTTTCCCACCAAATGCAACATTCAAATTCATAATTTCTCTTAGTAATCTGTCTATGGTGTTTATAGCATGACTGGATGCCATGGTGCATTCATCAATAATAAGAAGTTGGGCCTTTTTAATGGTTTTAGCAACTTCACTCTTTATATCGAGTCTAGAAATTGAAGTCTCATTTAATGGAATTGGTAATTTATATTGGGAATGAAAGGTTCTTCCACCAAGAAGTAAATTTGCAGCAATTCCTGTAGATGCTGTGGGTAAAACAGTACCACCACGACCTCTAATATAATATATTAAAACTTTATACAGATATGTTTTTCCACTACCACCTGGATCATCCAAGAAAAAGCATTTGGGGTGTACAGTTTGGTCTTCGATGGCTGAAGTTATAGTCTGAAAGGCTGCCAACTGTTCATCATTCAGAGAATTTATCAAAACCTCTGCCTGTTGTCGCTCATACGATTCATCACATGTATTTGCATTCATTAATAAAAGATAGTCCGGAAGTTTGAAATGTGAACATTTCATTCCATGCAATGTGAATACCTCCTGAATTTCGTTAAGGGCATGCATTTCACAATTCACACAGGCACCTTCTCTTCGGTGCAATTTCCAACAGAAATCTTCAATAAAATGAGATTTATTCTCATCCCATAATTTGTCTACAGCAGAAGGACATCCAAACACACATATGTATGCAAAAAGTTGCCGTAGTTGTTTGGGCATATTAAGGATGATTGCATTATGAATCGTATCTTTCCAGATAGTGTCGTCAAGTAATAATCCTCGGTGTTTAGCAGCTTCATGAAACGTATCATAAGTTACACCTCCTACAGTTCGCAGATCCTCAAAACTTATCGCACCTTTTACATGCAGAAGCAAAAGTCTAAGGTAATATCGTTCTGGTTCTCTAAAGCTGACAGTGAACAGTCTACTTAATAATTTATTCCCACCCTTTTGGCGTTTTGCCCACAAAGAATTATTAAACACATAATGCTGTGGAATCTCCCAATAATAATAATTATGTGCGTTAGAATCTTCTCTATTCAATAAGAACCAAGCCATCAAAGTTGAGTTATGCCTTTTAGCCCTATCTAAAACTTCAGCAAAATCATCAGTATGAAAATACAAATTTTGATCATTTGGCAAATGAATAGCTAATCTTGTGATTTCATGAGATTGGTCATGCATTCACATTGCAAAAAGTCTCCAAACAGCCTCAGGAGCGCTCACATACCTGGAGTCAATGAAGTCCTGTGCTTCGTCATGATTGATAATATTTTTTTCAGAAATTTGAATATTTGCACAATCGTGCCCTTTATAGATGTATTTAAATAAATATTTCACACTTTTAATTGATGCACAGACTTCAACATTTATATGACAGTTATATTTAAGGCACAAATATGGGTTATAAGGGACAATCCAAGTGTTATCGACAACTTTATTTCCAATAGACATGGTGCTACCAGATCTTCGTTTGTATTTGGGATATCCATCAATATTTCCAATGGTCGCATTTTGAAATTCTTTTGGATATCCCTTTGAACATTTTCCATTTATGGACTATTTGGATTTTTTATTCCACATGGTCCATGTACCATATTTGATTTTACAATTTGAAAAAGTCGAGGATACTGGTCTTCATCCGGAATTTCTGCCTTAACTATACGGTCAATGTCATCTTCCGTTCATAATTTGGACTCACTATCTAATATCAATAATATGTGAGCGTGAGGCAATCCACGTTTCTGAAATTCAATGACATGAATATTAGCTATTACTTTGCCAAATAAATGGAACTTACATATATCATTTAAAAGAGCATTCAGCTTAATATTAAAAACTCTGGCTACCAAGTCAGGTCTGTTTTCAACTTTTTGCCAGCATTGTAAATTGTTTGTAATATCTGCCCATTTTGGGTTGCATGTCATGGTTATGAATAAACCGGGCTTGCCATACTTTGTTACAATTGCAATAGCATCCTGATATCGCTGCTGCATATTTCTGAGACTACCCTCAAAAGATGATGGAAGTATTATCATTTTACCAATCGGCACATTGTCATTTTCGGATCTAGATTTGAGATAATCCATCAAACCATTATATTTTTCAACTCTCAACTTAGATTGGTTTGATTTAATGAAATTTATCCGATTGGCCTCCATTTTTGAATATGAATCCACAATAAACTGTTGAGTTAACTTTCCTGCATTTAAAATAGGATTGAACGTGTCCCTCACAGAGAGATGAAATCCATAATACTGCATTTGTGTGACTCGTGTCCTTACATTTTGTCTAGTATTATTGTTGAATACACTGTTGTCTCTGAGTCTTAATGTGATATCTGTTCCCCAGCCTTTTTCACCATGTGGAAAAAGAATAGGATATGCCATTGCATCTAATGTAGGAAACAGGATACTGATTTGTTTCATTTTAGTGATACTTGTATTATTGGGATCTGGTTTACAGTGAATGACCAAGTCCCTTTCAAAAGGAGGTCTCCATCTTTGTTTCTGAATATGTCAGCAACCTCAGTTACATGAGAATTATATCTCCCTGGGTCACTGTTACAATCGTATTTGATCGCCATTGTTACTTCCATGGGAGCTATACCTTTTGCTGCTGCTTCAGATTGTGCTTCCTTTTCTACCTCATGTAACATCTTGTACGATTTTGTTAATTCATTTATTTCATGCATGAGGTTGTTGATGTTGATCATGAGTCTTTCTGAGAAGCCCTGGTTTTCTGGCATTGCTAATCTTTTACTTGTAGCTTCGGCTGTATCCAAAATATAGAGTTGAGCAAACTTGCGAGAAACACCATCTGAAGGATGTAAAGTTCCAGTACGGTGATAAACTTATTCGTGTATTCTAAAACAGTATGGCCCATATCCTGATGGTGATGCAATATTTGCACCCATGGAAGCAAAAGCAAAAGAACTATTTATGGAACGAATATTTTCCATGAAATTTTTACTGTCAGAATCTTCGTTTGTCATTAATCTTTTTAAATATGCTGGGTATTCTGGAAAATGTATATCATTTGGACAGACTTTACCTTTGCTACAACATTGAGTAAATTTTCCATCAGATGGTTTTTCATCGGAGAAATTTAGTGATAGGCAAAATTGACATCTAACAGTCATTCCACCACAACTATGTTTGAGAATTGCATCCTCATGTACTCCATTTTCGATGAGAAGGCAGTTCCTACTAATGTTGGTAGTACTTGTTGATGACTATTCTTTGGACATATTCTGTCGACACTGCCGCCTTCTTTCAAGTTCAGGGGCATGTTGATCTTTAGACATTTTCTGTCAATGACGCCGGCTTCTTTCAGCTTCAGAACGACGTTTTTCCAATAGCTGTTCTTCAGATACATTCTGTCGCAGGTGCCGCCTTCTTTCAAGATCAGAAGCACGTTGGTCTTCAGACATTTTCTGTCTATAACGCCGGCTTCTTTCGGCTGCAGAGCTACCTTGTATCAATAGTAGATGTTTAGACATAGTCCCACCTCCCTGCTGTCAGGTGAATGAGAGTCCTGGTGTCAGGTGGCAGGGAGCTGTCTGACCAATGGCTGATTCTGGCTGATTCTGTGGGGGTGGGACTTCCTCCTCCCTGCTGTCAGAGTCTGGGCCAGCACTAACTGGGACACAGCATCAAGTCCCCCTGGGCCAGAAGACCCACTTGTGTATCCCCTGGACTCAACATCCAGCCTCATGGAGAGGCTGACAGGCCCAGACATGCCAGAGGCTGGGGAGCAGTGAGGCTGGATCTGCCACTGGAGTAGGCGGATCCTGCCTGTCCACTTCGTCCCCACGACCCCTGTCCGGGCACATAGGCCCAAACACTCCAGCCTCACTGCTCAGCCCCAGACATTCCAGAGGCTGAAGAGGAGCCAGGCTTGATCCCCTACCTGAGTGGGCGCATCCCACGTGACCCCTGGCTGGACACCCCAGGTGCCTCCCAGCTGCACACACCATGCTGCCTCCGCTGGCGGCGGGGATCGGTGTGTGGGGGTGCGAGTACCTCCCAGCCACACACCCCATGCTGCCTCCAATGGCGATGGTGGCGGGACCAGTGCATGGAGACCTGGCGGCCTCCCAGCCGCATACCTGTGCTGCCTCCGCTGGCGGTGGGGATCGGTGTGTGGGGTGCGAGTGCCTTCCAGCCAGACTGTGGGCCTCCAGCAGGGCTGAGAGCACTGGGCGCCGCCATCTTGTGGCTATGGGCGCTGCCATTTTTGTAGCGGAGTGATGGCTAATTTGCATATTACTCTTTTATTAGATAGTATTTTTAAAAATGTAACTAGACCACCTTCTTTTTTTTAATTTCTTTATTGATTAAGGTATTACATATGTGTCCTTATTCCCCCACCTCCCACTCATGCCCCCAACCCCTGTTGAATGTGTCCATTGATTAGGCTTATATGCATGCCTATAAGTCCTTTGGTTGATATCTCCCCCTTACTCCCACTGTCCCCTACCTTCCCTGAGGTTTGACATTCTGATTGATGTTTCTCTGTCTCTGGATCTATTTTTGTTCATCAGTTTATGTTGTTCATTATATTCCACAAATGAGTGAGATCATGTGATATTTATCTTTCTCTGCCTGGCTTATTTCACTTAGCATAATGCTCTCCATCTCCACCCATGTTGTTGCAAATGGTAAGAACTCCTTCTTTTTTACCGCAGCGTAGTATTCCATTGTGTAGATGTACCACAGTTTTTTAATTCACTCATCTGCTGATGGGCATTTGGGCTGTTTCCAAATCTTAGCTATGGTGAATTGTGCTGCTATGAACATAGGAGTGCATATATCCTTTCTGATTGGTGTTTCTAGTTTCTTGGGACATATTCCTAGAGGTGGGATCACTGGGTCAAATGGGAGTTCCATTTTTAGTTTTTTGAGGAAACTCCATAGTGTTCTCCACAGTGGCTGCACCAGTCTGCCTTCCCAACAGCGGTGCACAAGGGTTCCTTTTTCTCCACATCCTCGCCAGCACTTGTCATTTGTTGACTTGTTGATAATAGCCATTCTGACAGGTGTGAGATGGTACCGCATTGTTGTTTTGATTTGCATCTCTCTGCTGATTAGTGACTTTGAGCAGGTTTTCATGTGTCTCTTGGCCTTTCTTCTGTCTTCTTTCAAAAAGTGTCTATTTAGATCAGTTGCCCATTTTTTGATTGGGTTGTTTATCTTCTTTTTGTTAAGCTGCATGAGTTCCCTGTAAATGTTGGAGATTAAACCCTTATCGTTGATATCATTGGCACTATGTTCTCCCATGTACTGGGCTTTCTTGTTTTATTGATGGTTTCCTTTGCTGTGCAAAAGCTTTTTATTTTGATGGAGTCCCATTTCTTTATTTTCTCTTTAGTTTCCATTGCCCTAGGAGCAGAATCAGTGAAAAAATTGCTTCGGCCTATGTCAGAGATTATTCTGCCTATCGATTCTTCTAGAATTTTTATGGTTTCCCGTCATACGTTTAAGTCCTTGATCCATTTTGAGTTTATTTTTGTGTATGGTGTAAGTTGGTGGTCTGGTTTCATTTTTATGCATGTATCTGTCCAATTTTCCCAACACCATTTATTGAAGAGACTGTCTTGACTCCATTGTATGTTCATGCCTACTTTGTCAAATATTAATTAGGTGTAGTGATTTGGGTCGATATCTGGGTTCTCTATTCTATTCCATTGATCTACATGTCTGTTCTTGTTCCAATACCAGGCAGTTTTGAGAACAGTGGCTTTGTAATACAGCTTGATATCTGGTATTGAGGTCCTACCTATTTTGTTCTTCTTTCTCAGAATTGCTGCATCTATTCGGGGTTTTTTTTTTCATTCCAGATGAATTTTTGGAAAGTTTGTTCTAGGTCTGTGAAATATGCCATTGGTATTTTAATGGGAAGTGCATTGAATTTATAGATTGATTTGTATAGTATGGACATTTTGATGATGTTGATTCTACCAATCCATGAACATGGTATGTTCTTCCATCTGTTTACGTATTCCTCTATCTCTTTTTTCAGTGTAGTATAGTTTTCCGCGTATAGGTCTTTTACCTCCTTGGTTAAGTTTATTCCTAGGTATCCTATTTTTTTTGGTGCTATGGTAAATGGGATTGCTTTTTTAGTCTCTCTTTCTGTAAGCTCATTATTGGTGTATAGAAATGCCATAGATTTCTTGGCATTAATTTTGTATCCTGCTACATTGCTGAATTCATTTATTAAGTCTGTTAGTTTTTTGATGGAGTCTTTAGGGTTTTCTATGTACAGTATCATGTCATCTGCAAATAAGGACAGCTTTACTTCTTCTTTTGCAATTTGGATGCCTTTTATTTCTTCTTCTTGTCTGATTGCAATGGTTAATACTTCCAACACTATGTTGAACAGGAGTGGTGAGAGTGGGCATCCCTGTCTTATTCCTGTTCTTAGAAGAAATGGTTTTAGGTTTTGCCCACTGAGTATGATGTTGGCTATGGGTTTGTGTTATATGGCTTTTATTATGTTGAGGTATGATCCTTCTATTCCCACCTTGTTGAGAGTTTTTATCAAGAAAGGGTGTTGGATTTTGTCAAATGCTTTTTCTGCATCAATTGATATGACTATGTGATTTTTATCTCTCAATTTGTTTATGTGATGTATCACGTTTATTGATTTGCGAATATTGTACCATCCTTGCATCCCCGGGATAAATCCTTTTTGGTCGTGGTGTATGATCTTTCTGATGTACTGCTGGATCCAGTTTGCTAGAATTTTGTTGAGGATTTTGGCATCTATGTTCATGAGGGATATTGGCCTGTAATTCTCTTTCATAGTGTTATCTTTATCTGGTTTTGGTATTAGGGTGATGCTTGCTTCATAGAAGGAGCTTGAAAGTATTCCTTCCTCTTGAATTTTCTGGAATAGTCTGAGGAGGATAGGTTTTAGTTCTTCCTTGAATGTTGGTAAAACTCCCCTATGAAGCCATCTGGACCCAGGCTTTTGTTTGCTGGAAGCTTTTTGATGACTGCTTCAATTTCTTCCATAGTTATCAGCATATTGAGATTTTTAGTAGCTTCCTGAGTAAATTTTGGAAGGTTGTATTTTTCTAGGAATGTGTCCATTTCCTCCCAGTTGTCTAATTTGTTAGAATAGAGTTGTTCATAGTATTTTTTAATAATCCTTTGTATTTCTGTGGGGTCTGTTGATATTTCTCCTCTTTCATTTCTGATTTTGTTTATTTGGGTCCTCTCTCTTTGCTTCTTTGTGAGCCTGGCTAGAGGTTCTTCAATCTTGTTTATCCTATCAAAGAACCAGCTCTTGGTTTTGTTAATCTTTTGTATTGTTTTTTGTTCCCTATGTCATTCATTTCTGCTCTGATTTTTAATATTTCCTTCCTTCTGCTCACTGTGGTCTTTTCTTGTTGCTCTCTTTATCATTTTTTGAGTTGTTGAGTTAGATCATTTATTAGCATTTTTTCTTGTTTTTTGAGGTAGGCCTTAGAGCTATAAACTTCCCTCTCAGGACTGCTTTCATTGTGTCCCATAGTATTTGCATTGTTGTGTTTTATTACCATTAGTCTCCAGGATGTTTTTAATTTCTTCTTTGATCTCATTGATAACCCAATCATGGTTTAATAGCATGCTATTCAGCTTCCAAGTGTTTGAAATTTTTGGAATGTTTTTATTGTAGTTTATTTCTAATATTATTCCATTGTGGTCTGAAAAAATGTTTGATATGATTTCAATCTTTTTGAATTTGGGGAGACTTTGGTTTTGACCCAATATGTGGTCTATTTTTGAAAATGTCAAATGTGCACTTGAGAAGAACGTATATTCTGTGGCTTTGGGGTGAAATGCTCTGAAGATATCAATTAGTTCCATCTGATCTAGTGTGTCATTTAGAATTTCTGTTTCTTTGCTGACTTTTTGTCTAGATGATTTATCCAGTGATGTCAGTGGTGTATTAAAGTCTCCTACTATGATTGCATTGTTGTCTATCTCTCCCTTGATATCTTCCAGGAGTTTTTTTATGTATTTGGATGCTCCTCCATTGGGTGCATATATGTTTATTAGGGTTATATCCTCTTGTTGTATCGATCACTTTATTATTATGAAGTGACCTTCCTTATCTCTTGTTATGGCCTTTACTTTGAGGTCTATTTTGTCAGAAATAAGTACTGCTACGCCAGCTTTTTTTTTCACTTCCATTTGCCTGAAAGATGTTTTTCCATCCCTTCACTTTTAGTCTGTATGAGTTCCTTTTTCTGAGGTGGGTCTCTTGTAGACAGCATTTATATGGGTCGTGTTTTTTATCCATTCATCCACTCTGTGTCTTTTGATTGGAGCATTTAGTCCATTTACGTTTAAAGTTATTATTGAAAGGAACTTATTTGTAGCCATTTTTATTTTTTGTGTCTGTGTTCCTTCTTACCTTTTTATTTCTTCTCTTTATACCAGTCCCTTTAGCATTTCTTGCATTGCTGGCTTGGTAGTGACAAACTCCCTTAGCATTTTGTTGTCTGTGAAGCTCCTGCTTTCCCCTTCAATTTTGAATGATAACCTTGCTGGGTAGAGTATTCTTGGATTCAGTCCCTTGGTTTGCATCACTCTGTAAATTTCCTTCCATTCTTTTCTGGCCTGATGTGTTCTGTTGAAAAATCATTTGATAATCTAATGGGAGCTCCCTTGTATTTAACTTTCTGTCTCTCTCTTGCAGCCTTTAAGATTCTCTCTTTGTCCTGAATATTTGCCATCGTAATTATGATGTGTCTTGATGTGGGTCTTCTTGGGTTCATCCTGTTTGGGACTCTCTGTGCTTATGTGACTTTTTTCTTTGCCACATCAGGGAAGTTTTCTGACATTATTTCTTCAAATAGTTCTTCAAACCCTTGTTCTTCTTCCTGTTGTTCTGGCATCCCTATAATTCGTATGTTGCTTTGTTTCACATTGTCCCATAGCTCCCTTAGTCTCTCCTCCTGTCTTTTAACTTTTTTCTACAGTTGCAATTCAGTTTGGCTGTATTTTGCTTCCCTGTCTTCTAGTTTGCTAATTTGGTCCTTCGCTTCTCCTAATCTACTGTTGAAATATTCCATGTTGTTTTTTATTGCAATTATATCACTCTTCATGTCTTCTTGATTCTTACATAAGTTGTTGATTTTTTTTCATCCATTTCTTCTTGATTCTTATATAAGGTGTTGATTTTTTCTTCTATCCGGTTTCTGAACTCTATGACCCTTATTCTGAATTCTTTTTCTGACATATTGCATGCCTCTGTTTCACTTAGCTGCTTTTCTGGCGATTCCTCCTTTTCTTTCCTTTGGGGGTATCTTTGTCTACCCAGTTTTGGTCTCACCGACTGATCTAGATGTCCAGCTGTGCAGGGGCTGCTCCTTGGGTGGCAGTGGGTTCTCTGGCTGCAGTTGCTCCTCAGGCAGTTACGGTAGCAGCTGCTTCTCAGTTGGCAGCAGCTCCTCTGGTGGGTGCTGTTCGCAACAGTGGTGCCTCCTATGCCTGGTGGAGGAGGATGCTCATATAACTGTTGTTGCTTGGACAAGGGTGGGCTTATTATGAAGTTGCTGTTCCTCAGATGGGGATGGGTTGCTCATGTCCGCTGCTCCTTGGACAAGGGCCAGCTGCTCACATGGCTGCTGCTCCTCAGAAAGGGAAGGACTGTTCATGTGGCTGCTGTTCCTTAGATGGGGCCTGGCTGCCTGCCGCTGCTGTTCCTCAGATGGGACAGGCTACTCGTGATGCCACCGCTCCTTGGACAGGGGCAGGTCACTTGCAGGGCTGCTGCTCCTTGAACGGTTGTGGGTTGCTCGTGCAGCTGCTTCTCCTCGGATTGGGGCGGTCTGCTAAGGGGCTTCTGCTCCTCGCATGGGTGTGAGCTGCTCGTGCTGTTGATGCTTTTCGGACAGGGACGGTCTACTCACACAGCTGCTGCTCCTCAGAAGGCGGCTGGCTACTTGTGTGGCACAGCTGCTGCTCTTTGGACAGGTGCAGGGTGTGGGCTGTGCGCAGCTGTTGCTCCTCAGAGGTGGGCTGGCTTTGTGGGGCTGCCACTCCTCAGTAGTGGATGGGCTGCTCAAGTGGCTGCTGCTCCTCAGATGGGGCAAGCTGCTTGTGTGGTTGCTGCTCCTCAGAGAGGGAAACTGGCTGCTCACACAGGTGCTGCTCCTTGGACAGGGGCAGGCCACGTGAAGCTGCTGCTCTTAGGCCTGTGGGGATTGCTCCCAGGGCTGCTGCTCCTTGGACAGAAGCGGGCTGCTCATGTGTCTGCTGTTCACATGGTTACAATGCCCTGGGCTAAAGCATTGGGCTGGTCAGAAGGGAGCCTGCTTCCGAACTCACAGGAGACTGCGCCCAGGGTGGCTGGAGCCTCGTTGGCCATGGGATCACAGCCTAAGTAGCATGTCCCTAGCCAGGGTGGCTGTAGAGTCCCAGGTGTTATCTGATGGCACTCTGGGTGGAGTTGAGGCTGGGAACCCAGTTACACCATCTCTCCCCTTCAAAAAGGCTAGGCCTGTAAGGACAAGCTGGCCTCCTGGTACTGTTTGCAATGGTAGCAGAAGATGCCTAGTTAGTCGAGCCTGATTAGCCTGCCCCTGAAGGTCCTGTGGGATCTAACTCTGCCTCACTCACTCTCTCACAAACACACACACACACACACACACACACACACACACACACACACCACTTGACCACATGCTCCTCTTTTACTACCTCACTCACTCATGCTCTTTCCCTCACTGCCGCATTCTTCCTGCCTCTATTGTTGGGTCTGGGGTGTTACTGACCCATTCGTGGATGGAGTTTCCTCTTGGGTGACTGGTTATGTGGCTTGCTCTCAAGCCCCTTGACCAGACAGGATAAAATTCACCTCAACAAGACACAACACAGAGGGAACTAAGCACAAATGTACACACAACACCAATAACCCCAATATAAGTGACCACCTGAGCAAAGAGAGTTAGGGCAGAGAAAAGAGACCACAAACGCTATCAAAGAGAGAGAAAAAAGATAAGGGATAAAAGACAAAGGAATAAAAAGGAGAATATATATATATATGTGTGTGTGTGTGTGTGTGTGTGTGTGTGTGTGTGTGTGTGTGTGTGTTTGTGTGTGTGTGTGTGTATGTGGGATAAGACACCAGAAAACCAATAGATAAACCAAAAATATATATATATAAACACCACACACCCAGCAAAGAAGATTGGGGAAGAATCTGTAGAGGCCGAGCTTATATAGTGAAAATAAGATTATGAATTGGATGAATATGGGGAGGACCTCAATTTAGTATTGAGGAATTAGAAAGGGAATATGTGGATGAGAAGAAAGAGAATGAGAAGAAAAAATAATAAATTTACAAAAAAATTGATTTAAAAATGGTATAAAAAATTAAAAATAGCAAATAAAAAATAGTGATGGAAAAATAATGCTAAAAGAAACAGAAAAAAAGAAACAAACAAAAACAGGAAAACAAAGAAGAAAAGAAGAATAAAATGAAAAAAGGGATAATAAAAATATAAAAATAAAAGTGAAAAAAGCGGAGTGTCGTTCCTTTGGCTGGCTTATGATTCCAGTCCTCTGTACTGTACTGTTTCTCAGTTTCTGGTTGCTGGGGCTAAAGATATCTCTTTAGGCCAGTTCCTATGACCTCAGGGAGTATTCAGATTCCTTCGTATTATTCAGGGTGGGATCTGGGTGTTGCTATATTGGTTGCCTGGAGACTGGAGGGAGGGGCTATCTCTCAGGAGAAAATGGTGACTGAGGCTTAGATATGACTCAGCACCAGACTCGCTACCACCTCTCCTGGACTGCTGCCTACACTCACCAGATTCCACAAGTCCATACCTTCTCCGGCACCTCAGCCACAGGTAAGTGTCTGTATCCGAAAGGTCCTATGAACTAGGTTCAGTGGAGAAAGGCATAGGCCCCAGCATGAGGAGGGACTGTGTCTCTGCAAGCTCCTCTCTTACTGGCACTGTGTGGTCCGGCCAGCCTTTTAGGGCTGCCTCTGAGCTCAGATCCAAAATCCAGACTCCAAGATTCAAAATCCCTTACCTCCTGCAGCCCCATGGTCCCTTTTTTTTCACAGTCAGACGCTTTGCCTGTCCTCAGGGATGTGGCTTGGCACCCTGTAGTTTCTCCCTGACCCTCTGGGCACAGAGGTCTGGCAGAGTCTCTTGCCTAGATCCTTGATTTCACCTTTATCCAGGAGACCTCTGCTCTCTCCGGTTGCAAACTGTCTCACCAGCTGCATCTCCTTCACCAATTCAGGCTGAATTCCACTTGTTTCAGCCGCTCACTCTATTTGCTCCAGGACAAGGCTCAGGACACATCCGTCTATTCCGCTGCCATTTTGTCTCCCCCCTAGACTCAAAATAGATTAAAGACCTAAGTGTAAAACTCAAAACCATAGAATTCTTTGAAGAAAGTCTAAGCAGTAAAATCTGGGACATTTCTCATAGCATTATTTTTTTTTTCTGATATATCTCCTTGGGCAAGGGAAACAAAAAGAAACAATAAACAAATGGGACTACATTGAACTGAAAATTTTTTCACAGCAAAGGAAACCATCAACAAAATGACAGGACAACCCAATATATTTGCAAATGATACATTTGATAAGGGGTTAATATCCAAATTTATAAAGAACACAAAAAACTGAACTCCAAATAAGCAAACAATCCTAGTAAATACTGGGCAAAGGATTTGAATAGACACTTCTCTAAAGAGGACATACAAGAAAAAAAAATGGCGGCAGAATAGACATGTTCCGAGCCTTGTCTTGGAGCAGAAAAAAAGAACAGCTGAGGGTCACACGAGGAGTGTTTGTTGACAAGTTAAGGGACAGATAAACTTCAGGAGAAGGTGGGGGACTGCTAGACGGGGTTCCCCTGACCAGGCAGCCCCCATTGCAGCTGGGTCCCCTCCCAGAACTATGGGCTCGGAAGGGGAGACTGCGCCAATTTGGAAGGGAAAGTGGAGCTTATCAGAAGCCTAAAAATCCACAACTGCGGCAAATACCAAACAGCTGCGAACTCCAGAACACAGGTCCCCAATTGGCACAAACATGCGGATTTGGAGGAGCTCTACACTCCACCACAGAAAGGTCAGATTTCGCCTGGGATAAGGAGAGAGAGAACTACATAACCAGACATCTGGAGAAGAGAGACCATGGGGAGACAAAGACAAAGCCCGCATATGATAGAAAAGCAGGCATCACCAGAAAAGGAAGTAACGAAATGGAGGCAAGCAACCTTCCAGAGAAAGAATTCAGAAAAATGGTCATAAGGTGACTGAAAAGAATGGAAGACAAATTCAACAATATGAGCAAGAACCAAGAGGAAATGTAGAAGAACCAAGAAGAAATGAAAAATGACATCGCTGCTGTAAAGAACTCAATAGAAAGCATCAAGAGTAGACTAGAAGAAGAAGAGGACCGCATCAGTGAGCTAGAAGACAAGGTAGGAAAAAATACCCAAGTAGAGCATTAGAAAAAAAAAATTAAAAAGCAGGAGGAGAGCCTAAGGAATTTGGGACAACACAAAACAAAACAACATCCGCATAATAGGGGGTTACAGAAGGAAAGGAACCTGAGCAAGGAATAGAAAACTTGTTTGAAGAAATGACAGAAAACTTCCCTGATGGAATAAAAAACCACACAAATCCAAGAAGCTCACAGAGTCCCAAGCAAAATGAACCCCAAAAGACCGACGCCAAGGCACATTATAATTAAATTGGCACACACCAACGACAAAGTAAGAATTTTAAAAGTGGCAAGAGAGAAACAGAAAGTTACATACAAAGAAACCCCCATCAGACTAGCGACTAATTTCTCAACAGAAACTCATCAGGCCAGAAGGGGATAGAATGAAATATACAAAGTCATGCAAAGGAAGGGTCTGAATCCAAGAATATGGTACCCAGCAAGGCTATCAATAAAAATTGAAGGTGAAATCAGGAGCTTCACAGAGAAAAAAGGACTAAGGGAATTTATTACCACCAAACCAGCAATGCAAGAAAGGCTAAAGGGTCTGCTGTATAAAAAAAAAAAAAAAAAAAAAAAAAAAAAGAAGAAGAAAGAAAAAAAGAAAAAGAAAAGAAATATGGAACACAGGGAAAAAGAATAAAAATGGCGACAAATAAGTACCTATCAATAATAACTTTAAATGTAAATGGATTAAATGCCCCAATCAAAAGACATAGGGTAATGGATTGGATAAGAAAACAAGACCCATATATCTGCTGTCTACAAAAACCCACCTCAGAAAAAAAGATGCACACAGACTGAGGGTGATGGGATGGAAAAAGGTTTTCCAGGCGAATGGAAATGAAAAAAAAAAATACAAAAAACTGGGGTATCAATACTTATATCTGAAAAATTAGATATCAAAGTGAAGGACATAAAAAGAGATAAGGATGGCCACTTCATAATACTAAAGGGAGCAATCCAACAACAATAAATAACTCTGCTAAACATATATGCACCCAATACAGGAGCACCCAAATACATAAAAAAACTCCTGGAGGATATCAAGGGAGAGATTGACAGCAATACAATCATAGAAGGAGGCTTTAATACCCCACTATCACCATTGGACAAATCCTCTAAACAAAAAATCAGCAAAGAAACATCAATCATAAATGACTCACTGACCACATGGAATTAATAGACATCTTCAGAACATTTCACGCCAAAGCCACAGAATATACATTCTTCTCAAGTGCACATGGGTCAATTTCAAAGAAAGACCATATATTGGGACATAGGCAAAGTCTCTTCAAATTCAAGAAGATAGAAATCATATCAAACATCTTCTCAGACCACAGTGGAATAAAACTGGAAATAAACTACAATAAAAACAATCCAAAGAAATCAAACACATGGAGACTAAACAGCATGCTGTTAAACAATGACTGCGTTACCAGAGAGATCAAAGAAGAAATAAAAAACATCATGGCAACAAATGACAATGAAAACACTACAATCCAAAGTCTATGGGACACAGCGAAAGCAGTCTTGAGAGGGAAGTTCATAGCTCTACAAGCATACTGCAAAAAACAAGAAACAATGGTAATAAATTACCTAATCCTACAACTCAAAGAGATAGAAACAGAGCAACAAGAAAAGCCCAGTGTAAGCAGAAGGAAGGAAATAATAAAGATCAGAGAGGAGATAAACGACATAGAGACCAAAGAAACAATACAAAAGATCAACAAAACCAAGAGCTGGTTCTTTGAAAGGATAAACAAGATTGATGAACCTCTAGCCAGGCTCACCAAGCAGCAAAGAGAGAGGACCCAAAAAAATAAAATCAGAAATGAAATATGTGAAATAACAACAAATCCCGCCGAAATACAAAGGATTGTAAAAAAATACTACGAATAACTCTATTCCAACAAACTGGACAATCTGGAGGAAATGGACATATTCCTAGAAAAATATAACATTCCAAAACTCAATCAGGAAGAGTTTAAACAGCTCAATATGCCAGTAACGATGGAAGAAATTGAAGCAGTCATCAAAAAGCTTCTGGCAAATAAAAGCCTGGGGCCAGATGGCTTCACAGGAGAGTTTTTCCAAACATTCAAGGAAGAACTAAAACCTGTCCTCCTCAGACTATTCCAAAAAATTCAAGAGGAAGGAACACTTCCAAGCTCATTCTATTATGCCAGCATCACCCTAATACCAAAACCAGATAAAGATAACACAATGAAAGAGAATTACAGGCCAATATCCCTCATGAACCTAGAAGCCAAAATCCGCAACAAAATTCTAGCAAATTGGATACAGCACTACATCAGGAAGATCATACACCATGACCAAGTAGAAGTTATCCCTGGAATGTAAGGATGGTACAGTATCTGCAAACCAATAAACGTGATACATCACAAAATCAAATTGAGAGATAAAAATCACATAGTCATATCAATTGATGCAGAAAAAGCATTTGACAAAATCCAACACCCTTTCTTGATAAAAACTCTCAACAAGGTGGGAATAGAAGGATCATACCTCAACATAATAAAAGCCATATATTAAAAACCCATAGGCAAAATCATACTCAATGGGCAAAAAGTAAACCATTTCCCCTAAGAACAGGAACAAGACAGGGATGCCCACTCTCACCACTGCTGTTCGACATAGTGTTGGAAGTATTAGCCATTGCAATTAGACAAGAAGAAGAAATAAAAGGCATCCAAATTGCAAAAGAAGAAGTAAAGCTGTCCTTATTTGCAGATGACATGATATTGTACATAAAAAACCTGAAAGACTCCATCAAAAAACTAACAGACTTAATAAATGAATTCGTTAATGTAGCAGGATACAAAATTAACACCAAGAAATCTATGGCATTTCTATACACCAATAATGAACTTACAGAAAGAGAGACGAAAAAAGCAATTTCATTTACCATCGCACCAAAAAAATTCAGATACCTAGGAATAAACTTAACCAAGGAGGTAAAAGACTTATATGCAGAAAACTACAGGACACTGAAAAAAGAGATAGAGGAAGACGTAAACAGATGGAAGAACATACCATGTTCATGGATTGATAGAATCAACATCATTGAAATGTCCGTACTACCCAAAGCAATCTATAGATTCAATGGACTCCTCTTTAAAATACCAACAGCATATTTCACAGACCTCGAAAGAACTCTCCAAAAATTCATGTGGAATAAAAAAAGACCCCGAATAGACTCAGCAATGGTGAGAAAGAAGAACAAAGTAGGAGGGATCTCAATAGCAGATTTCAAGCTGTATTACAAAGCCACTGTTCTCAAAACAGCCTGGTACTGGCACAAGAACGGACATACAGACCAATGGAATAGAATAGAGACTCCAGATATTGACCCAAACCACTATGCGCAATTAATATTTGACAAAGGATGCATGAACATACAATGGAATCAAGACAGTCTCTTCAATAAATGGTGTTGGGAAAATTGGACAGATACATGCAAAAAAATGAAACTAGACCACCAACTTACACCATACACAAAAATAAACTCAAAATGGATACAGGACTTAAACATAAGACGGGAAACCATAAAAATACTAGAGGAATCCACAGGCAGCAAAATCTCAGACATATGCCGAGAGAACTTCTTCACTGATACTGCCCCTAGGGCAATGGAAGCCAAAGAGAAAATAAACAAATGGGACTACATCAAAATAAAAAGCTTTTTCACAGCAAAGAATCCATCAACAAAACAACAAGAAACCCCACTGCATGGGAGAACATATTTACAAATGTTATCACTGATAAAGTTTTAATCTCCAACATCTACAGGCAGCTTATACAACTTAATGAAAGGAAGATAAATGATCCAATAAAAAAATGGGCAACGGACCTAAATAGAATCTTTTAGAAAGAAGACAGAAGGAAGGCCAAGGACACATGAAAACATGCTCAAAGTCACTAATTATCCAAGAGATGCAAATCAAAATGACAATGCGATACCATCACACACCTGTCAGAATGGCTATCATCAACAAATCTACAAACGACAAGTGTTGGCGAGGATGCAGAGAAAAAGGAACCCTTGTGCACTGCTGGTGGGAATGCAGACTGGTGCAGCCACTGTGGAGAACAGTATGGAGTTTCCTCAAAAAACTGAAAATGGAACTCCCATTTGACCCAGTAATCCCACTCCTAGGGATATATCCTAAGAAACTAGAAACATCAATCAGAAAGGATATATGCACCCCTATGTTCATAGCAGCACAATTCACCATAGCTAAGATTTGGAAACAGCCTAAGTGCCCGTCAGCAGGTGACTGGATCAGAAACCTATGGTACATCTACACAGTGGAATACTATGCTGCCATAAAAAACAAGGAATTCTTACCATTTGTAGCAACCAGGATGGAATTGGAGAACATTATGTTAAGTGAAATAAGCCAGTAAATAAAAGAAAAATACCACATGATCTCACTCATTTGTGGATAATAAAAAACATTATAAACTGATGAACAAAAAGATATATACAGAGGCAGTAAAGCATTAAACAGATTGTCAAATTACAGCGGGGAGGTTAGGGAGGGGGGAAATAAGAGATCAACCGAAGGACCTATATGCATGCATATAAGAATAACCAACAGATGCAAAACATTGGGGGGTGAGGGCATGTATGGGAGTGGGGTGGGGGGGCAATGGTAAGATATGTACACATATAATACCTTAATTAAAAAAATAACCTTAAAAAATAATATAAAATAAAGAGGACATACAGATGGCCAATCCTATCTAATAAAAGAGTAATATGCAAATTAACCATCACTCATCTACACCCGCAAGCCACGCCCACCAGTCAATGAGGACCGAGTATGCAAATTAACCCAAACAAGATGGCTGCAGCCACGGAGCCATCAGGAGGATTGGTTCCCCAGCAATGGAGAATGCCAAGCTTTCCACACACCCTGGCCGGCCCAAGCCTCCACTCAAGGCTACAAAGTTTCAATTATAGAAGATAAATAAATCCCAGACACCAGGGCCTCCGCTTGGGTCGCCAGGAGGCGTGTTTGGACTGCATACCACCACAGGCCCCTCGCCCAGGCCACCCCATGCCTCAAGGTAACCCCCATACTGATCCAGGACACCCTTCAGGGCAAAGCAGCCAGCCCCCACCTGTGCACCAGGCCCCTATCCTATCTAGTAAAAGAGTAATATGCAAATTGACCATCACTCCAACACACAGGATGGCTTCCCCCATGTGGTCAAAGATGGCTGCCCCCATGTGGATACAAGATGGCCACCACAAGATGGCCAGCAGGGGATGGCAGTTGGGAGGGACCAGGCCTGCAAGGGAGGGAAGTTGGGGGTGATCAAGCCTGCAGGGGTGGGCAGTTAAGGGTGACCAGGCTGTCAGAGGAGAGAAGTTGGGGGCAAACAGGCTGGCAGGGGAGCAGTTATGCATCAATCAGGCTGGCAGGGGAGTGGTTAGGGGGTGATCAGGCTGGCAGGCAGAAGCGGTTAGGGGCAATCAAGAAGGCCAGCAGTCCTGGATTGTGAGAGGGATGTCCGACTGCCCATTTAGGCCCAATTCAGGTAGGGATTGGGCCTAAACGGGCAGTTGGGCATCCCTCAAGGGGTCCCAGATTGGAGAGGGTGCAGGCTGGGCTGAGGGACACACCCCCCGTGCATGAATTTCGTGCACCGGGCCTCTAGTCTATATATATAAAAGCCAAGCAACCAGAACCACTGGTTGCAAGATGCACACTGCGGCCAGCCTACCGGCCTGATCAGGGCCCCACTCCCTGGCTGGCCCAGCCCCCAATCAGCCCCCCCACCCAGATTGGGGGTGGGGTTTGCCAGCCATCCACCTGTAGCCCCTCCCTCCATCCAGCCCCGCCCCACATCAGCCCCAGCTGTGCACGAATTCATGCACTGGGCCTCTAGTAGACATATAAAATGATACTCAACATCACTAATCATCAGAGAATTGCAAATTGAAACCACAATGAGATATCACCTCACATCTGTCAGAATGGCTACCATTAACAAATCAACAAATGACAAGTGCTGGTTTGGTTATGCAGAAAAGGGAGCCCTCATGCACTGTTGGTGGGAATATAGATTGGTGCAGCCACTGTGGAAAAAAGTATGGAGTTTCCTCAAAAAATTTAAAATGGAAATGCCTTATGACCCAGTAATTCCACTTCTGGGAATATATTAGCAAAAACCCAAAACACTAATTAAAAAAAAAATGTATGCACCCCTATGTTCATTGCAGTGCTATTTACAAAAGCATGATTTTGAAGCAGCCCAAGTGCTCATCAGTAAATGATTGGTTTAAAAGCTGTGGTGCATCTACACAATGGAACACTACTCAGCCATAAAAAAGGGGTGGGGGGATCTTACCTTTTGTGACAGCATGTATGGACCTGGAGATTATTATGATAATTGAAATAAGTCAGTCAGGGAAATACAAGTACCATATGATATCACTTATATATGGAACCTAATGAACAAAATAAACTAACCCAGTGGAGACAGAATTATGAATACAGAGAACAAACCTATGGCTGTCAGAGGGGAAGGCGATAGGGAGCTGGGTAAAAAAGGTGAATGAATTAAACAAAAACAACAACAACTCAGGGATACAGACTCATAAAGGGAGAGATTGGGTTGTGTGTCTTCAAAGAGAGGGCTAGAGGAATTGCTGCCATGGTCCCTGTGCTGAGTGTTTTTCTCATACCACCCCTGAATGCCATGTTTTCTGGATCAGGTATTCCCCTCAATGCCACATTAGCCTGGGAGAATGCACTAGCCTCACCCTACGAACAGCCAGTGGCCCCACCATGCTGAGCTCCTGCCCTGCCAAAAAGTCTTCTGGCTGCTGGACATGACCAACTTGGTCCTTCAGTGCAGACTTACTTGGAAGACTCTCCAGTAGGTCCATCCCCCCACACACACTCCTATGCCCTGACCAGTGCCATTGTTTGCAGAGCCCTCCCTCTACACAACCAAATCTTAATCTGTTCTGGCCTGATGAGTGATACTAGCCACACCCAGTTGATTCCATTACCTAGCCTGTCCATAAAGCTCCGAAGGCCCCAAAAGGATGGTGACTAGCTTTAGTGTATCCTGAGACTTTTGTTGAGTGGCCTCAGACCCAGCATTGGCACTGAGTTTGCATCTCTATTAACCTTGTAAACACCACTTATCCCTGCCTGGTGATTCACTGAGAATCTATCTCACACAAATTGCATATGCCCAGAGGGTCTTTCAGTGACTGGGCTTATCAGGCAGCCAGCAGGTAGAGGCAGATTGTGGGGTGCCTTGGGCCTTTTGCTGAAGCTGACCTTAGTGTGTAGCTTGGCCCCACCCATGCAACCCCAGGCCCAACACAGAGAGCCACAAACTATGGATTGCTTTACCGTATATCTCCAAACAAGCAGTCCAGGGCTGGTCAGGGGCAGCACCTGATATTGACCTGCACTATAGTACCTCCTAAGAGTCACCAGAACCAACCCATTATAAGGCAGGATTCAGAACACATCAGAGCATGACCCAGTTATCTCCAGAAGCTGCAAACCCAAAAGGATATCTTGGCAGATTTAGACCTGCTGGAGTTAATTTTGTATCATGGGGTTAGCCCCAGAATTGCAGTTTGTACACTGTGATTGGGGTCAGTCCTCATAGTCATACCACCTGAGGGTCAACCCCACTCATTGACTAGCCAACAGCAATCAAGCCTCAACTACAACAGAAGGGCTCACATAACAAACACAAGGGACATTTTTGTTGCACCTAGCCCAGGTGATCAGGGAGACTGAACCACTGAGTCCCACAAAACACCTACTACATAATCCCAGCATACCAACACTGGGAGACATAGTATATCTACCTAATACAAAAATGCAGAGAGATGGGTCAAATTGGAAGAGAAAGACACATACCCCATATGGGGAAAAAAATAAGAGAAATTCACAGAAAAAGAACTAAATGAAATGGAAGCAAGAAATCTATCAGATACAGAGTTCAAAACACTGGTTTAAGGATGCTCAAGGAACATAGAGGGAAATTAACTCAGTGAGAACTCAAACACAGATAGTAAGCATAATAAAAGATATATAAAACATAAAAAGAACCAGTCAGAAACAAAGAATGCAATAGCTGAAATGAAGAATATACTCAAAAGAATCAACAGCAGTTTATATGGAGTGGAAATCAAATCAGTGATTTGGAAGACAAGGTATCAGAATACACCCAATTAGAGCAGCAAATAGAAAAAAGTTGTTTTTTTAATGAGAATAATTTGAGAAACTTCTGGAACCACATGAAGAGTAACAATGTCTACATCATAGGGGTATCAAAATAAAAAGAGGGACAATAAGAAATTGTGACTCTCGAGACAAAATGGCAGCGGAATAGACAGACGTGTCCTGAGCCTTGTCCCGGAGCAAATAGAGGGAGCAGCTGAAACGAGTGGAATCCAGCCCGTATTGGTGAAGGAGGCGCAGCTGGTGAGACAGTTTGCAGCTGGGAAGGGCAGAGATCCCTCCGATAAAGGTAAAATAAAAGATCTAGGCAGTAGAATCTGCCAGACCTCCGTTCCCAGAAGGTTGGTTGGGGAGAAACTACATGGCGCCAAGCCGCGTCCCTGAGGACAGGCAAAGCGTCTGACTGGAAAAAAAAGGGGGGGGGGGGGTCCACGGGACTGTGGGAGGTAGGGGATTGTAGACCTTGGAGTCTGGATTTGGGATCTGAGCTCAAAGGCAGCCCTGTAGAGCTGCCGGACCACGCAGTGCCAGCAAGAGAGGAACTTGCAGAGACGCGGTCCCTCCTCGCTCTGGGGCCTGCGCCTTTCTACACTGAACCTAGTTCGTAGGATCTTTAGGATAAAGACAGTTACCTGTGGCAGAGGTGCAGAAAAAGGGGTAGGCTTGTGGAATCTGGGGAGTGTAGGCAGCGGACAATCCAGGAGAGGTGGAAGCGAGTCTGGTGCTGAGTCATATCTAAGCCCGGTCACCATTTTCTCCTGAGAGATATCCCCTCCCTCCAGTCTCCAGGCAACCAATATAGCCACACCCAGATCTCACCCTGAATAACACCATGGAATCTGAATACTCCCTGAGGCTATAGGATCTGCCCTAAAGAGAAATCTTTAGAAGCTAGGAACCTCAATTACAAGGCTACACCGCCAGGGCCCTTCAGAGTGCTTCAGTGTGCCTCACTGGCGAACTTACTGTGGGTGCTCCTGTGAGTCGCCACTGGGAGTAAGCGCCTATCCACCACAGGTGCAGCAGCGAAAGCTGAGTCTACCCACCCCATAACTACAGAACTCTGGGCATCACAGTCACACCTGTCCAGAGGGCAGGCCCCCTGAGCCACATCACCCCAACAGACAGTTCCTTGGTGCCACTGTGAGTCCCCACTGGGCACCCGTGATTTCAATTAAGAGTGCAAGACAGCAAAAATTGGGATACTCCCCTCCACGGCTGCTGACTTCTAGACACGGCAGTTGTGCCTCTCAAGCTTGCAGGCCTATATCAAGAGAACCCAAATAGCTCAAGTAGGGAGCTACACTAGATTACCAAGCCCAGGAGAACTGAGAGATTACACCAGTAGCACCATCACCAAAAGAACCTGGGTAGCAAAGCAATTGGATCTACAATTAAAACATTACAGGAAAACATGGGGAGACACAAAAGCAACTCCCAAAGGAAAGAAAAAGAGGAATCACCAGAAAGAGAGTTAAATGAAATTGAAGCTAGCAGCTTAACAGAGAAAGAATTCAGAGTAATGGTTATAAGGATGTTTAAACGGATGGATGACAAATACACACAACTCAATGACAAATACACACAACTCAATGAGAACAATAAGGAGCTGAATGAGAATGTCACCAACATGAAAAGAAACCAAGAGGAGATGAAGAACGACATAGCTGCAATAAAGAACACATTAGAAGGCTTAAATAGTAGACTAGAAGAGGCTGAGGACCGCATCAGCGAATTAGAAGACAAGGTAGGAAAAAACACACAAACACAGCAGCAACTGGAAAGAAGACTTAAAAAGCAAGAGGAGAGCCTAAGGGAGCTGTGGGACAACGCAAAATGAAACAATATTAGAATAATAGGGATACCAGAAGGAGAGGAAGAGAAGCAAGGAATAGAAAACCTGTTTGAAGAAATAATGACAGAAAACTTCCCTGATATTGGCAAGAAAAAAACTATGCAAGTCCAAGAAGTACATAGAGTCCCAAACAAGTTGAACCCCAAAAGACCGACACCAAGACACATCATAATTAAATTGGCGAACACCAAGGACAAAGTAAGAATCCTAAAGGCTGCCAGAGAGAGACAGAAAGTTACCCACAAGGGATCTCCTATTAGAATATCAACTGATTTCTCAACAGAATCACACCAGGCCAGAAGGGAATGGAATGAAATATACAAAGTGATGCAAAGCAAGGGTCTGAATCCAAGAATACTATACCCAGCAAGGTTATCATTCAAAATTGAAGGTGGAATCAGGAGCTTCACAGAAAAAAAAGGGCTAAGAGAGTTTATCACTACCAAGCCAGCAATGCAAGAAATGCTAAAGGGACTGCTGTAAAAAGAAGAAAGAGAAAGGCAAAAAGAAACACAAACACTAAGGAAAAATATGACAACAAACATGTACTTGTCAATAATAACGTTAAACGTAAATGGATTAAATGCACCAATCAAAAGACATAGGGTAGCTGAATGGATAAGACAACATGACCCATATATTTCCTGTCTACAAGAGACCCACCTCAGGGCAAAGGATACACAGACTGAGAGTGAAGGGATGGAAAAACATTTTTCAGGAAAATGGAAATGAGAAAAAAGCTGGGGTTGTGATACTTATCTCTGATAAAATAGACCTCAAAGTAAAGGCCATAACAAGAGATAAGAAAGGCCATTACATAATACTAAAGGGAGCAATTCAACAAGAAGTTATAACTCTGGTAAACATATATGCACCCAATGCAGGAGCCCCCAAATACATAAAAAAACTCCTGGAAGACATCAAGGGAGAGATTGACAACAATACAATCATAGTAGGAGACTTTAATACACCACTGACATCACTGGATAAATCCTCTAGACAAAAAATCAGCAAAGAAACAGCAATTCTAAATGATGCACTAGATCAAATGGACCTAACTGACATCTTCAGAGCATTTCACCCGAAAGCCACGGAATATACGTTCTTCTCAAGTGCACATGGGACATTTTCAAAAATAGACCACATACTGGGTCACAAGCAAAGTCTTCCCAAATTTAAAAAGGTTGAAATCATATCAAGCATTTTCTCAGACCACAATGGCATACTATTAGAAATAAACTATAATAAAAACACTCCAAAAAATTCAAACACTTGGAAGCTGAATAACATGCTATTAAACAATGATTGGGTGAGCAACGAGATCAAAGAAGAAATTAAAAACATCCTGGAGACTAATGACAATAAAAACACAACAATGCAATTGCTATGGGACACAATGAAAGCAGTCCTGAGAGGGAAGTTTATAGCTCTACAGGCCTACCTCAAAAAAACAAGAAAAAATGCTAATAAATGATCTAACTCAACAACTCAAAGAATTAGAAAGAGAGCAACAAGAAAAGCCCACAGTGAGCAGAAGGAAGGACATAATAAAGATCAGAGCAGAAATGAATGACATAGAGACCAAAAAAAAACAATACAAAAGATCAACAAAACCAGGAGCTGGTTCTTCGAAAGGATAAACAAGATTGATGAACCTCTAGCCAGGCTTACCAAGAAGCAAAGAGAGAGGACCCAAATAAACAAAATCAGAAATGAAAGAGGTGAAATAACAACAGACCCCACAGAAATACAAAGGATTGTTAAAAATACTATGAACAACTCTATTCTAACAAACTAGACAACCTGGAGGAAATGGACACATTCCTAGAAAAATACAACCTTCCAAAACTCACTCAGGAAGATTCTAAAAATCTCAATAGGCCAATAACTATGGAAGAAATTGAAGCAGTCATCAAAAAGCTCCCAGCAAACAAAAGCCCGGGGCCAGATGGCTTCACAGGGGAGTTTTACCAAACATTCAAGGAAGAACTAAAACCTATCCTTCTCAGACTATTTCAGAAAATTCAAGAGGAAGGAACACTTCCAAGCTCCTTCTATGAAGCCAGTATCACCCTAATACCAAAACCAGATAAAGATAACACAATGAAAGAGAATTACAGGTCAATTTCCCTCATGAATATAGATGCCAAAATCCTCAACAAAATTCGAGCAAATCGAATCCAACAGTCCATCAGAAAGATTATACACCATGACAAAGTAGGATTTATCCCGGGGATGCAAGGATGGTACAATATTTGCAAATCAATAAACGTGATACATCACATAAACAAATTGAGAGGTAAAAACCACATAGTCATATCAATTGATGCAGAAAAAGCATTTGACAAAATCCAACACCCTTTCTTGATAAAAACTCTCAGCAAGGTGGGAATAGAAGGATCATACCTCAACATAATAAAAGCCATATATGACAAACCCACAGCCAACATCATACTCAATGGGCAAAAACTAAATCCATTTCCCCTAAGAACAGGAACAAGACAGGGATGCCCACTCTCACCACTCCTGTTCAATATAGTGCTGGAAGTACTAGCCATTGCAATCAGACAAGAAGAAGAAATAAAAGGCATCCAAATTGCAAAAGAAGAAGTAAAACTGTCCTTATTCGCAGATGACATGATACTGTACATAGAAAACCCTAAAGACTCCATCAAAAAATTACTAGACTTAATAAATGAATTCGGCAATGTAGCAGGATACAAAATTAACGCCAAGAAATCTATGGCATTTCTATATACCAATAATGATCTTACAGAAAGAGAGACTAAAAAAGTAATCCCATTTACCATCGCACCAAAAAAAAATTAAAATACCTAGGAATAAACTTAACTAAGGAGGTAAAAGACCTATATGTGGAAAACTACAGGACACTGAAAAAAAGAGATAGAGGAAGAAATAAACAGATGGAAGAACATACCATGTTCATGGATTGGTAGAATCAACATCATCAAAATGTCCATACTACCCAAAGCAATCTATAAATTCAATGCACTGCCCATTAAAATACCAAAGACATATTTCACAGACCTGAACGAACTTTCCAAAAATTTATCTGGAATAAAAAAAGACCCCGAATAGCTGCAGCAATCCTGAGAAAGAAGAACAAAGTAGGTGGGATCTCAACACCAGATATCAAGCTGTATTACAAAGCCACTGTTCTTAAAACAGCCTGGTACTGGCACAAGAACAGACATATAGATCAATGGAATAGAATAGAGAACCCAGAAATTGACCCAAATCACTATGCTCAATTAATATTTGACAAAGGTGGCATGAACATACAATGGAGTCAAGACAGTCTCTTCAACAATTGGGGTTGGGAAAATTGGACAGACACATGCAAAAAAATGAAACTAGATCACCAACTTACACCATACACAAAAATAAACTCAAAATGGATAAAGGACTTAAACATAAGACGGGAAACCATAAAAATACTAGAGGAATCCACAGGCAGAAAAATCTCAGACATATGCCAAAGGAACTTCTTCACTGATACTGCTCCTAGGGCAATGGAAGCCAAAGAGAAAATAAACAAATGGGACTACATCAAAATAAAAAGCTTTTGCACAGCAAAGGAAACCATCAATAAAACAACAAGAAAGCCCACTGCATGGGAGAACATATTTGCCAATGATATCAACGATAAGGGTTTAATCTCCAACATTTACAGGGAACTCATGCAACTCAACAAAAAGAAGATAAACAACCCAATCAAAAAATGGGCAACTGATCTAAATAGACACTTTTCGAAAGAAGACAGAAGGAAGGCCAAGAGACATATGAAAACCTGCTCAAAGTCGCTAATCATCAGAGAGATGCAAATCAAAACAACAATGCGGTACCATCTCACACCTGTCAGAATGGCTATTATCAACAAATCAACAAATGACAAGTGCTGGCGCGGATGTGGAGAAAAAGGAACCCTCGTGCACTGCTGATGTGAATGCAGACTGGTGCAGCCACTGTGGAGAACAGTATGGAGTTTCCTCAAAAAACTAAAAATGGAACTCCCTTTTGACCCAGTGATCCCACTTCTAGGAATATATCCCAAGAAACTAGAAACACGAATCAGAAAGGATATATGCACCCCTATGTTCATAGCAGCACAATTCACCATAGCTAAGATTTGGAAACAGCCTAAATGCCCATCAGCAGATGAGTGGATTAAAAAACTATGGTACATCTACACAATGGAATACTACGCTGTGGTAAAAAAGAAGGAGTTCCTACCATTTGCAACAACATGGATGGAGATGGAGAGTATTATGTTAAGTGAAATAAGCCAGGCAGAGAAAGATAAGTATCACATGATCTCACTCATTTGTGGAATATAATGAACGGCATAAACTGATGAACAAGAACAAATTCAGAGACTGAGAAACGTCAAACAGCACGTCATACCACAGGAAGGTAGGGGAGGGTGGAGGTAAGGGGGAGAGATCAACCAAGGGACTTGTGTGCATGCATATGAGCCTAATCAATGGACACAGACAACAAGGGGGTGGGACATAAGTAGGGGGTGGGGAGTTATGGGGAAATAATTTGTGTTTTCGCCTTCCTGACAAAATTTATATAAGGTTACAAAAAGAAATTGACAGCCAGTTTGAAATTTAATAGCCATGGCCTAGAGCAAAGAATATCCTTACATGTTATTATTCTACAATGTTATTAAAATTTTAGATATTTTACAACAGCATATTGTACAATTATCCCAAATAAACTTACAAACTAATTCTTGGAATGTTTGGCAGCAATTAAAAAAAAAAAAAAGGACATGAAAGGATATAATCCCTTTCAGAAGGAATTAAGGCATTGGGAAGGCACTTGAACATTCTATATTGGCCCCTCTTGCCTTTTGTGCCAAGAGGGACCCTCTTCTCACAATCCAATTGCCCTCAGCTGTTGCCTGAGCTTTCTGTTCCTGCTGAGCTTGAAGCCTGGTGGTGGCTGGTACCATGTATCTGTCTCTCGCCCAATCGTGTGAGCTGGGCCCTCCCTGGAGAAGAAACCTGAGTTCCCCGAGATATGTGATCAGTGCTGAGGCCCCGCCAGCAGGCCAGGGGATCCCAAGGCAGGTACTGGGCGTGGAGGCCACGGGGGCATAGGCTACCAAGGAGACAGAACTGAACCTCACATCACCCTGCTTGGCCCCGGAGGATGACTGGTTAGCCAGAGACGGGTAAGATTCCTCAGGGAAGGAACAACCTAAGACAGGCACAGTCACAGAGGGGCCATCAGGAGAGAACTTGGGGATCAACAGAGGTGGGGCACAGACCCTCACCCCCCCAACCTTGCTGGGGCCTGAACCCTCACCCCGTCTGAGGGAGGTCTCCTGCCCCCATGGCTGCTTTGCTTCCCACGCCCAGCTCAGATCGGGACACAGGTGACAGACAGTGACTTGGCCCAGCTCAGATTGGGACCCAGGTAACAGACAGAGACTTGGCCGACAGCAGCTGCCCTATATCTAAATCCAGCCTAGCACCTGGAATGCTCAGGGCCTACTCAAGAATGCAAATAATCCTTTCCACTAATATTTACAGGGTAAATTAAGATTGTTGGTAGAGTATTAAATTTGACAGTAAAATAATAATCAAGTTTTCAGATTAATTTAAATAGGCTAATTGAAATAAGTAAATATTCAAGAAAATTTAATTGTACTGGACAAAAAGCTGTTCCTAATGTGGTAACTAAAATTTCTATTGGTAGTTCATCTCATGGTAAAATTCCTGAACATGCAATGAAACTAAAGCAGTCATATTTTTGTCAAAAAATTAAAATTTAAAGTCATCAAGACTGAATTATAAAAGTTACAAAAGCCTCCATTAATCAAAAAAGGGGGGATAGAGAGGAGAAAAATGGCGGCGGAATAGACAGACGTGTTCTGAGCCTTGTCCCTGAGCAGAAAGAAAGAACATCTGAGGGTCGCACTAGGAGTGTTTGTTGGCAAGTTGGGGGACAGCTGAACTCCAGAAGAAGGTGGGAGACTGCTAGACGGGGTTCCCCTGACCTGGCAGCTCTCACTGCGGCTGGGTCCCCTCCCTGAGCTGCGGGCTTGGACGCGGAGTCTCCGCCATCTGGAACCGGAAAGTGGAGCTTATCGGAAGCCTGAGAATCCACAACTGCGGCACCCACGAAACAGCTGCGAGCCCCAGAACAACGCTCCCCAATTGGCGCAAACACACAGGTTCAGAGGAGCTCTACACTCCACCACGGAAAGGTCAGATTTCGCCTAGGATAAGGTGAGGTCTCTGGTCCCAGCGCGAGAGAGGAACGCGCGTTTTGCGGGAGCTGGAGGACCAGGGAAGTCTGTGCCTAGAAAAATCGGTGGCTGCTGGGGCTGGCGTGATCTGTGAATGTGGAAGGGGGTCCTCAGAGCTGCTAACAGAAGGGCTCTCTAAAAAGCAACCCATTTTGATCTGAAGTGCAGGGACACCCTAAGAATTTCAGGGGTATGCTAGACTTACGCGCAGCCACGGAGTGCGCACACTTGGGCTTTTTCCTCTTGAAATTCTTGCTTCTGATTACTAAGCCCAATTCATAGGTTCACCCAGTTGGGGACACGCTGGGAGACTGCAGGGGAAAGTTGTTTTTCTGGAACCTGGGGATCGGAGCGGGGAGTGACCATCGGAGAGCCAGCTCTGAGGCAGGCCACTCCCACAAACCGGTAGTGAGTGCCACAGGGAAAGAAGGCTCTAACACTCCCTAGAGAGGCCATATATAGACCTGGAAGTCAATCCAGAAACACTGCCACCCAGGGGCTGAATCACAAATTGACTCTTGTGTAATCAAAAATAAAGGAATACGAATTAAGACACACCGCCTGCTTAAAATCAGGACTGGCTTACATCACTGAAGAGCAGTGGAACGCAGGGAACTGCAATACTGTCTGGACTGAGAAACAGGCGTGCCAAACAGAACAACAGAGGAAGTGAATGACCTTCACTACGCCACATATTATTTTTATTTTTTATTTTTTTATTTTCATTTTTTGCATCTTTTACTCAAGAAACTAATTTTTTTCCTCACTTGATTTTACCTTTTTAATTATTACATTTTTATTTTCAATCCGTATTATTACTACTGCTATTTTATCTTTTTTTTTTTTAAGTGTCATTTTATTTTCTCTTCATTTTGTTTTGGGATTAATGTTCTACATTCTATTTTTATCTTTCCTTTAGCATCATTTTACTCTATCTCAAATCTACCTTTATGCCATCACTCTCTTCCTCACTTTTCCCTTTTTAGTGTCCTGTTTATCTTACCCCTTTCCTGCTTTAGATTTTCCCTATTCTTTCTGTTTCCCCCTTTTAAAATTTCACCCTACTTATATATCTAATCTCCAATCCCCTGTTCCAAGTCCATACACACCTCTCTCTTCGCTGTCTTAACTATCCAAAAAATTGTTTTTCTCTCTGTCCTTTTGTTGTTGTTCGTTTGAATGTAGATTATATCGAATTTTTATGCTTTTTTGTGAGATTGTTTTGCTTATTCTTCTTTTATTTATTTTTTTGTTTGTTTAGTGCTTCTGTTTTCCCTTGCCTCACTCAATATTAGTTGGTGTTGTAGTTTGTATTAATCCCCAGGTACTTGTTGCTGGCATTTGCTGGGATAAGTGATTGTTCTATTGGAGTTTTATCCCCAATATATATAGTCTGTTTCCCTTTCTCTCTTAGTCTCTTTCTTGTCTCTCTTACTTTTTTTTCTTCTTTTTTTCCCTTTTCCCAATTTCATTTTGACACCCCCCTTTTTTTTTCTTCTTCTTTCTTTCTTTTTCCTCTTCTTCTTTCTCTACTATCCCCTAATTTGCCTTTCTCTGGTGGTCACCTTTATTGGAGGTTATTAATATCGTGAATACATTTCTGTTCAGTGCCTTGTGTGTTGAACCTGGTAGTGCTGTATTTTGTGCCTTTAAATCGACGCAGGAGAGAGAGAACTACATAACCAGACACCCAGAGAAGAGAGACCATGGGGAGACAAAGACACAGCCCGCATATGAAAGAAAAGCAGGCATCACCAGAAAAGGAAGTAAACGAAATGGAAGCAAGCAACCTTCCAGAAAAAGAATTCAGAGAAATGGTCATAAGGTGGCTGAAAAGAATGGAAGACAAATTCGACAATATGAGCAAGAACCAAGAGGAAATGAAGAAGAACCAAGAAGAAATGAAAAATGACATCGCTGCTGTAAAGAACTCAATAGAAAGCATCAAGAGTAGACTAGAAGAAGCAGAGGACCGCATCAGTGAGCTAGAAGACAAGATGGGAAAAAATACCCAAGTAGAGCAACTTCTAGAAAAAAAAATTAAAAGGCAGGAGGAGAGCCTAAGGGAACTTTGGGACAACACGAAACAAAACAACATCCGCATAATAGGGATTCCAGAAGGAAAGGAAGCTGAGCAAGGAATAGAAAACCTATTTGAAGAAAAAATGACAGAAAATTTCCCTGATATAGAGAAGAAAAAACCCACACAAATCCAAGAAGCTCACAGAGTCCCAAGCAAAATGAACCCCAAAAGACCGATGCCAAGGCACATTATAATTAAATTGGCAAACACCAACGACAAAGTAAGAATCTTAAAAGCGGCCAGAGAGAGACAGAAAGTTACATACAAAGGAACCCCCATCAGAATAGCAACTGATTTCTCAACAGAAACTCATCAGGCCAGAAGGCAATGGAATGAAATATACAAAGTCATGCAAAGGAAGGGTCTGAATCCAAGAATACTGTACCCAGCAAGGCTGTCAATCAAAATTGAAGGTGAAATCAGGAGCTTCACAGACAAAAAAGGACTAAGGGAATTTATTACCACCAAACCAGCAATGCAAGAAATGCTAAAGGGTCTGCTGTAAAAAAAAAAAAAAAATAGGAAGCGAAGAAGGAACACAGGTGTAAAGAATAGGAATGGCGACAAATAAGTACCTATCAATAATAACTTTAAATGTAAACGGATTAAATGCCCCAATCAAAAGACATAGGGTAATGGATTGGATAAGAAAACATGACCCATATATCTGCTGTCTACAAGAAACCCACCTCAGAAAAAAAGACGCACACAGACTGAGGGTGAAGGGATGGAAAAAGGTTTTCCAGGCAAATGGAACTGAAAAAAAAGCTGGGGTAGCAATACTTATATCTGACAAATTAGATCTCAAACTGAAGGACATAACAAGAGATAAGGAAGGCCACTTCATAATACTAAAGGGAGCAATCCAACAAGAAGAAATAACTCTGGTAAACATATATGCACCCAATACAGGAGCACCCAAATACATAAAAAAACTCCTGGAGGATATCAAGGGAGAGATTGACAGCAATACAATCATAGTAGGAGACTTCAATACCCCACTATCACCATTAGACAAATCCTCTAAACAAAAAATCAGCAAAGAAACATCAATCCTAAATGACTCACTAGACCAGATGGAATTAATTGACATCTTCAGAACATTTCACCCCAAAGCCACAGAATATACATTCTTCTCAAGTGCACATGAGTCATTTTCAAAGATAGACCATATGTTGGGACATAGGCAAAGTCTCTTCAAATTCAAGAAGATAGAAATCATATCAAGCATCTTCTCAAACCACAGTGGCATAAAACTGGAAATCAACTACAATAAAAACAACCCAAAGAAATCAAACACATGGAGACTAAACAGCATGCTATTAAACCATGACTGGGTTACCAGAGAGATCAAAGAAGAAATAAAAAACATCATGACAACAAATGACAATGAAAACACTACAATCCAAAATCTATGGGACACAGCGAAAGCAGTCTTGAGAGGGAAGTTCATAGCTCTACAAGCCTACTGCAAAAAACAAGAAACAGGGGTAATAAATTACCTAACCCAACAACTCAAAGAGTTAGAAAAAGAGCAACAAGAAAAGCCCAGTGTAAGCAGAAGGAAGGAAATAATAAAGATCAGAGCACAGATAAACGACATAGAGACCAAAGAAACAATACAAAAGATCAACAAAACCAAGAGCTGGTTCTTTGAAAGGATAAACAAGATTGATGAACCTCTAGCCAGGCTCACCAAGAAGCAAAGAGAGAGGACCCAAATAAACAAAATCAGAAATGAAAGAGGTGAAATAACAACAGATCCCGCCGAAATACAAAGGATTGTTAAAAAATACTACGAACAACTCTATTCCAACAAACTGGACAACCTGGAGGAAATGGACATATTCCTAGAAAAATATAACCTTCCAAAACTCAATCAGGAAGAATCTAAACAGCTCAATATGCCAGTAACTATGGAAGAAATTGAAGCAGTCATCAAAGAGCTTCCGGCAAACAAAAGCCCGGGGCCAGACGGCTTCACAGGAGAGTTTTACCAAACATTCAAGGAAGAACTAAAACCTATCCTCCTCAGACTATTTCAGAAAATTCAAGAGGAAGGAACACTTCCAAGCTCCTTCTATGAAGCCAGCATCACCCTAATACCAAAACCAGATAAAGACAACACAATGAAAGAGAATTACAGGCCAATATCCCTCATGAATGTAGATGCCAAAATCCGCAACAAAATTCTAGCAAATCGGATCCAGCAGTACATCAGAAAGATCATACACCATGACCAAGTAGGGTTTATCCCAGGAATGCAAGGATGGTTCAATATCCGAAAATCAATAAATGTGATACATCACATAAACAAATTGAAAGATAAAAATCACATAGTCATATCAATTGATGCAGAAAAAGCATTTGACAAAATCCAACACCCTTTCTTGATAAAAACTCTCAACAAGGTGGGAATAGAAGGATCATACCTCAACATAATAAAAGCTATATATGATAAACCCACAGCTAACATCATACTCAATGGGCAAAAACTAAAACCATTTCCCCTAAGAACAGGAACAAGACAAGGATGCCCACTCTCACCACTCCTGTTTGACATAGTACTGGAAGTATTAGCCATTGCAATTAGACAAGAAGAAGAAATAAAAGGCATCCAAATTGGAAAAGAAGAAGTAAAGCTGTCCTTATTTGCAGATGACATGATATTGTACATAAAAAACCCGAAAGACTCTATCAAAAAACTAACAGACTTAATAAATGAATTCGGCAAGGTAGCAGGATACAAAATTAACGCCAAGAAATCTATGGCATTTCTATACACCAACAGTGAACTTACAGAAAGAGAGACTAAAAAAGCAATCCCATTTTCCATCGCACCAAAAAAATTAAGATACTTAGGAATAAACCTAACCAAGGAGGTAAAAGACCTATATGCAGAAAACTACAGGACACTGAAAAAAGAGATAGAGGAAGATGTAAACAGATGGAAGAACATACCATGTTCATGGATTGGTAGAATCAACATCATCAAAATGTCCATACTACCCAAAGCAATCTATAGATTCAATGCACTCCCCATTAAAATACCAACAGCATATTTCACAGATCTAGAAAGAACTCTCCAAAAATTCATCTGGAATAAAAAAAGACCCCAAATAGCCACAGCATTCCTGAGAAAGAAGAATAAAGTAGGAGGGATCTCAATACCAGATTTCAAGCTGTATTACAAAGCCACTGTCCTCAAAACAGCCTGGTACTGGCACAAGAACAGACATATAGATCAATGGAATAGAATAGAGAATCCAGATATCGACCCAAACCAATATGCGCAATTAATATTTGACAAAGGAGGCATGAGCATACAATGGAGTCAAGACAGTCTCTTCAATAAATGGTGTTGAGAAAATTGGACAGATACATGCAAAAAAATGAAACTAGATCACCAACTTACACCATACACAAAAATAAACTCAAAATGGATACAGGACTTAAATATAAGACGGGAAACCATAAAAATACTAGAGGAATCCACAGGCAGCAAAATCTCAGACATATGCCAAAAGAACTTTTTCAGTGATACTCCCCCTAGGGCAATGGAAGCCAAAGAGAAAATAAACAAATGGGACTACATCAAAATAAAAAGCTTTTGCACAGCAAAAGAAACCATCAACAAAACAACAAGAAACCCCACTGTATGGGAGAACATATTTGCAAATGGTATCACTGATAAAGGTTTAATTTCCAACATCTACAGGCAGCTTATACAACTTAATAAAAGGAAGATAAATGATCCAATAAAAAAATGGGCAACGGACCTAAATAGAATCTTTTCGAAAGAAGACAGAAGGAAGGCCAAGAGACACATGAAAACATGCTCAAAGTCACTTTTTATCCGAGAGATGCAAATCAAAACGACAATGCGATACCATCTCACACCTGTCAGAATGGCTATCATCAACAAATCAACAAACGACAAGTCTTGGCGAGGATGCGGAGAAAAAGGAACCCTCGTGCACTGCTGGTGGGAATGCAGACTGGTGCAGCCACTGTGGAGAACAGTATGGAGTTTCCTCAAAAAACTGAAAATGGAACTCCCATTTGACCCAGTAATCCCACTCCTAGGAATATATCCTAAGAAACCAGAAACACCAATCAGAAAGGATATATGCACCCCTTTGTTCATAGCAGCACAATTTACAATAGCTAAGATTTGGAAACAGCCTAGGTGCCCGTCAGCAGATGACTGGATCAGAAAACTATGGTACATCTACACAATGGAATACTATGCAGCCATAAAAAAGAAGGAATTACTACCATTTGTAGACACCTGGATGGAATTAGAGAACATTATGCTAAGTGAAATAAGCCAGTCAATGAAAGAAAAATACCACATGATCTCACTCATTTAGGGATAATGAAAAACATTATAAACTGATGAACCAAAAGATAGTTACAGAGGCAGTAATGCATCAAACAGAGTGTCTAATTACAGCGGTAAGGTTAGGGAGAGGTGGGGGAAATAAGAGATCAACTGAAGGACTTGTATGCATGCATATAAGAGTAACCAACGGATGCAAAACATTGGGGGGTGAGGGCAGGTATGGGAGTGGGGTGGGGGGGGCAATGGTAAGATATGTACACATATAATACCTTAATAAAAATTTGAAAAAAAAAGGGGGGGATAGAAGGGTAATATCATGTAAGGAAAAATATCCTATAAGTAAATTACATCTAGAAAATTTTTACTTTACAAAATTAGTTTTCATTTGTAATGCTAACAGCAAGACACCCATGAAAAACACACATGGTGTCTAAATAAGACAAAGGAAAATTGTTTGGGCAAAAATAAAAAGGATCCCAAATCAATTATATAGAAAAGATTCCTTTATTAACTTTTGGTCGAGAATATGTTTGTATATTTTCAGAAAACAACTCCAAGACCATGTGGATTCCCGCAACAGAGAGGAATTGACAGGTCTGCTCCAACCACGAAGACAAGAGGAGAAACAGTCCAGAGATGGAAGACACTGATGACACCTTGCCACACTAGCAGTCAGCAGCTGTGCGACGCAGCAAGTTGCCTAGGACCAAACCAGAGAGGGTCGGACCTGCATTGCCACCATGTGCCGACCATCCAGATATCATTGCTGACATGTACATATAAGGAACTGTTTGACATTGAAATGGGGACTCAGAACTGTTGGACATGGAAATTGGGACTCAAACATTTTTTGTTATTATATGTTTATTTCTAGTCTGCAGAGGCAAGATTTTTTAAAGGAATGAAATGGGGGAAAAATAGATACAGAGGCAAAGAAGCATTGAATAGACTGTCAAACTACAGTGGGAAGGCAGAGGAGGTTGCGGGGGTCGGGGGGCTGTAAGAGATCAACCGTAGGACTTGTAAGCATGCATATAAGCATAACCAGTGGATAAAAAACACTGGGGGGAGGGGGCAGGTAAAGGCATGTACTGGGGGGAAGGGGAGGCCAGGGGAAGGTCAATGGGGAAGGGAAAAAAAAAAGGAGACATATGTACTACTATTTGTAATACTTCAAACAATTAAAAAAAATAAAAATAAATAAATAAATAAAAAGAAGAAAAAAAAGAAATTGTGACTCTATTTGAATAAATAATGACTAAAAATACACTAAACTGGTGAAGGAAATAGATATACAAGTCCAGGAAGTGCAGATTCCCAAATAAGATGAATGAAGAGGCCCACACTAAAATGTATCATAATTTAAATGGAAAAGGTTGAGGACAAAGAGAGAATCTCAAAAGCAGCAAAAGACAGTTAGTTACCTAGAAGGGAGTTTCCATAAGACTATCAGCCCATTTCTCAACAGAAACATTTCATACTATGTACAGTGATAAAAAGAAAAGACATACAACCAAAACTACTCTACCCAGCAAGGCTATCATTTCAAATTGAAGGGGAAATAAAAAAGCTTACCAGATAAGAAAACATTAACAGAATTCATCACAACCAAACCAATATTTCAAGAAATACTAAAGGGAATTCTTTAAGAAGAAAGAAAAACAGAAACATAAATATAAAGAATAAAATGGGAATAAATATGTACTAATCAGCAATTTCTTTAAATATAAATGGATTAAATTCTCCAATCAATAGACACAGGGTAGCTGAATGAATAAGAAAATAATATATATATATATATATATATATATATATATATATATATATATATGCTTTCTACAAGAGACTAACTTCAGATCAAAAGGCACATACAAACTGAAATTATAGGGATGGAAAAATGCAAACGAAATGACAAAAAAGATTGGATAGCAATATTTAAGACAAAATAGACTTTAAAACACAAGTTATAATAAGAGACCAAAAAATTATATTATATAATGGCAAAGGATCAAACCAACAAGAGAATCTAACTCTTGTAAACATTTATCCACCCAACATAAGGGCATCTACATATATATAAAGCAAACATTAATTAACATAAAGGGAGAGTTTGGCAATAATATTGTCATCATAGGAAATTTTAACACCCTTATTGACATCAATAAATGTATCTTTGAGACAGAAAATAAATTATGAAACAAATCTTAAATGATACATTAGATAAGATGAATTTTTAAAAATAACTTCAATTTTTAATTTTCAATTAAAGTTTACATTCAATATTTGTATTACTTTCCATTGTAAAGTATACTGCTCAGATAGACATATACTTTACAAAGTATTTCCCCCAGTATGTCCTGTACACACCTGGCATCAGACATAGTTAACACAATATTATTGACTATATTCCCTAAGCCAGTGGTCGGCAAACTCATTAGTCAACAGAGCCAAATATCAACAGTACAATGATTGAAATTTCTTTTGAGAGGCAAATTTTTAAAACTCAAACTATATAGATAGGTACATTGTTATTAACTTAATTAGGGTACTCTTAAACTGGCCTTTGCTAAAAACTCAAGGGGCCAAAGAGCTGCATGTGGCTCGCGAGCCGCAGTTTGACGACCACTGCCCTAAGCTTTACTTTAAATCCCCATGAACATTTTTAACTACCAATTTATATTTCTTCATTCCTTTACCTTTTTCACCTAGTGTCAAAAACCCCTCCCCTCTGTCAACCATGAGTCTGTTCTCTGTAGTTTATTTCAATTTTGTTTGTTTATTTTGTTCTTTAGGTTCCACATGTAAGGGAAATCAGATGGTAATTGTCTTTCTTTGACTGACTTATTTAAAACAGCATAATACCGTCTATGTCCATCCATGCTATACCAAGTGGTAAAATTTCATTTTTTATGGCCAAGTAATATTTTGTTGCATATATGCATCACCTCTTTTTTATTCACTCTCAACAAGATGGACTTAATATTTTCATAGCATTTCACCCCAAAGCAACCGTATATACATTCTTTTCAAGAGCACATGAACATTCTCTAGGATAGACCATATTTTAGGACACAAAATAAGCCTCTATAAATTCAAGAAGATTGAAATCATATCAAGCATCATCTCTGATCACAATGGTGTGACTCTAGAAATCAATTCTGAAAAAAAATTTTAAACAACACAAACACATGGAGGCTGAAAAACATGTTACTAAAAAATGCATGGATTAACAGTGAGATCAAGGAAGAAATAAAAAGTTACCTTGAAATAAATAAAAATGAAAATATAACAATACAAAATCTATGTGACATAGCAGAAGCAGTCCTAGGAGGGAAATTCATAGCCATGAAGAATCAAGAAAAAAAAATATCAATTAAACAATATGATATTACACATAAAGAAAAAGAACAACAAATAAAGCCCAAAGTGAGAACACAAAAGTAATAATAAATATCAGAGCAGAAATTTTAAAAATCATATCTAAAAAAACAGTCTGAGGGATCAATGAAACCAAGAACTGGTTCTCTAAAGAGATAAAAAAATATTAATAAACTTTTAACCAGACTCATCAAGAAAACAATAGAGGACCCAAATAAATAAAATAAAAAATGAAAAAGAAGTAACAACTGACACTACAGAAATATAAAGCATTATAAGAAAATGTTATCAACAACTATATGCCAACAAATTGGACAATTTGGAAGAAGTAGATAATTTTCTAGAAATATACAATCTTCCAAAACTGAATCAATAAGAAACAGAAAATCTGAACAAACTCATTACAACCAATGAAATTGAATCAGTAATCAAAAAAATCCCAACAAACAAAAGTCCTGAACCAGAAAACTTCACAGGTGAAATTTACCAAACATTCAAAGAAAAGCTAACACCTATCCTTCTCAAACTACTCCCAAAAATTCAAGAAGAGGGAAGACTACCACATTCATTTTTACAAGACTAGTATTATCTTAATTCCAAAGCCATATAAAGACACCACAATGAAAGAAAATTATAAGCCAATATCAATTATGAGCAAAGATGCAATAATTCTCAACAAAATATTAACAAACTAAATTCAGCAATACAATAAAAACATCATACACCTAGGATCCAAGGTGGTGGCAGAGTAGGTGAAAGTTACACTCACCTCCTTCCTGGACCAAACTAGAATTACAACTGAAATATAGAACATCGACCTGAATAGCCAAAGTGAAGCCTAGGAGCAAGGATTTACAGAAGAAATCACATTGAAACTGGTAGGAAGGGCAGAGAAGCAAAAAGTGCTAGCCCGGTACCCATATATGTCAGTTAAGAATCTTAAGGAATATTTCAACTTCAAAGGTCCCCACTGAGTATGGAAGGTTCTCAACCCCACACCAGGCACCCCAGCTAGAGCACCAGAGCCAGGAAGAGGAGCCCACATAAAATATGGCTGTAAAAATCAGCAGGGATTCTGTCAGCCAGGGAAAGATGGGAGTCTGCTAGAAATCCAGGTACACTATTAAAACACCACCACAAAAATCTTGTTTAAAACCAACCACTCACCCTGGGCTCAGAGCAGAGGGAGTCATAAAGAGTGACTGGGTGTGTGCTCTGGGGAAAGAGCTGAAGGGACAGCCACCACTGTCCCTATGCTGAGCTCCTCTACAACACCCCCACAGACGCCATCTTTCCAGGGTGAAGTACTCACCTCCATTTGACTTCAGCATGGAGGAATGCAACAGCACCAGCCTCCTTCCTGTCCCTCCTCCCTGTACAGGTATCAGCTTCCTTGGCCCATTGTGTAGAGATGGGTGAACTTAGGGGTTGTCAGAGACTGAGTTGTGTGGCTTTGTGGTCAGTGCCATTCCCCTCTTCTTGAGAGCCCGATCAATGCTACTCTTCATAGGAGATCCATTAGCCCCACCCTCCATACTCCCTGTAGTCCTGTAGACAAAGAAAGTTAAGCACCATATGATATCCACATGCTATCATGTGGGTGAATTTTGAGGGCAATATTCTACCTGAAATAAGCAACTCATAAAAAAACTAATACTGTATAATTCTACTTATATTAGGTATCTAATGTAGTTAAATTCACAGAAACAGAAAGTAGAATGGTGGTTGCTAGGGGTTGAGAGGAGAGGGGGAAATGGGGAGTTATTGTTTATAGACTTTTACATTTGCACAATGTGAAAGTTTTGGAGACTGAAATATACAGTAAAAATGGTTAAGATAGTAAATTTTATATGTATTTTACCACAATTAAAATGTTTAATTAATAAAGGATTTTATGAACAACAACAACAAAACACTCCCTGTGGTTTAGAAAAATTCTAGTTTTAGAGAAACTCCAGTGGTCTTTTAAAATTAAGATCACAGATGTTTGTTATATAGTTATACACCTGAAATGTATATGATGTTATTAACCAAAGTTACACCAATAAATTTAATTTAAAAAATTTTAATACCATAGAGGAAAAAATGAAATGAGTTATCATGCCATGAAAAGACATGGGAGAAGCTTAAATTAATATAATTAAGTAAAATAGGACAATTTGAAAATTCTACATACTCTATTGTCCCAACTATATAACATTTTGGGTAAAGTTCTAATTCTATAAACAGATAAAGACACTACAAAGAAAGAATATTATAGGCCACTACCCTTGATGAACACAGATGCTAAAATCCTCAACAAAATATTAGCAAATTGGATCCAGCAATATAGTAAAAGACCATACACTGTGATCAAATGGGATTTATTTTGGGTATGCAAGGGAGGTACAATATTTTCAAGTCAATAAATGTGACACAATAAATAAATTGAAATAAAAAGATCACATGATCATAAGCATTCGACAAAATCCAGCACTGTTTTTTGATAAAAACTGTCAGTAAAGTGGGAATAAAGTGATCATACCTCAACATAATAAAGGCCATATATGAAAAACCTACCGCCAACATAGTATGCAATGGTCAACAACTTAAAGTGTTTCCTTTAAGAACAAGAATAAGCCAAGGATATCCGCTTTCACCACTCTTATGCAACATGGTACTTGAAGCCCTAGCCACAGTAATTAGACAAAAAGGGAAGGTAAAAGACATCCAAATTGTAAAGGAGGAAGTAAAAATCTCATTATTTGCAGATGACATCATATTGTACATAGAATACCCTAAAAACTCCATCAGGAAACCAGTAAATTTAATAAATGAATTTGGCAAGGTAGCAGGATATAAAATGAACATCCAGAAATTGATGGCATTTTATACACTAATAATAAACTCTCTGAAAGAGAAACTAAAAAAAAATCCCATTTAATATTGCAAAAATAAAAACAAAAAAGGATTCCTAGGAATAAACTTAACCAAGAAGATAAAAGACCTGTACTTGAAAACTATAGGACATTTTCAAAAGAAATAGAGGAAGATACAAAAAAAAGGAATGTATACCACATTCATGGATTGGAAGAATTCACATCATTATTTATACATATAAAAGGCAGTGACCGTGATGACCGAAATGACCGTTCGACCAGTCACCATGCTGTGCTAGCATAGATGCATAGACACAGGTAAAGTCTATGAGTGAACTAAGAATGAACAAGACAAATGCTTGCCTTCACAGAGCTCGCACTGTAAGAAGGTTAGGTCAGGGATGAGAATTCAAAATTGACACCAGCACAGACCTGAGGTGCCACTTCTCAGAGCCGCCAAAGATACACCTGGTAGTGGACTGGGGGCATAACTGAAGGGCTGGCACTGATGTGAAAGTGGGGCCATTCTGGATTTTCCAGAGGAGCCAATGGCTGCCTACGAGGCGGAGCTTTTGACACTGACTGGTATAGAAATCAACCAATCAGAACCTAATATGGGTGAACTGCAAAGGCAGAGCCTAAGGTGGGGGCTGAGGAGGGGTTTTAAGGGCAACAGCTATTTGGTGTAAGGTGTAAGAAAGTGGTTCAGTTTTTCAATAACAGGTTTGGCAGTATAGTGCATATGGCTGGCTATCAGTCCAGATATAAGGATTATGTATTTTTGTCTGCCAAGAGCATCTCCACTTGCTGAAAAAGACTCCCTCCTCATTTAAGCAATCCTCTCTCTCTCTCTCTCTCTCTCTCTCTCTCTCTATATATATATATATATATATATATATATATATATATATATATATGCCTAAGTGACTGAACGGCCAGTTAACCGGTCACTATGACATGCACAGACCACCAGGGGGCAGACGCTCAATGCAGGAGCTACCCCCTGGTGGTCAGTGCACTCCCACGGCCAACCTCCTGTGGTCCCTTCCCCCAGATAGCCAGCCCCTATTAGGACTGGGTGAGACGGCTCCAATTGGCCCTGATCACTGGCCAGGCCAAGGGACCCCACCCATGCATGAATTCATGCACCAGGCCTCTAGTCCTATATAATCTATACTAATAAAAGGTTAATATGCTAATTAGACCAGGTTGACTGGCTATCTTCCGGACGTCCGACTTCCTTCTGGACAAAGCCATGGTGGTGGGGGCCAAGGCAGAGGAAGTTAGGGGCAAGGAAGAGCAGTTAAGGGTGAGATCAGGCTGGCAGGGGGTTAGGGGCGATCAGGCCAGCAAGGGAGGGCAGTTGGGGGTGAACAGGACAGCAGTGGAGGAGAGTTGGGGGTGACCAGGCTGGCAGGGGAAGGCATTTTGGGGCAACCAGGCTGGCAGGGGAGAGAAGTTGGGGGCATTATGCAGGCAAGCAGGTGAGTGGTTAAGAGCCAGTGGTCCTGGATTGCGAGAGGATGTTTGACTGCCAGTTTAGGCCCAATCCTGCAGGAATCGGGCCTAAACTGGCAGTCAGACATCCCCCGTGGGGTCCCAGATTGGAGAGGGTGCCAGCCGGGCTGAGGGACACCCCCCTCCCCATGCACGAATGTCATGCACTGGGCCTCCAGTAATAACTATACTGGAGGCCCAAGACAATCTATATATTCAACACAATCCCTATTAAAATGCCAAGGGTGTACTTCACAGAACTAGAACAAACACTACAAACATGTATATGGAACCAAAAAAAGAACCCAAATAGCCACAGCAATCTTGAGAAAGAAGACCAAAGTTGGAAGGATCATGATACTGGATATCAAACTATACTACAAAGCCATTATAACCAAAAACAGTCTGGTATTGGCACAAGAACAGGCATATAGACCAATGGATCAAAACAAAAACCCCAGAAATTGACCCACATCATTATAGTCAATTAATATTTGACAAAGGAGGCAAGAACATACAATAGAATAAAGACAGCCTCTTCAACAAATGGTTCTGGGAAAACTGGAAAGACACATGCAAAAAGATTAAACTAGACCACCAACTTACACCATACACAAGAATAAATTCAAAATGGATAAAAGAGTAAACATAAGTCTTAAAACCATAAAAATCTTAGAGGAATACATAGGCAATAAAATCTCAGAAATCTGACATAGCAGAATTTTTGCCAATACATCTTGTAGGGCAAAGAAAACTAAGGAGAAAATTAAAAATGGTACAACATCAAAATAAAAAGCTTTTGCACAGCAAAAGAAACCAACATCAAAATGAAAATAGAACCCACTGTATGGAAGAACATATTTTCCAATGATACATTTGATAAGGGGTTAATATCCAAAATATGTAAAGTACTCATACAACTCAACAAAAGGAAGAAAAACAATCCAATTTAAAAATCGGCAGAAGAGAGAAACCAAGATGGTGGCATAGGTAAACATCTGAACTTGCTGCCTCGCACAACCACTTCAAAACTACAACTAAAAGACAAAACGGACATCATCCAGAACCACAGGAAGGCTTTCCTTCTACAACTAGAAGGAAAGAGAAAAGCACACTGAGACTCAGAGGAGGTGCAGAAGTAAAGTGCAGAGGTATGGAGGCGCGCACGTGTGAAAAGGGCTGGAAACTGAGGACGTGGTTGCCTTTTTCAATCAGGTGGGAGACACAAGCTCCCAATGGCTCTGAACTCCAGGTCCGGGTGGGACTCTGGAGACCCAGACTCATACGGGGAGAAACTGGACTGTCTGGCATCAGCTGGAACTCGAGGGCAGCTTTCTCTCAGAGGTGCTTGCAGCAATTACTGCAGGACACTGAGATCCCAGGGCCACTTCGGGCAGGGCTGACAAGAAGCCATTGCTGTTTGCTCCACCCTGTTGATTCCCTGAGACCCCCTCCCTACACAATTTACAACCCCACGCAAGCTGTGGGCAGAGGCTTTTGCATATGAATGGCCTGGCCCTTTGCAATCTAAAATTACATAACAAACTGCAGCTGGGTCAGAGAGCCCCAAAACTTCCAAAAGAAGGCCCGAGGCCCCACAACAGCTTGCATTGCTTCACAGCGGAGCCTCATCTGGTCACCTCCAAACCCCAAATAAAGAAGAGGAATCTGCAGATCTCTCCGTAGCTCCTGCTAGGTGGCCTCAGGCAGAGGCTAAATTTGCACCTCCTTGGAGATCCAAGAGCCCATGTACCCAGTGGTCACAATGGGACCATCCAGATTAAACCTCCTCAGATTCATAAGGGACACACTCAGGGGGCAGACACAGTGAGCACCAAAGCCCCACTAAAGCAAGTCTTGCCCCATAAGGGTGTCTCCAGCACAGAAGTTCTCCCAGCGTAGACACAGCTGATCCTCACAGCCAATAGGCCTGGAGGTCAATTCCTCCCAGTGATACCAACAACAATGAAGGCTTAACTACAACAAAACTGTGCACACAGCCCACAAAGTGGTGCACCAAGAGTGTCCACCTCAGGTAATTGGAAAGGCTGAGCCACTGGGGCCTACAGAACACCTAGCACAAAAAGCCACTCTATCAACACAAGGAAACAGCCAAAATGGGGAGACAAAGAAACAGGTCACAAATGACAGAAATGGAGGAAAGCAAAATACTGGATATAGAGTTCAAAAACACAGTTATAAGGTTTTTCAAGAATCTTCTAGAAACTGCCAATAAATTTAGCGAGACTCTTGAGGATATGAAAAAGGACCAATTAGAAATTAAGCATACACTGACTGAAATAAAGAATAACATACAGAGGTCCAACATCAGACTAGAGGATCCCAAGAATCAAGTCAAAGATTTGAAATATCAAGAAGCAAAAAATACCCAACCGGAAAAGCAGAAAGAAAAAAAAGAATCCAAAAATATGAAGATAATGTAAGGAGCCTCTTATACAACTTCAAGTGTACCAACATCTGAATTATTGGGGTGCCAGAAGAAAAGAGAGAGCAAGATATTAAAAACCTATTTGAAGAAATAATGACAGAAAACTTCCCCTACCTGGTGAAAGAAATAGACTTACAAGTCCAGGAAGCACAGAGAACCCCAAACAAGAGGAATCCAAAGAGGACCACACCAAGACACATCATAATTAAAATGCCAAGAGCAAAAGACAAAGAGAGAATATTAAAAGCAGCAAGAGAAAAACAGTTAGTTACCTACAAGGGAGCACCCATACGACTGTCAGCTGATTTCTCAACAGAAACTTTGCAGGCCAGACGGGAGTGGCAAGAAACATTCAAAGTGATGAATAGCAAGAACCTACAACCCAGATTACTCTACCCAGAAAAGCTATCATTCAGAATTGAAGGTCAGATAAAGAGCTACACAGATAAGAAAAAGTTAAGGAGTTCATAACTGCCAAACCAGTATTATATGAAATGCTAAAGGGTATTCTTTAAGAAGAGGAAGAAGAAGAAAAAGGTAAAGATAAAAATTATGAACAACAAATACATATCTATCAAGAAGTGGATCTAAAAATCAAGAGAATAAAAAATCTGATGAACAGAATAAACTGGTGAATACAATAAAATCAGGGGCATAGAAAGGGAGTGGACTGACAATTATTGGGGGGAAGGGGACACAGAGGGTGTGTGAAGAGGCTGGACAAAAATCATACACCTATGGATGAGGACAATGGGGGGCTAGTTAAGGGAAGAGGGTGGGGTGGGAACCGGTGGAGGGGAGCTATGGGATGGGGGGAAAGAGGAACAACTGTAATAACCTGAACAATAAAGATTTATCTTTTAAAAAAATAAAAATTGGCAGATCTGAATAGACATTTCTTCAAAGAGAACATACATATTGCCAATAGATATAAAGAAAAAATGCTGTCATCCCAGAAATGCAAATTAAAACCACAATGAGTCCTAACTGGTTTGGATCAGTGGATCGAGTGTCGGCCTGGGGACTGAAGGGTCCCGGGTTTGATTCTGGTCAAGGGCATGTACCTTGGTTGCAGACACATCCCTAGTGGGGGGTATGCAGGAGGCAGCTGATTGATGTTTCTCTCTCATCGATGTTTCTAACTCTCTAACCCTCTCCCTTCCTCTCTGTAAAAATCAATAAAATATATATTAAAAAGCCCACAATGATACATCACTTCACATCTGTAAGAATGGCTATCATAAAAATATCAGCAAATCACAAAAATATCAGCATCCTGGTCAGGATGCGTGGAAAAGGGTTCATGCTCGTGGAAAAACAGATTGGTGCAGCCACTATGGAAAACAGTATGGAGTTTCTGCAAAATATTTAAAATGGAACTTCCAGTTGACCCAGCAATCCCATTTCTAGGAATATATCCTAAAAATTCTGAAACACCAATTATAAAGAATATATGTACCCCTATGTTTACAGCAGCGTTAATTACAATAGCTATGATTTGGAAACAACCCAAGTGCCCATCAGTAGCTGAATGTATAAAAACGCTGTGGGACATTTACACAATGGAATACTATGCAGCTGTCCAAAAGAGGGATCTCTTACCCTGTGGGAACATGGATGGACCTGGAGACTATTATTCTAAGTGAAATAAGCCAATCTGAGAAAGACAAGTATCACATGATCTCACATATTGTGGAATCTAATGAACAAAATGAATTGACCAATAAAATAAGACCTGAAACATAGAGGCATGGAACAGACTGACATACCTTTGTGTGGGGTTGGGAGGATGTAAAGAGATAAACCAAGAGAGGATCAGGAAGATGGCTTCCAATGGGAAGGCAGACTGCAAGATAGTGTGTGAGAGAACGAAAGGAGAGTGTGTGGTCGCACAGAGTGTAGATTTGTGGGTGAGGGACAGCAATACTCCAAGGGATTGTTGGGGATTGCTGGACCGGGTTCCCCTGACCAGGCAGGCTCCACTGCTGCTGAAATCTATCCCAGAGCAACCGGCTCTGCCGCAGAGACTGCACCATCTTGAAGGGGAGAGTGGCAATTATCAGAAGCCTATACATCCCAGGAATCTACAACAACAACACCCAGGGAACAGCTGCAAAAACAGGAACACCCGATCCCAAGCAACATGAATACACGGACTTGGATGAGCTCTGCACCTTCTCACTGAAAGGTCAGATTTCTCCTAGGAAAAATGGTGAGGTTTGCGATCCAGGCTGGAAAGAGAAGGGCACACAATGGGAACTAGAGGTTCTGGGAAAGTCAGCGGCCCACAAAATCCGCGGCCATTGGGGCTAGCATGATCCGTGAATGTGAAAGGGGCTCCGCAGGGCTGCTAGCAGACGAGAACTCTAAAAATCAACCCCTAGCTGGACTGGGCACAAAAAGGCAGCCTGAAATTTTAACAGGGTGCTGGTTGCTTAGTGGCAGGGGAAAAAAAGACATGCACAGAGAAGTTCACAGAAGTGCACGCAGTGCCAGAGGGTAAAAGTTGCAAGTTTACGCACTTACTCTGGCTCTTTTTTCTCTTTAAATCCTTGCTTTTGATTACTAAGCCCAGTACATAGGATCACCCAATTGGGGACACTCTCAGAGACTGCAGGGGAAAGTTGTTTTTCTGGAACCTGGGGTTCAGAGAGGGTAGTAACAATCAGAGCACCAGCTCTGGGGCATTCCATTCTCCCAAACCAGTATTAAGTGTGACAGGAAAAACAAAACAAAACATAAATACTGGCAAGAGAGGACTTATAGCCCCTGAGGTCAAACCAGAAACACTGCAACCCAGGGATTGAATCACAAATTGACTCTTGTGTAAACACAAATAAAGGAGTCTAAGAAACAAAGAAATACTGCTTGCTGGAAAATCAGGACTGTTGTTTAAAACACAGAGGAGCAGTGGAATGCAGGGAACCAATACTGTCCTGAATACCGGACAGGTAACAGGTGTGCCAAACAGAACAGTAGAGGAAGTGAATGACCTTCAGTACTGCACATTTTTATTTTTTCATCTTTTACTGAAGAAACTATTTTTTTTTCTTTTTTCCTCACTTAATTTTACCTTTTTAATTATTACATTTTTATTTTCAACCAGTATTATTACTACTACTATTTTACCTTTTTTTAAAAAAGTGTCATTTTAGAGGAGATCCAAGATGGCGGCGTAGGTAAACACCTAAACTGCTGCCTCGCACAACAATTTCAAAACTACAACTAAAAGACAAAACGTCTATCACCCAGAACCACGGGAAAGCTGGCTGAGTGGAAGTTCTACAACTAGAAGGAAAGAGCAAACAGCATTGAGGGGTGCACAAGCGCTGGAAAGCTGAGGTACGGAGACGCGCGAATAGGGCTGGCGACGGGTGACTGGGAGCGCTGCTGTTTTCAACCCAAAGGGAGATAAGCTCCCGATTACTCTGAACTCCAGTTTCTGGGGAGACGCTGGGGACCCAAACTCCTACGGGGAGAAGCTGGACTGTCTGCCGTGGGGTCGGAAAGTGAGGGAGGCTTGCTTGCAGGGCTGCGCAGGAACAATTGTTTATTGTGCTGGGGTGCGGGACGCGGGGACACGGTATGAGATGCAGAGCCGCAGAGCTGGCTTACTGGCAGCCATCGCTGTTTGCCACGCCCTGGCCTAGTCACGCCCTGAGACCCCGCCCTGCACAATCTACGAACCCACCCAAGCTCCAAGCAGCGGCTTTAGCATATAAATGGTCTGCCCTATCGCAGCTTAACCTAGCAAACTTGCAGCCCGGGTCAGACAGCTCCAAAACCCCCAAACCCCAAGCAAAGAAGAGAAAACTGTAGTTATTGCTGTAGCTTCTGCTGGGTGGCCTCAGACAGTAGCTGACCTGCACCCCATTGGAGATCCAGAAACCATTGTACCTAGTGGTCAGTGTGAGACACCAGATTTCAACTCCTCACATCCATAAGTGACACATTCAAGAGGCAGACTCAGTGAGCACCAAAGCCCCACTGAAACAAGTCCTGCACCATAAGCGTGTCTCCAGCGCAGCAGTTCTTCCATTATAGACACAGCGGGTCCTCACAGCCAATTGGCCTGGAGGTCAATTCCTCCCAGTGTACCAACAGCAATCAAGGCTTAACTACACCAAGACTTTGCACTCAGCCCACAAGGGGGTGTACCAAAGGCGTCCACCTCAGGTGATTGGGGAGGCTGAGCTACTGGCCCCTATAGGTCACCTACCACACAAAGCTACTCCATCAACACAAGGAAGCAGCAAAATGCAGAGACAAGGAAACATGTCACGAATGAGAGAAATGGAGGAAAGCAAACTAATGGACGAAATAGAGTTCAGAACCACATTTATAAGGTTACTCAAGAATCTTCTAAAAACCGCCGAGAAACTTGATGAGACCTCAGAGGAGTTTGGTGAGACCTTGAAGGACCTTAATGAGAATGCCAAAAAAATGGAAAAGGACCAGTCAGAAATTAAGCATACACTGTCTGAAATAAAGAATATACAGAAACTCAACTGTAGATCAACGTACCCCAAGAATCAAACCAAAGATCTGAAATATGAGGAAACAAAAAACACCCAACCAGAAAAACAAAAAGAAAAAATCCAAAAATATGAGGAAAGTATAAGGAGCCTCTGGGACAACTTTAAGCATACCAACATCCGAATTTTTGGGGTGCCAGAAGAAGAGAAAGAGCAAAATATTGAAAACCTATTAGAAGAAACAATGACAGAAAACTTTCCTTACCTGGTGAAAGAAATAGACTTACAAGTTCAGGAAGCACACAGAACCCCATACAAGTGGAATCCAAAGAGGACCACACCAAGACACATCATAATTAAAATGCCAAGGGCAAAAGACAAAGAGAGAATCTTGAAAGCAGCAAGAGAAAAACGGTTAGTTACCTACAAGGGAGCACCCATACGACTGTCAGCTGATTTCTCGGCAGAAACTATGCAGGCCAGAAGGGAGTGGCAAGAAATATTCAAAGTGATGAACAGCAAGAACCTACAACCAAGATTACTCTACCCAGCAAAGCTATCATTCAGAGTTGAAGGTCAGATAAAGAGCTTCACAGATAAGAAAAAGCTAAAGGAGTTCATCACCACCAAACCAGGATTACATGAAATGCTGAAGGGTGTTCTTTAAGAAGAGGAAGAAGAAGAAAAACGTAAAGATAAAAATTATGAACAACAGAATGACATCAAATACATACCTACCACAAGTGAATCTAAAAATTCAAGTGAATAAAAAATTTGAAGAACAGAATGGACTGGTGAATATAATAGAATCAGGGACATAGAAAGGGAGTGGACTGACAATTCTCAGGGGGGAGGGCGTGTGAGGGGTGCGGGAAGAGACTGGACAAAAAGCTTACACCTATGGATGAAGACAGTGGCGGGGGGTAAGGGCATGGGGTGGGGTGGGGAATTAGGTGGAGGGGAGCTATGGGGGAAGAAAAGAGGAACACCTGTAATAATCTGAACAATAAAGATTTATTTTAAAAAAAGTGTCATTTTATTTCCTATTTATTTTACTTTGGGATTAGTGTTCTACATTCTGTTTTCATCTTTCCTTTAGCATCATTTTACTCTATCTCAACTTTACCTTTATGCCAACACTCTCTTTCTCACTTTACCCCTTTTGTTATCCTGTTTCTCTTACCCTATTCCTGCTTTAGATTTTCCCTATTCCTTCTTTTTACCCCCTGTTAAAAATTCACCCTATTTATATATCTAATTTCCGATCCCCTGCTCTAAGTCCATACACACCTCTGTCTTCTCTTTCTTCACTATCCAAATTTTTTTCTCTCTGCCCTTTTTTAGTTTGTTTGTTTTTGTTGTTGTTGTTATTATTGTTTTCTTGTTCCATTTTGGTTTTTTGTTCTAGATTTTCTTGTGTTACTTTGTTTTGTTTTATCTAGCTTTTTTTTTCTCTCTCTGTCCTGTTGTTGTTTGCTTGATTGTTGATTAGATTGGTTATTGTGCTTGTTTGTGATATTGTTGTCCTTTTTTGTGTTTTGTTTTTGTTTTTGTTTGTTTTTTGCTTCTGTTTTTCCTCTCGTCGCTTGTTAAGTTGTTTGTAGTTTGCATTCATCGCTGGGTGTTTGTTGTTTGCATTTTTGGGAATTAGTGGTTGTTCTATTAGGGTTTTCTTCCCATATAAATAGTTCCCCCCCCTTTTTTATTCTTTCTCTCTTCTTTTCCTTTTCTCAATATCATTTTGCACTCCTTTTTTTCATATACTCTATCTTTTCTCTGGTGGTCACCTTTATTTGGGGTTATTAGTATCATAAATACATTGGTGTTCAGTGCCTTGTGCATTGTGCCTTGTTGTGTTGTATTTTGTGCCTTTAAATCAACGTAGGAGAAAGAGAGGTACATGAAAAGATACCCGGAGAAGAGAGATCATGGGGAGACAAAGAAACAGCCCACATATAAAAGAAAAGCAGGCATCACCAGAAAATGAAGTAAATGAAATGGAGGCCAGCAACCTGTCAAGAAAGAAATCAGAGAAATGGTCATAAGGTGGCTGAAAAGAATGGAAGACAATTCGACAATATGAGCAAGAACCAAGAGGAAATGAAGAACCATGAAAAAATGAAAAATGACATCGCTGCTATAAAGAACTCAATAGAAAGTGTAAACAGTAGACTAGAAGATTCAGAGGACCACATCAGTGAGCTAGAAGACCAGGTAGAAAAAAGTACCCAAGCAGAGCAGCATCTAGAAAAAAAACTTAAAAAACAGGAGGAGAACCTTAGGGAACTTTGGGACAACAAAAATCAAAACAACATCTGCATAATAGGGGTGCCAGAAAGAGAGGAAACTGAGCAAGGAATAGAAAACCTGTTTAAAGAAATAATGACAGAAAACTTCCTTGCTATCGGGAAAAAAACTCACACAAATCCAAGAAGCTCTCAGACTCCCAAACAAAATTAACCCCAAAAGACCAACGCCAAGGCACATTATAATTAAATTGGCAAACATCAATGAAAAAGTAAGAACCTTAAAAGCGGCCAGAGAGAGACAGAAAGTTACCTACAAAGGATTCCCCTTCACACTAGTGACTGATTTCTCAACAGAAACACATCAGGCCAGAAGGGAATGGAATGAAATATACAAAGTCATGCAAAGGAAGGGTCTGATTCCAAGAATACTGTACCCAGCAAGGCTATTAATCAAAATTGAGGTGGAAATCAGGAGCGTCATAGACAAAAAAGGACTAAGGGAATTTATTACACCAAACCAGCAATGCAAGAAATGCTAAAGGGTCTGCTGTAAAAAGAAGAAATAGGAAGTGAAGAAGGAACACAGGTGTAAAGAATAAAAATGGCGACAAACAAGTAACTATCAATAATAACTTTAAATGTAAATGGATTAAATGCCCCAATCAAAAGACATACAATAGCTCAGTGAATAAGGAAACATGATCCATATATCTGCTGTCTACAGGAGACCCACCTCAGAAAAAAGGAATCACACAGACTGATGGTGAAGGAATGGAAAAAGGTTTTTCAGGTTAATGGAAATGAAAAAAAGCTGAGGTAGCAATACTTATATCTGACAAATTAGATCTCAAAGTGAAGGACATAATAAGGATGGCCACTTCATAATACTAAAGAGAGAAATCCAACAAGAAGAAATAACTGGTAAACATATACGCACACAATACAGAAGCACCAAATACAAAAACAAACAAACAAAAAAAAAACAAAAAAAAAAAAAACCTCCTGGATGCTATCAAGGGAGAGATTGATAGTAATACAGTCATAGTAGGGGACTTTAATACCCCACTATCACCATTAGACAAATCCTCTAAACAAAAAATCAGCAAGGAAACATCAATCCTAAATGAATCACTAGATCAGATGGAATTAATTGACATCTTCAGAACATTTCACCCCAAAGACACAGAATATACATTCTTCTCAAGTGCACATGAGTCATTTTAAAAGATAGATCATATATTGGGTCACAGGTAAAGTCTCTTCAAATTCAAGAATATAGAAATCATATCAAGTATCTTCTCAGAACACAATGGCATAAAACTAGAAATCACCTACAATAAAAACAATTTTAAAAAATCAAACACCTGGAGACTACATAGCATGCTACTAAAAAATGACCGGGTTACCAGAAAGATCAAAGAAGAAATAAAAAGCATAATGACAACAAACAACAATGAAAACACAACAATCCAAAATCTTTGGGACAAAATGAAAGCAGTCTTGAGAGGGAAGTTCAAAGCTGTACAAGCCTACAGCAAAAAACAAGAAACAATGGTAATAAATTACCTAACCCTACAACTGAAAGAGTTAGAAAGAAAGCAACAAGAAATGCCCAGTGTAAGCAGAAAGAAGGAAATAATAATGATCAGAGTGGAAATAAATGAAATAGAGACCAAAAAGAAAAATTCAAAATATCAACAAAACCAAGAGCTGGTTTTTTTGAAAGGATAAACAAGATTGATGAACCTCTAGCCAGGCTCACCAAGAAGCAAATAGAGAGGACCCAAATAAACAAAATCAGAAATGAAAGAGGTGAAATAGCAACCGATCCCACAGAAATACAAATGATTATGAAAAAATACTATAAACAACTCTATTCCAACAAAATGGACAACCTAGATGAAATGGACATATTCCTAGAAAAATACAAGGTCCGAAAACTCAACAGAAAAAAATCAAAACACCTGAATAGGCCGATAATTACCAAAGGAATTGAAACAGCAATCAAAAATCTTCCAGCAAGAGACAGAAAAAGATGGCGGCTGTCAGGACAGAGGTGAGGGAGAGGAAGTGAGTGAGTGATTGTTTGAAAGGAGACTGTGTGGATGTTTGTGGTGTGTGTGTGAGTGAGTAAGGGACAGTTAAATCCCGCAGGCGCAGCAGGAGCTGGCAGACCAGGCTCTCTTGGACAATGAGAGACCACCACCGCTATGGGCATTCCCTGGACTGCAGGACTCGGGCACGGAGCCCACGCCATCTTGAATGGGACAGTGGCCTTTTCTAGGAACTCATCAGCACCACCACCCAGACAGGACTTTGACACTGCCCACGACCCAGCAGCCATACAGTCAAAATCCTGCTACCCCAGCCGCAGACCCAGAGACCCTGGGACCTCCACCTCTAAAGGTGCACTGTTCTGGCAACAGTTAGTGCATCTTCCCCCCTCCCCAGTGGCAGAACTCCGGGCACCACATTTGTGCATTTCCAGCGCGCAGGCATCTAGGGCACACCACTCTGTAGGCAGTGACTGGGAGCCACTGGGAGCCCCTGCTGGGTGTGATTCTGTACATACAAGGGCGCGCTGCCCTGCAATAGAAATTCTGAATTCCCTCTTCCTGAATAACTGGCCACAGACACCCCAACTGCGTAATTTCAGTGCCAGGGCCACTCAGAGTGCGTCAGAGCTCTGCGCCGGCAAACGCACCACCACAGTCCTGTGCATTTCCAACGGGCCTGCACCCAGAGCCCATCTATCCACAAGGTGCTTTTGGGAGCTGCTGTGAGTCCTTGCTGGGTGTGATCTTAGACAAACAGGGATGCGCTCCCCCCAGCAGTAGCAATTCTGAATTCACTCATCCTGGATACCTGCCCACAGACACCCCAGCAGAGTAACTTCAGTGCCAGGGCCCCCAAAGTGCGTCAGAGCTCTGTGCCAGCAAACACTCTGCCACAGTCCTGTGCATTTCCAATGGGCAGGCACCTTGAGCCCATCTATCCCCAGGGCACTTGTGGGAGCTGCTGTGAGTCTTGCTGGTGTGATCTTGGACAAACCGGGACACACTCCCCCCTGCAGTAGAAATTCTGAATTCATTCATCCTGGATACATGCCCACAGATGCCTCAATTACGCGGCTTAAGTGCCAGGGCCCTTCAGAGTGCTTCAGTGCCCCTTGCTGGCAAACGCATCGTAGGTGCCCCTGTGAGCCACCACTGGGAGCGTGCACCTATCCACCACAGGCACAGCAGCAGAAGCCAAGCCTGCCCACCCACAACTACAGAACTCTGAACACCACAGTCACGCCTTTCCAGAGCGCAGGTCTCCTGAGACCCATCACCCCAACAGAAGGTTCCTGGGTGCCATTGTGAGTCCCCGCTGGGCACGCACGATTTCAATCAAGGGTGCAAGAAAGCAAAAATAGGGACACCCCCTCCATGGCTGCTGATTTCTAGACACTGCAGTTATACCTTTCCAGCTCACAGGTGTACATCAAGAGAACCCAAATAGCTCAAGTAGGGAGCTATGTAGATTACCAAGCCCAGGAGACATGAGAGATCACACCAGTAGTACCATCCCCAGAAGAACCTGGGTATCAAACCAACTGGACCTACAATTAAAACATTACAGCAAAACATGGGAAGAGAAAAAAGCAATCCCCAAAGGAAAGAAAAAGAGGAATCACCAGAAAGGGAGTTAAATGAAATTGAGGCTAGAAGCATATCAGAGAAAGAAATCAGAGTAATGGTTATAAGGATGTTTAAATGGCTGGATGACAAATACACACAACTCAATGACAAACACACAAAACTCAATGAGAATTATAAGGAGATGAATGAGAATGTCACCAACATGAAAAGGAACCAAGAGGAGAGGAAGTACAACATAGCTGCAATAAAGAAGACAATGGAAGGCTTAAACAGTAGACTAGAAGGGGCTGAGGACCGCATCAGCAAATTAGAAGACAAGGTAGGAAAAAACACACAAACACAGCAGCAACTGGAAAGAAGACTTAAAAAGCAAGAGGAGAGCCTAAGGGAGCTGTGGGACAACACAAAATGAAACAACATTCGCATCATAGGGGTACCAGAAGGAGAGGAAGAGAAGCAAGGAATAGAAAACCTGTTTGAAGAAATAATGACAGAAAACTTCCCTGATATTGGCAAGAAAAACATTATGCAGGTCCAAGAAGTGCATAGAGTACCAAACAAGATGAACCCCAAAAGACCGACACCAAGACACATAATAATTAAACTGGCAAACACCAACGACAAAGTAAGAATCTTAAAGGCTGCCAGAGAGAGACAGAAAGTTACCTACAAGGGATCTCCTATTACAATATCAACTGATTTCTCAACAGAAACACACCAGGCCAGAAGGGAATGGAATAAAATACACAAAGTGATGCAAAGCAAGGGACTGAATCGAAGAATACTATACTGAGCAAGTCTATCATTCAAAATTGAGGGTGGAATCAGGAGCTTCACAGATAAAAAAGGGCTAAGAGAGTTTGTTAATACCAATCCAGCAATGCTAGAAATACTAAAGGGACTGCTGTAAAAAAGAATAAACAGAAAGGCAAGAAGTACCACAAACAGTAAGAACAAAAATGACAACAAACAAGTACTTATCAATAATAACATTAAATGTAAATGGAGTAAATGAACCAATCAAAAGACTCAGGATAGCTGAACGGATAAGAAAATATGACCCATATATTTTCTGTCTGCGAGAGACCCACCTCAGAACAAAGGATTCACAAAGACTGAGAATGAAGGGATGGAAAAACATTTTATAGGCAAATGGAAAGGAGAAAAAAGCTGGGGTTGCAATACTTATATCTGATAAAATAGACCTCAAAGAAAAGGCCATAACAAGAGATAATAAAGGCCACTACATAATACTAAAGGGAGCAATTCTACAAGAAGATATAACTCTGATAAACCTATATGCACCCAAACAGGAGCACCCAAATACATAAAACAACTTCTGGAAGACATCAATGGAGAGATCGATAGCAATACAGTCATAGTAGGGGATTTTAATACCCCACTGACACCACTGGATATATCCTCCAAACAAAAAATCAGCAAGAAACAGCAATCCTAAATGACTCGCTAGATCAGATGGACTTAACTGACATCTTTAGAACATTTCACCCGAAAGCTACAGTATATACATTCTTCTCCACTGCACATGGAACATTTTCAAAGATAGACCACATATTAGGACACAGGCAAAGTCTCTTCAAATTCAAGAAGATAGAAATCATAACAAGCATCTTCTCAGACCATAATGGCATAAAACTAGAAATAAACTATAACAAAAACAATGAAAAAAAATCAAACACTTGGAGGCTAAATAGCAGGCTATTAAACAATAATTGGACTACCAAAGAGATCAAAGAAGAAATTAAAAGCATCCTGGTAACAAAGGACAATGAAAACACGACAATTTAAAATCTATGGGACACAATAAAAGCAGTCCTGAGAGGGAAGTTCATATCTAGACAGGCCTACCTCTTAAAACAAGAAAAAATGGTAATAAATTATCTACACCTGCAATTTAAACAACTAGAAAGAGAGCAACAAGAAAAGCCCACAGTAACCAGAAGGAAGGAGATAATAAAGATCAGAGCAGAAATAAATGTTATAGAGACCAAAAAAAAAATACATAAAAACAATGAAACCAAGAGCTGGTTCTTTGAAAGGATAAACTAGATTGATGAACCTCTAGCCAGGCTCACCAAGAAACAAAGAGAGAGAGCCCGAATAAACAAAATCAGAAATGAAAGAGGTGATGTAACAACTGACCCCACAGATATACAAAGGATTGTAAAAAAGTACTATGAACAACTTTACTCCAACGAACTGGATAACCTCAACGAAATGGACACATTCGTAGAAAAATACAGGCTTCCAAAACTCAAGCAGGAAGATTCAAAAAACCTGAATAGGTCGATAACTACTGATGAAATTGAAACAGTAATCAAAAAGCTTAAAGCAAACAAAAGCCCTGGACCAGATGCCTTCACAGGTGAGTTTTACCGAACATTCAAAGAAGACGTAAAACCAATCCTTCTCAGACTATTCCAAAAAATTCAAGAGCAAGGCATACTTCCAAACTCTTCCTATGACGCCAGCATTACCCTAATGCCAAAACCAAATAAAGTCACCACAAAGAAAGAGAACTACAGGCCAATATCCTCGATGAACATAGCTGCTAAAATCCTCAACAAAATTCTAGCAAACCAGATCCAACATTACATTAGAAAGATCATACACCATGACCAAGGGTGATTTATTCCAGGAATGCAAGGCTGGTACAATATCCACAAATCAATAAATGTGATACATCACATAAACAAATTGAGAGACAAAAATCACATAATCAGATCAATTTATGCAGAAAAAGCATTTGACAAAATCTAACACCCTTTTGTGATAAAAACGCTCAGCAAAGTGGAAAGAGAGGGATCATACCTCAACATAATAAAAGCCTTATATGACAAACCTACAGCCAACATCATACTCAAGGGGCAAAAACTAAAGCCATTTCCACTAAGAACAGGAACAATACAAGAATGCCCGCTTTCACCACTCCTGTTCAACATAGTACTGGAAGTACTAGCGACAGTAATCAGACAAGAAGAAAGAAAGGGCATCCAAATTGGAAAAGAAGAAGTAAAATTGTCATTGTTCCCAGATGTCATGATACTGTAAATTATAAACACTAAAGACTCCATCAAAAAATTATTAGACTTAATAAATGAATTTGGCAATGTAGCAGGATACAAAATTAATGCCAAGAAATATATGGCATTTCTATACACAAACAGTGATCTTACAGAAAGAGAGACTAAGAAAACAATCCCATTTACCATCGTACCAAAAGAATTAAGAAACCTAGGAATAAACTTAACTAAGGAGGTAAAAGACCTCTACTCAGAAAACTAGAGGACATTGAAAAAAGAGATAGATGAAGACAGAAATAGATGGGAGAGCATACCATGTTCATGGATTGGTAGAATCAACATCATCAAAATGTCCATACTACCCCAAGCAATCTACAGATTTAATGCACTCTCCATTAAAATACCAACAGCATATTTCACAGACTTAGAACGAACTCTTCAAAAATTCATCTGGAATAAAAAAAGACCTCAAATAGCTGCAGCAATCCTGAGAAAGAAGAGCAACGTACGGGAGATCTCAATACCAGATATCAAGCTGTATTACAAAGCCACTGTTCTCAAAACTGCCTGGTACTGGCACAAGAACAGACATATAGACCACTGGAATAGAATAGAGAATGGAGAAATCAATGCAAAACACTATGCTCAATTAATATTTGACAAAGGATGCATGAACATAAAATGGATTCAAGACAGTCTCTTCAATAAATGGTGTTGGAAAAATTGGACAGACACATGCAAAAAAATGAAACTGGACCACCAACTTACACCATACACAAAAACAAACTCAAAATGGATAAAGGACTTAAATGTAAGAGAGGAAACCATAAAAATATTAGAGGAATCCACAGGCAGCAATATCTCAGATATATGCCGAAGCAATTTCTTCACCGATACTGCTCCTAGGGGAATTGAAACTAAAGAGAAAATAAACAAATGGGACTACATAAAAATAAAAAGCTTCCGCACAGCAAAAGAAACCCTCAACAAAACAACTGCAAGAAAGCCCACTGCATGGGAGAACATATTTGCCAATGATATCAACAGTAAGGGTTTAATCTCCAACATTTACAGGGAACTCATACAATGTAACAAAAGGAAGATAAACAGCCCAATCAAAAAATGGGCAAAGGACATCAATAGATACTTTTCCAAAGAGGACAGAAAGAAAGCCAAGAGACATATGAAAACATGCTCAAAGTCACTAATCATTGGAGAGATGCAAATCAAAACAACAATGTGGTACCATCTCACACATGTGAGAATGGCTATCATCAACAAATAAAAAAATGACAAGTGTTGGTGAGAATGCGGAACAAAAGGAACCCTCGTACACTGCTGGTGGGAATGCAGACTGGTGCAGCCACTGTGGAGAACAGTATGGAGTTTCCTCAAAAAAACTAGAATAGGAACTCCCATTTGACCCAGTAATACCACTTCTAGGAATATATCCCAAGAAAATAGAAACACCAATCAGAAAGGATATATGCACCCCTATGTTCATAGCAGCACAACTTACAATAGCTAAGATTTGGAAACAGCCTAAGTGCCCATCAGCAAATGAGTGGATTAGAAAACTATGGTACATCTACCCAATGGAATACTATGTTGCTTTAAAAAACAAGGAATTCTTACCATTTGTAGCAGCATGGATGGAACTGGAGAGCATTATGCTAAGCGAAATAAGCCAATCAGTGAAAGAGAAATACCACAGGATCTCACTCATTTATGGATAATAAAGAACATTATAACCTGATGAACAAAAAGATTGATAAAGAGGCAGAGAAGCATAGAACAGACTGTCACATTACAGTGGGAAGGCTGGGAAGGGTTTGGGAGGTAACAGATCAACCAAAGGACTTGAATGCATGCATATAAGCATAACCAATGGACGCAAGACACTGGGGGTTGAGGGAATGTATGGGAGTGGGGTGGGGGGGGCAATGGGGGGATATGGATTCATGTAATACCTTAATTTAAAAAAATGGGGAAAACAATCTTTCAGCTAGCAAAAGCCTTGGTCCAAATGGCTTTACAGGGGAGTTCTACCAAGCTTTCAAAGAAGAACTAAAACCTATCCTCCTCAGACTATTGCAAAAAATTCAAGACGAAGGCACACTTCCAAGCTTTTTCTATGAAGCCAGCATTACCCTAATCCCAAAATCAGATAAAGACACCACGAAAAAAAGAGAACTACAGGTCAATATCCTTGATGAACATAGATACTAAAATCCTCAACAAAATTCTAGCAAATCAGATTCAGCAATACATTAGAAAGATCATACACCATGACCAAGTGGGCTTTATACTGGGGATGCAAGGGTGGTATAAATATCCACAAATCAATAAATGTGATACATCACATAAACAAACTGAGAGATAAAAAATAACATAATCATATTTATTGATGCAGAAAAAGCATTTGACAAAACCCAACACCCTTTCTTGATAAAAACTCTCAGCAAAGTGGGAATAGAGGGATCATACCTCAAAATAATAAAAGCCCTATATGACAAACCTACATCCAACATCATACTCAAAGGGGAAAAACTAAACTCATTTCCCCTAAGAACAGGAACAAGACAAGGATGCCCACTTTCACCACTCCTGTTCAACATAGTATTAGAAGTACTAGCCATAGTGATCAGACAAGAAGAAGAAATAAAAGGCATCCAAATTGGAAAAGAAAAAGTAAAACCTTCCTTATTCGCAGATGACATGATACTATACATAGAAAACCCCAAAGACTCCATCAAAAAACTACTAGACCTAATATATGAATTTGGCAATGTAGCAGGATACAAAATTAACGCCCAGAAATCTATGGCCTTTTTATACACCAATAATTTGCTCACAGAAATAGTAATGAAAAACAATCCCATTTACCATTGTACCAAAAAAATTAAGATATCTAGGAATAAAATTAACCAAGGAAATAAAGGACTTGTACTCAGAAAATTTAAGGACGCTAAAAAAAGAGATAGAGGGAACACATAAACAAATGGAAGAACATGCCATGTTCATGGATTGGTAGAATCAACATCATTAAAATGTTCATACTACCTAGATGAGAACCGAAACCAAGATGGCGGCATAGGTAAACACCTAAACTGCTGCCTCGCACAACAATTTCAAAACTACAACTAAAAGACAAAACAGACATCATGCAGAACCACAGGAAGGCTGGCTGAGTGGAAATTCTACAAGTAGAAAGAAAGAGAAAAGCACACTGAGACTCAGAGGAGCTGCAGAAGGCAGAGATACGCAGGCGCATGCGCAGAGAGGGTTAGCAACTGAGTACGCAGCTGGCTTTCTCAATCGGGAGGGAGACCAAAGCTCCTGACAGCTCAGAACTCCAGTTCTGGGCTAGACTCTGGGGACCCAGACTCATACGGAAAGAAACTGGACTGTCAGGAAAGAGAAAAGCACACTGAGACTCAGAGGAACTGCCAAAGGCAGAGGTATGGAGGCGCGTGTGCACGGAAAGGGCTGGCAACTGAGTACGGGGCTGTCTTTCTCAATCAGGAGGGAGACAAAATCTCTCGACTGCTCTGAACTCCAGTTCCAGGTGAGACTCTGGGGACCCAGACTCATTCGCGGAGAAACTGGAATGTCAGGAAAGGTAAAAGCACAGTGAGACTCAGAGAAACTGCAGAAGGCAGAGGTACGGAGTTGCGTGCGCAGAGAGGGCTGGCAACTGAGTATGCAGCTGGCTTTCTCAGTCGGGAGGGAGACAAAAACTCCCAATGGCTCCGAACTCCAGCTCCAGACGAGAATCTGGAGACCCAGACTCATTTGGGGAGAAACTGGACTATCTGTCAGTGGGCACAACTCAAGGGCGGCTTTATCTCAGAGGTGCTTCCAGCGATTACCGCGGGGCACTGAGACCCAGGGGCCTCTTAGGGTAGGGCTGACAGGAAGCCATTGCTGTCTGCTCCACTCTGAGACTCCGCCCCATCCAAACTGAGCACAGAGGCTTTTGCAAGTTTTGTCTCATAAGGGTGTCTCCAGCACAGAAGTTCTCCCAGTGTAGACACAGCTGATCCTCACAGCCAATTGGACTGGAGGTCAATTCCCCACCAGTGATACCAACAACAATCAAGGCTTAACTACAACAAGACTGTGCACACAGCCCACAAAGGGGTGCACCAAGAGTGTCCACCTCAGGTAATTGGGGAGGCTGAGCCACTGGGCCCTATAGGACACCTAGCACACAAAGCCACTCTATCAACTCAGGGAAGCAGCCAAAATGCGGAGACAAAGAAACAGATCACAAATGAAAGAAATGGAGGAAAGCAAACAACTGGATATACAGTTCAAAACCACAGACTAGAGGATCGCAAGAATCAAGTCAAAGATTTGAAATACAAAGAAGCAAAAAACACTCAACTGGAAAAGCAAAAAGAAAAAAGAATCCAAAAATATGAATATAGTGTAAGGAGCCTCTGGGACAACTTTAAGCACACCAACATCCAAATTATGGGGGTGCCAGAAGAAGAGAGAGAGCAAGATACTGAAAACTTATCTGAAGCAATAATGACAGAAAACTTCTCCTACCAGGTGAAAGAAATAGACTTACAAGTCTAGGAAGTGCAGAAAATTCCAAATAAGAGGAATCCAAAGAGGACCACACCAAGACACATCATAATTAAAATGCCAAGAGCAAAAGACAAAGAGAGAATATTAAAAGCAGCAAGAGAAAAACAGTTAGTTACCTACAAGGGAGCACCCATACGATTGTCAACTGATTTCTCAACAGAAACTATGCAGGCCAGACAGGAGTGGCAAGAAATATTCAAAGTGATGAATAGCAAGAACCTACAACCCAGATTACTCTACCCAGAAAAGCTATCATTCAGAATTGAAGGTCAGATAAAGAGCTTCACAGATAAGAAAAAGCTAAAGGAGTTCATCACCACCAAACCAGTATTATATGAAATGCTGAAAGGTATTCTTTAAGAAGAGGAAGAAGAAGAAAAAGGTAAAGATAAAAATTATGAACAACAAATACATATCTATCAAGAAGTGAATCTAAAAATCAAGTGAATAAAAAATCTGATGAACAGAATAAACTGGTTAATATAATAGAATCAGGGGCATAGAGAGGGAGTAGACTGACAATTCTTGGGGAGAAAGGAGTGTGGGGGTTGTGGAAAGAGACTGGACAAAAATCGTACACCTATGGATGAGAACAGTGGGGGTGGTAAAGGCAGAGGGTAGGGTGGAAACTGGGTGGAGGGGAGCTATGGGGGGAAAAAGAGGAACAATTGGAACAATAAAGATTTATTTAAAAATAAATAAAATGTCCATACTACCTAAAGCAATCTATAGATTTAGTGCAATACCTCTTAAAATACCAATGGCATATTTCAAAGATATTGATCAAACTCTACAAAAATTCATCTGGAATAAAAAAAAAAAAAGACCCCGAATAGCCACAGCTATCCTAAGAAAGAAGAACAAAGTTGGAGGGAACACAATACCAGACATGAAACTATATTACCAAGCCACAGTTCTCAAAACTGCCTGGTGGCAGAACAGACATATAGACCAATGGAACAGAATAGAGGACCCAGAAATGGACCCAAGCCATTATACTCAATTAATATTTGACAAAGGAGGCAAGAGCATACAATGGAGTCAAAACAGCATCTTTAGTAAATGATGCTGGGAAATTTGGTCAGATACATGCAAAAAAAATGAAACTAGATAACCAACTTAACACCATACACAAAAACAAACTCAAAATGGCTAAAGGACTGGAATGTAAGACCGGAAACCATAAAAATCCTATAAGACTCCATAGGCAGCAAAATTTTAACAATATCTTTATAGACACAGATCCTAGGGCAAGAGAGACTAAGGAGAAAATAAACAAATGGGATTACATAAAAATAAAAAGCTTCTGCACAGCAAAAGAAACCATCAAAAAAACAACAAGAAAACCCACTGCATGTGAGAACATATTTGCCAATGTTATCTCCGATAAGGGTTTAATCTCCAAAATTTACATGGAACTCATACAACTTAACAAAAGGAAGATAAACAACCCAATCAAAAAATGGTCAAAGGACCTAAATAGACACTTTTTGAAAGAGGACATTCAGAAAGCCAAGAGACACATGAAAACATGCTCAAAGTCACTAATCATCTGAGAAATGCAAATCAAAACAACAATGAGGTACCACCTCACACCTGTCAGAATGGCTATCATTAACAAATCAACAAATGACAAGTGCTGGAGAGGATGCGGAGAAAAAGGAACCCTTGTGCACTACTGGTGGGAATGCAGACTGGTGCAGCCATTGTGGAAAACAGTATGGTGTTTCCTGATAAATTTCAAAATGGAACTGCCATTTGACCCAGTAATACCACTTCTAGGAATATATCCCAAGAAACTAGAAACACGAATCAGAAAGGATATATGCACCCCTATGTTCATAGCAGCACAATTTACAATAAGTAAGATTTGGAAAAAGTCTAAATGCCCATCAGCAGATGAGTGGATTAGAAAACTATGGTACATCTTCACAATGGAATACTACACTGCTATAACAAAGATGGAATTCTTACCATTTGCAGCTGCATGGATGGAACTGGAGAGCATTATGCTAAGTGAAATAAGCCAGGCAGTGAAAGAAAAATACCACATGATCTCACTTATTTATGGATAATAAAGAACATTATAACCTGATGAACAAAAAGATAGATACAGAGGCAGTGAAGCATCATACAGACTGTCAAATTACAGCAGGAAGGCTGGGGAGTGTTGGGAGAGGGTAAGAGATCAACCCAAGGACTTGTATGCATGCATATAAGCATAAGCAATGTACACAAGACACTGGGGGGGGGGGTTGAGGGCATGTGAAGGGGGTAGGGGAGGCTGGGGGAAGGTCAATGGGAAAATAAGGAGACATATGTACTACTATTTGTAATACTTTAAACAATAAAAAGAGAGATAAACCAAAAAACTTATATAATTGTATGCATAGCCCATGGACACAGGCAATAGTGTGGTGAAGACCTGGGAGGGGATGGGTAGCGGCTGGGAGGACAGGGATTAAGGGGGGGTTAATGGGAGACATCTGTAATACTATCAATAAAAAAATTTACATTTAAAAAAAGCTGTGGTACATATATACAATGGAATATTACTGGGCCATAAAAAAGAATGAAATCTTACCACTTGCAATAGCATGGATAGTCATAGAGGGTATTATGCTAAGTGAAATGACAGTCAGAGGAAAGACAAATATCATATGATTTCACTTGTATGTGGAATCTAAAGAACAAAATAAATGAACCAAGAAAGAAGAAACAGACATGTAGACACAAATAATAGATTTATGGTTGCCAGAGGCAAGGGGGAAAAGGGTCTGGGTGAAAAAGGTAAAGGGATTAAGTAGCACAAATTGGTAATTACAAAATAGGAAGGTGTAAAGTACAGGATAGAGAATCAAGTCAATATTATTATAATAACTATGTATGGTTCCAGTTAAGTACTCGAAATATCAGGGGAAACACTTTGTAAAGTATGTGATTGTCTAACCACTATGCTGTACAACTAAAACTAATACAAAAGAATATTGAATATAAAATGTAATTGAAAAATGAAAAAATAGACCTCATCTCAGGTTGCCCTTCTACTGAGATGTACATCACCAGCTGCCCTGATTCTTAGGCATTTGGACCTTGAACTGAATAACACTACTGGATTTCCCAAGTCTCCAGTTTGCATAAGGCAGATTGTTATACTCTTTAGACTCCTTAGAATTCATGGAGTCTTTGAATATCTGCTTCAGGAAGATAACAAAACTAGTGATTTGGGGAAGTAGAAGAACCCAATGGGAGGAAGTTTCACATTTGCATTTGATGCCTGGCACCCAGTATATTTTGACAATAACTTCAAGTTTAATCAACTGGAAAGAGCCCATTGGAATCAGAATCTGCATCAAGTTTGAAGTGAGAAGGAAGAGATCTTCCCCTGGGATCCTGGATCAAATAATTTTTGACAAAGTTACCTTTTTTTCAGACTGTCCAAAGTTATTGTGGCTTTGGGAAATAAATAGAAAAATTACCTAAAAAAATAAATAAGAGTCTTATTCCCCCAAAATAAACAGAAATAATAATAATAATAACAATAACAATAGAAATAAAGTCTTGGGATGTTATTTTTCAGCATGATAGTTGTAGTTAATAACACTGTATTACATATTTGATTATTGCTAAAAGAGATCTTAAATGTTCTCATCATAAGAAAAAAATTTTTAACCAATTGTTATGATGAATATTAAGACTTATTCTGGTGATCATTTCAAAATATATACAATAATTAAATCGTTATGTTGTATATCTGAAATTAATATAATGCTATATGTTAGTTACATCAAAAGAAGGAAGGAGAAAGATAATGGAGGAGGTATTTCAAATGATAAATAAACCTCAGCAACCTAGAATTCTGTACCCAGAAAAATTATCCTTCAAAAATGTAAGAGAGCCGAAACCGGTTTGGCTCAGTGGATAGAGCGTCAGCCTGCGGACTGAGGGGTCCTGGGTTCGATTCCGGTCGAGGGCATGTACCTTGGTTGCGGGCACATCCCCAGTGGGGGGTGTGCAGGAGGTGGCTGATCGATGTTTCTCTCTCATCGATGTGTCTAGCTCTCTATCCCTCTCCCTTCTTCTCTGTAAAATATCAATAAAATATATTTTTAAAAAATGTAAGAGAGATTTTTCTCTTCATTTTCATTTTTGCTCAATCCCTCCCCACTCCCCACCCTACCTCTTAACCCCCTCCCAAACTGACATCTGTCAGCCAGCTCTCTATCCATGAGTCTTTCTCTAATACAGTATACAGATGATGTGTTGTGAAATTGTGTACCTTAAACCTGTATAATTTTCTCAACCAGTAAATAAATTCAATAAAAGGGGGGGGGTCAATCCTGGGGCATTGGGAAAAAAAGTGTAAGAGAAATAAAGATTTTTAAAGAAAATCAAAAATTAAGGGAAATAACATCATATAAGAATAATACAACTCCTTAATATTTCCCCATACATCTACAACTAGTAATACATCAATAACCCAACAAGGATTCATCTGCTCAACACACTAAGATTCCTGAGAGATCCATACATCAGTACATCTGACAGTAAGCATATTAGAATATTAAAGGGAGACAGGACAGAGAGAAGGACAGGGATGGTGCCCTCAAATGCCATATAGTAGGGGAGGAGGAGTTTATATGGGCCCCACACACCACTATTGAATGGAGGGGAAAGTGGGCAGCAGCAGCAGTGCTCAAGAACCTAACTCCTTCCCCTGAAGGTGGTGGAGTCTGGTAGCAACAGCATAAATGTGTTTATGGTCTCCCAGAGTGCCAGTGGCCATAGGAAACTAGGCAGCAATGTGGCAGGCCCCAAAACATGGATCCCCACACATACTCACCACATGCCCTCATGACATTGGTGGTGCCATGAGACCAAGCTGACCCCAACACAGTGGGGACACCCACAACACTGGTTACCCAGGTGGTGACTCCCAAGATGACATCAATGCATCCCATTATGATCCCTGAGGCTCCAGTAGCACAGGTAAAAGATAACAAAGATTTGCACTATAGCATTATCTACTAAAAAAAAAAAAAGAAATACCTCAAATTATCAAACTGATGAATTGTTATAATCAAAATGGTACCCAAATAAGAAATTTGTTCACTACTTCAAATGTACAAGCAGGGAAACTACCCATCAAGCACCATGAACACCAAGGTAACAAGGTAATGCAATAAGAAAATGAGAATTCAAAGTCATAGAATTTTGTAATCTAAATGATAGAGAATTCAAAATAGCAATCATTAATAAATTCAACAAGATACAAGAAAAGTCAGTAAGACAGTTCAATGAACTCAGGAACTAAATTAATAACCAGAAGGAGTACTCTATGAAGAGACTGAAACTAAAAAAGAAACAATCAAAATGGTGAAGTAAGTGGAAGCTACACTGACACACTCTCAGGACCAAACTGGAATTACAACTGAAATATAGAAAAACCATCCTGGATAATTAACTGAAGACTAGATGGAGAGAAGCCTTAAAAGATAAAGTGAAAACAGCATAGAGACTGGTATGAAGTACAGAGGCAAGAGAGGGCTGGCCAGGCTGCCACAGACAGCAAGTGAAGTTCCAGAAGGATATCTCAGCTGTGGGGGATTCCCACTAAGACCTCTGAGGTCTAAACCCCAAGCTGGGCTCCCAACCCGGAGCACCAGTACTGGAAAAGGTGCCTAAATAACATCTGATTGTAAAAAGCAGCCAGGTTTCTACCAGGGAAAGATGTCTGGGGATTCAGGCACACTCTTAAAGGCCCTACAGACCAAATTTGGTGTTTAGCCTCTCTCCTTGGGCTCCAGCAGAGGGAGGGCAGGGTGAAATAGAGCTGTGTGAGAAGAATCCACTGTGAGAGGCTATCGGTTTAAAGCTTGAAAGGAAGCCACTGAGGTTCCTGTCATGAGTCATTATCTCATACTGTAGAGGACATCTTTCTCAGGCAGACCTTTACCTCCTGGCAGCTTTACCTAAGAGGGAAGCAATTACCCTACCCTGTAGGAATACCTCCTGCTTACCCTGTAGAAATTACACCTTGATGTACTACAGCTTGAGGCTCATTAAGATACTGATAATAACAATCAGCCTGCAGGCAGAGGCAGATCTCTGGATGCTTTGAGTCTCTGCAAGATCTACTAATAGACATGAGGCTAGAAAAATCAGTCCTTGGTGCACATATTGGTCCTTTCCAAAGGCAATCAGACACAGCAGAGGGAGCCACAAGCTGTAGATTGCTAATAGCTCCAAACGAGGAACTCAGGGTCAAACACAAACAGCTTCTGATGACCAGAGACCTCCCCGCAAAAGACTGGGAGTCATAATAGATCTAATACATAAAAACAAACCCAAACAGGTAGCCAAAATGGGGAGCCAAAAAATCAAGCCCCAAATGAAATAATAAGATAATTTTCCAGAGGAAGAGATAAATTGGAGATAAGAAATATATCAGATATAGAGTTTGGAATGACAATTATAAGGATGCTGGGTAGCATGAGAAAAGATGTAGAAACTATGAAAACTGACCAGTCAGAAATTAATAATTACATAGTAGTAATAAGAACACATTGGAATGGATAAACAGCAGATTAGGGAAAACCAAGGGTCAGTGCAATGAATTAGAAGACTGGGTAGAAAAAAAATCACATAATCAGAGAACCAAAAAGAAAAAGACAATTTAAAAAAAGTGAAAGGACAACTTAACAGAGCTTTTGGAAAACATGAAACATCACAATATTCACATTATAAGAGTACCAGAAGGTGAAAGAACTGAGCAATGGATAGAAAAGCTGTTTTAAGAAATAATGGCAGAAAACTTCCCCAACATGATAAAGATAATCATACAGATTCAGGAGGCACAAAGAGTCCTAAGCAAGAAGAACCCAAAGAGGCCCATGCCCAGACACATCATAATTATAATGACTTAAATTCAAGACAAAGAGAGAATCTGAAAGGCAGCAAGATTAAAGCAATTTGTTACCAAAAAAAGGAGCTCCCATAAGACTGTCAGCCAATTTCTCATCAGAAACTCTACAGGCTAGGAAAAAAAATGGCATGAAGTACTTAAGGTAATGAAAATCAGGGGTCTGAAACCAAGACTAGCATATCCATCAAGGCTATCATTCAAAATAGATGGTGAAATAAAGAGCTTCCAAGACTTAAAAAGGGCTAAAGGAGTTTATCACCACCAAACCAGCATTGCAAGAAATGCTAAAAGGACTGCTGTAATAAGAAGAAGAAATAGATAGAGAGGGATAAAGAATTAAAATGGCAATAAATAAGTACCCATCAACAATAACCTTAAATATAAATGGATTAAATGCTCCAAAAACAGACATGGTTAGCTGAATGGATAAGAAAATATGACCCAAATATATTCTGTCTACAAAAGACAAGCATAGATTGAGAGTTAGGGATAGAAAAAAATTTTTTATAAAAATGGAAAAATGCTGGGGTAGTAATACACATATCTGACAATATAGACTTCAAAATGAAATCCATCAAAAGAGACAATAAAGGTCACTACAAAATACTAAAAGGATTGATCCAACTTAATAGCCGTGGGCAAACTACGGCCCGTGGGCCAGATCCGGCCCATTAGGCTGTTCTATCTGGCCCGCAGAGCCGAAAGAACGGAAGGTTCTCTTGCTCTGCCCCCGCTCTTTTACTTTGAATTTATATTAGTTCATACAAACACTCCATCCATGCTTTTGTTCCGGCCCTCTGGTCCAGTTTAAGAACCCATTGTGGCCCTCAAGTCAAAAAGTTTGCCCACCCCTGAACTAGAGGCTATAACTCTGGTAAACATATATGCACCCAATATAGGAGTGCCTAAATACACAAAAAATCTTCTGGGGGACTTTAAGAGAGAAATTAAAAGCCATACAGTCATATTAGGGGACTTTAACACCCCACTGACTTCACTGGATAGATTTTCCAGACAAAAAAGCAACAAGGAAACAGTGACGCTCAATTATACACAAGACCAGATGGATTTAATTTACATTTACAGAACATTTCACCCAAAGTTGCAGAATATACATACTTCTAAAGTGCATATGGGACATTCTCAAAGATGTTAGGACACAAATTATGTCTCAGAAAGTTCAAGAAGTTTGAAAGCATATCAAGTATCTTCTCAGATTACAAAGGCATGAAGTTATAAATCAATTACAGTAAAACACTCAAAAATATTCAAACCCTGGAGGCTAAAAAGCATGTTATTAAATAATGAATGTGTTACCAATGAGATCAAGACAGAAAAACTTCCTGGAAACAAATGAAAATGAAAACACAACAACCCAAAATCTATTGGACACAGCAAAAGCAGGCCTAAGAGGGAATTTCATAGTAAAACATGTCTACATCAAAAAAGAAGAAAAATTATTAATAAACTATCTAAACCTACAACATAAATAATTAGAAAGAGAAGAACAATAAAAGCACAGAGTAAGTAGAAGGAAGGAAATAATAAAGATCAGAGCAGAAATACCTGACATAGAGAATTTAAAAAAAAACAACTATCAATAAAACAACAAGAAAGCCCACTGCATGGGAGAACATATTTGCCAATGTTATCTCCGATAAGGGTTTAATGTCCAACATTTACAGGAAACTCATACAACTTAACAAAAGGAAGATAAACAACCCAATCAAAAAATGGGCAACAGACCTAAATAGATAGTTTTGAAAGAGGAAATAAGGAAGGCCAAGAGACATAGGAAAACATGCTCAAAGTCACTAATCATCTGAGAGATGCAAATCAAAATGACGATGTGGTACTATCTCACACCTGCCAGAATTGCTATCATCAACAAATCAACAAATGACAAGTGCTGGCAAGGATACAGAGAAAAAGGAACCCCCATGCACTGTTGGTGGGAATGCAGACTCATCCAGTCACTATGAAAAACAGTATGGAGTTTCCTCAAAAACTTAAATATGGAACTTCCATTTGACCCAATGATCTCACTTCTAGGAATATATCCTAAGAAAACGAAACACCAGTCAGAAAGAATGTATGCACCCCTATTTCATAGCAGCGCAATTTACAATTGTTAAGATCCCAAAACAGCCCAAGTGCTCATCAGTAGATGAGTGGATAAAAAAGCTGTGGTACATTTACACCATAGAATACTATACAGCTCTAAAAAGGAAGTGTCTCTTACCCTTTGAGACAGCATGTAGGGACCTGGATAACATTATGCTAAGCAAAGTAAGCCAGTCAGAGAAAGACAATTATCACATGATCTAACTCATATGTGGAATCTAATGAACAAAAGAAACTGATGAACAAAATAGACACAGAGACATAGAAACATGGAACAGACTGTGAATCTCAGAGGGAAGGCGGGGGTGGGTGGGAAGAGATTAACCAAACAACTTATATGCATATATGCGTAACCCATGTACACAGACATATATGTGGTGAGGCCTTGAGCGGAAGGTGGGTGCAGGCTAGAAGGTGTCAACTGGGGGGAAAAGAGGACATCTATAGTACTTCCAACAATAAAGAAATTCCTTTTAGAAAAAGAACCAATCACAAGTTCTAGAACTGAATAATTTATATATATAAAAGGCTAATATGCAAAGTGTCCCCTCGGGAGTTCAACCAGGAGACTGGGAGTTTGATCGCTCACTATGATGTGCACTGATCACCAGGGGGCAGCTTGTAATGAAGGAAGGCCCCAGCCAGCAGCCAGAAGGCCCCAATAGGCCCTGATCCCCGGCCAGGCCTAGGTACCCTACCCATGCAGGAATTTCATGCACTGGGCCTCCAGTTCAATAAATAAAATAAGGAATGCATTATAAAGCATTGGAAATGCAGCAGATCATATGGAAGAGAGGATTAGCAAGCTCAAAGAAAAAAATCTAGAAATCATTCACGTAAAAAAATAGAGGCCCTGGTTGGTGTGGTTCAGTGGCTAGAGTCTTGGCCCGTGCACCAAAGGGTCACTGGTTTGAGTCATGGTCAAGGGCATGTGCTTGGGTTGCAGGTTCGATGCCCATCTACTGGTGGGGCCTGTGCAGGAGATAACCAGTTGATGTGTCTCTCTCACGTATATGTTTCTCTCTCTCCCTTTCTCCCTCCCTTCCACTCTCTAAAAAGCAATGGAGAAAAATCCTTTGCTGAGAATTTTTATAAAAAGAATAGAGAGAACTATGATTTTTTTTTAATGAAGAAATTCTATGAGAATTATCTAACCCTTTAGAGAGGGCAACATAAGGATAATGAGTATTCCAGAAAGAGAAAAGAGGGTTAAGGGAATGGAGAGCCTATTCAAAGAAATAATTGATGAGAACTTCCAAAACCTAGGAAAGGAACTGGCATGCAAGTCAAGAAACTAATAGATTACCTAATTATTTCAACATAAAGACATTCTATAAAGCACATTATATTAAAACTATCAAAAGTTAATGATAAAGACTCTTAAGGCAATGTTAGGTGATGCAAATAAAAATAGTAATCAGCAAAGGAACCTCATCAGGTTATCATCAGATTTCTCAGCAGATACCTAACAAGTCAGGAGAGAGGAGAATGATATATTCAAAATATTAAAAATTTAATTGTACTGGACAAAAAGCTGTTCCTAAAGTAGTAACTAAAATTTCTATTGGTAGTTCATCTCATGGTAAAATTTCTGAACATGCAAAGAACCCAAAGCAGTCATATTTTTGTGCAAAAAATTAAAATTTAAAGTTATCAAGACTGCATTATAAAATTTACAAAAGCCTCCATTAATCAAAAAAAGGGGGGATAGTAGGGTAATATCATGTAAGGAAAAATATCCTATAAGTAAATTACATCTAGAAAATTTTTACTTTACAAAATTAATTTTCATTTGTAATGCTAACAGCAAGACACCCATGAAAAACACACATGGTGTCTAAATAAGACAAAGGAATATCGTTTGGGCAAAAATAAAAAGGATCCCAAATCAATTATATAGAAAAGATTCCTTTATTAACTTTTGGTCGAGAATATGTTTGTATATTTTCAGAAAACAACTCCAAGACCATGTGGATTCCCGCAACAGAGAGGAACTGACAGGTCTGCTCCAACCACGAAGACAAGAGGAGAAACAGTCCAGAGATGGAAGATGCTGATGACGCCTTGCCACGCTAGCAGTCAGCAGCTGTGCGTCGCAGCAGGTTGCCTAGGACCAAACGAGAGAGGGTCGGACCTGCATTGCCACCATGTGCCGACCATCCAGATATTATTGCTGACAGGTACACATAAGGAATTGTTTGATGTTGAAATGGGGACTCAGAACTGTTGGACATTGAAATTGGGACTCAAACATTTTTTGTTATTATATGTTTATTTCTAGCCTGCAGAGGCAAGATTTTTTAAAGGAAAAAAATGGGGGAAAAATAGATACAGAGGTAAAGAGGCATTGAACAGACTGTCAAACTACAGCGGGAAGGCAGGGGAGGTTGGGGGGGCGCTGTAGGAGATCAACCGAAGGACTTGTACTCATGCATATAAGCATAACCAATGGATACAAGACACTGGAGGGGGGCAGGTAAAGGCATGTACTGGGGGGTAGGGGAGGCCGGGGGGAGGTCAATGGGGAAAAAAAAAAGGAGACATATGTACTACTATTTGTAATACTTAAAACAATAAAAATAATAATAATAATAATAATAAATTTAAAAAAAGAAAAAAATAAAGTGAGAAACCATCAGCCAAAAATAACATATCCAGCAATGTTATACTTTAGTTATGAAAGAGAAATAAAACTTTCCCAGATAAACAAAAGTTGAGGAAATTTACAAACCTTCATTGCAAGAAATGTTTAAAGGAAATCTACCTGAAACAAAAGGAGAAAGAGTACACACAATGTTGATTAAGGTGAAAAACAGACACAGAATAAAAAAATTGCAACATTATTTCAGAATAAGGTAGTAAGCACTTAAATATAACACAAAAGTTATAAGACTGATGAATTTCAGAGGGAAGGTGGGGGTGGGTGTGTGGTTGGTAAGAGATTAACCAAAGAACTTGTATGCATATATGGAAAACCCATGGACACAGACAATAGTGTGGTGAAGGCCTAGGGCAGTGGTTGGCAAACTGCGGCTCGCGAGCCACATGAGGCTTGCGAGCCACGGTTTGCCACTCTGTTGACTAATGAGTTTGCCGACCATTGTGTAAGGCATTACCCTTACCCAGAAGTTTTGACTTCAGGTTAAAGACATTAGTACATTATTAAAATGTTTTTTAAGTGTTTTTCCCTAAGGCAGTGGTCGGCAAACTCATGTGGCTCATGAGCTGCAGTTTGCCGACCACTGGCCTAGGGCAGGAGTGGGTACTGGAAGGGGTAAATGGGAGGGGAAAATGGTACATATGGTACATCTGTATTACTTTGAACAATAAAGATAAATTTAAAAAATAGTCCTTTCCGCCACATTATAAAAATATACATACAAGTTTCACCTATCCCAAATTTTAAGGAGACATAGCCCTTAATATGACACAAAAAAACCCAGATGTGAGAAACAAAGAGAACGGTTTCTTTAATGATTAATAACAAATCCATAGAACTTTGGGCTTTTCCTTCTTATACATAACATTAAAAGTGATATGTAAGAATACACACAAATGAAGTGTTTGGACTCATGTTGAATTTTCAGAATTCAGATACATGGTGTGAGGGAAATAATGACAATTTTACTTAAGGCCTTTTCCTCTTCCACCTCCTGATCCCTGTTCTTAAAAGATAGTCCTGAGAGAATGAAGAAAAGGGAAAATCAGTAAGAGACATTAAATACCCAAAGTGTATTCATTTAATTGTAAGCAATTATTTTCCACTACACTCCCTACTCACATCTAGGATACACCTTAACTGGGAAGAAAAGTAACTTAGAAAAGCTAAAGCAATACTGGTTTGCAATGCTGATTATTTTTAATGTAATTAAAATGTTTTGGGGAGAATACCAAATTTTTACAAGATAAAATGAATAAAACCCAAGGATAAATTTTTATGTGGTTTCTTCCAGATTTGGTGTTCATTAGTTAACAAAGTTGTCAAAATTTGTTGTATCAAATCACAGCATGAAATATTTATTTCAAATGTAATAAATTATCATCATATTCTATCTTATAAAACTAATATCCTTTTCATAATAAAAACAAAAAAGTGTGTACTGCTAGACTTATTAGCAGCCTAGAACCTCTGTATTATTAGTGGAAGTTCTACTTATTCTCCAAAGTCATTCATCAGCATCCAATATCCTCACCCAGTTTTACCAGATATTTACCATGCTCTTTATTATCATTCCTGTTACTGTTTATGAGAAAGAGTGTATTGATCATCTTGGTTTTATAACTTATTTAAGCATGGAATAATTAATTATATTGGATCTACATCATTTTGATTTTGATTGATTTGAGTGATTAATATCATAAGATGTACTTGTAGTTCTCATGTGTTTAGCAATCAATTTCACAAGATATGCTTTAAAAATAACTATAGCTACCTAAATTTGGTAAAGAATATATAAAACATAAAAAGGAATAATTAATGACAACAAAAACATAAAGCTGGAGGAGAAAAAGGATGGAAATTTATAGGCAAATGAATATAAGATATATCAAAAGAAAAAACTATTTTATAGATGAAACATTTTATACAAATTTTATGGAAACCATAAGACAAAAGTCCAGAGCTAGACTTATAAAAATAAGAAAATTGAGAAAAACATCATATAAAACCACCAAACTAAAACAGCAGACAGAAACACAAGGGGAAAGAAACAATGGAGATACAAAACAATCAGAAAACAAAAGATAAATGGTAGTAATAAGTCCTCATATGTCAGTAATCACCCTAAATTTAAATGAATTAAAGTTGTCAATCAAAAGGCATGAACTAGTTGGACTGATTTTTCAAAAAGACACAACTATATGCTGCCTTCAGGAGACACATCTCAGCTCCAAAGACAAATATAGGCTCAAAGTGAAGGGGTGGAAGATAATAGGTCAAGCAAATAATTTCCAGAGAAAAGCAGGTGTAGCCATACTTATAACAGATAAAAATAGATGTCAAGACAAAAAAAGGAAACAAAAGACAAAGTTAAACATTCTATAATGATAAAAGGCACACTCCATAAATAAGACAAAATATTTATTAACATACACACACACACACACACACACACACACACACAACTTAGGAGCACCAAAATATATTAAATCAATTAAGAGATCTAAAGGGGAAATAGACAGCAACACAATAATAGTAAGAGACTTTAACATCACACTTACATCAATGGACAGATCATCCAGACAGAAAGTAAATAAGATAACATCAGCCTGAAATGACACATTAGATCAAATAGCCTTGTTTGATATTTACAGAACTTTCCACCCCAAAACAACAGAATATACATTAGCAAATGCTACGGTAAATAACATTCTCAAAGATAAACCATATGTTAGGACACAAAACAAGTCTCCATAAATTTAGGATAGTTGAAATCATATCAAACATCTTTTCCAAACACAACTGTATAAAACTAGAAACCAACTATAAGAAGAGAACTGGAAAATTACAAATATGTGGAGATTAAACAACATGCTACTGAACAACTATTGGGTCAATGAAGAAATAAAAGGAGAAATAAAATGATACATACAGACAAATGAAAATATGACATACCAAAATCCTAGGAATGCAAGAATATTAATTGAGTGGTACTAAGATGGAAGATTATATCAATACAGACTTACCTCAAGAAATAAGAAAAATCTCAAACAATCTTACATTATACCTTAAGGAACAGGAAAAAGAAGAAAAAGATTAAGCCCAAAGTCAGTAAAAAGAAGCAAATATAATGAAGTAGAATTAAATTATATAGAGAATAAAAATACAATAGAAAAGAATGATGAAACAAAGAGCTGATTTCCTTGAAAAGATAAATAAATTGACAAACTTTTAGCTAGACTCTCTAAGGAAAAAAAGAAAAGACATAAATAAACAAAATCATAAATGAAAGAGATTTACAATGGATATCTGAGAAATACAAAGGATTATAAATAAATATTATGAAAGGCTATAAAGCTCCAAATTGGGTAACTTGGAAGAAATGAACAAATTCTTAGACTCATATAACCTTCCTAGACTGGATCATAAAGAATTAAAAAACCTGAATAAACTGATCACTAGAAAGGAAATTGAAACAGTAATCCAAAACTTGCTGAAGAACAAAAATCCATGGCCAGATGGCTTCACTAGTGAATTCTATTGAACATTCAAAAATTTAATACCTCTTCTCAAATTCTTCCAAAAAGTTAAAGAGAAGGGAATGCTTTCTAACTCACAAAAGGAGACCAACATGCCCTTGATAGCAAAACCAGGCAAGGACAATGTGACCTAAAAAGAAATTGAACATAGATGCAAAAATCCAAAATACCATCAAATCCAGTAAAAAAAATGCATTAAGAGGATTATATGCCACTATCAAGTGGGATGCATTCCAGGGATGCTAGGATGTTTCAACATCTTCAAATCAATCAATATGATATACCACATTAACAAACTGAAGAATAAAAATTATATGATGATCTCAATTGGCACCAAAAAAAAAAAGCATTTCACAAGATACCACATCCATTTATGATTTAAAGAAACCTTCAACAAAATGGCTGTACATGGAAAGGACCTCAAAATAATGAAGGCCATATATGACAAACTCACAGCTAACAACACACTCAATGGTGAAAAACTGAAAGTTTTTCCTCTAAGAACTGAAACAAGGGAGAGAAGAAAATGGCAGCTGAATAGGCTGACATGTCATGCACCTGCTCCCGGAGCCAGACTGGAAAGCAACTAAATCGGAGAGCATTCACATGGAATTAACAAATTAGGCACAGTTGGGGAGACAATTTACAAGAAGGATGGGCAGAGGATGCCTGGAGAATAGTAGGAACAGGGAACTGAGCTGAAGAGGGACACCCGGCCACCGGCCAAGCGGGTGAGGAGGAAACTGCATTGCACCAAAGCCATGTCCCTTGTCGATAGGCATAACACCCAACTGTGAAAAGGAAAAGCCACAGGTCTTCTGGTGGTCGGGGAATCTAGACCTAAGACCACAGCCTAGAAAAGCTGCATCCCAAAAGGCGGCCTGAAAAGTGACCCGAACAGCATGGTGCCAGGAGGAGAGAAACCCACAGTTTCGTGGTTGTTTTGCTTTTGTTTTGACTTTGCTTTTATTCACTAAACCCAGAACATAGGACTTTTCAACTGCAAACACTCACCTGAGGCTGCTGTGCAGGTAGAGGCACAGGCTTGAGGTGCCTGAGGAGAGGCTGAGGAGGGAAGCAGGGCAGGGACACATGCCCAGAACTCCGGCATTGGGACATTTGTAACCTTCCAAACCTAAGCGGCCATTTCTCCCCTGAAGAGCCAACCCCTCCCAGTAGCCTTAGGCAGGTAACACAGCTTGCCACAGTCTGCCCCACTATTCTTGGAACCAGACTGTTAAAAACTCCAGGTTGCCAGCCAAAAACATTGGTCTCCATAAAAGGATCTCTGACCAACCAAGGCCAGAGTAATATCTTGGGCCACTCACAGAGTAGTAGCTCTTGGTCAGGGAAAAAAAATATCCATCTGATTCCCAAAAAGCCAAACAGCACTACCCCCACCTAAAGCCCTGTCAAAAAGAGATACTTGAGTGATTAAGATTGACAGCTGGCAGACAGGTAAAGCAAGCAAATTGGTCCTGTCTGCTTGCAGCCAAGACTGTGCAGACAGACACAAGCAGAAGAGAGGTGGATTGCTTGGAGCTTCAACATGGTGCTAAAAGCCAAAGACAGTGCCTGACAGTGGTCAGCACCTAACTACCTAAAAGGAAGCCCAAAATTGGCAGACAGAACAGAAGAGTGGTGTCCCAAGTAGATCCTGGGAAAGGACCTGGGGTGTTTATCTAAGGCGTCCCTTGAGATAAACTTTAACCGTGCAGGTGTTGGGACATTCAAGTAGTTGCTAGAGAAGAGGCTACTCTGTGCAAGCAGGATCAAGGGCAAGCCTAGAACTGAAAAGACCAGAAGCTTTAATTTCAATTTTAAGTGTATGCAAAATGATTCAACTAACTGCCAGAGGAATTACACCACATGAAACATATGCAGTTGCAACTCACACAGCACTTTATTACTCACACAAGTTCCTGATGCTGCCGGTACAGGCTTAACGGGATCCTGGTGGCACTGTCCTCTGGGGTCTGGCAGCTGGTCTAGTCTGGTCCAGATGCAGGGGGTAGCGTTCCTCACCGGAGCTCGGTCAAGTCTCGATCAGGAGGTACTAGCCATTCTTCTGTCGTCTGGCAGGGAGAGGAGCATGGAGCGGCATCGCTTGCCAGATTCACAAAAGGTCGTGCCTTTGTGGCTGTCTAAACAGGTGAACACCATTAACTGGCCAGGACCTATTTTTAAAGCCTGTTTCATACCCGCAGCAGTTCAGGTAGCTATCAATGAATTACGTCAATGCACACATGTTAATCTCAAACAGGGCAAGGGGCTACATATGGTTATCTAGAGAGAGTACATCATTAACACAAATGGTTATCTTAGCAAGTAACTCTGAGTCAGTAACTGAAGTTCAAATCCTTATCTACGGGGTACACATGCTTCAGGGCAATGGGGAATGTGTCCTTAATATCACACTTTAAGTTTCAAGAAAGTTAACTCAAACATTTTAAAACCTTTTTTAGCATTTTAGACATTTTTAAACATTTCTATATATTACTACAACAAGTGGGGTCCTAAACCAGCCCCCATGGAACATTAAAGCTCAACCCGGCTGAAGTAAACAATACTTCACTTTTTTTTTTAGTATTATTTTTTCTATTTTATTTTATTTTTTCACCTTTTTTCTTCCTTGCTTCTCCCTTTTTCATCCTGTTTTTCTTCTCCTTTCCCCGCCTTAGTTTTTCTCTTTCTTTTCTTTTTAACCCTTTTTAAAAATTGATCATCTGGCTGTCTCTGGCACACCCCACACTGGAGATTGAGCCCACAACCTGAGCATGTGCCCCAACTGGGAATCAAACTGTGACCTTCTGGTTCATGGGTCGATACACCACTGAGCCATGTTTGCTGGGCTGCAGATCTTAAAATATTCTCCAATAACAAAGTATATGTAGACCACATCAAAATAAAAAGCTTCTGCACAGCAAAAGAAACATTGACAAAATAACAGGAGAGCCTGCTACATGGGAGAACATATTTGCCAATGATACATCCAATAAGGGGTTAATATCCTAAATATATAGGGAACTCATACAACTTAACAAAAGGAAGACAAATAATCTAATTTAAAAATGGGCAAAGGGAAAAAAAACCAAGATGGTGGTATAGGTAAACACCTAAACTGCTGCCTCGCACAACAATTTCAAAACTACAACTAAAAGACAAAACGTCTATCACCCAGAACCACGGGAAAGCTGGCTGAGTGGAAGTTCTACAACTAGAAGGAAAGAGAAAAGAGCATTGAGATGTGCACAAGCGCTGAAAAGCTGAGGTATGGAGGTGCGCGAATCGGGCTGGTGGCAGGTGACTGGGTGCGCTGCTTTTTTCAACCCGAAGGGAGACAAGCTCCTGATTACTCTGAACTCCAGTTTCTGGGGAGACACTGGGGACCCAAACTCCGATGGGGAGAAGCTGGACTGTCTGCCATTGGGTTGGAAAGTGAGGGTGGCTTTCTTGCAGAGGTGTACACAGAAATCATTGTTTACTGTGCTGGGGCATTGGACGCAGAGACTTGGAAACGTGGAGGAGATGCAGAGATGGCTGACTGGCAGCCATCACTGTTTGCCATGCCCTAGCCTAGTGAATCCCTGAGACCCCGCCCCACACAATCTACAAACCCACCCAAGCTCCATGCAGCAGCTTTTGCATATAAATGGCCTGCCAGATCTCAGCTTAACCTAACAAACTGCAGCTCTGGTCAGACAGCTCCAAAACCCCCAAACCCCAAGCAAAGAGGAGAAAACTATAGTTCTCGCTGTAGCTCCTGCTGGGTGGCCTCAGACAGTAGCTGACCTGCATGCATTTGGAGATCCAGAAGCCAATGTATCTAGTGGCCAGTGTGAGACGACACCAGATTTCAACTACTCACATCCATAAGTGACACATTCAAGAGGAAGACTCAGTGAGCACCAAAGCCCCACTGAAGCAAGTCCTGCCCCATAAGCGTGTCTCCAGCACAGCAGTTCTTCCATTATAGACACAGCGGGTCCTCACAGCCAATTGGCCTGGAGGTCAATTCCTCCCAGTGTACCAACAGCAATCAAGGCTTAACTACACAAGACTTTGCACTCAGCCCACAAAGGGGAGCACCAAGAGTGTCCACCTTATGTGATAGGCTGAACCACTGGTCACCTACCACAGAAAACCACTCCATCAACACAGGGAAGCAGCAAAATGCGGAGACAAAGAAACATGTCACGAATGAAAGTAATGGAGGAAAGCAAACTACTGGACATAGAGTTCAAAATGACATTTGTAAGGTTACTCAAGAATCTTCTAAAAACCACCAAGAAACTTGATGAGACCACCAAGGAGCTTAGTGAGACCTTCAAGGACCTTAATGAGAATGCCAAAAAAAATGGAAAAGGACCAGTCAGAAATTAAGCATACACTGTCTGAAATAAAGAATATACAGAAATTCAACTGTAGATCAACGTACCCCAAGAATCAAACCAAAGATCTGAAATATGAGGAAACAAAAAACACCCAACCAGAAAAACAAATAGAAAAAAGAATCCAAAAATATGAAGATAGTGTAAGGAGCCTCTAGGACAACTTTAAGCATACCAACATCCGAATTATTGGGGTACCAGAAGAAGAGAGAGAGCAAAATATTGAAAACCTATTAGAAGAAATAATGACAGAAAACTTTCCCTACCTGGTGAAAGAAATAGACTTACAAGTCCAGGAAGCACATAGAACCCCATACAAGAGGAATCCAAAGAGGACCACACCAAGACACATCATAATTAAAATGCCAAGGGCAAAAGACAAAGAGAGAATCTTGAAAGCAGCAAGAGAAAAACAGTTAGTTACCTACAAGAGAGTACCCATACGACTGTCAGCTGATTTCTCAACAGAAACTATGCAGGCCAGAAGGGAGTGGCAAGAAATATTCAAAGTGATGAACAGCAAGAACCTACAATCAAGATTACTCTACCCAGCAAAGCTATCATTCAGAATTGAAGGTAAGATAAAGAACTTCACAGACAAGCAAAAGCTAAAGGAGTTTATCACCACCAAACCAGGATTATAAGAAATGCTGAAGGGTATTCTTTAAGAAGAGGAAGAAGAAGAAAAGGTAAAGATAAAAATTATGAACAACAAAATGACAACAAATACATACCTACCAACAAGTGAATCTAAAAATCAAGTGAATAAAAAATCTGATGAACAGAATGGACTGATGAATATAATAAAATCAGGGACATAGAAAGGGAGTGGACTGACAATTCTCAGGGGGAAGGGGGTGTGAGGAGTGCAGGAAGAGATTGGACAAAAATCTTATACCTATGGATGAAGACAGTGGCGGGGGGTAAGGGCATGGGGTCGGGTGGGGAATCAGGTGGAGGGGAGCTATAGGGAAAAAAAGAGGGACACCTGTAATAATCTGAACAATAAAGATTTATTTTTAAAAAGTGGCCAAAGGACCTAAATAGATACTTCTCCAAAATGGATATACAAAAGGCCAAGAGGCACATGAAAACATGCTCAAAGTCACTAATCATCTGAGAGATTCAAATCAAAACAGCAATGAGGTACCACCTCACACTTACTTGTTGGCTATCATCAACAAATCAACAAACAACAAGTGTTGGCAAGGATGTGGAGAAAAGGGAACCCTTGTATACTGCTGGTGGGAATGCAGATTGGTGTAGCTACTGTGAAAAACAGTATGGAATTTCCGCAAAAAATTAAAAATGGAACTGTCATTTGAACCAGTAATACCACTTCTAGGGATATATTCTAAGAAATCAGAAACACCAATCAAAAAGAATATATGCACTCCTATGTTCATAGCAGCACAATTACAATACCTAAGATTTGGAAACTGCCTAAGTGCCCATAAGCAGATGAGTGGATAAAAAACTGTGGTGCATTTACACAATGGCATACTACACGGCAATAAAAAAGAACTCTTACCATTTGCAACAGCATGGATAGACCTGGAGAGCATTATGCTAAGCAAAATAAGCCAGTCAGAGAAAGATAAGTATCACATGATCTTACTCATATGTGTAATCTAATTAACAACATAGCTGATAGACAAAAATAGATCTAGAGACATAGAAGCATCGAACAGACTGTCAAACCTAAGAGGGAAGGCAGGGGTGGGTGGGTGGGAAGAGATCAACCAAAGAACTTGTATGCATATATGCATAACCCATGTTCACTGACAACAGTGTTATAAAGGACTGGGGTGGGGAGTGGGGGTAGGTTAGAAGGGCTCAATGGGGAGGGGGAAGGGGACATATGTAATACTTCCAACAATAAAGATTTTCTTTCAATTTTAAAAAAGAAAGAAAGAAGTAGATCATCCAATAAAAATTAAAAATAAATAACAAAGTAGATGTTTGACAGAACCTTAAAGCCAATGAAGAGGCTGAAGCATAAGAAATAAGAGCTTTCCTGCTGGGAAGAAGGCAAAATGTACCAGACAACAGGACTGCCATTGTGATGCTTGCCCACAAATGTAATGTAGGCAAAGGATGGGAACTGCTCAGGTTAGCTCTACATCTACATAGAAATCAAACCTATGCTGCTTCCATCTTTTCAAAAGTGACTAGTGTGGTTTCCCATCCTTCCTTTTGTTGTTTTTTTTTTTTTTTATTTTGTTTTTATTATTTTTTTTGAAATTTTTAAATAAATCTTTATTCAGATTATTACAATTATTTCTCCTTTTTTCCCCCATAGCTCCCCTCCACCCCTTTCCCACCCCACCTTCTGCCCTTACCTCCCCCCCACTGTCCTCATCCGTAGGTGTATGATTTTTGTCCATTCTCTTCATGAAACCCCCATACCCCTTTCCCCTTGAGAATTATCAGTCCACTCCCTTTCTATGCCCCTGATTCTATTATATTCACCAGATTATTCTGCTCCTCAGGTTTTTAATTCACTTGATTTTTAGGTTCGCTTGTTGATAGATATGTATTTGTTGTTCATAATTTTTCTCTTTACGTTTTTCTTCTTCCTCTTCTTTAAGAATACCTTTCAGCATTTCATATAATACTGGTTTGGTGGTGATGAACTCCTTCAGCTTTTTCTTATCTGTGAAGCTCTTTATCTGCCCTTCAATTCTGAATGATAGCTTTGCTGGGTAGAGTAATCTTGGTTGTAGGTTCTTGCTATTCATCACATTGAAAATTTCTTGCCACTCCCGTCTGGCCTGCATAGTTTCTGTTGAGAAGTCAGCTGACAGTCGTATGGGTGCTCCCTTGTAGGTAATTAACTGTTTTTCTCTTGCTGCTTTTAATATTCTCTCTTTGTCTTTTGCTCTTGGCATTTTAATTATGATGTGTCTTGGTGTGGTCCTCTTTGGATTCCTTTTGTTTGGGGTTCTGTGCGCTTCCTGGACTTGTAAGTCTATTTCTTTCACCAGGTGGGGGAAGTTTTTGGTCATTATTTCTTCAAATAGGTTTTCAGTATCTTGCTCTCTCTCTTCTTCTGGCACCCCCATAATTCTGATGTTGGTACGCTTGAAGTTGTCCCAGAGTCTTCTTACATTATCTTCAACTTTTGGATTTTTTTTTTGCTTTTTGCTTTTTCGGTTGAGTGTTTTTTGCTTCTTTGTATTTCAATTCTTTGACTTGATTCTTGTGTTCCTCTATTCTGTTTCTGGGTCTCTGTATAATATTTTTTATTTCAGTCAGTGTATGTTTAATTTCTAGTTGGTCCTTTTTCATATCTTCGAGGGTCTCATTATATTTATCGGCCTTTTCTAGGATATTCTTAAAAAGTCTTATAACCGTGGTTTTGAATTCTATATCCAGTCGTTTGTTTTCCTCCATTTCTTTCGTTTGTGATCTGATTCTTTGACCCCGCATTTTCACTGATTCCCTGAGTTGGTAAGGTATATATTTGTGCTAGGTTTCCAATATGGCCCAGTGGGTCTGCTTCCCCAGTTAACCTGAGGTGGACACTCTTGGTGCACCCCTTTGTGGACTGTGTGTACAGCCTTGTTGTAATTAAGTCTTTATTGTTGTTGGTATCACTGGGAAGAATTGACCTCCAGGCCAGTTGGCTGTAAGGATTAGCTGTGTCTATGCTGGGAGAAGCCCGGTGCTGGAGACAGCCCTATAGGATTAGACTTGCCAAATTGCAATAGCCTCTGTTCTCAGCTTGGATGGGGTGGAGTCTCAGTCTTGGCTTCCTGTCAGCCTTGCCCTTGCGCGCATGTGCGCTTTCAGTCCTCCGCCTTCCCCAGCTCGAGTCTCCGCCTGAGAGTCCAGACTCCCCCCACAAGAGCGTGGGTCCCCAGGGGCTCGCCTGGAACCGGGGTTCACTGCAGTCAGAACTGGGGCACAGTGCCGTCAGGAGCCTCTGACTCCCCTCCACCAGGGAAAGCCCACGGCAACCTCCGCAGCCCTTGTGCGCACCAGCGTGGGCGCGCTTTCAGTCCTCCGCCTTCCCCGGCTCCCAAGTCTCTGCCCGAGAGTCCAGACTCCCCCCGTAAGAGCGTGGGTCCCCAGGGGTTCGCCTGGAACTGGGGTTCAGTGCAGTCAGAACTGGAGTTCAGTGCGGTCGGAGGCTTCCTTCCCCCTTCCGCCAGAGGAAGTCAGCCAGGCTCTCAGCCGCCCTTCCTCTCTGCGCGCACAAAGCCCCTTTGCCGTACCTCCAATTCTCTGTGAGCTTTTCTCCTTCCTTCTAGTTGTAGAATTTTCACTCAGCCTGCTTTCCTGTGGTTCTGGATGGTGTCCGTTCTGTCTTTTAGTTGTAGTTTTGAAATTGTTGTGTGAGGCAGCAGTTTAGGTGTTTACCTATGCCGCCATCTTGGTTTCTCCCCCATCCTTCCTTTTGGACTCGATGTTCTGTCCCCAAGGAGACCCCTGTGAATCCAGGCCACAGTGATAATTACCTGAAATTGTACACTAATGGCCTGAAACCCTGAGGGTGTTTATTAAGTTATCTCTGTCATGCTCTTAAAGTTGGGTTTCAGAACAAACGTATTAAAGAGCAAATACAGGCTGGCAGCTAATTTTGTTCCTTGAACCACTTGGATATATGAATGTGTTAAACATATACTTGTATACATATAAAGTTTATTTTATTCAAAAAATTGATATTCTTTATTGATATGCTATCATTATTGTAGTCTCTGTTGGCATATTCATATATATAATTTCCTTTTCCCTTCTCTTACTACATGTCCCTTTCTCTTTTCTCTTTCTTCATTAGTCAATATTTTCCCTCTCTTCTCTTGCTCTTTTCTTCTACTAATTTTTTAAATTAATTTTACTTCCTAATTTCAGGCCTATCTGCTCTCTCCACTATTCTCCTTTTCAATAAATAAATAAATAAGTATTTAGTATAGAGGAGGGTGAATGAGAATGAGTGGATAAGAAGAAAAAAATAAATTTAAAATAAATAAATAAGTATATTTTTAAAAAATATATTTTTATTAAAAAATACTTATTTACTTATTTTAAATTTATTTTTTTCTTCTTATCCACTCATTCTTATTCGCCCTCCTCTATACTAAACCATGGTCCTTCTCCTATTCATTCAATACCTTAACCTTATTTTCTGTAATTAAGCTTTGCCTCTACAGATTCTGCCACCCCCTTTTTCTGGGTGTTTTCTGTTTGCACTTTTTGGTTTATTTGTTGGTTTGTTGTGTTTTCTCCCCAAATTCTTAATTTTCTTTTGTTGTTTTTTTCTTTTATTCTTTTGTCACTATCATTTTTGCTCTCTTTTCTCTCTCCTAATTCTCTTTTCTCTGGTGGTCACTTTTATTGGGGTTATAGGTGTCTCATGTACATCTGTGTTCTGTTCCTTTTGTGTTGTGTCTTGTAGTGTTCCATTTCGTGCTGTTCGGTCAGCACCTCCACAATGGTTGGCATGATGTTGTAGGGAACAAGCCACATAACAAGACACCCTGCAAGAAGATTCTATCCATGAACAGGACAATAACATTCAAGACCCAACTGCATCAAGAGAACCCAAATATCTCAAGTAGTGGGCATACCTAGAGTACCCAGCCCAGAAGACCTAAAAGACTGCACTACTTTGTCCCACAAAACATCTATTACATAAGGCCAACCCCAAAAATCTGGGTGGCAGAGCAGTTTGATCTAATACATAGACACAAATACAAAGAAAGGGCAAAAATGTGGAGATAGAGAAACAACCCACAAATGAAAGAAAAGGAGGAATTACCAGAAAAGGAACTAAATGAAATGGAGGCGAGTAATTTGTCAGAGAAAGAATTCAGAATAATGGTGGTAAGGATGTTCAAATGTCAGCATGAGAAATACATGTAACTCAATGAGAATTTTAAGGAGCTGACTGAGAAATACACCAACATAAATCAGAACCAACAGGAAATAAAGAATGACATAGCTACAATAAAGAAAATCATGGAAGGTTTCAACAATAGACAGTAGATAAGAAGCTGAAAACCCAATTAGTGAGTTAGAAGACAAGGTAGGAAAAAAATCCAATCAGAGAAGCAACTGGAAAAAAATTAAAAGCAGGAGAAGAGTCTAAGAGAACTTTGGGACAACATGAAACCAAAGAACATATGCATAACAGGGGTGCTAGAAGGAGAGGAAGCTGAGCAAGGAATAGAAAATCTGTTTGAAGAAATAATGATGGAAAATGTCCCTGACTATGGGAAGGATAAAAGTCACACAAGTCCAAGAAGTACAGAAAGTCCTAATCAAGATGAATCTAAACAGACTCACACCAAGATACAGTATAATTAAATTGGCAAACGTTAAAGACAAAGAAAGAATCTTAAAGGCTGCAAAAGAGAGACAGAAAGTTACCTACGAGGGATCTCCCATCCTATCTAGTAAGGAGGGAATATGCTAATTGACCATCATGCCCTCACAAAGATGGTGGTGCCCACTGCCACAAGATGGAAGTGCCTGCCTCGGGAGTCCCCCAGTCCCTTCAGTCCCCCAGCTGCCCAGGGCTGGCCCAAGGCACAGGCAAGCCTCAGATGGTGACTGCCCAGCCAATGCCCAAGGTGCAGGCAAGCCTCAGATGTCAGCTGCCCAGTCGCCCAAGGCTGGCCTGAGGCACAGGCAAGCCTTGGATTGCAGCTGCCCAGCTGCCCAGGAATGCCCGAGGCTCAGGTAACCAGGGCTGGCCGAGGATTGCACTGCGGGCAGTGGCAGCAGCAGAGGTATAATGGGGGCATCGCCTTCCCCTGATGACCGGATCACCTCCCACCCCTGAGGGCTCCCGGACTGTAAGAAGTGGCAGGCTGGGCTGAGGGACCCCCACCCTCCAGTGCATAAATTTTCATGCACTGGGCCTCTAGTTAGACTATAAACTGATTTCTCAACAGAAACATATCAGGCTAGAAGGGATTAGCATGAAGTATACAAGTGATGTAAAGCAAGGGGCTGAATCCAAGAATACTCTATCCAGCAATGCTAGCATTCAAAATTGAAGGTGAAATCAGGTGCTTTGCAGCCAAAAATTAATCTAAGAGAGTTTATTACCACCAAACCAGCAATGCAAGAAATGCTAAAGGAACTGTTGTAAATAGAAGAAATAGAAAGGGAGGAAGGAACATAGGCATAAAGAATAAATATGGCGACAAACAAGTACCTATCAATAATAACCTTAGAAGGTCAGTGCGGGGGAAAAGGAGACATATGTACTACTATTTGTAATACTTTAAACAATAAAAAGACAATAATAATAACCTTAAATGTAAATGGATTAAATGTTCCAATCAAAAGACATAGAGTAGCTAAATGGATAAGAAAACATGACCCATATATATGCCGTCTACAGAGACCCACCTCAGACCAAAGGAATGACACAGACTGAAAGTGAACATATGGAAAAAAATTGTTCAGATGAATGAAAAAAAAAATCTGGGGTAGCAAACTTATATCTGACAAAATTGACCTCCAAGTGAAGACCATAATAAAAGATAAGAAAGACCACTTCATAATACTAAAGGTATCAATACAACAAGAGGCTATAACTCTTATAAACATATATGCACCCAATACAAGATCATCGAAATATATATATTAAAAAAAAAACTTCCGGAGGATATCAAGGGGGATATTAACAGCAATACAATGATAGTAGGGGACTTTAATACCCCACCAAAAGCTATGGAATATACATTCCTCTCAAGTGAACATATGACATTTTCAAAGATAGAGGGACACAAGCTAAGTCTCTACAAGTTCAAGAAGATTGAAATCATATCAAGAATCTTCTCAGACCACAAAGGCATGAAATTAGAAATCAGCGATATGGAAAAAGAAAATAAGCCAAGAGGGAGGAAAAAAAGCGGCGGAATAGACAGACGTGTTCCGAGCCTTGTCCCGGGGCAGAAAGAAAGAACAGCTGAGGGTCGCATGAGGAGTGTTTGTTGGCAAGTTGGGGGACAGCTGAACTGCAGAAGAAGGTGGAAGACTGCTAGACGGGGTTCCCCTGACCTGGCAGCCCCCAATGAGGCTGGGTCCCCTCCTGGAGCTGTGGGCTTGGCCGCGCAGTCTGCGCCATCTTGAACCAGAAAGTGGGAAAGTGGAGCTTATCAGAAGCCTGAGAATCCACAACTGCGGCACCCACGGAACAGCTGCGAGCCCCAGAACACCGCTCCCCAATTAGCACAAACACACGGGTTCAGAGGAGCTCTACACTCCACCAGGAAAAGGTCAGATTTCGCCTGGGATAAGGTGAGTTCTCTGGTCCCAGCGCCAGAGAGGAACGTGCGTTTTGCGGGAGCTGGAGGACAAGGGAAGTCTGTGTCTAGAAAAATCCGTGGCTGTTGGGGCTGGCTTGATCTGTGAATGTGCAAGGGGGTCCTCAGAGCTGCTAACAGAAGGGCTCTCTAAAAAGCAACCCATTTTGATCTGACGTGCAGGGACACCCTAAGAATTTCAGGGGTGAGCCAGCTGCCTAGACTTACGCGCAGCCCCGCAGTTCGCACACGTGGGCTTTTTCCTCTTCAAATCCTTAGTTCTGATTACTAAGCCCAATACATAGGATCACCCAGTTGGGGACACCCAGGGAGACTGCAGGAGAAAGTGTTTTTCTGGAACCTGGGGATCAGAGCAGAGAGTGACCATCAGAGAGCCAGCTCTGAGGCAGCCCACTCCCACAAACCGGTAGTGAGTGCCACAGGGAAAGAAGGCTCTAACACTGCCTAGAGAGGCCATAGATAGACGCAGAAGTCAATCCAGAAACACTGCCACCCAGGGGCTGAATCACAAATTGACTCTTGTGTAATCAAAAATAAAGGAATACGAGAAATTAAGACACACCACCTGCTGAAAATCAGGACTGGCTTACAATACTGAAGAACAGTGGAACACAGGGAACTGCAATACTGTCCGGACTGAGAAACAGACGTGCCAAACAGAACAACAGAGGAAGTGAATGACCTTCACTACTCCACATTTTATTTTTATTTATTTTTTTTTTATTTTCATTTTTTGCATCTTTTACTCAAGAAACTAATTTTTTTCTTTTTTCCTCACTTGATTTTACCTTTTTAATTATTACATTTTTATTTTCAAACAATATTATTACTACTGCTATTTTATCTTTTTTTTTATAAGTGTCATTTTATTTTCTCTTCATTTTATTTTGGGATTAGTGTTCTACATTCTATTTTTATCTTTCCTTTAGCATCGTTTTACTCTATCTCAACTCTACCTTTATACCATCACTCTCTTCCTAACCTTCCCCTTTTCGGTGTCCTGTTTATCTTACCCCTTTCCTGCTTTAGATTTTCCCTATTCTTTCTGTTTACCCCTTGTTAATATTTCACCCTACTTACATATCTAATCTCCAATCCCCTGCTCCAAGTCCATACACACCTCTCTCTTCGTTGTCTTAACTATCCAAAAAATTGTTTTTCTCTCTGTCCTTTTGTTGTTGTTCACTTGAATGTAGATTTTATCGAATTTTTATGCTTTTTTGTGAGATTGTTTTGATTATTCTTCTTTTTGTTTGTTTGTTTTGTGCTTCTGTTTTCACTTGCCTCACTCAATATTAGTTGGTGTTGTAGTTTGTATTAATCCCCAGGTACTGGTTGCTGGCATTTGCTGGGATTAGTGATTGTTCTATTGGAGTTTTATCCCCAATATATATAGTCTGTTCCCCTTTCTCTCTTAGTCTCTTTCTTATTTCTCTTACTTTTTTTCCCTTTTCCCAATTTCATTTTGACACTCTTTTTTTTCTTTCTTTTTCCTCTTCTTCTTGCTCTCCTATCCCCTAATTTGCCTTTCTCTGGTGGTCATCTTTATTGGAGGTTATTAATATCGTGAACACATATCTGTTCAGTTCCTTGTGTGTTGTACCTGGTAGTGCTGTATTTTGTGCCTTTAAATCAAATCAGGAGAGAGAGAACTACATAACCAGACATCCAGAGAAGAGAGACCTTGGGGAGACAAAGAAAGAGCCCGCATATGAAAGAAAAGCAGGCATCACCAGAAAAGGAAGTAAACGAAATGGAGGCAAGCAACCTTCCAGAAAAAGAATTCAGAGAAATGGTCATAAGGTGGCTGAAAAGAATGGAAGACAAATTCGACAATATGAGCAAGAACCAAGAGGAAATGAAGAAGAACCAAGAAGAAATGAAAAAATGACATCGCTGCTGTAAAAAAATCAATAGAAAGCATCAAGAATAGAATAGAAGAAGCAGAGGACCGCATCAGTGAGCTAGAAGACAAGATGGGAAAAAATATCCAAGTAGAGCAACTTCTAGAAAAAAAAATTAAAAGGCAGGAGGAGAGCCTAAGGGAACTTTGGGACAACATGAAACAAAACAACATCCGCATTATAGGGGATCCAGAGGAAAGGAAGCTGAGCAAGGAATAGAAAACCTGTTTGAAGAAATAAAGACAGAAAATTTCCCTGATATAGGGAAGAAAAAACCCACACAAATCCAAGAGGCTCACAGAGTCCCAAGCAAAATGAACCCCAAAAGACCGATGCCCAGGCACATTATAATTAAATTGGCAAACACCAACGATAAAGTAAGAATCTTAAAAGCGGCAAGAGAGAGACAGAAAGTTACCTACAAAGGAACCCCCATCAGACTAGCAACTGATTTCTCAACAGAAACTCATCAGGCCAGAAGGGAATGGAATGAAATATACAAAGTCATGCAAAGGAAGGGTCTGAATCCAAGAATACTGTACCCAGCAAGGCTATCAATCAAAATTAAAAGTGAAATCAGGAGCTTCACAGACACAAAGGGACTAAGGGAATTTATTACCACCAAACCAGCAATGCAAGAAATGCTAAAGGGTCTGCTGTAAAAAAAAAAAAAAAGAAAGAAAGAAAGAAAAGAAAAAGAAAAAAGAAATAGGAAGCGAAGAAAGAACACAGGGGTAAAGAATAGGAATGGTGACAAATAAGTACCTATCAGTAATAACTTTAAAAGTAAATGGATTAAATGCCCCAATCAAAAGACATAGGGTTATGGATTGGATAAGAAAACATGACCCATATATCTGCTGTCTACAAGAAACCCACCTCAGAAAAAGACGCACACAGACTGAGGGTGAAGGGATGGAAAAAGGTTTTCCAGGCAAATGGTACTGAAAAAAAAGCTGGGGTAGCAATACTTATATCTGACAAATTAGATCTCAAAGTGAAGGACATAACAAGAGATAAGGAAGGCCACTTCATAATACTAAAGGGAGCAATCCAACAAGAAGAAATAACTCTGGTAAACATAAATGCACCCAATACAGTAGCACCAAATACATAAAAAAACTCCTGGAGGATATCAAGGGAGAGATAGACAGCAATACAGTCATAGTAGGGGACTTTAATACCCTACTATCACCATTGGACAAATCCTCTATACAAAAAATCAGCAAAGAAACATCAATCCTAAATGACTCACTAGACCAGATGGAATTAATTGACATCTTCAGAACATTTCACCCCAAAGACACAGAATATACATTCTTCTCAAGTGCACATGGGTCATTTTCAAAGATAGACCATGTGTTGGGACATAGGCAAAGTCTCTTCAAATTCAAGAAGATAGAAATCATATCAAGCATCTTCTCAGACCACATAAAATGGAAATCAACTACAATAAAAACAACCCAAAGAAATAAAACACATGGAGACTAAACAGCATGCTATTAAACCATGACTGGGTTACCAGAGAGATCAAAGAAGAAATAAAAAACATCATGGCAACAAATGACAATGAAAACACTACAATCCAAAATCTATGGGACACAGTGAAAGCAGTCTTGAGAGGGAAGTTCATAGCTCTACAAGCCTACTGTAAAAAAGAAGAAACAATGGTAATAAATTACCTAACCATACAACTTAAAGAGTTAGAAAAAGAGCAACAAGAAAAGCCCGGTGTAAGCAGAAGGAAGGAAATAATAAAGATCAGAGCAGAGATAAATGACATAGAGACCAAAGAAACAATACAAAAGATCAACAAAACCAAGAGCTGGTTCTTTGAAAGGATAAACAAGATTGATGAACCTCTAGCCAGGTTCACCAAGAAGCAAAGAGAGAGGACCCAAATAAACAAAATCAGAAATGAAAGAGGTGAAATAACAACAGATCCCGCCGAAATTCAAAGGATTGTTAAAAAATACTACGAACAACTCTATTCCAACAAACTGGACAACCTGGAGGAAATGGACATATTCCTAGAAAAATATAACCTTGCAAAACTCAATCAGGAAGAATCTAAACAGCTCAATATGCCAGTAACTATGGAAGAAATTGAAGCAGTCATCGAAGAGCTTCTGGCAAACAAAAGCCCGGAGACAGACAGCTTCACAGGAGAGTTTTACCAAACATTCAAGGTAGAACTAAAACTTATTCTCCTCATACTATTCCAAAAAATTCAAGAGGAAAGAACACTTCCAAGCTCCTTCTATGAAGCCAGCATCACCCTAATACCAAAACCAGATAAAGACAACACAATGAAAGAGAATTACAGGCCAATATCCCTCATGAATGTAGATGCCAAAATCCTCAACAAAATTCAAGCAAATTGGATCCAGCAATACATCAGAAAGATCATACACCATGACCAAGTAGGGTTTATCCCAGGAATGCAAGGATGGTACAATATCTGCAAATCAATAAATGTGATACATCACATAAACAAATTGAGAGATAAAAATCACATAGTCATATCAATTGATACAGAAAAAGCATGTGATAAAATCCAACACCCTTTCTTGATAAAAACTCTCAACAAGGTGGGAATAGAAGGATCATACCTCAACATCATAAAAGCTATATATGATAAACCCACAGCTAACATCATACTCAATGGGCAAAAACTAAAACCATTTCCCCTAAGAACAGGAACAAGACAGGGATGCCCACTCTCACCACTCCTGTTTGACATAGTGCTGGAAGTATTAGCCATTGCAATTAGACAAGAAGAAGAAATAAAAGGCATCCAAATTGGAAAAGAAGTAAAGCTGTCTTTATTTGCAGATGACATGATATTGTACATAAAAAACCCGAAAGACTCCATCAAAAAACTAACAGACTTAATAAATGAATTCAGCAATGTAGCAGGATACAAAATTAATGCCAAGAAATCTATGGCATTTCTATACACCAACAGTGAACTTACAGAAAGAGAAACTAAAAAAACAATCCCATTTTCCATTGCACCAAAAAAATTAAGATACTTAGGAATAAACCTAACCAAGGAGGTAAAAGACCTATATGCAGAAAACTACAGGACACTGAAAAAAGAGATAGAGGAAGATGTAAACAGATGGAAGAACATACCATGTTCATGGATTGGTAGAATCAACATCATTATAATTTCCATACTACCCAAAGCAATCTATAGATTCAATGCACTCTCCATTAAAATACCAACAGCATATTTCACAGACCTAGAACAAACTTTCCAAAAATTCATCTGGAATAAAAAAGACCCCGAATAGCTGCAGCAATCCTGAGAAAGAAGAATAAAGTAGGAGGGATCTCAATACCAGATTTCAAGCTGTATTACAAAGCCACTGTCCTCAAAACAGCCTGTTACTGGCACAAGAACAGATATATAGATCAATGGAATAGAATAGAGAATCCAGATATTGACCCAAACCAATATGCGCAATTAATATTTGACAAAGGAGGCATGAGCACACAATGGAGTCAAGACAGTCTCTTCAATAAATCGTGTTGTGAAAATTGGACAGATACATGCCAAAAAATGAAACTAGATCACCAACTTACACCATACACAAAAATAAACTCAAAATGGATACAGGACTTAAATATAAGACGGGAAACCATAAAAATACTACAGGATTCCACAGGCAGCAAAATCTCAGACATATGCCAAAAGAACTTCTTCACTGATACTGCCCTTAGGGCAATGGAAGCCAAAGAGAAAATAAACAAATGGGACTACATCAAAATAAAAAGCTTTTGCACAGCAAAAGAAACCATCAAGAAAACAACAAGAAACCCCACTGTATGGGAGAACATATTTGCAAATGTTATCACTGATAAAGGTTTAATCTCCAACATCTACAAGCAGCTTATACAACTTAATAAAAGGAAGATAAATGATCCAATAAAAAAAATGGGCAACGGACCTAAATAGAATCTTTTTGAAAGAAGACAGAAGGAAGGCCAAGAGACACATGAAAACATGCTCAAAGTCACTAATTATCCGAGAGATGCAAATCAAAACGACAATGTGACACCATCTCACACCTGTCAGAATGGCTATCATCAACAAATCAACAAACAACAAGTGTTGGCGAGGATGCGGAGAAAAAGGAACCCTCATGCACTGCTGGTAGGAATGCAGACTGGTGCAGCCACAGTGGAGAACAGTATGGAGTTTCCTCAAAAAACTGAAAATGGAACTCCCATTTGACCCAGTAATCCCACTCTTAGGAATATATCCTAAGAAACTAGAAACACCAATCAGAAAGGATGTATGCACCCCTATGTTCATAGCAGCACAATTTACAATAGCTAAGATTTGGAAACAGCCTAGGTGCCCGTCAGCAGATGACTGGATCAGAAAACTATGGTACATCTACACAATGGAATACTATGCTGCCATAAAAAAGAAGGAATTACTACCATTTGTAGGCACCTGGATGGAATTAGAGAACATTATACTAAGTGAAATAAGCCAGTCAATGAAAGAAAAATACCACATGATCTCACTCATTTGGGGATAATGAAAAACATTATAAACTGATGAACCAAAAGATAGTTACAGAGGCAGTAAAGCATCAAACAGACTGTCTAATTACAGTGGTAAGGTTAGGGAGAGGTGGGGGAAATAAGAGATCAACTGAAGGACTTGTATGCATGCATATAAGAGTAACCAACGGATTCAAAACATTGGGGGGTGAGGGCATGTATGGGAGTGGGGTGGGGGGGCAATGGTAAGATATGTACACATATAATACCTTAATAAAAATTTGAAAAAAAAATAAAAAAAATAAAAAAATGAAAACCATGGTACATCTACACAATGGAATACTATGCTGCCATAAAAAAGAAGGAATTACTACCATTTGTAGGCACCTGGATGGAATTAGAGAACATTATGCTAAGTGAAATAAGCCAGTCAATGAAAGAAAAATACCCATGATCTCACTCATTTGGGGATAATGAAAAACATTATAAACTGATGAACAAAAAGATAGATACAGAGGCAGTAAAGCATCAAACAGACTGTCAAATTACAGCGGTAAGGTTAGGGAGAGGTGGGGGAAATAAGAGATCAACTGAAGGACTTATATGCATGCATATAAGAGTAACCAACGGATGCAAAACATTGGGGGGTGAGGGCATGTATGGGAGTGGGGTGGGGGGGGGCAATGGTAAGATATGTACACATATAATACCTTAATAAAAAACAAAAATAAAAATAAATTAAAAAAGAAATTAGAAATCAGCTATAATAAAAATGCTCAAAAACAATCAAATACATGGAGGCTAAATAGCATGCTATTAAACAATGAATGGGTTACCACAGAGATCAAAGAAGAAACAAAAAACATCCTGGAAACAAATGAAAATAAACACAAAACAATCCAAAATCTATTGGACACAGTGAAAAGAGTCCGGTGATGGACGTTCATAGCACTATAGACCTATCTAAAAAAAAAAGGTAGTAAGTTATTTAACCCTACAATTTAAAGAATTAGAAAGAGGACAATAAGAAAAGCCCATAGAGAAAGGAAGGAAATAATAAATATTAGAACATAAATAAATGAGATAAAGACTAAAACAAACAAACAAACAAAGGGACCAAGAACTGACACTTGGAAAAGATAAACAAGATTGATGAACTGTTAGCCAGACATAAGACAAAACAAAGACAGATGACAAGGACAGGTCTCATCGTCAGGATGCAGGGTAGGCTGCTGGGGGGTGGGGAAGGGGGAGGGCTTTGAAAGCTTTATTCATTCTCATTCTTTCTCTCTCTCTCTCTCTCTCTCTCTCTCTCTCTCTCTCTCTCTCTCTCCTTCTCCCTCTCTCTTTCTCTCTCTCATTCCCACCTAGCAGTCAAGAAGGATGGACTCCGCCGAAACCGGTTTGGCTCAGTGGATAGAGCGTCGGCCTGCGGACTGAAGGGTCCCGGGTTCGATTCCGGTCAAGGGCATGTACCTTGGTTGCAGGCATATCCCCAGTGGGGAGTGTGCAGGAGGCAGCTGATCGATGTTTCTCTCTCATCGATGTTTCTAGCTCTCTATCCTTCTCCCTTCCTCTCTGTAAAATATCAATAAAATATATTTTTTAAAAAAGAAGGATGGACTCCCCCAAGATACAGATGAAGGGCTGTCGCTTAGACTTTGAAATTTCATCTGGGAGAGAATACTGGGCGATTTAGGAATTTCCTTGAAGTGAACATGCCCCTCACTGTGCCGCTGCAGCTGCCGCCTCCATCACCAACACAGCCTGGAAACATCCCTAAAGGGTAGATAGTAATAGAAACAGGAGCGGTAAGCATTGCAACGTGTTTTCTGGGGTTTTGTTTGTTTTAGAGACCTATAAATTTATAACAATGTGATAAGCTTGCAACTTCACCAGTGTATTGTAAGCTATGTAAATGTGAAATCATGATAAGAATGTACTATTGTATGTGGGCTGTACATTAAAATGAATGAACGAACAAATAATAAATAAATAAATAAATAAATAAATAAATAAATAAATAAATAAATAAATAAATAATAAAAACAAAGACAGAGGGCCCTAATAAATAAAATCTGAAATGAAAGGGGTGAAGTAACAGGTGACGCCACAGAAATACAAAGGATAGTAAGAAAATACTATGAGCAAATATATATGAACAGACTGGACAATGTGAATGAAATGAAAAAAGTTCTAGAAAACTACAACTGTCCAAAATGAATCAGGAAGAATATAAAAACCTGAACAGGCCAACAACAATTGTTGAAATTGAAGCAGTAATCAAAAAATTCCCAGTAAACAAAAGCCCTGGTCTGGATGGCTTCACATGGGGAGTTTTACCAAACATTCAAAGAAGAAATAACACCTATTGTCCTCAAACTATTCCAAAAAACCCAAGAAGAAAGAACACTTCCAAACTCTTTTTATGAGGCCAGCATTATCCTAATTCCAAAACCAGAAAGACACTACAAAGAAAGAGAATTACAGGCCAACTTCCTTGATGAACCTAGATGCTAAAATCCTCAACAAAATGTTAGCAAATCAGATCCAGCAATGCATTAAAAAGATCATACACCATGACCAAGTGGAATTTATTATAGGGATGCAAAGTTGGGACAATATTCACATCAATAAACATGATATATCACATAAACAAATTGAAAGACAAAATTCACATGATTATATCAATAGATGCAGAAAAACCATTGGACAAAATCTATCACCTATTTTCGATGAAAACTCTCAGCAAAGTGGTAATATGGGGGTCATACCTCAACATAATAAAAGCCATATATGACAAACCTACCACCAATATCATACTCAATGACCAAAAAAAACAAACCAAAAAAAAAAAACAAAACAAAACAAAAAAACATTTCCCTTCAGAACAGAAATAAGACAAGGATGTCTGCTTTCACTACTGGAAGTCGTAGCCACAGTGATCAGAAAAAAAAACATAAAAGGCATCCAAATTAGAAAAGAGAAAGTAAAACTATCATTATTTGCAGATGATATGATATTGTACATAGAAAACCCTAAAACTCCACCAAAAAAACTACTAGATTTAATCAATGAATTCGGCAATGCAGCAGGATACAAAATTAACACCCAGAAATCAATGACATTTTTACACACCAATATTGAACTCTCAGAAAGAGAAATTAAACAATCCCATTTACCATTGCAACAAAAAATTAAGATGCATAGCAATAATCATAACTATTCAGGTAAAATACCTATACTTGAAAACTACAGGAAAATGAAAGAAGATACAGAGCAAGACATAAACAAGTGGAAGAATATACTGTGTTCATGGATTGAAAGAATTAACATCATTATAATGTCCATACTAACCAAAGTAACCTATAGATTCAATGTAATCCTTATTAAATTACCAATGACATATTTCAAAGATCTAGAACACATTCTCCAAAAATTTATATGGAACAAAAAAAGACCCTGAATAGCCACAGCCATCTTGAGAAAGAAGAACAAAGTTGGAGGGATAACAATACCAGATATCAAGTTATACTACAAAGCAATTGTACTCAAAACAGCCTGGTACTGGCACAAGAACAGGCATATAGATCAGTGGAACATAACAAAGAGCCCAGAAATCAACCCAACCCATTATACTTAATTGATGTTTGAAAAAAAGAGGCAAGAACATACAATGGAATAAAGGCAATCTCGTCAATAAATGGTGTTGGGAAAATTGGATAGGTACATGAAAAAAAAATAAAACTAGACCACCAGCTTACACCATACACAAAAATAAACTCAAAATGGATTAAAGACTTAAATGTAAGGCATGAATCCATAAAAATCTGAGAAGAAACCTTAGGCAGCAAAATCTCAGACATATCTCATAGCAATATATTTATGGATAGATCTCCTAGGGCAAAGGAAACTAAGGAGAATATGAACTTATGGGACTACATCAAAATAAAAAGCTCTGCACAGCAAATGAAACCATCAACAAAATTAAAAGTGAGCCCACTGTATGAGAGAACATATTTGGCAATGATACATCTGATAAAGGGTTAATATCCAAAATATATCCGGAACTCATAAAATTGAACAAAAGAAAGACAAACAATCCAATGAAAAAAATGGGCAAAGGACTAAAATAGACACTTCTCCAAAGGAGACATACTGATGGCCAAGAGATATATGAAAAAATGCTCAAAGTCACTGCTCATCAGTGAGATGCAAATCAAATGACAGTCAAGTATCACCTCACACCTGTCAGTATGGCTACCATCAATAAATCAACAAATGACAAGTATTTGTAAGGATGTGGAATAAAAGGAACCATAGTACACTGCTAGTGGGAATGCAGACTGGTGCAGCCATTGTGTAAAACAGTATGGAGTTTACTCAAAAAATTAAATATGTAACTGCCTTTTGATCTATTGATCCCACTTATAGGATTATATCCTATGAAACCTGAAACACCAATCAGAAAGAATGCGTGCACCCCTATGTTCATAGCAGCACAATTTACAATAGCTAAGATCTGGAAACAGCCCAAGTGCCCATCAGCAGATGAGTGGATTAAAAACAGCAGTGGTACATTTACACTATGGAATACTATGTAGCAATATGAAAGAATGATATTTTACCCTTTGAGACAGCATGGAGGGACTTGGAGAGTATTATGCTAAGTTAAATAAGCCAGTAAGAGAAAGACAGGTATCACATGATCTCACTTATATGTGGAATATAATGAACAAAAGAAACTGGTGAACAAAATAGATACAGATACACAGAAACATTGAACAGACTTTTGAAACTCAGAGGGAAAGCTGGGTTTGCTGGGCAGGAGGTAAGAGATCAACCAAAGAACTTGTATGCATATATGCATAACCTATGGACACAGAAAATAGAGTGGCGAAGGCTTAGGGTAGGAGGCAGGGGCAGACTTGAATGGGTCAATGGGGGAAAAGGGGAAATATAGTATGTAATACTTTCAACACAAAGATTTAAAAAATTAAATAATTAATTAATTAATTAAAGTAAAATACTATAGTAAAACCACAGAAGGCACACTTTAAACTAATATAATATTGTGTCAATTATAATTAAAAATATTCATTTTTATTACAGAAAGCAGAAATTGAATGGAAGACAAAAATAGAAACAAAGAAGAAAGAGAACAAATAGAAAACAGTGACAAATATGGTAGATATTAATTCAACTATATCAATAATTTCTTTAAGTGTCAACAGTAAACACACCAATTAAAAGACAGAGATATCATAGGGGATTAAAAAATAAGACCCAAGTAACTATATATTGTCTAAAAGAAATACACTTTAAGTATGAATACATATGTAGATTAGAAGCAAATAAAGTACAGCATAGGGAATGTAGTTAGTAATCCTATATAATAAAAGCCCAGTGACTGAAGGGACCAGTCGCTATGATGCACACTGACCACCAGGGGGCAGATACTCAATGCAGGAGTTGCCCCCTGGTGGTCAGTGCGCTCCCACAGTGGGAGCACCGCACAGAGGGCAGGTCTACAGCTGCTTGGCTGACCGGGATGAGCGGCGCTCCCACAGCGAGCTGATCCCCACAGGCCACGCCCCCCACCAGTGCACAAATCCTTTACACCAGGCCTCTAGTATTGTAATAACTATGTATGTTGCCAGGTGGGTACTGGAAATATCAGGGGGAACACTTTGTAAAGGATGTGGTTGTTTAACCACCTGCTGTATACATGAAACTAATATAAAATAAAATTGAATGTAATGTGTAATTTAAAAATAAAATTTTTAAAAAGTAAAGTGATGGAACAAGATATACCATGCTAACACTAATCAAAAGTAACCTGGAATGGTTATATTAATTTCAAACAAACCTGACTTCAGAACAAAGAAAATTATCAGGGATAAAGAAGGGTATTACATAATGATTAAGAGGTTAATTCTCCAAGAAACCCTAACAAGGTTTAATGTGCATGCACTGAACAACAGAGCATCAAAATATACTAGGCAAACACTAAAGAATTGCAAGGAGACATAGATAAATCCAATATTATAGTTAGAGGCTTGAACACTCTATCAGAAACAGACAAATCTGTTGGCAAAACAAAATAGTAAGGGCATAACTGAACTCAATGGCACTCAACCAACTGGACATAATTGAAATCTATAGAATACTTCACCAACAATAAATTGAGAAGAAATAGTAGAAATGGGTTGAAGATATGGAAGTATGTGGGGAGTGTTGATCACATAAATGTATGAGGACACAGAATAGAATACTCAGAACAGGAGAAGCTATACCCCCTCCACTGAGACAGAAGGAAAGACAGAGATATTGGGTTCATATAAAATTGAGATTATAGATGCTGAAAGTGGAAGTTGATGGAGGTACTACTTTATTATCTTCATGTTTGCAGTCAAATAGGAGACAAAGTCAACTTCCATGAATGAGAGAAGAGAGAGAGTAGAATATAGGGATTAAGAAGAAAAGTGGAAATGTAAAATAGCCACTAACAAACAATAATGAGCTACCCAAGGACATGCAGAAGGATTGCTGGGCAGCTCAGTGGAGGAGGGAAACCATAACTTTGTATTGGCTCCAAACTTCAGTGTTTGAGTGTGTGCATGTGTGTGTTCCAACAGCCTGAATATTGAGCAGATAAATTGTGGGAACTTAGACTTATCCTAGGTTGCAGCTCTATATGGTAAGTGTGGCAAAGGGAGTAGGGAGTGTGGTGAGAATGAATGAAGTAAGGCTCCCAGCTTTAAGATGGACCCCTGGAAAACACAAAAATGTAAAGAGTAAACAGAAGAAGAACATGCAAAGGTAAATGAAAAGGGGAAGCCAGAAGTCAATGGTTTTACAAAAGAAACAGTCTTGCCCAGTCAGTGTGGTTTAGTGGTTGAGCATCAACATATGAACCAGGAGGTCCTGGTTCTATTCCTGGTCATGGCATATGCCTGGGTTAGGGGCTCAATCCCCAATGTGGGGCATGCAAGAGGCAGCCAATCAATGATTCTCTCTCATAAATGATGTTTCTATCTCTCTCTCCTCTCCCTTCCTCTCTGAAACCAATAAAAAAAAGAAACAGTCCTGAAAACTCCAGCATTTGGAGAGCCTTCTGAGATCATGTAGTCCAAACCCTTAAGTGTGGCAGGTGAGGAAAGAGAGGACCCAAGAAAGTAAGGAACTTGCCAAGGTTCACAGTAATTAGTGGCAGAGGTAGGACTAAAATTCAGGTCTTTTAACTTTGTTCCATGCTCTTATTTACTCTGTGGCACTTGGTTATCTTTTTATCTCTTATTTTAAAAGTAATATATGTTTCTGTAGATAATTTAAAAAATTAAAAAAGAGTAAAATTTTAATACTTTATAATGTTACCACTGACTGTTGACATATGTGGTAGTTTTAAAACAAGTTCAAAAATTCACATTTATCCCATCAAGAGGTGGAATCTAGTTCCCCTCCTCTAGAATATAGGCTAGCTTAGTGACTTGTTTCTAACAGAATTTAGTTTATGTAATTTAATGCTGCATGACTCCCAATGTTAGATCATAAAATCAATAGTTTCGACCTGGTTCTCTTATTCTCAGAACACTTGTTCTTGAAACATAACTGTCGCAACTTGAGGAAACTCAGACTACACAGATAAGCCACATGTAAGTGTTCCAGCTGAAAGCCCCAGTAAGTTCCTAGCCAGCAATCAGCAGCAACTTCCAGACATATGAATGATGAAGTCTTTCAGATTTCTCCACCTACAGCCATTGTCTGACTGCAACTGCATGAGAGACTCTGAGCAAGAATCATGTAACTGAGCCCAGTCACTCATCAGAGTCTTGAAAGGTAGTAATAAATGGTTGTCATTTTACATTACTGTTTGTTACACAGAGATCATTTTATTAGGCACATAATATCTGCCATATACAGCATATTTAACCAGTCTTCATTGTCAGACATTTATATTATTTTCCCATTTTTCACTATCACAGAAAATGCTGCAGTGAACATTCTTGCATCTATGTCTTTTTAAGTATGATTAGTTTGTCATTTGAATGACTAAAGCAACACAGGTTAAATGAAACAATTCAAATACAAAAGTTAAAATGATATATTTTCCCAATCCCCCTCCAAAGCCATCACACAAATGAAGCCACTGTTGAAAATCTAGTGTGAATCCTTACATTCTTTCTCCACTTACACATATAAAACCATAGTGTGAGTGCTCGTTTCAACAGCACATATACTAAAATTGGAATGATACAAAGAAGATTAGCATGGCCCCTGCACAAGGATGACATGCAAATTCTTGAAGCGTTCCATATTTCTTAAAAAAAAAAAAAAAATAGTGTGAGTTTATTTTCTTTCCCAAAAATAAAGTTAATATAGCCTTCTTTTTTACTTAGCACAATGTATGATGGACAGCCTTCCAAGTCAATGTGCTTTATTCCTTCCAGTCCATGTTATAGATACAACATAACTTATATAACTACTTCCCTATCAGTGGACATTTAGGATGTTGCTATTGCAAATAATATTACGCAAACAGAGGGAGAAAATGAAAGCTGAATAGGCAGCGGTGTCGTGCATCTCCTCCCAGGGCCAGGCCACAAAGACCACTAATCAGAGAACATCCACCATGAATTAACAAATTAGAAACAGCTCAAGAGACAGTTTTCAATAAGGAAGGGCAGAGGATGCCTAGAGAATGCTGCTTGCCAGCCATAACTTGTGTGGAACAACCACTGTGCCCCAGCAGTGAGTGGCACATACTTCTTGGCAGGCTCCCATATGTCTTCAGGGAGCATGTGCCACCAGAGTGAGCTCCCACACCAGGCCTTCTCACCAGCTGGCTAGGACTCAGCGCCCTAGGATCAAACTCCAAGAGCCCATAGTGACTGCAAGCAAGGGGGAACCCTGTGCTCTACCCCCACCCTGGACCCAAGAACTGTGATGTTAGCCTGGCCCAGAGCCACCTGGCACCCACTCTATCCCCACCCCTGGGACCTGCTGTCAGGGCCACCCGGAGAAACCCAGAGCATGCCCCAGTCTGGGCCACAGGGGAGTTCTGACTGTGCTACCCAGAGCAACCTCTGCCTGCTCCACCACAGCCCAAAGGACAGTCCTGCCAGGGCCATCCAGAACAACCCAATGTGCATCTCACCCTGGGCAACAGGAGAGCAGCATCTCACCCCAGGCAGATGACAGGGGAGCATGGACAGAGCGACCCAGGGAAACTTGCCCCACTCTACATTGAGGAGGGGCAAACTGGAGGAACCCAGTGCACATCTCAATCCAGGCTACAAGAAAGTGGGGACTGTGGAACCCAGAGCAACCCGTGCCCACTCCACACCAAGGCCAGGGTCTTGTTGCCAAGGCAACCTGGAGTAAGCCAGCATGTGCCCCACTCAGGCCACAGAGGAGCTCTGACTGTGCGACACAGAGCAACCCACACCTGCTCTCCCCGGGCCCTGGAAAACAGTCCTACAGGGGCTACCCAGAGCAAGCCAACAAATGCCTTACTCCAGGCCATAGGAAAGAACTGCCAGGGTGACCTGGAGCAAGCCAGTATGCCTAGCCAGGGGCCACAGAACCACACCACAGGTGGGTTGCCAGAGGGACCTAGGGTGCCACATTACCATGGGTACTGGAGCCCCACAGTGAATTGCATGCCAAAGGACTCTGGGTCCTCACAGGGAGTCACACATCAGAGGAACTGTGCATGTGCTCCCACCATCCCAAGAATCTGAAGCAGACAACTGAGGGACCAGATCCCTGGGAGAAGGGGATACAGCTAAGAGCAGAGACAATAAAGACATGAGACTCAAGGCAGGCCCAGCCTCAGGGCTAACAATTTCTGGACCATTGCCCCAATAGGCAAACCCCAAGCAGGATACCTAGGGCCAGAAAGAGACAATAAGAAAGGGGAGACAGAGAAACAACCCACAAAAAAGTAGGAATCGTCACAAAAGGAACTAAATGAAAAGGAGGCATGCAATATGTCAGAAAAAGAAATCAGACTGCCGAAACTGGTTTGGCTCAGTGGATAGAGCGTCGGCCTGCGGACTGAAGGGTCCCGGGTTCGATTCCGGTCAAGGGCGTGTGCCTTGGTTGCGGGCACATCCCCAGTGGGAGGTGTGCAGGAGGCATCTGATCGATGTTTCTCTCTCATCAATGTTTCTAGCTCTCTATCCCTCTCCCTTCCTCTCTGTAAAAATATCAATAAAATATATTTTTTAAAAAAAAGAAAAGAAATCAGACTAAGGGTCATACAGTTCATAAACCAGATGGATGAGAAAATCAACAACTTAGGAAAGAATCAAGAGGAAATCAAGAATGATATAGCTACAAAATGAAACATGATGAAAGGTTTCAACAGTAGACTAGAAGAAGCAGAGGACCGAATTAGTGAGTTAGAAGATAGGGCAGCAAAACACACCCAATCTGAACAGTAATTGAAGAAAAAAATTAGAAAGCAAGAGAGCCTAAGGGACCTTTGGAACAACATGAAATGAAGTAATGTGTATATAATAAGGGTATCAGAAGAACAAGAAGAGGAGAAAGGATTAGAAAACCTATTTGAAGAAATAATGACAGAAAACTTCCCTGATTTGGGGAAGAAAAAAGTCACACAAGCACAGAGAGTCCTAAACAAGATGAACCCAAAAAGACCCACACCAAGACACATCGTAAAAACAATGGCAAACATTAACAACAAAGAGAGAATCTTAAAGGCTGCAAGAGAAAGACAGAAAGCTACCTAAAAGGATCTCCCATTAGATTATCAAATGATTTCTCAACAGAAATAAATCAGGCCAGAAGGTAATGGAATTAAGTATACAAAGTGATGCAAAGCAAAGGACTGAATAAAAGACTACTCTATCCAGCAAGGTTATCATTCAAAATTGAAGGGGAACTCAGGAGCTTCTCAGACAAACAAACAAACAAAAAAGCTAAGGTACCATCTCACTACCAACCCAGCAATGCAAGAAATGCTAAAGGGACTGGTATAAAAAGAAGAAATAGAAAGGGAAGAAGGAACACAGGCATAAAGAATAAAAATTGCTACAAAAAGTACTTTTATCAATAACTTTAAATGAAAATGGACTAAATGCCCCAATCAAAAGACATAGAGTAGCTGAATGGATAACAAAGTATAACGCATATATATGCTGTCTACAAGAAATCCACCTCAGAACAAGGGATCACACAGATGGAAAGTGAAGGGATAGAAATATATTTTTCAGGCAAATGGCAAGGAAAAGCAAAAAAGCTGGGATGACAATACTTATATCTAACAAAATAGACCTCAAAGTGAAGGCCATAACAAGAGATAAGGAAAACCACCTCATAATACTAAAGGGATCAATACAACAAGAGAATATAACTGGTAAACATATATGCACTGAATGTAAGAACACACAAATACATAAAAAAAACTTCTGAAATATATGAAGGGAGAGATCAAAAGCAATACAATCATAGTATGGGACTTTAATACCCCATTGACATCACTGGATACATCCTCTAGACAAAAAATCAGCAAAGAAACAGCAATCCTAAATGACTCATTAGATGAGATGGACTTAATGGACATCTTCAGAACATTTCACCCCAAAGCCACAGAACATACATTCTTCTCAAGTGCACATGGGACATTTTCAAAGTCTCTCCAAGTTCAAGAAGATGCACAATATTAGAAATCAACTATAATAAAAACAATCACAAAATTAAAACACATGGAGGCTGAATAGCATGCTATTAAATGATGATTGAGTTATCAAAGAGATCAAAAAAGAAATAAAAATATCCTGGAAATAAATGGCAATGAAAACACAACAATCCAAAATCTATGGGACACAGTGAAAGCAGTCCTGAGAGGGAAGATCAGAGCATTACAGGCCTACCAAAAAAACAAACAAACAAACAAACAAAAAAAACAAAACAAAAAAAAACCTTGTAATAAATTGTCTAACTCTACAACTTAAAGAATTAGAAAGAGAGCAAGAAGAGAAGCACAGAATGAGCAAAAGGAAGGAAACAATAAAGATCAGAATAGAAATATACAACATAGATACAAAAAAAAAACAATAAAAAGATCAATAAAATCAAGAGCTGGTTCTTTGAAAGGATAAACAAGATTGATGAACCTCCAGCAGGCTCACCAAAAAGCAAATGGAGACGACCCGCAAAATCAGAAATGAAAGAGGTGAAATAACAAGAGACCCCACAGACATACAAAGGATTGTAAAAAAAAAAAAAAAAAAAAGAAAGAAAGAAAAATACTATGAACAACTCTAGTATTCCAAAAAACTGGTCAATCTAGAAGAAATGGATATATTCCTAAAAAAAATACGACCTTACAAAACTCAATCAGGAAGAATCAAAAAACTGGAATAGGTAGATAACTATGGAGGAAATTGAAGTAGTGATCAAAACACTTACAGCAAATAAAAGCCATTGATGAGACAGCTTCACAGGGGAGTTTTACCAAACATTCAAAGGGGAACTAAAACCTTTCCCCCTCAGACTATTCCAAAAATTTTAAGAAGAAGGAACACTTCCAAGCTCAATCCATGAAGACATCATTATCCTAATCCCAAAACCAGATAAAGGCAGTACCAAAAAAAAAAAGAGAATTACAGGCCAATATCTCTGACTAACATAGATGCTAAAATTCTCAACAAAATTCTAACAAATCAGATCCAGCATAATATTAGAAAGATCATAAAACATGACCAAATGAGATTTGCTCTGGGGATGCAAGGATGGTACAATATCTGCAAATCAATAAACATGATACATCACAAAAAGAAATTAAGAGATAAAAATCACATAATCATATCATTTAATGCAGGAAAAGCATTTGACAAAATCCAATACCCTTTCTTGATTTAAAAAAAAAAAAAACTCTCAGCAAGGTGGGAATAGAGAGATCATACCTCAAGATAATAAAAGCCTAATATAACAAACCTACAGCCAACATCATACTCAATGGGAAAAAACTGAAACCATATCCCCTAAGAACAGGAACAAGATAGGGGTGCCCACTCTCACCACTCCTGTTTAACATAGTACTGGAATTGCTAGCCATAGTGATCAGACAAGTAGAAGAAATAAAAGGCATCCAAATTAAAAAGGAAGAAGTAACACTGTCATTATTCACAGATGACATGATACTGTACATAGAAAACCCTAAAAACTCCATCAAAAAATACTAGACTTAATAAATGAATTTGGCAATGTAGCAGGATACAAAATTAACACCCAGAAATCTATGATTTTTTTTAATACACCAATAATGAACTCACAGAAAGAAAAACAAAACAACAACAAATTCCAATTGCCATTGCACCAAAAACATTAAGATACCTAGGAATAAACATAACTAAGGAGGTAAAAGACCTGTACTTGGGCCAAAACCGGTTTGGCTCAGTGGATAGAGCGTCAGCTTGCGGACTGAAGGGTCCCAGGTTCGATTCCGGTCAAGGGCATGTAACTTGGTTGCGGGCACATCCCCAGTAGGAGGTGTGCAAGAGGCAGCTGATCGATGTTTCTCTCTCATCGATGTTTCTGACTATCTATCCCTCTTCCTTCCTCTCTGTGAAAAATCAATAAAATATATTTAAAAAAAAAAAAAAAAAAAAAAAAAAAGACCTGTACTTGGAAAACTACAGGACATTGAAAAAGAGATAGAGGAAGACATAAACAAATGGAAGAATATACCATGTTAATGGATTGGTAGAATCAACATCATTAAAATGTCCATTTTACCCAAAGCAATGTATAGATTTAATGCAATCTCCATTAAAATAGCAATGGTATATTTCACAGACTTAGAATAAACTTTCCAAAAATTCATATGGAATAAAAAAAAAATACCCTGAATAGCTGCAGCAATCTTGAGAAAGAAGAACAAAATTGGAGGAATCACAATACCAGATATCAAGCTATATTACCAAACCACGGTTCTCAAAATTGCCTGGTACTGCCACAAGAACAGACATATAGACCAATGGAACAGAATAGAGAACATAGATATCCACCTAAGCCATTATGCTCAATTAATATTTCACAAAGGAGGCAAGAGCATACAATGGAGTCAAGACAGTCTCTTTAATAAATGCTGCTGGGAATATTGGACAGATACATGAAAAAAATGAAACTAGTCCACCAACTTACACCATACACAAAAATAAACTCAAAATGAATAAAGGACTTAAATGTAAGATAGGAAACCATAAAATTCTTAGAAGAAGCCATAGGCAGAAAAATATCAGAAATATGTCATAATAATATCTTTACTAATACAGCTCCAAGGGCAATGGAAACTAAGGAGGAAATAAACAAATGGACTACATCAAAATAAAAAGATTCTGCACAGCAAAAGAAATCATCAACAAAAGAACAAGAAAGCCCACTGCATGGGAGAACATATTTGCCAATGTTATATCCAATAAGGGCCTAATCTCCAAAATTTATAGGGAACTCATACATCTTATCAAAGGGAAGGTAAATAATCAAATCAAAAAATGGTCAAAGGATGTAAATAGATACTTTTCGAAAGAGGACATACAGAAGGCCAAGAAACATATGAAAAGATGCTCAAAGTCACTAATCATCTGAGAGATGCAAATCAAAACAACAATGAGATATCATCTCACACCTGTCAGAATGGATATCATCAAAAAGTCAGTAAATGACAAGTGCTGGTGAGGATGTGGAGAAAACGGAACCCTCCTGCACTTCTGGTGGGAATGCAGACTGGTGCAGCCACTGTAGAAGACAGTATGGAGTTTCCTCAAAAAGTTAAAAATGGAACTCCCATTTGACTCAGTAATCCCACTTCTAGGAATATATCCCAATAAATCAGAAACACCAATTAGAAAGAACATACGCCCTCCTATGTTCATAGAAGCACAATTTACAATAACTAAGATTTGGAAAGATCCTACGTGCCCATTAGCAGATGAATTAATTTAAAAAATGGTACATCTACACAATGGAATACTACGCTGCTGGAAAAAAAGAAAGAACTCACCATTCACAACAGCATGGAAGGACATGGAGAGCATTATGCTAAGTGAAATAAGCCAGTCAGAGGAAGATAAATATTACATGATCTCCTTCATATGTGGAATACAATGAACAATGTAAACTGATGAACAAAAATAGATCCAGAGACAAAGAAGCATTGAACACATTCTTCCTATTAAGCTTTCAAGACTATTTTTCCATTGCCTTGATCCTTAGCTCCAGCACTCACCTGGGCCTAAATCTTACTGGGTTAACCCAGGTGGTTTTCCTTAGCCCCTCTGAGTACCCCAGCTTTTCTAACAGTTTCCTCATCTTGCTTCTCACCCTTCAAAAGACAAATGAAGACTGAAAATACTTTAGTGCCATTCATGGAACTTTATTTCCCTCTGAGGAGCTGGCCTCATGGTTCGAACACATGTAGAAAACTGGCATGTTCACTGGTGAAGGCAATCAGTGGAATTTAAGAAGACTGGCTTCTGGTCCAAATTCTGCCATCATGTATGTAGCCTTGAGAAAGTAATTTCTATTATTTTGTTTTTTAAAATTACTCTGGTTCTAACTGGTGTGCTCAGAGGTTAGAGCATCAGCCTGTGCACCAAAGGGTGGTGGGTTTGATTGTCAGTCAAGGGCATGTACCCGGGCTGCAGGTTCAATCCTTGGCCCTGGTCGGGCATGTGAGGGAGGAAACCAATTGATATGTTTCTCTCACATTGATGTTTTTCTCCCCCCGCCCCATCTACTTTCTCTAAAAATCTATGGGAAAAGATTCTAGGGTGAGTTTTACCAAAAAGAAAATTCATGTGTAAAATCATAGAATTGAAATTGGCAAATTCTAAGAACTCCTTTGGTGCTAATAATCAATATTTTCCCACATAAATACATCAATGTTAGAATATATTCCCCCAGAAGTTGGGGCTATAAGTCATCTTTAGTACCTTGAGGTCACACAACTCCAAGGGATATAATTTACATTGTGGTGCATACCACTTACCTGAAGCCCGGAGATCATCTGGCCTCATGTTTAAGAGAACATGACAAAGGCTTTTTGAGTATAATACCTGCCATGGTATATGTATGTCTTGGGCTAGGCATGCTGCTTAAAAGCCTTTTTTCTCACTAACCCTTGGCACAGAAGTCCCCCACTCCAAAACCTCAGGTTTCTCTTCACTAAGAAACCACCTATCTGTCTTGGTATCTTCCCAAAAAAATGTAAAGCCCATAGTGAATGGCATCTATGGTCAAAGGAAGGAGAGCTAGCATTATATAAAAGAAACAAAAAGGTTCAATTTGGTTGAAGATAAAACATCTAAAGGTAACATCTTTTGTTATTTGAGAGAGAGAGAGAGAGATTGCTTCCTCCTGCAACCTAATTAGAGATCCAACCTGAAACCTGGGTATGTGCCCTGACCATGAATCAAACCCACCACCTCTTGGTATACAGGAAGATGAACAGGCCATACCAGCCAGGGCTGAAGGCAGCATCTTGGGCATCTAGCACAAAAGCCCAAGTGCCTAGGGGAGAAGGAGGTCACAGAAAGGTAAGGTTTTGATGTTTTAAGCTAAGTGGAAGATTCCACAAATTTCATTGGCCAAACCAAGAGTGCACCATCTACACCCAGCCAGGGGATGTATTAGAGGATCATGAGATATTTCCCCAAGGGTATCTTTGGCAGAGGTGAGTAGCTTACATATCTCCCAGTGGAATGAACTGAGTAAGTTTTATTGAAATATCATATCTATATATATAAAAGCCTAAGCAACTGGATGACTGAATGACCAACTGGTCAACCGGTTGCTATGATGTGCAATGACCACCAAGGGGCATACACTTAATGCAGGAGCTGCCCCCTGGTGGTCAGTGCGTTCCCACAGGGGGAGTGCCACTCAGCTGACCAATGGGCACCAGACGCAGGGCTCACGGCTGACGAGCGCTGTTGCTGTGGCAGCACAAGCCTCTCCCCAATCAGGACTGACTAGGTGCAAGCCTGCAGCAGGCACAGCATAGCTGGGCTGAACAAGAGCAGCAGGCAGGAGGGACAGTCTGACATCCCCTGAGGGGTCCCAGATTGAGAGAGGGGGCAGGCCAGGCTGAGGGACCCCACCGGTGCACGAATACGTGCACTGAGCCACTAGTCTATACTAATAAAAGGGTAATATGCTAATTAGACCTGGAGACCTTCCAGACATCCTTCCAGACAAAGCCATATTGGCGGGGCTGAGGCAGAGGAGGTTAGGGATGATCAGGCCAAGAGGGGAGGGCAGTTGGGGATAATTAGGCCAGCAGGGGGAAGTTGGGGGCAAGCAGGCCAGCAGGGGTGGAACAGTTGGGGGTGAGCAGGCCAGTGGGGGAGGCAGTTGGGGGCAAGCAGACCAGCAGGCAGAGTGGTTAGGGGCAATCAGGCAGGCAGGCAGGTGAGTGGTTAGGAGCCAGTGGTCCCTAATTGCGAGAGGGATGTCCAACTGCTGGTAGTCGGACATCCCCTGAGGGGTCCCAGATTGGAGAGGGTGCAGGCTGGGCTGAGGGACACCCCCCCATGCACGAATTTCGTGCACTGGGCCACTAGTCTATAATAAGGACACATTCACTTACTAATTGAACAAGGGCCTTGGCATAAAAGCAGGATGTCTGGTGGTCATGCTCCCTTACAAAAACTCTGTTTTTATACCCCTAGCAGAGGATTTTGCCCATGGTAGGCCTTAATAAAGACTTACTTGGGTATTTTTTTTTAAGTTGTCTCTTAAGAGATCCCTAGCCCTTCAAGATATGAGACTCTGTTCATATATATTTTTTTAAATTTAAGAAAGCAAACAAGAATGTAAAGTCAGAGAAAAGGGGGCCTTGGAGACAAGTTAGCCCAGGATGAGACGTCACTGCTCATTGCTCCCCTGGTTGCAAGTCTCATGGGGTCTCTTAGAGGATACTTGTTGGGGATCAGGGAGGGAATGGCAGATGAGTGCTCCCTGGAGGGAGAGCACCTCTGTTTGTATTATTTAATGACAGCTGCTAATATTCATTAAGAATATGTGCTAGGCAGTATTATAAGTGTCTTAAAGAGTTACATCATTTAATCACCTCAGCCTCAGGAGATAGATTATAATGCTCATTTTATAGATGAGCAAAGTGAAGCATAATGAAGTTAACTTGTGTAAGATTACATAGTTAGTAATTAGGCAAGCTTTGATAAAAACCCAAGAAGTCTGACTTGAGGGTGTTCTTTTAACCACTCTGTAATAGTGCTTCCCTTACTTAGAAGAAGAAAGACAATGTCTCAAATAATTATAATCAGAACTTTAAATTAAAGAATATAAAGGATGTAGGCTTAAAAACAGGTTGACACACCCAGCCAGCATGGCTCAGTGGTTGAGCATTGACCTATGAACCAGGAGGTTATGATTCAATTCCTGGTCAGGGCACATGCCCAGGTTGTGGGCTTGATCCCCAGTGTGGGGCATGCAGGAGGGAGCCAATCAATGATTCTCTCTTCTCATTGATGTTTCTATCTCTCTTTCCCCTCTCCCTTCCTCTCTGAAATCAATAAAAATATATTTTTTAAAAATATTAAAAAACAAGCAACCTTGTCATAGACACAGAGTCAGTACCATATGGTTGAGTATACCTATGACACGTGCCACCTCTGAGCAAACCTTGTTGATACTAAGGGAAGTTGGAACTATCTCTAGTGCCTAAGAGAAAATTTTTCAACAAAGAAGTTTCTTTAATGTAGGGAGAGGGGATTTAAATCAAGTGGCTAATGAGGTACAAAAGAAATTAATAGGAAGAGGTTTTCAGAGTTCAAAAGAGTGTCTTTGAGAACATTTCCTGGTTTTAGAAGAACGTAATTTTTTTGGTTTTCTAAAAGTGTTTAATTGTTCTTCTCTATACTTGGGCTGGTCCTGGCAGTATATTTATAAGCAGGCCAGTTTTAGCCAATGACCCATAACAGGTAACTCAAATTTAGATGGCTATTGTTATTATTGCTGTGTGACAAAATACTTCAAGAAATTTTTATTCATTGTACTCACAAAAGTTGGGAATCAAGAATTTGGGCTGGACTCAACTGGGGTACTTCTGCTGGACATTCTTGGGTCACTCATGTGCCTATAGCTACCTCAAAGCTTAGCAGGGTGGGTTGGTCTAAGATGACCTCACTCATCTGTGTGGCAGTCGGTACTGTCTGTCATCTGGGACTCTCAGTGTGGTCGCTCACCTCAAGTTGTTCAGCTTGGTCTTTTTCATATGATAACAGAAGAGTTCCCAGGAGCAAGAGAAGGAAACTACAAATCACCCGGGCTATTCAATTTTCAGTTTATATAACATTTGCTAATATTCAATGGTCAAAGCAACTTACTTTGTCAAGCATCAATGTGGGAGGGAACCATAAAAGTGCATAGATCCCTGGAGGAATGATTCATCAGGAACATTTACTTTTTAAATTTATCCTTATTGTTGAAAGTATTATAGATGTTCCTTCTTTTTCCCATAGATCCCCTCCACCCCGCACCTGTTAAACCCCCAGACCTTCACTACACCATTGTCTGTGTCCATGAGTTATGCATATCCTATATAATAAAGAAGTAATATGCAAATTGACCCTTGCGCCCTCACACAAGATGGCCGCCTCCATGTGGTCAAAGATGGTCGCCACAGATGGCTGGGAGGGGAGGTTAGTTGTGGGTGATCAGGCCAGCAAGGGAGGGCAGTTAGGGGGGACCAGGTCTGCAGGGGAGGGCAGTTGGCGGCGACCAGGCCTGCAGGGAGGGCACTTGGGGGCAACTGGGCCAGCAGGGGACGGCAGTTAAGGGAGACAGGGCTGGCAGGGAAAGGCAGTTAGGGGCGACCAGGTTGGCAGGGAAGGGCAGTTAGGGGTTACTGGGTCAGCAGGGGAAGGCAGTTGGGGGCTATTGAGCCAGCAGGGGAGCAGTTAGGCCTCGATCAGGATGGCAGGGGAGTGGTTAGGAGGTGATCAGGCAGGCAGGCAGGTGAGTGGTTGGAAGCCAGCAGACCCGGATTATGAGAGGGATGTCCGACTGCCGGTTTAGGATCGGGACTGCTGGTTTAGGATCGGGCCTAAACCGGCAGTCGGACATCCCCCAAGGGGTCCCCAATTGGAGAGGGTGCAGGCTGGGCTGAGGGACACTCCCCCCCCCCACTGCATGAATTTCGTGCACCAGGCCTCTAGTGCATATAAGTTCTTTGGTTAATCTCTTCCCAATCACGTCTTCCCTTTGAGATACATCAGTCTGTTACATATTTCTTTTGTCTGGATATATTTTGTTCATCAGTTTATTTTGCTCATTAGATTCCACATATGAGTGAGATCATGTGATATTTGCCTTTCTCTGACTGGCTTATTTTGCTTAGCATAATACTCTCCAGATACCTCCAGGCTATCTCAAAGGGTAAGATGACCTTTTTTACTGCTGCATAGTATTTCATGGTGTAAATGTACCACAGCTTTTTTTATCCACTGATCTACTGATGGGCACTTGGGCTGTTTCCAGATCCTAGCTATTATAAATTACCTTGCTATGAACATATATTCTTTCTGATTGGTGTTTCAGGTTTCATCATATATAATCCTATAAGTAGGATCAATAGATCAAAAGGCAGTTACATATTTAATTTTTGAAGAAACTCCATACTATTTTACATAATGGCTGCACCAGTCTGCATTCCCACCAGCAGTGTACTAGGGTTCCCTTTATTCCACTTCTTCGCAAATACTTGTCATTTGTTAATTTGTTGATGGTAGACATTCTGACAAGTGTGAGATGATACATCATTGTCATTTTAATTTACATCTCTATGATGATCAAAGACTTTGAGCATTTTCTCATGTCTCTTGGCCATCTGTATGTCCACTTTGAAGAAGTGTCTATTTAGGTCCTTTGCCCATTTTTTAATTGGATAGTTTGTCTTTCTTCAGTTAAGTTGTATGAATTTCTTATATATTTTGAATATTAACATTTATCAGATGTATCGTTGCCAAGTATGTTCTCCCATACAGTGGGGTCCCTTTTCATTTTGTTGATGGTTTCTTTTTCTCTGCCAAAGCTTTTTATTTTGATGTAGTCTTATTTGCTTATTTTCTCCTTAGTTTCCTTTGCCATAGGAGATGTATCCACAAATATATTAGAGGAGAGATGCCTAAGATTTTGCTGCCTATGGTTTCCTCCATGATTTTAATGGTTTCACAACTTAACATTTAAGTCTTTTAACCATTTTGTTTATTCTTGTGTATGGTATAAGTTTGTGGGCTAGTTTTATTTATTTTTTTTTTTGCATGTATCTATCCAATCTTCCCAACACCATTTATTGAAGAGACTGCCTTTATTCCATTGTATGCTCTTGCCTCTTTTGTCAAATATTAATTGAGCATAATGGGTTGGATTGATTTCTGGCTTCTCTGTTCTGTTCCATTGATATACATGCCTGTTCTTATGCTAGTATCAGGCTGTTTTTATTACAGTGGATTTGTAGTATAACTTTTTTCTGGCATTGTGATTCCTCCAACTTTGTCCTTCTTTCTCAAGATTGCTGCAACTGTTCGGGGTCTTTTTGCTTCCATATAAATTTTTGGAGTATTTGTTTTAGCTCTGTGAAATATACCATTGGTAATTTAACAGGGATTGCATTGAATCTGTTGGGTAATATGGACATTTTAATGATGTTGATTCTACCAGTCCATGTACACGGTATATTCTTCCATTTGTTTGTTTGTATCTTCTTCTATCTCTTTTTCAACATCCTGTAGTTTTTAGAGTACAAATCATTTACCTGATTGGTTACGTTTATTCCTAAGTATCTTAATCTTTTTTTGTAATGGTAATTGGAATTGTTTGTTTAGTTTCTCTCTCTAAGAATACATTTTTTGCGTATAAAAATTCAATAGATTTCTGGGTGTTAATTTAGTATACTGCTACATTGTGAAATTCATTGGTTAAATTTTGTAGATATTTGGTGGAGTCTTTTGGATTTTCTTTGTACAATATCATGTCACCTACAAATAATGATAGTTTTACTCCATCCTTTCCAATTTATATGCCTTTTATATATTTTCCTTGTCTGATCACTGTGGCTAGCACTTCCAGTACTGTGTTGAATAAGAGTGGTGAAAGCAGATCTCCCTGTCTTATTCTTAGGGAAAAGAATTTATTTTTTGCACATTGACTATGATGTTGGCTCTACGCTTGTCATATATGGCCTTGATTATGCTGAGGTATGATTCCTCTATTCCCACTTTGCTGAGAGTTTTTATCAAAAAGGGGTGTTGGATTTTGTTGAATGCTTTTTCTGCATCTATTAATATGATCATGTGATTCTTGTCTTTCAATTTGTTTATGTGATGTATCACATTCATTGATTTTTGAATATTGTACCAGCCTTGCATCCCTGGAATAGATCCTACTTGGTCATGGTTTATGAACTTTTTAATATATTGCTGGATCTGATTTGCTAATATTTTGTTGAGGATTTTAGCATCTATGTTCATCAGGGATAATGGCCTATAATTCTCTTTCTTTGTACTGTCTTTTCTGGTTTTGGAATTAGGATAATACTGGCCTCATAAAAAGGGCTTGGAAGTATTCCTTCCTCTTGTATTTTGTGGAATAGTTTGAGGATGATAGGTGTTATTTCTTCTTTGAAGGTTTGGTAGAACTCCCCATGTGAAGTATCTGGACCAGGACTTTTGTTTGCTGGGAATTTTTTTTTATTACTGCTTCAGTTTCATCAGTTGTCACTGGCATATTAAGGATTTCTAATTCTTCCTAATACAGTGCTGGAAGATTGTATTTTTCTAGAAATTTGTCCATTTCGTCTATATTGTCCAGCTTGTTGGAATATAGTTATTCATAGTATTTTCTTACCATTCTTTGTATTTCAGTGGTGTCAGTTATTACTTCACCTCCTTCATTTTTTATTTTATTTATTTGGGACCCCTCTATTTCTTTCTTGATGAGTCTGGCTAAAGGTTTATTAATCTTGTTTATCTTTTCAAAGAATCGGTCTTGGATTCATTTATATCTTATATTGTTTTTTTAGTCTTTATGTCATTTATTGCCACTCTGATCTTTATTAAGTACTTCCTTCTACTTACTCTGGGATTTTCTTGTTGTTCTCTTTCTAGTTCTTTAAGCTGTAGGGTTAGAGTTTATTAGAATTTTTTCTTCTTACATTAGATAGGCCTATATTGCTATGAACTTCCCTCTCAGGACTGCTTTCAATGTGTCACATAAATTTAGTGTTGTTGTGTGTCCATTTTCATTTGTTTCCAGGAAGTTTTATGTTTCTGTCTTGATCTCATTGGTAACCCATTCATTGTTTAATAACATGCTATTTAGCTTCCATGTGTTGGAATTTTTTTAGTGTTTTTACTGTAGTTGATTTCTAATTTTGTTCCACTGTGATCTCAGAAGATACTTAATGTGATTTTAATCTTATTGAACTTGTAGAGACTTGTTTTGCATCCTAACAGATGATCTATCTTTGAGATTGACCCATGTGCACTTGAGAAGAATGTATATTCTGCAGCTTTGGGGTGAAAATTTCTATAAATGCCAGTTAAATCCATCTGTTTCAGTCTGTCATTTTGAGTCACTATTGCCTTGTTAATTTTTTGTCTGGAAGACCTATCCAGTGAAGTCAGTGGGATGTTACATTCCTTAACATAAATGTATTGCTATTGATCTTTCCTTTAGCACACTCTAGAAGTCTTTTATATATATTTAGGTGCTCCTATGTTGGGTACATATTTGTTTACCAGGGTTATATCCTCTTGTTGAATTGATCCCTTTTTTATTATATAGTGACCTTTATTGTCTCTTGTGACGACCTTCTATTTTGTCACATATGAGTATTGCTACCCCAGTTGTTGTTGTTGTTGTTTTGCTCATTTATATTTGCATGGAAAATTTTTTTTCATCCCTTTACTCTCATGGTGTGTGAGTCTTTTGTTCTGAGGTGGATCTCTTGTAGGCATCATATATTTGAGTCATGTTTTTGTATCCACTCAGCTACCCTATGTCTTTTGATTGGAGCATTGAATCCACTTACATTTAAGGTTGTTATTGACAGGTACTTATTTATTGCCCTTTTAATTCTTTATGCCTGTGTTCCTCTCTCTCTCATATATATATATATATAATAAAAGCCCAGTGGCCTTTATGGTGGAATGACCAGAACAACCGGTTGCTATGACACGCACTGACCACCAGGGGGCAGACGCTCAATTCAGGAGCTGCCCCCTGGTGGTCAGGGTGCTCCCAGATGCTGGCCTCAAGCACAGCAGCAGTGGCAGGAGCCTCTCCCACCTCCACAGCAGTGCTAAGGAGCTGAGAGCCAAGCTGTAAGGAGCGAGCAAGTGGGTGGTTAGGAGCAAGGGGTCCAGGATTGTGAGAGGGATGTCCAACTGTTGGTTCGGGCCTAAACTGGCAGTTGGACATCCCCCAAAGGGTCCCAGATTGTGAGAGAGTGCAGGCCAGGCTGAGGGATCCCCCCCTCCACTGGTAGTCGGACATCCCTCTCTCAATCCAGGACCGCTGGCTCCTAACTGCTCGCCTACCTGCCTTCCTGCCTGATCGCCCCTAACCACTCGCCTGTCTGCCTGCCTGATGCCCCTAACTGCTCACCTGCCTGCCTGATGCCCCTAACTGCTCACCTGCCTGCCTGATTGCCCTTAACTGCCTCTGTCTCAGCCCCCGCTGCCATGGCTTCATCTGGAAGGATGTCCAGAAGGTCATTCATCTGTTTGGTCTAATTAGAATATTATACTTTTATTATTATACTAGAGTCCCGGTGCACGAAATTCGTGCACTGGGGAGGGTGTCCCTCAGCCCAGCTTGCACCCTCTCCAATCTGGGACCCCTCGGGGGAGGTCCGACTGCAGGTTTAGGCCAGATCCCACAGGGATCTGGCCTAAACCTACAGACAGACACCCCTCTCACAATCCGAGACTGCTGGCTCCTAACCGCTCATCTGCCTGCCTGATTGCCCCCTAACTGCTCCCTTGCCAGCCTGATTGACACCTAACTGCTCCTCTGTAGGCCTGATCACCCCCAAGGCTTTTATTAGTATAGATATGACCCTTCACAGAAAATTTTACTAACCCTGCTTTACAATAAGGGCTTGATGATTGAATCATTGGGACCAGACACCAAGATTTCCTTTCTTTGAATAGTGGAGGGAATAATTATCTCGTCTTTAAGTTGCCCTGAAATTAAAATGAGATAATGACTTAGAAAAGTATAAAAGCACCATATAAAGACAACTGTCTTTTACATGTACTGAAAAGACAATAAAGTGGTAAAATGAAAAACACTATTATTATTCTCCCCCTTCCTTCCTTTACAGCCTTTATTTAAACTTTGAAATTTATAAAAATTTCACTCCAATTTTCATTTCTTTACATTCAATATTATTTTGTATTGGTTTCAGGTTTTATATTAGTTACAGAATAGTGGTTAGACAATCATATACTTTACAAAGTGTTCCCCGATATTTCCAGTACCCACCTGGCATCATACCATCATTACAACACTATTGACTATATTCCCTATTTAAGTGACAATGGGTTTACAGGTTCCTTCCAGTCTTTCTTTTGTGTTATTCACCTTTCCTTTTCTTTCTCACTTCTTCCCTCACTTTCCTTATATAGTATCTCAATTGGCCATCAAAGCTCAGTGAAGGCACTGGGACACGCTTAATCCATTTTACAGACCAAGAAACTGAGGCCAATTCCAGCTGCTGTGGAACTTGACTGAGCATACAGGGAGGCCTCACAGCTGTGCTCTCCGCCATTCCTAAGGGGCAGCGGCCGGAAAAACAGAACAAACCTTCCCATCAGGCTTCCGAGCCTCTTTCTGAAGCACCTCTTTATTGTGGACGCTCCACATTCTTTCCTCTCCCCGGTCCCCTACCCCCATTCTTTACTTCACCCCCCCTTCTCCGGGGAAGGTGGAAGGCTTCACATTCACCACCAAGGCATGCTCTGCCATGGGGCAGGGCTGCGTGGGCTTGCTTTTGGGTCAAGGCAGGAGCAGGAGTCGCTGCCTCTGAAGTGCAAAGGCCACCTGGGCGAGGTTGGTTAGCACTGGGAGCTTCTCTGAGTCACAGCAGTCAGTCCGGTACCCTGCAGTGAGGCACCCCTCCAGTAAGGTGGCACTGCCCCTCAACCCCCGCCTCAGGGCTGCGGGTCCTTGCTCCTCTGCCCGGGCATCCTTCCATGCCCCTTGATCCCTGGCTGGGCCCAACCGGTCTTGGGGCCACTGCAGAACCTCTCTCTCTCTGCAGGTGAGGCAGATCCCTGCCCTTGGTCTCCGCAAAGCTGTGAATCTGTGGCCAGAGGCCCGGTCTGGGTCTCAGAAACCCCATGCCTGCCATGTTCTCAGGGCACCACGGGCATGGCTAGGCAGGCCCAGCCATGCCTCCCTGGGGCAGCGATGTTCCCTGGGCCCCACGGGAGTGGCTAGGCAGGCCAGCTGCACCTCCCCGGGGCGGCGGTGTTCCCAGGGTCCCACAGGAGTGGCTAGGCGGGCCCACGGCCCCTCCTGGGGCCTGCGATGGACCCAGACCCCGCGGGTGGCGTCTGGTGCTGCCCGCCTGGCCTCCCCTACCCCTGATGGACCCGGACCCCCAGGTGCGGGCCATGGCGCTGCCCACCTTGCCTGCATATGCAAATTTACCCACCATCTTTGGTGGGTTAATTTACATAGTCTCTCTGATTGGCTGGTGGGCGTAGCAGAGTGATGGTTAATTTGCATGTTTCTCTTTTATTAGTGTAGACTAGGGGCCCAGTGCATGAATTTGTGCACCTTGAAAGGAACTCTGGGTCACGAGGCTGTGGTAGGCACAGGGGAGGGTCTCAGCCCATCCTCTGTGCCCCTGCCTGGCCCTTCCAGCCCTGGCCCCAGGTCCCTTGTCTGCAGGCAGCCCCACTCCCACCACCGCCGCTCCCATGCACTGAAGGCACCAGCCCCACTCGCACCCACTGATAGCGTGGAGAGATTGGGGCCTGTACCAGAAGCAGGTGCTAGCAGAGCCGGTGCTGTCAGCAGGTGCAAGTGGTGGCTGCTTCTCCAATAACCCCTCAGGAGCAGGGAGAAGTGGAGAAGCCCTCAGGGGCAATCAGGGCCAGCAGCTGCCACTCGCTGATGGCACCGAGTGATCTGGACTGGCGCCAGGCACCGGCAATGGGTGCGAGCAGCGGCTCTGGCACCGGCTGCAGGTGTGAGCCCTGGGCAGAACTGCGGTGTGTGGGAGCAAAGAATGTTCAGTAACCACCAGAGGCTTGCCCTGATGACAGCGACCAGCACCCTGCCTTGTTCTGGCACCCCCACTCACCTGCTCCACCATCCCACTGCAGCCAATGCCCACCATGTTCCACACACACCCCCTGGTGGTCGACACTCATCATAGCGACCAGTTGTTCAGTTGTTCGGTTGTTCCGGTTGTTCCACTGTTTGGTCTATTTGCATATTAGCCTTTTATTATATAGGATAGAGATAGAGATAGAGATAGAGATAGAGATAGAGATAGAGATAGATAGAGATAAAGATATAATTTCTTCTCATTACAGCAGTCCCTTTAGCATTTCTTGCAGTGCTGGTTTAGTGATGATAAATTCCTTTAGCATTTTTTGTCTGGGAAGCTCTTTATTTCACCATCTATTTTGAATGATGGTGTTGCTGAATAGAGTAACCTTGGGTTCAGATCCTTGCTTTTCATTACCTTGAATACTTCATGCCATTCCCTTCTGGCCTATGGAGTTTCTAATGAGAAATCAGCTGACAGCCTTAAGGGAGTTTTTTTTGTAGGTCACAAATTGCTTTACTCTTGTTGCCTTTAAGATTCTCTCTTTGTATTTAATTTTTGGCATTTTAATTATGATGTGTCAGGACATGGGCTTGTTTGGGATCTTCTTGCTTGGAAGAATCTATGCCTCCTGAACTTGTGTGACTTTTTCCTTCACCAGGTTAGAGAAGTATTCTGCCATGATTTCTTAAACCATGTTCACTATTCCTTTCTCACTTTGTTCCCCTTATGGTTCTCCTATGATGCTAATAGTATTACTTTCATGTTGTCCCACAGCTCCCCTAAGCTGTCCTTTTTTTAAATTGTTTTTTGCTTTTTCATTCTCTGATTGAGTGATTTTTTTTCTACCCTGTCTTCTAATTTACTAATCTAATCATCAGTTTACCATAATCTGCTGTTTATTCTTTCCAGTGCGTTCATTATTATTGCCATGTCATTCTTTATTTCTGACTGGTCTTTTTTCATAGTTACTATATCTTTTCTCATGCTGTTGAGCATCCTTGCCATCATTCTTCTGAACTCTATAACTGATAAATTTCTTACCTCTGTTTCTTTAGCTCTTCTTCTGGAGAATTCTCTTGTTCTTTCATTTGGGGATTGTTTTCTTGTTTCCCCATTTTGGCTACCCATTTGGATTTGTTTCCATGTGTTAGGTAGATCTTCTATGACTCCCAATCTCTAGTTCAAGACAGTGTCAGATACTGTTTGTGTCTGTCCTTGAGTACCCTGTTTGGAGATATCAGCAATCCACAGCTTGTGCCTTCCTCTGCTGGGACTGGTTGTGTATGGATAAGACAAGATGCACACCAAGGTCTGCTTTTCCTAGCCCTGGATCCAGAAGCATATCAGGCAAAGTGTCAAAGCACCCAGATATCTGCCTCTGCCTGCAGGCTTATTGTTATCACTATCTTAATGAGCCTCGGGCTGTAGACCACTGCAAGGCATATACTCCACAGGGTGGGGCAAAAAGTTTTCCAACAGGATGGGGCAACTGCTTCACCCCAGGCAACACTTCCTAGATGCTTAAGGTCTGCCTGTGCAAGATGCCCTCTGCAGTATGTAGGAATAACCCAGCATAGGAATCCAGGTGACTGCCTTTTGAACTCTATCCACAGAGCCCCCAACCTTGTATTCTTATCATACAGCTCTAGTCCACTCTGCCCTCCCTCTTCCAGAGCCCAAGGTGAGTGGCTGCATGTGAAATTTTGTGCATTGACCCTTTAAGAGCACACCTGCATTTCCAGCATCTCTCCCTGACAGACAGAAACCCTGCTGCTTTTCACAGCCAGATTTTATGTGGGCACCTTTATCAGTTCTGGTGCTCTGGGCTGGGGAGTATTCTTAGTAGGAACCCCCACAGCTGAGTATTCCTCCAGAACTTCAGCTGATGTCTGTGGGAGCCTGGCCAGCCCTCTCTAACCTCTGCACTGCCTACCAGTCTCTATATGGTCTCCACTTTCTGTCCTTGGTTATCAGGATTCTCTCCAGCTAGTCTTTAGTTGTTTATTCAGGATGTTGAAATTCCAGTTTTGTCCTGGGAGTGTTTCAGTGTAGTTTCCACTTAATCCACCACCATCTTAGAATCCTAGGAACAATTACTTTAGCAATATACCACAGCTGCTATTCATAATTTAGCCAGACACAATCCAGTGGCTGGCATAATTGTCCAATTATTTTCCCATCCTGTTTGATTTCCTTGTGAAAAACTATTCAAATGTCTTCCAGAAAAATAAAAATGGCTTTAGAAATTCCCAAGTAGGAGAAGGCCCTGAGTCTGTTAGGCAGGTATACCTCTGGCCTGCTTGTGTCACCAAATGCCAAAAAAATGTAAAAGGCATCTTAAATGCATATTGTTAAGTAAAAGAAGCCAACCTGGAAAGGCTACGTACTGTATGATTCTAAGCATATGACATTCTGGAAAATGCAAAACTGTGGTGACAGTTAAAAGATCAGTAGTAGTGAAGGGATTAAGAAGTACATATTGGTAGTCATAGCATAGTCATGGGGATATAAAGTTTAGGATATGGAATATAGTCAATAGTATTGTAATAACTATGTATGGTGTCACATGAGTATTAGATTTCTTCCACTCTAATTGTAGCTGGTCCACACAGCCAGTTAGCCTAGGGGTTAAATCCATCTCAGTGATGAGCAATCAAGGCTCAACTATACAGGACACTGCACACAGCCCACACAGAGGCACACCTAGAATGTCCAGCTCAGGTGACTGGGGAGGCTGAGCCACTAGGCCCTATAGGACACCTACAATACAAGACCACTCTACCAATACCAGAAGACATAGCAGCTCTACCTAATACATAGAAACAAACACAGGAAAGTAGCCAAAATGCAAAGACAAAGAAACATGTTGCAAATGAAAGAAAAGAAGAAATTTCCACAAAAAGAACTTAATAAAATGGAAGCAAGTAAATACAGAGTTCAAAACAATGGTTATAAGGAAGCTCAAGGAACTTAGTGACTTCTTCAAGGAACTTAGTGAGAACACCAACCACACTAAAAAAGGACCAGTCAGAAATGAATCATACAGTAACTGGAATGAAGAATCATTTACAGGGAATCAACAGTAGAGTAGAGGGTGCTGAAAATCAAATTGGTGATTTGGAATATGAGGAAGCAAAAAACACTCAATCATAACAGTAAGAAGAAAAAGGAATCCAAAAATATGAAGATAGTATAAGGAGATTCTGGGACAACTTCGAGCATACAAACATTCACATCATAGGGGTGCCAGAAGGAGAAGATAGGGAACAAGAAATTGAAAACTTATTTGAAAAAATAATGACAGAAAACTTCACTTACCTGGTGAAAGAAATAGACATACATGTCCAGGAAGTGAAGAGTCCCAAACAAGATGAACCCAAAGAGGCACACACCAAGACACATCATAATTAAAATGCAAAAGGTTAAAGAAAAAGAGAATCTTAAAAGCAACAAGAGAAAAGCAGTTAGTTACCTACAAGGGTGTGCCCATACGACTATCAGCTGATTTCTCAACAGAAACTTTGTAGGCCAGAAGAGAATGGCAAGAAATATTCAAAGTGATGAATAGCAAGAACCTACAACCAAGATTACTCTATTCTGAAAAGCTATCATTTATAATTAAAGGTCAGATAAAGAGTTCATAGACAAGAAAAGGCAAAAGGAGTTCATCACCACCAAACCAATATTATATGAAATGTTAACAGGCCTTCAAAGAAGAAGGAGGAGGAAGAGTAGGAGGAATAGGAGGAAGACTTGGTTAGGGAGGAGGAGAGGCGGAGGAGGAGGAGAAGGAGGAGGAGGAGAAGGAGGAGGAGGAGAAATATGAGCAATAAAATGGCAATAAATACATATCTATGAACAATTGAATCTAAAAATCAAAATAAACGAACAAGGAATCTAACGAACAAAATAAACTGATGTATAAAGTAGAACCAGAGCTATGGAAACATGGAACAGACTGAGGAATCTCAGTGGGAAGCGGGGAGGGAGCAGGAAGATATTAACCAAAGAACGTATATGCATACATGCATTACTCATGGGCACAGTCAATAGGGTGGTAAAGGCCTGGGGTGGAGTGGGATCCAGGTAGAGTAGGGAAATGGGAGGGGAAGTGGGGGACATCTGTAATAGTCTCAACAATATTTTTTAAAAGAAAATTTCAGTTATTGCCAGGGATTGGGAGTGGAGGAAAGATTGAATAGGCAGAGCACAAGAGACTTTTAGGGCAGTGAAACCATTTTGTATGATAGTATAATGTTGGATACATGTCATTATGTATTTGTCAAAACCCATAGAGCTCTATAACACAAAGTGTGAAACTTAATATAAACTATGAATTTCAGTTAATAATAATGTATCAATATTTGTTCAATAGTAACAGTTGTACCACACTAATGCAAAATTTTTTAGCCTTTAAAAAGAAGGAAATTCTGCCCTAGCCAATTTGGCTCAGTGGAGAGAGCGTCAACCTATGGACCAAAGGGTACTGGGTTCAGTTCTGGTTAAGGGCACATACCTCAGTTGCAGGCTCCTCCCTGGCCCCGGCCCTGGTCGAGGCCCATGCAGGAGGCAATGAATCAATGCGTTTCTCTCACATCGACATTTCTCTCTGTCTTTCCCTCTCTCTAAAAATCAATGGGAAAATATCCTCAGGTGAGGATTAAAAATATAAATAAATAAATAAATAAATAAATAAATAAATAAATAAATAAAATTTCAAAAAAATGATAATAAATAAAAATAAAAAGAGGGAAATCCTGTTCTGGCTGGTGTTGCTCAGTTGGTTGGGCATCATCCAGTATACTGAAAAGTTGCTTGTTTGATTCCCCATCAGGGAACATGCCTATGTTGCAGGCTCAATTCCCAGTAGGGGGCATACAGGAGGCAGCTGATTGATATTACACTCTCACATTGATGTTTCTCTCTCTCTTTCCCTCTCCCATTCTCCCTTACTCTTTCTCTAAAAATCAAGTTTTTTAAAAAATCTTTTTTCAAAAAAAGGGAGGAAATCCTGCCATTTGCAACAACATGGAAGAACCTGAAGGGCAACATGCTAAGTAAAATAGGCCTGACAGAGAAAGACAAATATAACATGATTTTACTTAAATGTATAATCTAAAAAAATTAAAAATCAACATATACTACAGAAAATAAAATGGTAGTTACAAGAGGATGGGAATAGGGAAAAAGGGGAGATATTGAGCAAAGGGTACAAACTTCCAGTTATATGATGAATAAGTTCTGGACACTTAATGTACTACATGGTAACTATAGTTAGTAATACAAATGCTCCTTGACTTACAATGGGATTACATTCTAATAAACCCATTGTAAGTTGAAAATATCATACATCAAAAATGCATTTAGTACACCTAACCTACTGTACATCATAGCTTAACCTAGCCTACCTTAAACATGCGCAGAATACTTACATTACCTTCCAGCTGGGCAAAATCATTTAACATAATGAATACACTAGAATATTGATTGTTCATTATGACTTGACTGACTGGGAGCTGTAGCTTGCTAGTGCTGCCCAGCATCATGAGAGAGCATAATGCCACATATTGCTAGTCTGAGAAAAGATCAAAATTCAAAGTATGGTTTCTACTGAATTCATGTTGCATTCATACCATTGTAAAGAAAAAAAAACCATAAGTGGAAACATTTTAAGTCAGGGACCATCTATACTGTTTTGTGCACTTGAAATTTGTTAACAGTAGATCTGAAGTGTTCTCACCACACACAAAATATTGTAACTATGGGAGATGTTAATATGTTAATTAAATAGTGGTAATCATTTCACAGTGTATACATATGTCAAAACATCATATTGTATACCTTAAATGTATATAATTTTTATTTGTCAAAAATAAAGAAAAAACAAAATATAAGAGAAACTGTGGGGGCAGTATACAGGAACTTTCTGTACTCTCTGTTCAATTTTTCTATAAACCTAAAATTCTCTAAAAATTCCATTGTTTTTTAAAAATTGTACAAAAGTACAGAGGGGGGGGGATTGTGGTAGACATATTGGTGACTCCCAATGAATCACTTCTTCCAGTATGTATGCCCTTGTGTAGGTCCCTCCCACATTGACTCTAGGTTTGACCTATGACTTGTTTTAGTCAATGGTATATTATTAGCAAGCATTATACAAATAGAGGCAGAATGCTCCTTCTTGGAACTCAGCTGCCATGCTATAACAGGGCCTGGATTAATCCTGCTGAAGAGAGAAAGAGGCTACTTAAAAGGCACTGATAGATAAGAAAGAGAAACACATAGAGAAGAACCAGGCAACCCTGCTTCACCACCTCAGACACAAGAGTAATCCCAACAAATATCACTTGAATAGAAGATTCTCCCAGACAAGCAACACTATTATGAGAAATAATAAATTGCTGTTATTTCAAGGCACTAAATTTTGGGATAGTTTACTATGTAGCAATAACTAAATGAAACTAGAAACTTTCCTTAAAAAAAAAAAAACTCTGGAAAAACTGTGTTCTTAATAGCACTTACAAAATAATAATATGGTGGGATGTAAGCATAGAGTGTATCTTAGGCTCTTCTCTGTGTGAAACCAGTTTGTCCGAACAGGGAAGAAAGCAAACTATTGATCTCATTAGCAAGCAATAGAGATTGGAAATCCCTTATCATTAATAGTAATTCCCTACATTTATATAAATGATTCACAGATAGCAAGTTGCTTTCCTATGGACCCCATACTTGGTGTACTCTTGGAGGTCAGAATAACAATTTGGGAACTGATGCAATGTAATGCCATAACTTATTCCTGAGCAAAATTAATATGAAAATCATATTTCAGAATAATTTTTCCATTAGCCATATATAAAATCATTTCGAGCAAAGAATCTTGGAATTTATACAAGCCAACTTGTAATGCAGGTGGAAGATACCAAGAAAAGTGATAAGAATCTAAGAGATGTGGCTAACCACAAGATCTATCATCTAATTATATATGGTTAGAGAAAAGTAAAAATGGTTTTGTATTTGCTTTCTATTACTGCTATAACAAATTACCACAATTTAAAACAACACAAAAGTATTATGCTACAATTGTGCAGGTGCAAAGTCTGACACGTCTCACGGGGCTAAAATCAAGGTGTCAGCAAAGCTGCATTTATTTTTGTAGGTTCTAGAGGAGAATTCTTTTCCTTTCTTTTTCCAGCTTCTAGAGGACACCCACATTCCTTGCCTCATGACCCTCTTCCTCCATCTTCAAAATAAGCAGCTTTGTATTGCTCTGAGCCTTTCATTCCTAGTCACACCTGCCTATGACTCTCTCTCTGACTCCCTCTTCCACTTTTAAGCACCCTATGATCACATTGGGCTAGTCCTATAATCCAGGTGATTCTCCCCATCTCAAGGTCACCTGATTAGCCACCGTAATTTCTTAATTCCTATAACATTAATTCTCCATTGCCATGAAACTTGACATATTCACATGTATTGGGGGATTAGAATGTGGGCATCTTTAGAGGTTTCAGAGCACTATTCTGCCTACCACAAGCTTTAGGGGTTAGAACTTGGGAGTTCACAAGGATGGTAGTGCCACTGATGATGATGGATAAGATGAGAGGAATACATTTGGATGGGAAGACAACCAAGTTTTTGCCAAGTGTAGTATCCAAATGAAAATGGTCCCTGGAGCTGTTGGTCTTGAGGATCTGAATCCCAGGAACACATTATGATTAGGGACATGATCTTAGGGAAACTTACATCTGGAGGTAAAGTCTGAAAGCCCTTAAGCCACTGATCTCCTAGTCATTGTAGAATGATAATAACAAAAGGATGAGAAGCCCTAATCATGTTCAATATGGGGCAAATACTCATTCTTTAAAGAAATGAAAGGGAACAAGGAAAGGCCTAGAGGGGTCTGAAGATGGCGCAACAAAATTCCAAAGGGGACCATTTAACTGGTCCTCTCAACCACATCTGTGGCCCAGATGTTTTATGTAACCAGAGCACATGCCCACACCAAAAAGTCGACATTATATGCTCCATGAGGTCTGTGGCCAATGTAAAAGTGTGTAGGAACCAGTCCACATAGCAAACCAAGTTTGTTATTTGTGTCACATCAAAGCCAGAGCCCCAATGAATTACTGCCCTCTGAGGTCATTTAATTATGATTAAGTGAACTAAGAACCAGTGTAAATGGCATTTTATACTCCAGTGAATTAAGGTATGAGATGTAGCCGAAGTGAATAAGATTTATGGCCCAAACTCATGCAACCTTACAATAATTTCATGACACTTTTACTATGAGGCAAATGATGCCAGCTCTTGAAATAATTAAAAGTATATACCAACTCCAAGGGTGGACTTCAGGCATTTATGGGAAGCCAGGAGACAGAGTGAGGAGCAGATTTCTTTGTGACTAATTTACTCTGGTTAGTAGCAGCTATTTCTTTTACCTGCAGCAAAGTCTTAATTAGGGTGGGAAGACTGACCCTGAGCAGCCAGGGTCATACCACACCACACATCAGGAGTCAGGTTCCACCCAAATGAGAAATGCTTCATAGATAAGTAGTTTTTCAAATCCCCAGGCTCACATGTCACTGCCCTCAGCAGATACCTTTGTGCCTTTGAGATGACTTTAGTCTGGGTTACCATCATTGGAGGCAAGGGATGACTTTGCATAGATCCCAAGGGTACTAGCAGAGTGAGAAGTGGATCAGGAAGAATGTGCCCTGCTTAACTTGGGTATTTTGTTTCCTGGTCTTCTGTTACTTCTGCTTCTTCATGTTTATGTAACAATTGGGATCTTCCTGACTTCTAATTTTGCATTACATCTCAGGGATTCTGATATCACCTCCCCCATACAACGAGAGGGTCATAATCACATAATTCAAATTGGCACAGAATTTTTTCCTTGCAGCTCCTGACACTCATGTCAGTGCCTGATTATAACAAGCATAAAGAAAATGGGAGAGAAGAGAGAAAAAAAGAAAACAGGGGGATGAAGAAAATGTTGTTAACCTAAATCATTGAATAAATATGTTTTATTCATCATGTGATTAGTTGAAGAATTTTGCTATTGCAATTGTCTCCTAGCTAATCTCCACATCTTTAATCTCACCCCACTCTAATCCAGTCTCCCTCTGTGACCAAAATAATCTTTTAAACAAAAAAGTATTTTAATTTTTTATTGCAATGGTAAATGGGATTGCTTGTTTAGTTTCTTTATCTGAGACATCATTATTGGTGTATAATCAAACCATCGATTTTTGAGTGTTGATTTTGAATCCTGCTACATTGCCAAATTCATTTATTTAATCTAGTAGCTTTTTGGCAGAGTCTTTAGGGTTCTCTGTGTATGATATCATGTCATCTGTGAATAATGAAAGTTTTACTTCCTCCTTTCAAATTTGGATGCCTTTTATTTCTTCTTCTTATCTGATTGCTGTGGCTAGGACTTCCAGTAATATGTTGAATAAGAGTGGTGAAAGCTGACATCCTTGTCTTGTCCCTGTTCTTAGGGGAAATGGGTTTTGGTTTTTTGCCCATTGAGTATAATGTTCACTGTAGGTTCATCATATACGGCCTTTATCATGTTGAAATATGCTCCCTGTATTCCCACTTTCCTGAGAGCTTTTATGAAGAATGGGTGGTGGATTTTGTCTAATGCTTTTTCTGCATCTATTGATGTGACCATGTGATTTTTGTCTTTCAATTTGTTTATGTAATGTATCATGTTTATTGATTTGCAAATATTGCATCAGCCTTACATCCCTGGAATACCTTGGTCATGGTTTATGATCTTTTTAATATATTGCTGAATCTGATTTGCTAATATTTTGTTGAGGATTTTAGCATCTATGTTCATCAGGGATATTTGCCTGTAATTCTCTTTTTTGTACTGTCTTTATCTGGTTTTGGAATTAGGATAATGCTGGCCTCTTAAAAAGAGCTTGGAAATGTTCTTTCCTCTTAGACTTTTTGGAATAGTTTGAGGAGTGTAGGTGTTAGTTCTTTGAATGTTTGGTAAAACTCCCCTGTGATGCCATTCAGACCTGGGCTTTTGTTTGGTGGGAGATTTTTTTATTACTGCTTCTACTTCATCAGTTGTTATTGGCCTATTCAGGTTTTTTATTCTTCCTGATTCAGTTTTGGGAGATAGTATTTTTCTAGGAATTTGTCCATTTCATCCTCATTTTTCAGCTTGTTGGCATATAGTTGTTCATAGTGTTTCCTTACAAACCTTAGTATTTCTGTGGTGTCAGTGGTTACTTCTTCACTTTCATTTCTGATTTTATTTAATTGGGTCCTCTCTCTTTGTTTCTTGATGTGTCTGGCTAATGGTTCATCAATCTTGTTTATTCTTTCAAAGAACAAGCTCTTGGTTCCATTGACTTTTTGTTGTTTTGTGTGTGTGTGTGTGTGTGTGTGTGTGTTTTAGTCTCTATGTCATTTATTTCTGCTCTAATCTTTATTTCCTTCCTTCTACTTACTCTGGGCTTTTATTGTTGTTCACTTTCTAGTTCTTTAAGTTGTAGGGTTAAATAGTTTATTGTTGATTTTTCTTGTTTTTAATGTAGGCTTGTAGGACTATGAACTTCCCTCTCAGGACCGCTTTTGCTGTGTCCCAGAGATTTGGGGTTGTTCTGTGTTCATTTTCATTTTTTTCTAGTAAGTTTTTTATTTCTTTCTTGATCTCGTTGGTAACCCATTCATTGATTAATAACATGCCATTTATTCTCCATGTGTTTGAATGTTTTGGGGTGTTTTTACTGTAGTTGATTTCTAATTTCATTCCACTGTGATCTGAGAAGATGTTTGATATGATTTCAATCTTCTTGAACTTGTAGAGAGTTGTTTTGTGTCCTAACATGTGGTCTATCTTTGTGAATGATCAATGTGCACTGGAGAAAAATGTATATTATGCAACTTGGGGGTGAAATGTTCTATAAGTGTCAATTAAATCCATCTGATCTAGTGTGTTCTTTAGAGTCACTGATTGCTTCTAAGTTTTTGTCTGGAAGATATATCCAGTTAAGTCAGTAGAGTGTTAAAGTCCCCTACTATAGCTGTATTGTTGTGTATCTCTCCCTTAACGTCCTCTAGAAATATATATAAACTAGAGGCCCGGTGCATGAAATTCATGCACGGGGAAGGCGGGAGGGTCCCTCAGGCCAGCCTGAACCCTCTCCAATCTGGGACCCCTCAAGGGATGTCCGATTGCTGGTTTAGACCTGATCCCAGTGGGATCGGGCCTGCACGGGCAGTCAGACATCCCTCTCACAATCCAGGACTGCTGGCTCCCAATTGTCTGCCTTCCTGATTGCCCCTAACCACTTCTGCCTGCCAGCCTGATCACCCCCTAACCACTCCCCTGCCAGCCTGATTGATGTCTAACTGCTCCCCTGCCAGCCTGTTTGCCCCCAACTTCCCTCCTCTGCCAGCCTGGTAACCCCTAACTGCCCTCCCTTGAACTCCTGGTCCCTCCCAAATGCCCTCCCCTGCTGGCCATCTTGTAGTGGCCATCTTGTGTCCACATGGGGGCAGGATCTTTGACCACATGGGGGAGGCCATCTTGTGTGTTGGAGTGATGGTCAATCTGCATATTACTCTTTTATTACATAGGATAGAGGCCTGGTGCACGGGTGGGGGCCAGCTGGTTTGCCCTGAAGGGTGTCCCGGATCAGGGTGGGGGTTCCCTTGGGGCATGAGGTGGCCTGGGTGAGGGCCCTGTGATGGTTTGCAGGCCGGCCACACCCCCCAGGCAACCCAAGCAGAGGCCCTGGTATCTGAAATTTATTTATCTTCTACAATTGAAACTTTGTAGCCTGGAGCGGAGCCAAGCCTTCTGCTCCCTCCATGGCAGCAGCCATTTCTGTTGGAATTTATTTAACTTCTATAATTGAAACTTTGTAGCCTTAAGCAGAGGCCTGGGCTGGCCAGGGTGTGCGGAAAGCTTGGCTTCCTCCATCGCCGGGGAAACCCAAGCCTCCCTCCTGCTCTCTCTGTGGCCGCATCCATCTTGGTTGGGGTTAATTTGCATACTCTCTCCTGATTGGATAGTGGGCGTGGTTAGTGGGCATGGCTTGAGGGTGAAGCAGAGTGATGGTTAATTTGCATATTACTCTTTTATTAGATAGGATATACTAGAGGCCCAGTGCATGAAATTAGTGCACTGGGGGAAGGGTGTCCCTCAGCTTAGCCTGCACCCTCTCCAATCTGGGACCTCTCAGGGAATGTCCGACTATCAGTCTAGGCCCTGTGGGATCGGGCCTAAACCGGCAGTTGGACATCCCTCTCACAATCCGGGACTGCTGGCTCCCAACCGCTCACCTGCCTGCCTGCCTGATTGCCCCTAACCACTTCTGCCTGCCAGCCTGATCACCCCCTAACCACGCCCTGCCAGCGTGATCAACACCTAACTGCTCCTCTGTCAGCCCGATTGCCCTCAATTGTCCTCCCCTGCAGGCCCGGTTGCCACCAACTGCCCTCCCCTGCAGGCCTGGTCGCCCCCAACTGCCCTCCCCTGCAGGCCCAGTTGCCCCAACTGCCCTCCCCTGCTGACCTGGTCACCCCCAACTGCCTTCCCATGCCAGCCCGGTTGCCCCCAACTGCCCTCCCCTGCTGGCCATATTGTGACAGCCATCTTGTGACCACATGGGGGCGGCCATCTTGTGAGAGGGCGTGACAGTCAATTTGCATATTATCTCTTTATTCTATAGGATATATATATTATAAAAACCTCTTGGCCGTCACGCCATCCCGACCAAAGACTGGTCACCAGGAGGCTGCGTGCTCAGCGAGGCCTGCACTGGTAGGCAGAGACTTGACTCTGGGTCTTGCCTCCCGCCCAGTGTGGTGGGAGTCAGTCTGGGTCCCGCTGGCGTGGCAGGTCTGGGTCTCGCACAATATCGCACACTGGGTGTGTGTGTGTGTGTGTGTGTGTGTATATATATATATATATATATATATATATATATATATATATATATTCCTATATTGGGTGCATATATGTTTACTAGAGTTATGTCCTCTTTTTTTTCTGTTTTTGCCCCTTCTTTTTTATTATTATTATTATTATCTTTTTAATTTCTTTATTGATTAAGGTATCACATATTTGTCCTCATCCCCCCATTCCCATCCCAAACCCCTCCTCATGCATGCCCCCACCTCCCTGTTGTCCTTGACCACTGGTTAGGCTTATATGCATGCATACAAGTCCTTTGGTTGATCTCTCCCCCTTACCCCCACCGTCTCCTACCTTCGCTCTGAGGTTTGACAGTCTGATTGATGCTCCCCTGTCTCCGGGTCTGTTTTTGTTCATCAGTTTATGTTGTTCATTATTTCCCCTAGATGAGTGAGATCATGTGATACTAAAAATACACTTATAAGAACCGAAAATGAGACAAGCAATAATGGTTATGCTGAGAGGCAAATGAATCAGTCTGTAGTGAGTTTCTTTCTGGGCCAACAGTTCTTTTGAGTCCCAATTTCAATGTCAAACAGTTCCTTATGTGTACATGTCAGCAATGATATTTCAGTTCTGGATGGTGGAAAAATGGTGGTAATGCAGGTCCGACCCTCTCTGGTTTGGTCCTGGGCAACCTGCCGCAATGCACAGCTGCTGACTGCTAGTATGGCAAGGAGTCGTCAGCGTCTTCCATCTCTGGACTGTTTCTCTTCTGTCTTCATGGCTGGAGCAGTCCTGTCAATTCCTCTCTGTTGCAGGAATCCACATGGTCTTGGAGATGTTTGAAAATATTCAAACATATTCTTGACCAAAAGTTAATAAAGGAATCTTTTCTATAAATTTGACTTGGGATCCTTTTTCATTTTTCGCCCAAATGATTTTCCTTTGGCTTGTTTTGACACCATGTGTGTTTTTCATGGGTGTCTTGCTGTGAGTTATGTCCTCTTGTTGGATCAATCCCTTTAGTATTATGTAGTGACCTTTGTTGTCTCTTGTGATAGCTTTCATTTTGAAGTCTATTTTGTTGGATCTGAATATTGCTACTCCAGCTTTTTTTTCTTTTCCATTTGCATGGAAAATGTTTTTTTCATCCCTTCATTCTCATCCTGTGTGTGTCTTTTGTTCTGGGTGAGTCTCTTGTAGACAGCATATAGTTGGGTCATGTTTTTATATCCATTCAGCTACCTTATGCCTATTGATTGGAGCATTTAATCCATTTACATTTAAGGCTATTATTGATAGGTACATATTTATTGCCATTTTAATTCTGTATGTCTAGGTTTCTCTATCTATTTCTTCTTCTCATTACAGCAGTTTCTTTATCATTTTTTATAATGCTGGCTTGGTGGTAATGTACTCCTTTAGCCTTTTTTTGTCTGGGAAATCTTTATTTGATCAACTATTTTGAATGATAGCCTTGCTAGATATAGTAATCTTGGTTTCAGGTCCTTGCTTTCCATTACCTTGAGTTATTCATGCTATTCCCTTCCTGCCTGTAGAGTTTCTGATGAGAAATCAGGTGTCAGCATTATTGGAGCTCCTTTGTAGGTAACAGTTTGCTTGTCTCATGCTGCCTTTAAGATTCTTTCTTTGTCTTTAATTATGATGTGTCTGGGCATGTGCTTGTTTGGGTTCTTCTTGCTTGGGGTTCTCTGTGCATCCTGGACTTGTGTGACTTTTTCCTTTACTAGGTTAGGAAAGTTTTCTGTCATTATTTCTTCAAGCATATTCTCTATCCCTTCCTCCCCTCCTGCCTCTTCTGGCACACCTGCTATTCAAATACTGTTACATTTCATGTTGTCCCATGGTTCACTTGAGATATCTTCTTGTTTTTTAATTGTCTGTTTCTTTTTGGTTCTCTGATTGAGTGATTTTTCAACCCTGTCTTCTAATTTACTGATTTGATCTTCAGCTTCCCCTAATCTGCTGTGTATTCCTTCTAATTTCATCTTTATTTGTGCTATGTCATTCATTAGTCCTGTTTCCATAGTTACTATATCTTTTCTCATGCTGTTGAGCATCTTTACCATCATTATTCTGAACTCTGTAGCAGATAAATCTTATCTCCATTCCATTTATCTCTTCTTCTGGAGAATTCTCTTATTTTTCATTTGGGGGTTGTTTCTTTGTCTCCTCATTTTGGCTGCCTGTTTGGGTTTGTGTCTGTGTACTAAGTAGATCTGCTATGACTACCAATATCTAGTGCAAGACAATGTCAGATGCTGCTTGTTACTGGTCCTGAGTATCTTGTTAGAAGCTATCATCAATCCATAACTTGTGGCTCACTCTCCTGTGGCTTGGTGCCTTTGGAAAGGACAAAGATGTGCACTAAGTTCTGCTTTTCCTAGCTCCAGGACCTGAACAAGATTAGCCAAATACCCAAAGCCTCCAGAAAACTGCCTTTGCCTGAAGTCTGATTGTTATTCAGCATTAGTTAGTCTCTGGCTATCAACCACAGTGTGGGGCAAGAAGTTTTCCAACCAAGTGGGGCAATTGCTTTCCCCCGTCCCCAGGCATAAGCTGCCTGGATTGTAAAGGTCCTCTGCAGTATGAGATGAGGGAATGACTCCACACAGTTAACTGGGGTGGTTGCTTTCCAAGCTCTAACATCAAACCTCCAACCTTTGATTCTCCACACACAGCTCTAGTATACTCTGTCCTCCCTCTGTCAAAGACCAAGGTGAGTGGCCCTTTAAGAGGGTGCCTGCATTTCCAGCCATATCTCTAAGGCAGACAGCAATGCTGCTGCTTTTCACAACCAGATGTTGTTTGGGCACCTTTCTCAGTTTTGTTGCTCTGGGCTGGTGTCCAAGCTTGGGGTTTAGACCCCAGAGTTCTCAGTGGGAAACCCACCCACAGCTGAGATACGTCTCTGGAACTTCAGCGGCTGCCTGTGAGAGCCCAGCCAGCCTCTCACACCTTCTCACTTCCTATGTGGTCTCCACTTTTTGTACTTGGTTATCAGGATTCTCTCCAGCTAGTCTTCAGTTGATTATTCAGGATGGAGTTTCTGTACTTTAGTTGTAATTCCAGTTTGGTCCTGGGAGCATGTCAGTGTACCTTCCCCTTACTCTGCCGCCATATTGGCATCCTTCTGCTACTCCCTCCCTCCCTTTATAATCTTCTATTCAGCTCAAAAATAGTACACACACACACACACACACACACACACACACACACACTTTTTTCTTGATACATGAATGCCATGTAGATTATATATAATCTATAGATTATATAGAACATTATAGTGCATCAGAATAATGCAAATTCACAGACCCCACCACAGAGATACAGTAACTCTGGGAATCTGAATTTTTAGGAAGCAGCCTGTGTAACTCTAATGCAGATGATCTGTGAACCATGCTTGGAGAATTACAGCCTACTCCAGCTATAGTGGACCATACCACAATTCTTCAAATGCACATGCTCTTTCTCTTGTATTTGCTCATGTTGTTCCCTGTGCCTGGGATGTCTGTCCCCCATCTTCTAGCTCATCCTTATTTATCCTTCACACCTATGCTTAACCCTCTTTTCCTCTGGAAAGCTTTCTTGAATCCCAGCCCATGCCAGGTGTCCCTCCTATATTCTTTCTCAGCTCTATACTTCTCTTATAGCACTTAAGTGATTACCTGCCATAGAGGCAGAAATTATGTCAATCTTGTTTACCATTTTATCCCTAACACACTCGATCATATCACATAATGTCATTCAGTAAAACATTCGAATTAATGACTTATCTTGAATACAGATCCCAAAGGAAATCTAAATTCAATTGGCCATTTGCAATCTAGGTAAGATAACACCTGTCAGCCTCAAAAGAGAGCAAGCTGCCAATCTAGCTTTAGACTCAGATACAGGAATTCAATTCTTCTCCATTTTCTAGTTTGTATGAACATTCCTTGTGCTTTGTAGCAAAACTGCTTCCAAATATTTCATCCTCTGTATGTGGCACCGCTAATCACTTCTAAGGCCCAGGAATACACCAAAAGATGTTCTTTGTCATCCCTAACATAGTTTCCCATTCACCAGCATCTTAAAAATGGCTTTTATTGCCCAGCATCCTTCAGATTTTTTTTTCTTCTGGATTCCTTTCTGAATGGTTTTATCCTATCCCAACTGGGGAGGACATTGCACTTTCATCTAAATGAGAGGGTTGTAAATCATTCCTTAGGCCCTTTCACCTTTCACCCTCTCTGCTAACAATGGTACCAGTATTAGGGCAACCTGATTTTCCCAGGACATTCCCACTTTTAATATAGAAAGTGCCCCATATCCCTTTTCCCCCCACTTCCCAGATCCTGACCACCACCATTCTACTCGCTACTTCTGTGAGTTTGACTTTTTTAGATTCCACATGTAAGTAATATCATACAGTATTTGTCTTTCTATGTCCAGCTTATTTCACTTAGCATAATGTCTTCCAGCTTCATCCAAGTTGGCAGATTTCTTCCTTTCTTGTGGCTGAATAATATTCCACACACTTTTTTTAATCCTCACCCTAGGATATATTTACTGATTTTTAGAGAAAGGAAGGGAGGAGAGAGAGAGAGAGAGAGAGAGAGAGAGAGAGAGAGAGAGAGAGAGAGAGAGATCAAACATTTGCCTCCCATATGTGCCCCAACTTGGAATCAAACCTGCCACCTTTTTGTGTATGTAATGATGCTCCAACTAACCGAGCCACCTGGCCAGTGCCACACTTTCTTTATTCATTCAACCATTGGTGGACACTTAGATTGTTAGTGAAAGGGTAAACACTTTCAGTTATAAGATAAATAAGTTGTGGGGATCTAATGTATAGTATTGTGATTGTAGTTAACTAGAGGCCCGATGCATGAAATTCATGCATGGAAAGGGGGTCCCCTCAGCTTGGCCTGCCCTCTCTCCAATCTGGGACCCCTCAAGACCTCTGGGTCCTAACCGCTCACCTGCCTGCCAGCCTGACCCCCCTTATTGCTCTCCCCTGCTGGCCTGATCCCCCTAACTGCTCTCCCCTGCCTGCCTGATCGCCTCTAACCTCCTCTGCCTTGGCCCCACCAACATGGCTTTGTCTGGAAGGATGTCCGGAAGATGTTCAGTCTAATTAGCATATTATCCTTTTATTAGTATAGATGCCACCTTGTCCTAAAAATGCAGGTTGTTCCCAGGTTTTCCTATCGTGGAAGGGGAGCCCACAGTAGCATCCTGGGTTCTGACCAGGGCTTATGCACTTGTGCTTTATCTCAGCAGATGTGATTCCTAGAAGACTCTTGGATGTACCTTGAACATTTCTATCGAATTTGCCAAATCATCCTCCAAAAATGTTGAACCACTTTAAACTCCCACCAGCAACCATGCGTGTGCCCACCATCCCACTTTGATGCCAATATCATTGATTTATCCCTAGAAGCTTCCCTCCCATCTGCCGGGATTGCTTGGTACTTAAGCCAACCTCATTGTTCAGCTGGGGACTTGATTTACCGAGATAGAATTATGGAGGAGGAAAAATAGTTTTCCTTTACCTTTCTGAATTCTTAGTGGAGGCCCTTGTAATGAAAGACAGATCACCAAGAGAAAAATAAAAGTTCATTAACATGTGTACCTCGTGTATATGTGGGAGATCCCAGGGAAAAATGAGTAACTCCCCAAGGTGGCTTAGAATGCAGATTTAAATACCTTCTTCCTAGGGAAAGGGGACTGGAGATGTAGGCCTCTTAGAGAAGAGTAAATGATTTTTAGGAAAGATGAATGAGGGTGGGGGGAAATAGTTTGTAACAAAGTTAGGGTATGATGTCAACTTCTACTCCCCTGTCCTGTGACAGGAGTCAGTCTTCTCTGCCTGATGACACTTCTCCCGTCAAGGGGACGACCTATGACATTTAAGCTCCTTTTGGGGGGTCTGATTTTAGGCAGATCAGGAGACTTCAGTGAAAGCCTCTGCATGCATTTGCTGTTTTTCAAGCATCTGCAGCTCAAGATCATCAATAAAACAACACAGCATATGTTGGGGTGGCATGTTCTCTGACCTTCAGAATAAACCCAACAAAAGCTTGTTTCCTGCCCTAACCGGTTTGGCTCAGTGGATAGAGCGTCGGCCTGCGGACTGAAGGGTCCCAGGTTCGATTCCGGTCAAGGGCATGTGCCTGGGTTGCGGGCACATCCCCAGTAGGGGGCGTGCAGGAGGCAGCTGATCGATGTCTCTCTCTCATCGATGTTTCTAGCTCTCTGTCCCTCTCTCTTCCTCTCTGTAAAAAATCAATAAAATATTAAAAAAAAAACAAACTTGTTTCCTCTCTTAGATGATTTGCCACAGCAGCGTTATTCCCTGGAGATGGTATTCTGACCAGACCTTCCTGGGAGTGATCATAACATACCCTGTGCTTGTAGAAAGGTGTGGGCCACATCACTAAATAAGGCAGGGTCAGTTTTCTCATCTTGTGGAAAGGGAGATAAAGTTATGATAGTTTATCTCCCTTTCCACAGGTTTCTTGCGGGTTTGTGTCTCCACTGTCTCCCCCCCCCCCCACCACCCTCCAGCAGCCCCAGCGCCTCAGCCGCAGGGCTTGGGGCTGCTGGGTGCTGGGACTGTGGGTTTGTGTCTCCGATCTGGCCCCCAGCAGCCCCAGCACCACCATGGATGTTGCCATCTTTGTTGAGTTAATTTGCATACTCGTTCCTGATTGGCTGGTAGTGTAGTGGAGTGATGGTCATTTTGCACGTTTCTCTTTTATTAGTGTAGATAATACTGTTTTGTACACTTAAAATTTTCTAAGAGAGTAGATTTTTTTTTGTTAATGCTCACTGGAAGATATTTTTCCATTGATTTTTAGAGTGGAAGAGAGAGGGAAAGACAGAGAAAAATTGATATGAGAGAAACACATTGATTGGTTGCCTCCTGCACGAGCCCTGACCAGGGCCCGGGCCAAGGATGAGCCTGCAACCAACATGCATGCCCTTGACTGGAATTGAACCTGAAACCCTTTGGTCCACAGGCCAATGCTCTATCCACTGAGCAAAACCAGCTAGTGCTAAGAGAGTAGATTTTAAGTGTTCTCACCACACACACACAAAATGGTAACTAAGCAAGGTAATTGATGTATTGATCAATTTGATTGTGGTAATGCTTACACAACATATATGTATATAAAATCATCATGTTGTATACCTTATATAATGATATTACACAGCCTAAACATAATGATTTTTATTTGGCAATCATACCTCAATAAAGCTAGAAAAAAATAATCTTTTCAAAAATCTTTTTTAAAAAGACAGTCCTCCTCATCTCAGGAAAGCCCTCAGTTCTGGGCAAACTTTACGCTAAGTTTAAATCTATTACAGTAACTGGTTCCCTTGCCCCTCAGATAAGTAAATGAGGGTAGAGCCAATAGGGACCCTTCAATCAAGATTAGCAAACACTGTACTGGGACCACCATTTCAACACCCATTATCAGTGCTTCTACATCTTGACTGTTTCTGTAATGTACTGCTTTTTAAAAATATATATTTTTATTTATTTCAGAGAAGAAGGGAGAGAGAGAGAGAGAGAGAGAGAGAGAGAGAGAGAGAGAGAGAGATGAACATCAATGATGAGAGAGATTCATTGATTGGCTGCCTCCTGCATGCCACCACTGGGGATTGAGCCTGCGACACAAGCATGTGCCCAGACCAGGAATTGAACCATGACCTCCAGGCTGGAATGTACTGCTTTTATATCTAAACTAGAGGCCCGATGCATGAAATTCATGAGGGGGGGTTCCTCAGCCTGGCCTGCGACCTTTCAGAATCCAGGACCCCTCACTCCTAACCACCCACCTGCTCACTCCTAACCACCGCCTGTTCACTCCTTACTGCCCACCTGTTCGCTCCTAACTGCCCACCTGCTCACTTCTTACTGCTTAGCTCACTGCTCCTGCATTGAGCGTCTGCCCCCTGGCGGTCAGTGCACATCATAGCAACCAGTCGTTCTGGTCGTTCTGCTGTAATGGTCACTGGGCTTTCATATATATAGATAGTCTGTCTCACACACACACACCACCCAGAAGACTCCCTTAATCTCTCACAAGTACACTGTTCACACAGTAAAGAGCAATGTTTATTTTGCCTGCTATAGACCTATTCTAACCGCTTCAGATATACTGTAGTCTTCATTGCCTTCATGATTTCTGGGCAGGGTTGATTATTTTGTTTGTGTTTTTTAAGATAATTTTTAATATTGAGATAAAATTTTTTATTTTAAAGTGATTTAAGTGGGGCCCTGGCCAGTGTGGCTCAGTTGGTTGGAGCATCATCTCATGCACCAAAGGATTGTGGGTTCAATTCCCAGTCAGGGCACATACCCACATTGCAGGTTCAATCCCCAGTCAGGGTGTGTACGAGAGGCAACTGATCAATATTTCTCACACACAATGATGTTTCTCTCTCTCTTCCTCTCTCCCTAAAATCAATTAAAAAATACCCTTGAGTGAGGAAAAAAATAGTTATTTCAGTGGGGTTTTTAGTATATTCACAGTGTTGTGCAACTATCACCCCTTCTGATTTCAGAACATTTCTATTACCCCAAAATAAACCTCATATCTGGGTGGAAATCTTTAAGAGCCTCCTCCACTCTTGAATAAACCCGTTCTTCAAATATGTTAATGATATTAAAATAAGTGGATCCTGCATTTTATATTGTTTATCTAATAAATGGAAATGGGATATACCATCCAACTTGCCTGTTCCCTTTGCAACCAAAGACATCACATTTGAGGATAGAATAACAAAAATAACCATTCTCTACATTACATAAGTATTAATAATAACTGCTTACATTTATATGCTGCCTAACAGCTTAGAAAGGGTTCTCACATAATCTTTCTCATTTCATAAAATACACAAAACTCTCAAACTTATGCAAGGTCTCACAGCTGGTGAGGAGCTGAGCCAGTGCAGAACCTCTGGTTTGACTCCTACTCAAGTGCTCTTCCCTAACTCTACACTGCCTTTCTGGCTGGGCTGATTATTGATCCAAGTATTATTTATGGAGCCAATCTTCATTTTGATGTAAAGCTAACTGGCCTTTAACAGGACTCTAACTCCTGAACTTGGTTTTATTTGCCTGCTCAAATTCCAACCAGGCAGAGAGGCAACCAAGGATGACATCCAAAAGGAAGTTATGAAGGCCCAACTTTATACCCTAACCCTCAGGACAAGGTGAACATATAACCCAGCAGAACAATTATCATTGGAAGAGCTCCAGCCTCCCCAATCATGCATGTCTTTTCTTTAGAGGTCACCCAGACTAAAATAGACTTGTTTATGTTTCCCCAGTGATCCTTGGATTTCCTTATTCTCTCCTAAAAGTGCTAATTAGGAGAAGCCAGAAAGAAGGCCATGTAGTAATAATGACATTGACCCCCTCATATCTGCACCAGGCCTGGAATTATGGTCTATAAGGTCTTTTTCACATTTATTGTGGCTACCCAATCCTCTCAACAATCCTCTGAGGTAGATAAGCATCATCCTCATCTACACTAATAAAAGAGAAACATGCAAAATGACTGTCCCTCCGCTACGCCCACCAGCAAATCAGGAGCAAGTATGCAAATTAACCCAACAAAGATGGTGGCAGCCATGGAGATGGAGAGGGCAGGAGGATTGGGTTGCCCCCAGCGATGAAGGAAGCCAAGCTTCCGCCCTCCCTGGCCTCCGCTCAAGGAGGGGCTGGGGGCCTGGGTTGCTGGGGGTGTGTGGCCAGCCTGAAAACAGCCATCAGCCCCTCACCCAGGCTGGCCAGGCACCCCAGCAGGGACCCCAACCCTGAAGGAGGTGTAGCCAGCCTGAAAACAGCCCTCAGCTCCTCACCCAGGTTGGCCAGGCACCCCAGTGGGGATCCCCACCCTAAAAGGGGTGTGGCCATCCTGAAAATGGCCCTCAGCCCCTCACCCAGGCTGGCCAGGCACTCCAGCAGGACCCCACACCCTGAAGGGGCTGTAGCCAGCATGAAAACGGCCCTCAAACCCTTACCCAGGTTGACCACTCCCCCATGGAGTAAGACTCCCTGCTGGGGGGCATGGCCAGCCTGAAAACAGCCACAGGCCCCTCACCCAGGCCACCCCATGCCCCAAGGGAACCCCCACCCTGATCCTGGACACCCTTCAGGGAAAACCAGCTGGCTCCCACCTGTGCACCAGGCCTCTATCTATACTAATAAAAGGGTAATATGCTAATTAGACTGGGAGACCTTCCAGGAGACCTTCCAGACATTTTTCTGGACAAAGCCATGGTGGCGGGGCCGAGGTAGAGGCAGTTAGAGTCCAAGAGGGGAGGCCAGTTGTGGGTGATCAGGCCAGGATGGGACGGCAGTTGTAGGTGATCAGGACGGTGGGGGGGGGGGGGCTGTTGGGGGTGATCAGGCCAGCAGGGGGGCAGTTGGGGGTGAGCAGACCAGCAGGGGGGCCAGTTGAGGGTGAACAGGCCATCAGTGGGGGTCAGTTGGGGGTGATCAGGACAGCAGGGGGGGCAGTTTGGAGTGAGCAGGCCAGCAGGGGGGACAGTTGGGGGTGAGCACACTGGCACAGGGGGCAGTTGGGGGTGATCAGGCTGGCAGGGGGGCATTTGGGGGCGAGCAGGCCAGTGGCAGGGGGCAGTTGGGGGCGAGCAGGCCAGCAGGCAGAGTGGTTAGGGGCAATCAGGCAGGCAGGCAGGTGAGTGGTTAGGAGCCAGCAGTCCCAGATTGCAAGAGGGATGTCCGACTGCTGGTTTAGACACGATCCCTGTAAACCGGCAGTAGGACATCCTTCGAGGGGTCCCAGATTGGAGAGGGTGAAGGCCGGGCTGAGGGACACCCAGCCCCTGCATGAATTTCATGCACTGGGCCACTAGTTTAATATAAAAGGCTACTGAGACACAGAGGGGTGACCAGACACATCTTTTGTCCCACAGTTAATAGGTGGAACAGCCTCTTGGTGAGACCACATCCTATCTAATAAAAGAGTAATATGCAGATTGACCATCACTCCAACACACAAGATGGCTGCCCCCATGTGGACACAAGATGGCCACCACAAGATGGCCAGCAGGGGAGGGCAGTTGGGAGGGACCAGGCCTGCAGGGGAGGGCAGTTTGGGGCAAACAGGCTGGCAAGGGAGCAGTTAGGCATCAATCAGGCTGGCAGGGGAGTGGTTAGGGGGTGATCAGGCTGGCAGGCAGAAGTGGTTAGGGGCAATCAGGAAGGCAGGCAGGCGAGCAGTTGGGAGCCAGCAGTCCTGGATTGTGAGAGGGATGTCCGACTGCCCGTTTAGGCCCGATCCCAGTGGAATCGGGCCTAAACGGGCAGTCGGACATCCCTAGAGGGGTCCCAGATTGGAGAGGGTGCAGGCTGGGCTGAGGGACACACACCCCCATGCACGAATTTCGTGCACCAGGCCTCTAGTATTATATATTAATATCCCATCATGTCAAGAATTGACTAGTGTTAGTGTCTTGGTACATTCTTATGATGGTTAGCTATGGTCTATCCCTAGGCCCCAGGAAGTTCATATCTCTTTAAGCTCCCAGCTCCTAATTTCAAGGCATTCAGTGTCTTGATATCACCTACTTAATCCCCACCTCCAGCCACCCATTTCCAAATTAGGTCTTTCCTGGCAAGTTTTTCGTAGACATAATGGTAGAATTAAAGTAATAAAATTACTAAATACATTCTAAGCAACACTTTCAGCCCCCAACTCAATCTTTGAGTATACCTGTCATTCTCTCTGAAGCCTTGACAACCATACACCTTTCTGCTGGTTTATAAAAGATAAGGGAGCCTCTCCAAGTTCCAGAGTCCTCATAAGAATAGGCAATCAGACTTGAAAACAGAAACTGGTTCTGTTGTTTAGTTTACAACTGGAGGCCTGGCTCCAGCTCTGGCTCTTGACTGGCCTTTGTGAACAAAAAGAAGGAAACTTATTTTTCATCCTCTGTTTCCAAAGTTCAACCTAACTCTCTGCACACAAATTCCATTACAGAGTTAGGCACTTTAGGCTCAGCAGGTGGAAAGTGTTTCATTCCTGATGGGAATTCCTGGGCCCAAATTCCAAGTCCCTTTCTCTCTTCTCACTGCAGCTCACAGGCCCCTGCTCTCTGGTTGTCCCATTATCTCCTAAGCAAAGCAAACAGAATCCCAGCTCAGCCTGGCCCCAGAAGCATCTCCCTGAAGTCCTGATTGCTTACCTGAATTAGGAACCAGGACCTCCAGGAATTGATTGAGCTTAGTTGTGTGGGATAATAACAAGTGTTCTGAGCTGTAAATAAGCAGCCCAAGACTCCTCGGCCCACCTATATCTCAAATTACTTCTTTTGAGTCCTAAGTTTTCTCAGAGAGCAAAATAATAGTGGCTTCCTAGCCTGCCTTCATAGGGTTTTGCACAGAAACTGAAAAGTCTCATCTATCCTATATAATAATAGAGGAATATGATAATTATCCATTACTCTGTAACGTAACAACCAGTTTAGCAGGCTGCACACACAGCAGGTTCAGGTGGGCAGGCCACGGCAGCCAAGGGACATGAGCCTGTGTTGCCTCTTCTGGAGTTGGGGAGCTAATGACAGACAGGCTCTGGTCCTCCTCCAACAGCCCTCTCCAGCAGGCATGGGGCTGCTGAGACCCAGACCGGGCCTCTGGCCACAGATCCACAGGTTTGCAGAGACTGACTCTACCAGGCCGCCCGGAGGCCATGTGGCTGGACAGCAGGTTGCCCGAACCCGGTGCCTATTCAAGATGTGAAACAGAGAGGAGGTACAGAAGGAAATCCAGAGAATGGGATGTGGGGGTTCAAGACTCACTCCCTGTGGGCTTTGTCCTTCTTGGCCTGCCTGAGGGTCAGCTCTCAGGCGAGCGCCATGGCTTTGGTGAAGCGGGCCGCCAGGAGGCGCGTGGCCCAAGGGGTGCAGAGCAGCACCTAGGTGGGGTACACCAGAGGGGGCTTGGGCCAGGCAGGGGGCCGGTGGGTGGGGAATCTGCCTCACCTGTGGAGAGCGAGGTTCTGCATTGGCCCCAAGATGTGGGTCAGCCCAGTGGAAATCAAGAGGTGATGACTGCCGGCATGGAAGGACACCGGGCAGAGGGGCGCGGACCCACAGCCCTGAGGCAGGGGTTGAGGGGTGTCACCACCTCAGTGGAGGGGTGCCGCACTGCTGAGTACCCCACTGTGGTGGTTCAGCAAAGCTCCTGGCACTAACCAGGCCTCGCCCCAGCGGCCTGCGCACTTGAGAGGCAGTGACTCCTGCTCCTGCCCCAACCCAAAAGCAAGCCTATGCCCACCCCCAGTTACCGCCCCGCTGCGCTCCAAGGTGGCACGCACCTGAAGGGTGAGTGTGATGCCTACCACCTGCTCCCCAGAAGCGGGGGGCAGTAAAGAATGGGGCGGGGTGGGGGAGAGGAAAGAATGTGGAGCATCCACGATGAAGAGGTGCTTGAGAATGAGGCTTGGAAGCCTGACGGGAAGGTTTGTTCTGTTTGCCCTGCAGCTGCCCCTTAGGAAGGGCAGAGGTAGCATGGCTGTGAGGGCTCCTTGCACACTGAGTCAAGTTCCGCAGCCAACTGGAATTGGCCTCAGTTTCCTGGTCTATAAAATGGTTTAAGCGTGTCCCAGTGCTTTCGCTGAGCTTTGAGGGCCAATTGAGATACTATATGAAGAAAATGGGGGAAGAAATGAGAAAGAAAAGGAAGGATGAACAATACAAAAGAAAGATTGGAAGGAACCTGTAAACCTATTGTCACTTAAATAGGGAATATAGTCAATAGTGTGGTAATGACGGTATGATGCCAGGTGAGTACTGGAAATATCAGGGAACACTTTGTAAAGTATATGATTGTCTAACCACTATTCTGAAACTAATACAAAATAATATTGAATGTAAGGAAATAAAAATAGGAGTGAAATTTTTATAAATTTCACAGTTTAAATAAAGGCTATAAAGAAAAGAAGGGGGATAATAAAAATAGTGTTTTTCATTTTGCCACTTTATTGTCTTTTCAATACATGAAAAAGACAGTTGTCTTTATATGGTGCTTTTATACTTTTATAAGTCATTATCTCATTTGATGTCCAGGGCAACTTAAAGACAAGATAATTATTCCCTCCACTATTCAAAGAAAGGAAATCTTGGTGTCTGGCCCCAATGATTCAATCGTCAAGCCCTTATTGCAAAGCAGGGTTAGTGAAATTTTCTGTGAAGGGTCATATCTATACTAATAAAAGCCTTGGGGGCGATCAGGCCAGCCGGGGAGCAGTTAGGAGGTGATCAGGCCATCAGGCAGAAGCAGTTAGGAGCGATCAGGCAGGCAGGCAGGTGAGCAGTTAGGAGCCAGCAGTCCAGGATTGTAAGAGGGACGTCCAACTGCTGGTTTAGGCCTGATCCCTGCAGCCTAAACTGGCAGTCAGACATCCCCCGAGGGGTCTAAGATTAGAGAGGGTGCAGACTGGGCTGAGGGACACCCCCCATGCATGAATTTGTGCACCGGGCCACTAGTCTATACCAGTGGTCGGCAAACAGCGACTCGTGAGCCACATGCAGCTCATGAGCCGTGGTTTGCCGCTCTGTTGACTAATGAGTTTGCTGACCACTGGGCTATACTAATAAAAGGGTAATGTGTTAATTAGACCGGGTTGACCAGACATCTTCCGGTCGTCCAGTCCTCCTTCTGGACAAAGCCAGGGTGGTGGGGCTGAGGCAGAGGGGTTAGGGGCAATCAGACAGGCAGGCAGAGGGGTTAGGGGTGATCAGGCAGGCAGGCAGAGGCAGTTAGGGGTGATCAGGCAGGCAGGCAGGTGAGTGGTTAGGAGCCAGCAGTCCCGGATTGCGAGAGGGATGTCCCCTGCGAGATTGGGCCTAAACCGGCAGTTGGAGATCCCCCAAGAGTCCCAGATTGGAGAGGGTACAGGCCGGACTGAGGGACCTCCCCCGCATGCACGAATTTTGTGCACTGGGCCTCTAGTCCTATATAATAAAGAGGTAAGATGCAAATTGACTGTCACACCCTCACACAAGATGGCCACCCCCATGTGTCACAAGATGGCCACCACAAGATAGCCAGCAGGGGAGGGCAGTTAGGGGCAACCAGGACAGAGGGATAGGGCAGTTGAGGGTGACCAGGCTGGCAGGGGAGGGCAGTCGGGGGCAATCGGCCGGCAAGGAAGCAGTTAGGCATTGATCAAGTTGGCAGGCAGAAGCAGTTAGGGGCAATCAGGCAGGCAGGCAGGCGAGTGGTTGGGAGCCAGCAGTCCCGGATTGTGAGAGGGATGTCTGACTGCCGGTTTAGGCCTGATCCCACCGGCAGTCGGACATCCCCCAAGGGGTCCCAGATTGGAGAGGGTACAGGCTGGGCTGAGGGGACCCCCCCCCCAGTGCACGAATTTCATGCACCAGGACTCTAGTATATATATAAAACCCTAATATGCAAATAGACCAAACAGTGGAACAACTGAACAACTGAATGAATTATGTGCACTGACCACCAGGGGGTGCACGCAGAACATGGCTGGCGTCAGCCATGGTGGGATGGTGAAGCAGGTGAGCAGGGGTTCCAGACCAAGGAGGGGTGCCGGTCACTGTCATTGGGGCAAGCCTCTGGTGGTTACTGAAAATTCTTTGCTCCTACACGCTGCAGTCTTGCCGGGCGCTCGCACCCACTGCTGGTGCCATCAGCATGTGTGAGTGGTGGCTGTCAGCCCCGATCGCCCCTCAGGGCTTCTCCACCACCACCACCTCTCCCCCACCCCCCGCTCCTGAGGGGTGATCGGGGCCGGCAGCCATCTCTTGCACCCGCTACTGGCGATGGCCCCAATCACACCCACTGCTGGCGCTGGAGCCACCACTCACACCCACTGCCAGTGTCAGCCCCACCCACACCTGCAGCTGATGCCAGAGCCGCTGCTCACACCTGCTGCCAGTGCCCAGCACCAGCTCTGATTGATCGGTGCTGTCAGCAGGTGCGAGCAGAGGCTGCTGGCCTCAATCGCCCCTGAGGGCTTCTCTACCTCTCCCTGCTCCTGAGGGATGATCGAGGCAGCAGCTACTGCTTGCACCCACTGCTGGAGCTGGTCCCAATTGCTCCGTGCCATCAGTGGGTGCGAGTGGAGCTGGCGCCATCAGCGCATGGGAGTGGCAGTGGCGGGAGCAGAGCAGCTGGCAGACAGGGGACCAGGGGCCACGGTGGGAGGGGCTGGGCAGGGCTGCAGAGGATGGGCCGAGACCCACCCCTGTGCCCACTGCAGCCTCGCAACCCACAGTTTCTTTCAAGGTGCACAAATTCGTGCACTGGGCCCTTAGTTAAGAAATAAAGACAGAAAGTATGATATAAATTTTTTCAGCCCACAATCCCTCTGCTCCAAGCCCAGGGCATGGTCATTCTCTGGTTAGAGGATAAGAGTGTTACTCGAAGGATGATGCAGCAGTTAAAACATGTATTGCCTTCCCAGGCCCCATTTCTACTCTTCCCTGAATGTAATCTAAATTGAGGCTGATGGGGATGGCATGTGAAGAATGGGGGGATGCTTCCCCAGCACACATGAGAAAGGTCCAGGCTTGAGTCCATATGTGTATGAGCAAACATTGGAGTAGGAGAAATAGGGATGCCAAGAGGCATAATGGCTAACCTACTCAAAGTGTGTAAATTATATCCATGCACACAGCACAGCAGTGCCCACCCTCACTCAGCCCTCTTTTCTACCTGCTACTAACTAACTCCTCCAATAAGATCACCCTTTGTTAAAACTTGAGCAAGAATAAGGTCCCTTCTTCTCATTGCAATCCTGGCTTAGCTCCAGTCTATGAAGACAGCCAAGGAGCCCAGGATCTGCCCTCCAGGAGCTCATTCCTGTAATGGGGAAAAGAGACATCCACAGACATGAAGAATTGACCCACTATTTAAGACATGTTTAATTTGAGCTATCTAATTTGAGGTTTTGCCAGCCAATTGAATATGTCGATCTGACACTTCAAAAAAAGGTAAAGTCTGGAGGTAAACCTTTAAGAAACATCTTGAAAGAGATCATTGTTAAAGCCATGGGAGTAAATAGAGTCTCTCATAAATTTTGGGAGATACCTTCTAGAGCAAGTATGGAAGATAGTCAAGGATAGACTCCCAGGCCCAATTACTTTAAGAAAAAGAAGGAAGAAGTAGAATGGTTCAACCAGGGAGATTGAGAAATAGCAGTCAGGAAGTAGAAAAACCAAGAGGAAATCATCATGACAATCAAGGGAGGAAAGTTATCAGAAAGAGGGTGACCACAGAGAAAAGTGGTCAAGAAAATGAGAACAGAATGAAGACTGTTTGATAAGGTGACCTTTGAAAAAGTAGGTACAATTTAGCCTTGAGGGTAAAATCTAGACAGCAAAGAATGAAAGTCTTGAGAGGTTGGGTTGCCAAAGATGGTACTCTGGTTTGAAAGGTTTGCAAGTCAATGACATGATGGAGGGAGCAGCCAAATTCTTATAAGAACAGCAAGTTCTATATGCACCCCTACTTTCATAGCAGCACAAATTATAATAGCTAAGATTTGGAAATAGCCTAAGTGCCCATCAGCAGATGAGTGGATTAAAAAACTGTTACATCTACCCAATGGAATACTACGCTATTGTAAAAAAGAAAGAATTCTTACCATTCACAACAGCAGAGATGGACCTGGAGAGCATTTACACTAAGCAAAATAAGCCAGTTGGAGAAAAATAAATATCACATGATCTCGCTTATTTGTGGAATATAATGAACAACATAAACTGATGAACAAAAATAGATCCAGAGACACAGAAGCATCGAACAGAGCATCAAACCTCAGAGGGAAGGCTGGGGAGGATGGAGGGGCGGGGGAGTAAGATTGACCAAAGGACTTGTATGCATGCATATAAGCATAACCAATGGACACAGAAAGTAGGGGGGTTAGGGCTTGTCCTGGGAGGGGGGGAAGAATTCATTGGGGGGGGGGGGAAGGAAACATATGTAATACTTTCAACAATAAAGCATTCAAATAAAAAAATAAAATCAGATTGTCATAAAGGGAAAAAATAATCCTCTATAATAAAAGCTTAATATCCTAAGTGTCCTGTGATCCAGTCATCTATTCAACCAATCAAAGTGTAATATGCTAAGGCCGCTCAACTGCTCATTATGACGTGCACTGACCACTAGGGGGCAGACAGTTGACCAGTTGACTAGTTGCTATGATGTGCACCAGGGGTCAGATGCTCTGACCCGTAGGTTAGCTTGCTGCTGGAGTCCGGCTGATCGGGACTGAGTGAGACAGGCCATACACACCCTGGAGCCCTCCCACAGTCCCTCCCCAGCCGGCTATCCTCCCGTATTCCTCCCCAGCCCCGATCATGCACCAGAGGGGCCTTGGCCTGGTCTGCACCCTCTCGCAATCCAGGACCCCTCGGGGGATGTCAGAGAGCTGGTTTTGGCCCAATCCCACAGGCCAGGCCGAGCAGCGGCTGCTGGTCCCACTGGTGCACAAATTTGTGCACTGGGCCTCTGGTAAGTAAGTAAGTAAATAAATAAATAAATGGAACAGCAAGTTCAAGCGAAGGACTTTCGAGGAGAGGGAGAGTTGGACTTTCTGTCCTCAGTATCATTCTCCTATCAAAGTCATCTTAGACTCCTTGGTTTCCTTACTGTCTTCTTCTGAGCCTTTCCCATTTCCTGCCTTGTCCTACCCTATTTCTAATAGGCTGCAATGAACATGACTAAAGAAATCTGGAACCGAGACACAAAATGGTGGTGGAATAGGCAGATGTGTCCCAAGCCTTGTCCCAGAGCAGATAGAGGGAGCAACTAAATCGAATAGCATCCACCCCAAATTGGCAAAGGAGACACAGCTGGTGAGACAATTTGCAGCCAGGGAGGTCAGAGGATGCCTGGAGAAGTAAAATCAGGGATCAGGGCTGGAGAGAATTATGAGACCTCCAAGCCCAGAGGGTCAAAAGGAAGCCACACGGCACCAAAGCCGTGTCCCTTGGGACAGGCATAACATCTGACTGTGGAAGGGAAGTCCACAGGGCTGCTGGCGGCAGGTGATTCTAGATCTAAGCTCACAGCCACAAGAGGCTGAGCCCAGAGGTGGCAGCCTGAACAACTGCCCAAGCCACACTGTGCCGGGGGGAGAGGAGATTTGCAGTGGCATAGCTCTTTCCCCTCTTTGGTCTTTGCTTTTGTTCACTAAACCCAGTTCATAGGACCTTTCAAATATGGACACTTACCCTTGGTTCAGGTGCAGACTTGTGGATTCTGGGGAGAGGCTAGGGAGAAGAGCAGTTTGGGGAGAGGTGGCCTACTGTCTGACACAGAGATATATTTGACACATGGGATGTAAGCAGCCATTTTCCCCTAAAGAGATAGCCCCTCCCTGCAGTCTCCAAGCAACCAATACATGAGTGCTACAAAGGATACAAAAAAAATCTGGGAGGGGGCTTGGCAAGATGGCGACTGGAAAGAAGGTAGGGAGGGAAAGTGTGTGAGAGAGTAAGGGAGCGATAGAGGTATGTGTGTGGACCTGTGTGGGTGTATGTGTGAGTGAAATAGGGACAGATAGATCCTGCCAATCCAGGCAGTCTTAGACAGCAAAACCCTGCTGCTGCCGCAAACACTCTGGGGAGGACACTGGCGGCACAGAGACCATGCCATCTTGAAGAACAGAACCTCTTGAGCAGGCGTCCTCAAACTACGGCCCGTGGGCCACATGCGGCCCGCCGAGGACATTTATCCGGCCCGCCGGGTGCTACTACCTGTCCTGCTTAGCAGCCGACTCGTCCTGGGCCCGCAGTGCGCATAGGAATTTGCTCATAGTTTTTTTTTTAAACTATAGTCCAGCCCTCCAATGGTCTGAGGGACAGTGAACTGGCCCCCTGTTTAAAAAGTTTGAGGACCCCTGCTCTTGAGACTAGGATCCTAGCCTCACCACCACCCAGTCTGGTCACAGTAGCAAACCAGGACCCTACAGCAGCTCTGGTAGAAGACCTGTGACCACAGCTGCAGACCCAGGGACACCAAGACTCCAGGCACCCTGGCCACAGATTTCTGTGAGTCACAAAGCCAATCCTTCTCCCCTGCTGCCGCCACAGCACTGGCATAAGATATGCCAGACCCTGGCCACACAATAGGGCTTTCTGCACACACACAGCAGCCGTAGCTCGACCTGATTTTGAGCCTTGGTGTCGGACACGGGAAGTTTGTTTCCCACGACCAAGCTCCTCGCCCAAGCAGGGAGACTGCTGAATTTGACTCTAAGAGCGCATTTTTGGGGAGATTGTTTCTGCAACCAGATCCCGCTTCCACGCAGGACAGGGAGACAGCGCTGAATTTGAGGCTAGCTGCGCATCCTTAGAGAGGTTGTTTTCTGTGACCAGATCCTGCACCCACACAGGGCAGGGAGACAGTGCTGAATTTGAGCCTGGACTTGTGAACTTGGGGAATTTGTCTCCTGCGACTAATCTCCACGCCTAGGCAGGGAGGCAGTCCTGAATTTGAGCCTAGCTGAGCATCCCACACAGGGAAGGGGGACAGCGCTGAACTTGAGCCTGGATGTACGATCTCGGGAAATTTGTTTCCAGCAACTAGGCTCCACACCCAGGCAGGGAGGCTGAGCTGAACTTGAGCATAGGTGCACGACCTTGGGGAGATTGTTTTCTGAGATCAGATCCTGTGCCCATGCAGGGAGACAGCACTGAATTTGAGCCTAGGGGTGCAAACCCGGAGAGTTTGTTTCCTATGACCAGACCCTGCACCCTAGCAGAGAGGCTGCGCTGAATTTGAACCTAGACGTGCAAACTCAGGGAGTTTGTTTCCCTCGCCCAGGCTCCATGCCTAGGCAGGGAGGCTGTGCTGAATTTGAGCCTAGGTACACGACCTTGGGGAGGTTGTTTTCTGTGACCAGAAGTGGACCTCCTGCCAACACAGTGCAACTGTGCAACCTGGTATCCCCAGCAGATTGGGGACCCTAAATCTCCATGCAAGAGTCAGAAATGAGCACCAGTGACTAGACTCTGTTCCTCATTGCATGCTCCTTGGATCCCTGATTCCCAGTACATTCAAACTAAGAGCCAGAGACTCCAATTCTTGGTGCATGCACACACAGGGACCCTGATTCTCAGTGCGAGGTAGCACCAAGCAACAGAGACTCTGATACTCGATTCTTGGCGTGGACACAGGCAGCCTCTGACCCCTGAGACGTACTAGGGGACTTGGATTTTTGGCACATGCCAGCGGGTTCTCTGTTTCAACGTGGCGCAGACAGGGTCCCTGATTCTAGGTGAGCACATGAGGCCACACTAAGCACCTGTGACTCTGACCTGGGGCGAGCGTGGCTCCTACCAACCCAGAGCAGCCACACGTCTTGCTGTCAGAGCTCTTCAGTGACACTTGGGGGTGCAAAGCTCCCACTGCATACAGCCTAGGCCCCCACAACTCGACATTTGAACCTTCTGGTGATAGTCAGAATGGGGAGACAATGAAATAATCCCCAGAGGGAAGAAAAGGAGGATTTGGCAAGAAAGGAAATAAGTGAAACAGAAGCATGCAACATCAGCAGATGAGTGGATTAGAAAACTGTGGTACATCTACACAATGGAATACTATGCTGCACTAAAAAAGAAGGAATTCTTACCATTTGCAACAACATGGATGGAACTGGAGAGCATTATGCTAAGTCAGTGGTCGGCAAACTGCAGCTCGCGAGCCGCGGTTTGCCGCTCTGTTGACTAATGAGTTTGCAAACCACTGCCTTAGGAAAAAACACTTTAAAAAAAACATTTTAATAATCTACTAATGTCTTTAACCTGAAGTCAAAACTTCTGGGTAAGGGTAATGCCTTACAGCAGTGGTCAGAAAACTCATTAGTCAATAGAGCGGCAAACTGTGGCTCCCGAGCCGCATGTGGCTCGCAAGCCACAGTTTGCCGACCACTGTGCTAAGTGAAATAAGCCAGTCAGAGGAAGATAAATATCACATGATCTCACTCATCTATGGGAAATAATTAACAACATAAACTGATGAAGAAAAGAAGATCCAGAGACAGGGAAGCATCGATCAGACTGTCACACCTCAGAGGGAAGGTAGGGGAGGGTGGGGGTAAGGGGGAGAGATCAACCAAAGGCCTTGTATGCATGCATATAAGCCTAACCAGTGGACACAGTCAACAGGGGGGTGAGGGCATGAGTGGGAGGGGGGGTTGGGAAGGTAACGAGGGGATGAGGACAAATATGTAATACCTCAATCAATAAAGAAATTAAAATGAAAAAAATAACCTATTTGGAATAAAAATAAATCTGGATAGTCAGGGACTGGCCTGAAGAGAGGCCATTCAGTTGCAGAAAGCCATACAGCAACCTCCCCAACTATTCCCCTGTCAGAAACAGCCACTTGAGAGATTAAGATTGAAAGTGGGCAGATAGGCTAAGTGGGAAGATTGATCCTGCCTGCTGGAGATAGCCACAAACAGAGGAACAGTGGACCACATGGAACTTCAACAATCTAACAGGAAACTGAGAAATGGAAGACAGTACAGAAGAGTGGGATCTTAAACCAACCCTCATGGGGAAATAAAACTTGGTGGACACTTCATATTTTAATTTTTTTTAATTTTTTTATTAAGGTATTATATGTGTACATATCTTACCATTGCCCCCCAACCCCACTCCCATACATGTCCTCACCCCCCAATGTTTTGCATCCGTTGGTTACTCTTATATGCATGCATATAAGTCCTTCAGTTGATCTCTTATTTCCCCCACCTCTCCCTAACCTTCCCGCTGTAATTTGACAGTCTGTTTGATGCTTTACTGCCTCTGTATCTATTTTTCTGTTGATCAGTTTATACTATTTTTTATTATCCCCAAATGAGTGAGAGCATGTGGTATTTTTCGTTCATTGACTGGCTTATTTCACTTAGCATAATGTTCTCTAATTCCATCCAGGTGCCTACAAATGGTAGTAATTCCTTTTTTATGGAAGCATAGTATTCCATTGTGTAGATGTACCATGGTTTTCTGATCCAGTCATCTGCTGACGGGCACCTAGGCTGTTTCCAAATCTTAGCTATGGTGAATTGTGCTGCTATGAACATAGGGGTGCATATATCCTTTCTGATTGGTGTTTCTAGTTTCTTAGGACATATTCCTAAGAGTGGGATTACTGGGTCAAATGGGAGTTCCATTTTCAGTTTTTTGAGGAAACTCCATACTGTTCTCCACAGTGGCTGCACCAGTCTGCATTCCCACCAGCAGTGCACGAGGGTTCCTTTTTCTCCACATCCTCGCCAACACTTGTCATTTGTTGATTTGTTGGTGATAGCCATTCTGACAGGTGTGAGATGGTATCGCATTGTCGTTTTGATTTGCATCTCTAGGATAATTAGTGACTGAGCATGTTTTCCTGTGTCTCTTGGCATTCTTTCTGTCTTCTTTCGAAAAGATTCTATTTAGGTCCGTTGCCCATATTTTTATTGGATTATTTATCTTCCTTTTATTAAGTTGTATAAGCTGCCTGTAGATGTTGGAGATTAAACCTTTATCAGTGATAACATTTGCAAATATGTTCTCCCATACAGTGGGGTTTCTTGTTGTTTTCTTGATGGTTTCTTTTGCTGTGCAAAAGCTTTTTATTTTGATGTAGTCCCATTTGTTTATTTTCTCTTTGGCTTCCGTTGCCCTAGGGGCAGTATCAGTGAAGAAGTACTTTTGGCATATGTCTGAGATTTTGCTGCCTGTGGATTCCTCTAGTATTTTTATGGTTTCCCATCTTATATTTAAGTCCTGTATCCATTTTGAGTTTGTTTTTGAGTATGGTGTAAGTTGGTGATCTAGTTTCATTTTTTTGCATGTATCTGTCCAATTTTCCCAACACCATTTATTGAAGAGACTGTCTTGACTCCATTGTATGTTCATGCCTCCTTTGTCAAATATTAATTGCGCATAGTGGTTTGGGTCGATATCTGGATTCTCTATTCTATTCCATTGATCTATATGTCTGTTCTTGTGCCAGTACCAGGCTGTTTTGAGAACAGTGGCTTTGTAATACAGCTTGAAATCTGGTATTGAGATCCCTCCTACTTTATTCTTCTTTCTCAGGATTGCTGTGGTTATTCAGGGTCTTTTTTTATTCCAGATGAATTTTTGGAGAGTTCTTTCTAGGTCTGTGAAATATGCCATTGGTATTTTAATGGGGAGTGCACTGAATCTATAGATTGTATTGGGTAGTATGGACATTTTAATGATGTTGATTCTACCAATCCATGAACATGGTATGTTCTTCCATCTGTTTACATCTTACTCTATCTCTTTTTTCAGTGTCCTGTAGTTTTCCGCATATAGGTCTTTTACCTCCTTGGTTAGGTTTATACCGAAGTATCTTAATTTTTTTGGTTCGATGGTAAATGGGATTGCTTTTTTAGTCTCTCTTTCTGTAAGTTCACTATTGGTGTATAGAAATGCCATAGATTTCTTGGCGTTAATTTTGTATCCTGCTACATTGCCGAATTCATTTATTAAGTCTGTTAGTTTTTGATGGAGTCTGTCAGGATTTTTATGTACAATATCATGTCATCTGCAAATAAGGACAGCTTTACTTCTTCTTTTCCAATTTAGATGCCTTTTATTTCTTCGTCTTGTCTAATTGCAATGGCTAATATTTCCAGTACTATGTCGAACAGGAGTGGTGAGAGTGGGCATCCCTGACTTGTTCCTGTTCTTAGGGGAAATGGTTTTAGGTTTGCCCATTGAGTATGATGTTAGCTGTGGGTTTATCATATGTAGCTTTTATTATGTTGAGGTATGATCCTTCTATTCCCACCTTGTTGAGAGTTTTTATCAAGAAAGGGTGTTGGGTGTTGTCAAATGCTTTTTCTGCATCAATTGATATGGCTATGTGATTTTTATCTCTCAATTTGTTTATGTGATGTATCACATTTATTGATTTGCGAATATTGTACCATCCTTGCATTCCTGGAATAAACCCTACTTGGTCATGGTGTATGATCTTTCTGATGTACTGCTGGATCCGATTGGCTAGAATTTTGTTGAGGATTTTGGCATCTACGTTCATGAGGGATATTGGCCTGTAATTCTCCTTCATTGTGTTGTCTTTATCTGGTTTTGGTATTAGGGTGATGCTGGCTTCATAGAAGGAGCTTGGAAGTGTTGCTTCCTCTTGATTTTTTTGGAATAGTCTGAGAAGGATAGGTTTTAGTTCTTCTTTGAATGTTTGGTAAAACTCTCCTGTGAAGCCATCTGGGCCCGGGCTTTTGTTTGCCAGAAGCTTTTTGATGACTGCTTCAATTTCTTCCATAGTTACTGGCATATTGAGCTCTTTAGATTCTTCCTGATTGAGTTTTGCAAGGTTATATTTTTCTAGGAATATGTCCATTTCCTCCAGGTTGTCCAGTTTGTTGGCATAGAGTTGTTCATAGTATTTTTTAACAATCCTTTGTATTTCAGTGGGATTTGTTGTTATTTCAACTCTTTCATTTCTGATTTTGTTTATTTGGGTCCTCTCTCTTTGCTTCTTGGTGAGCCTGGCTAGAGGTTCATCAATCTTGTTTATCCTTTCAAAGAACCAGCTCTTGGTTTTGTTGATCTTTTGTATTGTTTCTTTGGTCTCTATGTCGTTTATCTGTGCTCTGATCTTTATTATTTCCTTCCTTCTGCTTATACTGGGCTTTTCTTGTTGCTCTTTTTCTAACTCTTTGAGTTGTTGGGTTAGGTAATTTATTACCATTGTTTCTTGTTTTTTGCAGTAGGCTTGTAGAGCTATGAACTACCCTCTCAAGACTGTTTTCACTGTGTCCCATAGATTTTGGATTGTAGTGTTTTCATTGTAATTTGTTGCAATGATGTTTTTTAGTTCTTCTTTGATCTCTCTGGTAACCCAGTCTTGGTTTAATAGCATGCTGTTTTGTCTCCATGTGTTTGATTTCTTTGGGTTGTTTTTATTGTAGTTGATTTCCAGTTTTATGCCACTGTGGTCTGAGAAGATGCTAGATATGATTTCTATCTTCTTGAATTTGAAGAGACTTTGCCTATGTCCCAACATATGGTCTATCTTTGAAAATGACCCATGTGCACTTGAGAAGAATGAATATTCTGTGGCTTTGGGGTGAAATGTTCTGAATATGTCAATTAATTCCATCTGGTCTAGTGATTCATTTAGGATTGATGTTTCTTTGCTGATTTTTTGTTTGGAGGATTTGTCCAATGGTGATAGTGTGGTATTAAAGTTTCCTACTATGATTGTATTGCTGTCAATCTCTCCCTTGATATCCTCCAGAAGATTTTTATGTATTTGTGTACTCCTGTATTGGTTGCATATATGTTTACCAGAGTTATTTCTTCTTGTTGGATTGCTCCCTTTAGTATTATGAAGTGGCCTTCCTTATCTCTTGTTATGTCCTTCACTTTGAGATCTAATTTGTCAGATATAAGTATTGCTACCCCAGCTTTTTTTTCAGTCCATTTGCCGGGAAAACCTTTTTCCATCACTTCACCCTCAGTCTGTGTGCGTCTTTTTTTCTGAGGTGGGTTTCTTGTAGACAGCAGATATATGGGTCTTGTTTTCTTATCCAATACATTACCCTATATCTTTTGATTGGGTTATTTAATCCATTTATATTTAAAGTTATATTGATAGGTACTTATTTGTCGCCATTTTTATTCTTTACCCCTGTGTTCCTTCTTCACTTCCTATTTCTTTTTTTCTACAGCAGAGCCTTTAGCATTTCTTGCATTGCTGGTTTGGTGGCAATAAATTCCCTTAGTCCTTTTTTTGTCTGTAAAGCTCCTGATTTCACCTTCAATTTTTTTTGATAGCCTTGCTGGGTACAGTATTCTTGGATTCAGACCCTTCCTTTGCATGACTTTCTATATTTCATTCCATTCCCTTCTGGCCTGATGAGTTTCTGTTGAGAAATCAGTTGCTAGTCTGATGGGGGTTCCTTTGTATATAACTTTCTATCACTCTCTTTCTGCATTTAAGATTCTTACTTTGTCGTTGGTGTGTGCCAATTTAATTATAATGTGCCTTGGCATCGGTCTTTTGGGGTCATTTTGCTTGGGACTCTGTGAGCTTCTTGGATTTGTGTGGGTTTTTTCTTCCCTATACCAGGGAAATTTTCTGTCATTATTTCTTCAAACAGGTTTTCTATTCCTTGTTCAGCTTCCTTTCCTTCTGGAACCCCTATTATGTGGCTGTTGTTTTGTTTCGTGTTGTCCCAAAGTTCCCTTAGGCTCTCCTCCTGTCTTTTAATTTTTTTTTCTAGAAGTTGCTCTACTTGGGTATTTTTTCCCATCTTGTCTTCTAGCTCACTGATGCGGTCCTCTGCTTCTTCTATTCTACTCTTGATGCTTTCTATTGAGTTCTTTACAGCAGCGATGTCATTTTTCATTTCTTCTTGGTTCTTCTTCATTTCCTCTTGGTTCTCCCTCATATTGTCGAATTTGTCTTCCATTCTTTTCAGCCACCTTATGACCATTTCTCTGAATTCTTTCTCTTGAAGGTTGCTTGCCTCCATTTCGTTTACTTCTTTTTCTGGTGATGCCTGCTTTTCTTTCATATGCAGATGTTTCTTTGTCTCCCCATGGTCTCTCTTCTCTGGATGTCTGGTTATGTAGTTCTCTCTCTCCTGCGTTGATTTAAAGGCACAAAATACAGCACTACCAGGTACAACACACAAGGCACTGAACAGAAATGTATTCATGATATTAATAACCTCCAATAAAGGTGACCACCAGAGAAAGGCAAATTAGGGGATAGGAGAGAAAGAAGAGGAAAAAGAAAGAAAGGAAAAAAAAGGAGTGTCAAAATGAAATTGGAAAAAGGAAAAAAAGTAAGAGAGACAAGAAAGATACTAAGAGAGAAAGGGGAACAAACTATATATATGGGGATATAACTCCAATAGAACAATCACTAATCCCAGCAAATGACAGCAACAAGTACCTGGGGATTAATACAAACTACAACACCACTAATATTGAGTGAGGCAAGGTAAAACAGAAGCACAAAACAAACAAAAAAATAAACAAACAAAAGAAGAATAAGCAAAACAATCTCACAAAAAAGCTTAAAAATTTGATATAATCAACATTCAAGCAAACAACAACAAAAGGACAGAGAGAAAATCAATTTTTTGGATAGTTAAGACAGTGAAAAGAGAGGTGTGTATGGACTTTGAGCAGGGGATTGGAGATTAGATATGTAAGTAGGGTGAAATTTCAACAGGGGATAAACAGAAAGAATAGGGAAAATCTAAAGCAGGAAAGGGGTAAGATAAACAGGACACTGAAAAGGGGAAGGTTAGGAAGAGTGTGATGGCATAAAGGTAGAGTTGAGATAAAGTAAAACGATGCTAAGGGAAAGATGAAAATAGAATGTAGAACACTAATCCCAAAGTAAAATGAGGAGAAAATAAAATGACACTTTTAAAAATAAAGATAAAATAGCAGTAGTAATAATATAGATTGAAAATAAAAATGTAATAATTAAAAAGGTAAAATCAAGTGAGGAAAAAAGAAAAAAAATAGTTTCTTGAGTAAAAGATGCAAATAATGAAAATGAAAAAATAAAAATAAAATGTGGAGTAGTGAAGGTCATTCACTTCCTCTGTTGTTCTGTTTGGCACGCATGTTTCTCAGTCCAGACAGTATTGCAGTTCCCTGCGTTCCACTGCTCTTCAGTTTTGTAAGCCAGTCCTGATTTTAAGCAGGCGGTGTGTCTTAATTTCTTGTATTCCTTTATTTTTGATTACACAAGAGTCAATTTGTGATTCAGCCCCTGGGTGGCAGTGTTTCTGGATTGACTTCCAGGTCTATATATGGCCTCTCTAGGGAGTGTTAGAGCCTTCTTTCCCTGTGGCACTCACTACCGGTTTGTGGGAGTGGGCTGCCTCAGAGCTGGCTCTCTGATGGTCACTCCCTGCTCTGATCCCCAGGTTCCAGAAAAACAACTTTCCCCTGCAGTCTCCCAGGGTGTCCCCAACTGGGTGATCCTATGTATTGGGCTTAGTAATCAGAACCAAGGATTTGAAGAGGAAAAATCCCAAATGTGTGAACAATGGATCTGCACACAAGTCTAAGCAGCCGGCACAACTTTGAAATTCTTAGGGTGTCCCTGCACGTCAGATCAAAATGGGTTGCTTTTTAGAGATCCCTTCTGTTAGCAGCTCTGAGGACCCCCTTCTACATTCACGGATCACACCACCCCCAACAGCCATAGATTTTTCTAGGCACAGACTTCCCTGGTCCTCCCGCTCCAGCAAAACGTGCGTTCCTCTCTCCTGCTGAGACCAGAGACCTCACCTTATCCCAGGCGAAATCTGACCTTTCTGTGGTGGAGTGTAGAGCTCCTCTGAATCTATGTGTTTGCGCCAACTGGGGACCGGTGTTCTGGGGCTCGCAGCTGTTCCGTGGATGCCGCAGTTGTGGATTCTCAGGCTTCAGATAAGCTCCACTTTCCCGTTCAAGATGGTGCAAACTCCTTGTCGGAGCCCGTAGCTCTAAGAGGGGACCCAGCCGCAGTGGGCGCTGCCTGGTCAGCAGAACCCCGTCTAGCAGTCCCCCACCTTCTTCTGGAGTTTAGCTGTCCCTTAACTTGCCAACAAACACTCCTCGTGCGACCCTCAGCTGTTCTTTCTTTCTACTCCGGGACAAGGCTCAGAACACTTCTGTCTATTCCGCCGCCATTTTTCCTCCCCCCATATTTTCATTTTTTATTTTATGTTATTATTATTTTGTTATCTCTTTTTTTCTTTTTTCTGTATTTCCTTTTTTTCTTGTTTCTTTATTTTTATTTCTTCTTGCATTATTTTTTTATTGAGCACTTAACATTGCATATTTAATCTTTTTTTATTGTTTAAAATATTACATATAGTGAAGCATCCATCTTATATAAAAACTGCTATTTGAAAATTTAACCCTGCTCTTTTGGCTTCTGTAAACACTAGCTTGCTTAAATAATAAGGAAAATAAGACTACTCCCATTCCAGAGAGGCCGTGGACTATGCCCCAGACAGAGTTGTCAGTGCTGACATCAGGACAGGCCTTGAGACATGGTCTCATGGCCCCTTCCCAGCATGTAGGCCTTCTTTCACAGAAAGCCCAGAAGTCTCATTCCAAATTTGAGAGACAAAAGAGCTAGGAAAAGTATAAATAGAAAAGGTTTCTTCCATGTTGGGGGGAGGGGCAGAATTTGAAAGGCACATTTTTCTCTGGCCCTGCACTTAATAAAATGTAACTCCCTTTCTCTAAGCATGGCTTGTTTTTTTTCCGGTCTGCTGTAACATAATGGTTCCCTGACCGAGAAGAAGGCCAAACATGCTGGCCTTTTAGCCTCCAGTGAGTGGACCAGGTTTGGGGCCCAGGGGAGCTGGACAGGCCTCTGGGAGGAAGCACTGTGCTGATTTACAAGAATAGAACCGGGGGACTCTGGGTGCTCCCGGACCTCAGCCTAGGATGCGGCCAGCATCTGGAGAGAGTGGACAGACACTTCTGGACCTTTCGACAGAATCGGTAAGGTAGGGGCCCTATCAGTCAGGCCCACTCCGAGTGAGTGGAAGGGGGAGCTTGATCACCTCCCCAGAAGTCAAGGACTTCCTCAGGCAATTAATCAGAAATCAAGTGGACTGTTTAAACTCTGAGTAAAAATCTGGTAGAAGTCAAAAACTCAGACTGTCTGGTGTATAAATGTAAGTGTGAGAGTCTGAGTGAAAGATAGTGGAAACCCCGCATTAGGAGGAAGACAGTAGAGAACTTTTAATTGCTTTTCCTTGATTTATAATTTTGCTGTGTTAGTTTAAAATATTGGAATTCTAGGGTTAATTTAAAGGTTGCCAATCCAGAGAAGTTTAAACAAAGGCTTGTTGGGTTAAGATTAGTCATAATTAACTGCTTTGTGGGTTGCCTTTTTCAGCCCTGCTAGCAAACAGAGAATCATGTGGTCCTGAGAACTGCGACCTGCCTGCCCTTCCTGATAGATTTACAATGAGTCTCTGGGGGAGGAGGAAGAGAGCTGAAAACTGCTCTGGAGCAGGTGTGAGAAAGGGTAGAGGCAGTGGAATTCACTCTCAGCCTGCTGAGATGGAGAAGCCCTAGGCTGGGGGACAGGGGAATGGTTGGAGATATCAGAAGTGGTGAAGGAGGAGGAAGGTTTAAGTTCTTCTGTGGCCTTGGAGTAAAGAAGGAAAATCTGGGAGGGAGAGAAGCTCTTCCTTAAGTGTAAAAACCCTGGTTATACAGGATCTCAGACTGCTTGCTGTATTTCCCATGCTAAGGACAGATAATGGTTAATGCAGAAAGGGGGAAGGGCGTTGGTGGGGAGAGCAGGGAGAGATAGGTTTTTGTTGATTTTGCTGACTACAACCTGCTCTGCTGGTGTCCATGGTTTCTTACTTATCTGAACTATGCTGGACTCAAGGTTTTCTGCAAAACACAGTGGATCTTCCTCTGCCCCATTTTCTTCTTTTTAACCCTTCCAATACACATAAAGAAAATCTCATTGTCCAAGCCTGGCAGGGCAGGGTTACTGGGTACTTCTTGGGCGGTTGTGGAATATTCAGCAAAGGAACTTTAAGATATAATATCTTTAATGTTACAACTAGTTTAAGATTTAAAAATTTTTACCTACTCTTAGTTTTATCACAGAAGGTCTAAGTCATAAATGTTAATCTAAGAAATTCTGGCTGTTTACTTTTTATGAATCATTAAAGGATTGAGGTTTCAAAGAATAAGGAATACTGAGTAGAAGGTCTGAGGCATGGTTATGCAATTTTAAAGGACATAGAAAGAATGTTTGAAGGCTAATTTGGAAGTATAAAATTTATAAAGGTTGTGTATGTAATAAGAAGGAGAAGAGAAATTTTGAAAGGAAATCAAATAATACAGGCCAGTAAGCCAGGAAAAGTAAATAATTTACATTCTGCCTCCCTAAACAGAGGGTAAATAGTTATACCAAAGTACTTAGGGAGGGACTGATAAAGAAAACTAACAGTTACTGTTTGTTATAATACATTCAGAAAATACTACTGTGGAAAGTCCATAAAAAGGACTGGCAAGGAAAATTCTATCTTAAAGCAGGTCAGTATATTATTCTCCTTATACAATTCCTCCAAAATTAAATCAATACTTAATAAATAAATCATGGCAATACATTTCTTTGCATAAATTCAATAAGACCAGTTTCCAATAGTGGTTTTATTAGCCAGAAACTTTGACTGGAGTATCATGTTTTAAAGAGCCCTGCCTGAACTCTGAAGACTTGAAGCCAATAAGAGTGCCATGGAGAAAGTCTGGTATCCTGCTTGGTATACCTGAAAATAGCTGGTGCTGGAGCATCAGGCCCATACCCTACCATCAGTGGCGGTTGGTCACAGTTCAAGGGGAGCAATAAGGGCTCCTCTGCAGCCCTGTGGGACCCCCATGCACTCTGAGTGGCAATGAGTAGGAGGGCTGAGATGGGCCTTGAAGTCTAGGGCATGGGCCTGGGTAGAGCCACTACAGGTGAAGACTTCACCTAACTCAGCAGATATGAAAGGCAGGCCTAACGGCAGCTGGATGGCTTGGTTTCCTGGCCCTATGGGGCACATTAAGATTCAATCATGAAATTCCGGCAAAGGTAGTCAGTTACCATTCTTGTTATGTTTATGCAAACAATCAGGCCAAATTGAATACAATAGGTAAATTAGTCTTGATTTGGCTCTTTTGATAAACATGGGGGTAATTTTGAGGAGAAAAATTCTATTTCAGTAGAAGTTATTAAAACTGAAAGGTTTTCTTTCCCTTCCACCAGACCATTTGTTACAGTTTGTCTCCACCAGGTCACAAACCCACCTCCTTCTATGCCCAGGCCTCATTGTCCCTCTGACAGACAGCAAGGATCTCTTGGCTCTGAGAGAAATCTCTGACCTGCCTCAGCAGGAAGTAGCTAGAAGAGCCCATTGACGTCCATTTTCCCTAAGAGAATTCAGAGCCAGGATCCTTGAGGTAATATATTAGGCAGTTAGACAAATATGAGCAGAGCAAGGACAATGGGCCAACTAGCACTACCAGATGTAAATAAGTCTTTCCGTCTCTACCTATGTGAGACAAGGGGACTCCCCAGAAGCAAGAGGAACAAGGCTGCATATAAAGCAGCCTGGGAGGCTGCCCTAAAACCACTGGGGCCCCTACAAATTCTAGTGACTCTTCCAAACCCTGACCTACCCACCTCACCAGCTTACATGGAAATCCAATCTAGAAAAGCTGAAATCCATAATCAGTCTTTACTCAAGTTCTTACATGCTTTACAGTCCACCCAGAAAGCAGTCCAGAAGCATATCCAAGGTACTCTGCCTGTACCAACTTCTGATCTGGTCCATCCTTCCACCCTGGTGACTCTGTTTGGGTAAAGAAATTTGCCACACAAGGACTGACTCCTACCTGGAAAGGACCACCCCCACAGCAATCCAGGTCGACATGGTCCCGACGTGGCTTCATCACACCTGGCTTAAGACAGCCCAGGCAAAATAGAGAGTCCAGGACTCTTCGGACCATCTAAAGATTAGTCCTGGCCCTCATTCCGGGCCCTTATCTTATAAACAGGCCCACTGACTTTATTCAGCAGAGAATTAATTCTATCAAGCTTATAGTCCTCAGGGGTCAATATAACGCCCTCGCCAACAATGACCCAAAAAAGTCCATGTTTTGACTCATGTACATAAGACCAGTAGGGAATGAAGCATCCATCTTATATAAAAACTGCTATTTGAAATTTTAACCCTACTATTTTGGCTTCTGTAAATGCTTGCTTGCTTAAACAATAAGGAAAATAAGACTACTCCCATTCCAGAGAGGCCGTGGACTATGCCCCAGACAGAGTTGTCAGTGCTGACACCAGGACAGGTCTTGAGATATGGTCTCATGGCCCCTTCCCAGCACGTAGGCCTTCTTTCCCAGAAGGCCCGGAAGTCTCATTACAAATTTGAGAGACAAAAGAGCTAGGAAAAGTATAAATAGAAAAGGTTTCCTCCATGTTGGGGGGAGGGGCAGAATTTGAAAGGCACATTTTTCTCTGGCCCTGCCCTTAATAAAATGTAACTCCCTTTCTCTAAGCGTGGCTTGGTTTTTTTCCGGTCTTCTGTAACAATAGTAGTACATATGTCTCCTTTTTTCCCCCCATTGACCTTCCCCCAGCCTCCCCTACCCCTTGTCACATGCCCTCATCCCAACCCCCCACAGTGTCTTGTGTCCATTGATTGTGCTTATATGCATGCATACAAGTCCTTTGGTTGATCTCTTTTCCCCCATCCACAACACTCCAGAGACTTGTAATTTGAAAGTCTGTTCAGTGCTTTACTGCCTCTGTATCTATCTTTTTGTTCATCCTGTTATAATGTGCATTATTTTCCATAAGTGAGTGAGATCATGTGGTATTTATCTTTTTCTGACTGGCTTATTTCACTTAACATAATGCTCTCCAGGACCATCCATGCTGCTGCAAATGGCAAGAGTTCCTTCTTTTTTATAGCAGCGTAGTATTCCATTGTGTAGATGTACCATAGTTTTCTAATCCACTCATCTGCTGATGGGCATTTGGGCTGTTTTCAAATCTTAGCTATGGTGAATTGTGCTGCTATGAACATAGGGGTGCATGTATCCTTTTTGATTGGTGTTTCTAGCTTCTTGGGATATATTCCTAGAAGTGGGATTACTGGGTCAAATGGGAGTTCCATTTTTAGTTTTTTGAGGAAACTCCATACTGTTCTCCACAGTGGCTGCATAAGTTTGCATTTCCACCAGAAGTGCACAAGGGTTCCTTTTTCTCCACATCCTTGCCAGCACTTGTCGTTTGTTGATTTGTTGATGATTGCCATTATGACAGATGTGAGATGGTACCTCATTGTCATTTTGATTGGCATCTCTCAGATGATTAGTGACCTTGAGCATGTTTTCATATGTCTCTTGGCCTTCCTTTGTCTTCTTTGGAAAAGATTCCATTTAGGTCCGTTGCCCATTTTTTAATTGGATTATTTATCTTCCTTTTATTAAGTTGTATAAGTCCCCTGTATATGTTGGAGATTAAACCTTTATCAGTGATAACATTTGCAAATACGTTCTCCCATACAGTGGGCTTTCTTGTTGTTTTGTTTATGGTTTCTTTTGCTGTGCAAAAACTTTTTATTTTGATGTAGTCCCATTTGTTTATTTTCTCTTTAGTTTCCATTGTCCTATGAGTGGTATCGGTGAAGAAATTGCTTCAGCATATGTCTGAGATTTCTCTGCCTGTGGATTCCTCTAATATTTTTATGGTTTCCCATCTTGTGTTTAAGTCCTTTATCCATTTTGAGTTTATTTTTGTGTATGGTGTAAGTTGGTAGTATACTTTGATTTTTTTGTGTGTGTTTCTGTCCAATTATCCCAATACAATATATTGAAGAGACTGTCTTGAGTCCATTGTATGTTCATGCCTCCTTTGTCAAATATTAATTGCGCATAGTGGTTTGGGTCGATATCTGGATTCTCTATTCTATTCCATTGGTCTATATGTCTGTTCTTGTGCCAGTACCAGGCTGTTTTGAGAACAGTGGCTCTGTAATACAGCTTGAAATCTGGTATTGAGATCCCACCTACTTTGTTTTCTTTCTCAGGATTGCTGTGTCTATTCGGGGTCTTTTTTTATTCCAGATGAATTTTTGGAGAGTTCTTTCTAGGTCTGTGAAATATGCCTTTGGTATTTTAATGGGGATTGCATTGAATCTATAGATTGCTTTGGGTATTGTGGACATTTTGATGATGTTGATTCTACCAATCCATGAACATGGTGTGTTCTTCCATCTGTTTACATCTTCCTCTATCTCTTTTTTCAGCATTCTGTAGTTTTCCACGTATCGTTCTGTTACCTCTTTTGTTAAGTTTATTTCAGGCTATCTTAATTTTTTTAGTTCGAGGGTAAATGGGATTGCTTTTTTAGTCTCTCTTTCTGTAAGTTCACTATTGGTGTATAGAAATGCCATAGATTTTTTGGCATTATTTTTGTATCCTGCTACATTGCCAAATTCATTTATTAAATCTAATAGGTTTTTGATGGAGTCTTTCAGATTTTTATGTACAATATAATGTCATTGGCAAATAAGTTCAGCTTTACTTCTTCTTTTCCAATTTGGATGCCTTTTATTTCTTCTTCTTGTCTAATTGCAATGGCTAATACTTCCAGTATTATGTTGAACAGCAGTGGTGAGAGTGGGCATCCCTGTGTTGTTCCTGTTCTTAGGAGAAGTGGTTTTAGTTTTTGCCCATTGAATATGATGTTGGCTGTGGGTTTATCATATAAGGCTGTCATTATGTTGAAGTATGATCCTTCTATTCCCACCTTGCTGAGAGTTTTTATCAAGAAAGGGTGTTGGGTTTTGTCAAATGCTTTTTCTGCATCAATTGATATGACTATGTGATTTTTATCTCTCAATTTGTTTCTGTGATGTATCATGTTTATTGATTTGCAGATATTGTACCATCCTTGCATCCCCAGGATAAATCCTACTTGGTTATGATGTATGATCTTTCTGATGTACTGCTGGGTCCGATTTGCTATAGTTCTGTTGAGTATTTTGGCATCTATATTCATGAGAGATATTGGCCTATAATTCTCTTTCATTGTGTTGTCTTTATCTGATTTTGATATTAGGGTGATGCTGGCTTCATAGAATGAGCTTGGAAGTGGTACTTCCTCTTCAATTGTTTGGAATAGTCTGAGGAGGATAGGTTTTAGTTCTTCCTTGAATGTTTGGTAAAACTTCCCTGTGAAGCCGTCTGGCCCAGGCTTTTGTTTGCTGGAAGCTTTTTGATGACTGCTTCAATTTCTTCCATAGTTATTGGCCTATTGAGATGTTTAGATTCTTCCTGATTGAGTTTTGGAAGGTTATATTTTTCTAGGAATATGTCCATTTCCTCCAGGTTGTTCAGTTTGATGGAATAGAGTAGTTCATAGTATTTTTTTAACAATCCATTGTATTTCGGTGGGGTCTGTTGTGACTTCTCCTCTTTCATTTCTGATTTTGTTTATTTGGGTCCTCTATCTTTGCTTCTTGGTGAGCCTGGCTAGAGGTTCATCAATCTTGTTTATCCTTTCAAAGAACCAGCTCTTGGTTTTGTGGATCTTTTGTATTGTTGTTGTTGTTTTGTCTTTATGTCTTTTATCTCCACTCTGATCTTTATTATTTCCTTCCATCTGCTTACACTGGGCTTTTCTTGTTGCTCTCTTTCTAACCAGCTTTTTTTTTCATTCCCATTCACCTGAAAAGTCTTTTTCCATCCCTTCACCCTCATTCTGTGTATGTCTTTTTTTCTGAGGTGGGTTGATTGTGGACAGCAGATATATGGGTCATGTTTTCTTATCCAATCCATTACCATATTATTTTGATTGGGGCATTTAATCCATTTACATTTAAAGTTATTATTGATAGGTATTTGTGTGTCACTATTTTTATTCCTTACCCCTGTGTTCCTTCTTCGCTTCCTATTTCTTTTTTTTTACAGCAGACCCTTTAGCATTTCTTGCATTGCTGGATTGGTGGTAATAAACTCCCTTAGTCCTTTTTTGTCTGTGAAGCTCCTGATTTCACCCTCAGCTTTGATTGATAGCCTTGCTTGGTACAGTATTCTTGGATTCATACCCTTCTTTTGCATGACTTTGTATATTTCATTCCATTCCCTTCTGGCCTTATGTGTTTCTGTTGAGAAATCAGTCGCTAGTCTGATGGTGGATCCTTTGTAGGTAACTTTCTGTCTCTCTCTGGCCTCTTTTAAGCATCTTACTTTGTCGTTTGTGTTTGCCAATTTAATTATAATGTGCCTTGGCGTCATTCTTTTGGGGTTCATTTTGCTTGGGACTCTGTGAGCTTCTTGGAAATGTGTGGGTTTTTTCTTCCCTATATCAGGGAAGTTTCCTGTCATTATTTCTTCAAACATGTTTTCTATTCCTTGCTCAGTTTCCTCTCCTTCTGGCACCCCTATTATGCGGATGTTGTTTTGTTTTGTGTTGTCCCAAAGTTCCCTTACGCTCTCCTCCTGCTTTTTAATTTTTTTTTTCTAGAAGCTGCTCTACTTGGATATTTTTTCCTACCTTGTCTTCTAGCTCACTGATATGGTCCTCTGCTTCTTCTAGTCTACTGTTGATGCTTTCTATTGAGTTCTTTACAGCAGTGATGTCATTTTTCATTTCTTCTTGGTTCTTCTTCATTTCCTCTTGGTTCTTACTCAAATTGTCAAATTTGTCTTTCATTCTTTTCAGCCTCCTTATGACCAATTTCTCTGAATTCTTTCTCTGACAGTTTGCTTGCCTCAATTTCGTTCACTTCCTTTTCTGGTGATGCCTGGCTTTCTTTCATATGCAGGCTCTTTCTTTGTCTCCCAATGATCTCTCTTCTCCAGGTGTCTGGATATGTAGTTCTCTCTCTCCTGCATCGATTTAAAGGCACAAAATACAACACAACAAGGTACTGAACACAAATGTATTCATGATATTAATAACCCCAAATAAAGGTGACCACCAGAGTTAAGCGAATTAGAGGATAGGAAAGAAAGGAGAAGAGGGAAAAAAAGGAGTGCAAAAATGAAATTGGGAAAAGGAAAAAAGTAAGAGAGAAAAGAGTGAGAATAAGAAAGAAGAGGGGGGAAAACAATATATATGGGGAGAAAACTCCAATAGAACAGCCACTAATCCCAAGACATATCAGCAACAAGTACCTGGAGATGAATGCAAACTACAAACAACAACTAATATCAATTGAGGTGAGGGAAAACAGAAGCAAAAAACAAAAGAAAACAACAAAAAAAAAAAGAAAAACAACGTCACAAACAAGCATAAAAAATCAATGTAATCTGCAATCAAGCCAACAACAACAAAAGGACAGAGAGAAAAAAATTTTGGATAGTGAAGAAAGAAGAGAGACGTGTGTATGGACTTGGAGCAGGGGATTGGAAATTAGATATATAAGCAGGGTGAAATTTTAACAGGGGGTAAAAAGAAAAAATAGGGAAAATCTAAAGCAAGAATAGGGTAAGAGAAACAGGACAACAAAAAGGGAAAAGTGAGGAAGGGAATGATGGTATAAAGGTAAAGTTGAGATAGAGTAAAATGATGCTAAAGGAAAGATGAAAATAGAATGTAGAACACTAATCTCAAAGTAAAATAAAGAGAAAATAAAATGACACTTTTTTTCAAAAAGGTAAAATAATGGTAGTAATAATACTGATTGAAAATAAAAATGTAATAATTAAAAAGGTAAAATCAAGTGAGGAAAAAAATTTTAGTTTCTTAAGTAAAAGATGAAAAACATTAAAATAAAAATGTGCAGTACTGAAGGTCATTCACTTCCTCTACTGTTCTGTTTGGCATGCCTATTTCCTTGACAGGACAATATTGAAGTTCCCTGCATTGTATTGCACCTCAGTGTTGTAATCCAGTCCTAATTTTTAGGCAGGCAGTAAGTCTTAATTTCTTGTATTCCTTTATTTGTGTTTACACAAGAGTCAATTTGTGATTCAACCCCTGGGTGGCAGTGTTTCTGGATTGACCTCCAGGTCTATAGGTCCTCTCTATCTAGCATTTAGATTTTGTTTTCCCTGTGGCACTTAATTCCGGTTTGGGGGAGTGGGTTGTCCCAGAACTGATTCTCTAATTTGTTATTCCCCTCTCTGATCCCCAAGTTCCAGAAAAACAACTTTCCCCTGCATTCTCTGAGAGTGTCCCCAATTGGGTGATCCTATGTGTTGGGCTTAGTAATCAGAAGCAAGGATTTAAAGAGGAAAAAAAAAAGAAAAGAGAAAGCAGCCAGAGTAAGTGTGTGAACTCCGGGGCTGTGCTCAAGTCTGTGCAGTCTTTTCCCCTTGGGTCTAAGCAGCCGGCACACTTTTAAAATTTTTAGGCTGTCCTTTTGTGCCCAGATCAAAATGGGTTGCTTTTTAGAGTTCCCTTCTGTTAGCAGCTCTGTGGACCCCCTTTCACATTCATGGATCACGCCAGCCCCAACAGCCACGGATTTTTCTAGGCGTAGACTTTTCCCAGTCCTCCAGCTCCCACATGCGTGTTTCTCTCTCCTGCTGGGAACAGAAACCTCACCTTTATCCCAGGCTAAATCTGACCTTTCTGTGAGGGAGTGTAGAGCTCCTCTGAATCCGCGTGCTTGCGCCACTTGGGTACCGGTGTTCTCAGGTTCGCAGCTGTTCAGTGGGTGCCATAGTCATAGATTCCCCGGGCTTTTCAGGCTTCTGATAACATCCACTTTCCCCTTCAAGATGGCACGGTCTCCACATCCAAGCCAGTCGCTCTGGGAGGGAACCCAGCAGCAGTGGGGGCTTCCCGGTCAGGGGAGCCCCGCCCAGAAGTCCCCCACAGTCTCCTGGAGTATAGCTGTCCCTCAACTCATCAACAAACACTCCCCGTGCAACCACACACTCTCCCTTTGTTTTCTCACTCACACACTATCTTGCAGTCACCTTCCCATTGGCAGCCATATTCAATTTGCATTATTTTTTCATCATTCTATTTTTCCTACTTTTTATTTTTATTTTTTATCCTATTTTTAATTAATTTTTTTCTTCTTTCTCTTTCTTCTTATCCACTCATGCTCTTTCTACTTCCTCTATACTGAACTGAGGTCCTGCCCATATTCATCCAATTTTTTAGCCTTACTTTCTGTATATAAGTTGGGCCTCTACAAATTCTGCCCCTACCCTCTTTGCAGGTGTTTGGTGTTTTCATTATTGGGTTTATTTGTTCTGTGGTGCATATATATAAATATAAATATGAATAGGAATAGGAAAAAAATATATATATATATGTATATATATATATACATATATATATATATATATATATATATATATATATGAATATGAATATGTATATATAAATATATATATACACACACACACTGAGTGGCCTGGTTATTATGATCTCTGAACACATAATAATCTGGCCACTCAGTGTATATCCTATATAATAAAAGGCTAATATGCAAATTGTTCCCTCGGCCAGCACTTCAACCAGTAGGCAGGCCAGCCATCTGCCCATGTCTCCTCCCCATGGCCAGCCTGGCCAGACCCCACCCATGCACGAATTCATAAACTGACTGGGCCTCAGTATATATATATATATACTGCATGGCTAGATTATTATGCATTCAGAGATCATAATAATCTGTCCACTCAGTGTGTGTGTGTGTGTGTGTGTGTGTGTGTGTGTGTGTGTATGTATGTATGTGTATATATATATATATATATATATATATATACATATATATATACATATATATATATATATATATATATATATATATATATATATATATATTTGTCCTACCTCTTCATTTTTATTCTTTTTCTTTTCTTTCTTGGCATTTTTTATCTCTTTGATATCATTTGTGCTCTCTTTTCTCTCTCCTAATTCTCTTTTCTCTGGTGGTCACTTATATTGCAGTTTTCAGTGTCATGAGTACATTCGTGTTTTGTTCCCTTTGTGTCATTTCTTGACAAGTTGCATTTTGTCCTGTTTGGTCAATGTGGTAGAGAGCAAGCCACATAACCAGACACCTGAAGAGGAGACTCCATCCATGAACAGGTCAATAACACTCCAGACCCAACTACAGAGGCAGGAAGATGGCGGCAGTGAAGGAGAGAGCATGAGTGAGTGATGGAGCAAAAGGGGAGTGTGTGGACATGTGGTGTGTGTGTGTGTGTGTGTGTGTGTGTGTGTGTGTGTGTACATGAGTGAGGGTCAGTTAGATCCTGCAGGACCTCCAAGGGAAGACAGACTGGGCTTGCCTAGGCGGGCAGTCTCTGCTACCATTGCAAACAGTCGCACCGTGGCTGGCTCTACTGCAAAAGCCATACCTTCTTGAAGGGGAGAGCTGCTGTGACTGGGAACTGAGCCCCACCTCCACCCAGGGTGCACTGAGACACCACCAGAAACTCTACAGCTACCCCTGTCAGGGACCTGCAGCCTCGGCTGTGATCCCATGGTCACTGAGACTCCAGCCACCCTGGCCACAGGCTCCTGTGAGTTCCGAAGCATGCTCCCTTCTGGCTGGCCCAACGCTTTAGCCCAGAGTGTCGCGATCATGTGAACAGCAGCCTCGCGAGCAGCCTGCCCCCAACAGAGGACCAGCAGCTCCATGAGCAGCACACCCCAGTCCGAGGATCAGCAGCCTCACGTGGCCTACCCCTGTCCAAGGAGCAGCAGCTGTGTGAGCGGCCCACTCCCCCATCCAAGGAACAGGAGTCACAGGAGTAGCCCGCCCCATCTGAGGAGCAGCAGCTGCGCACAGATCACACCCTGCACTCATCCGAGGAGCAGCAGCTGTACGAGCAGCCTGCCCCCATCTGAGGAGCAGCAGCTGTGTGAGCAGCTTGCCCTCATCTGAGGAGCAGCATCTCCATGAGCAGCCCACCCCTATTCGATGAGCAGCAGCCACCAGAGCATGTAGAGAAAAAGAAACCATTGTGCATTGTTGGAATACCAACTGGTGCAGCCATTGTGGAAAACAGAATGGAGTTTCCTCAAAACATTAAAAATGGAACTCCTGATTGATCCAGTAATTCCAGTTCTAGGAATATATCCCAAGAAAACAGAAACACCAATAAGAAGGATATATGCATCCACAGGCAGAGAAATCTCAGACATATGCCAAAGCAATTTCTTCACCGATACCGCTCCTACGGCAATGGAAGCTAAAGAGAAAATAAACAAATGGGACTACATCAAAATAAAAAGTTTTTGCACAGCAAAAGAAACCATCAACAAAACAACAAGAAAGCCCACAGTATGGGAGAACATATTTCCAAATGTTATCACTGATAAAGGTTTAATCTCCAACATCTATAGGGAACTCATACAACTTAATAAAAGGAAGATAAATGATCCAATTAAAAAAATGGGCAACAGACCTAAATAGAATCTTTTCGAAAGAAGACAGAAGGAAGGCTAAGAGACATGTGAAAACATGCTCAAAGTCACTAATCATCCAAGAGATGCAAATCAAAATGACAATGCGGTACCATCTCACACCTGTCAGAATGGCAATCATCAACAAATCAACAAACGACAAGTGCTGGCAAGGATGTGGAGAAAAAGGAACCCTCGTGCACTGCTGGTGGAAATGCAGACTGGTGCAGCCACTGTGGAGAACAGTATGGTATTTCCTCAAAAAACTAAAAATGGAACTCCCATTTGACCCACTAATCCCACTTCTAGGAATATATCCCAAGAAGCTAGAAACACTAATCAGAAAGGATATATGCACCCCTATATCCTTAGCAGCACAATTCACCATAGCTAAGATTTGGAAACAGCCCAAATTCCCATCAGCAGATGAGTGGATTAGAAAACTATGGTACATCTACACAATGGAATACTACGCTGCTATAAAAAAGAAGGAACTCTTGCCATTTGCAGCAGCATGGATGGTCCTGGAGAGCATTATGTTAAGTGAAATAAGCCAGGCAATGAAGGAAAAATACTGCATGATCTCACTCATTTATGGAAAATAAAGAACATTATAACCTCATGAACAAAAAGATAGATACAGAGGCAGTACAGCACCTTACAGACTGTCAAATTACAGCAGGAAGGCTGGGGAGTCTTGGGGAGGTGGGAAAGAGATCAACCAAAGGACTTGTATGCATGCATATAAGCACAACCAATGGACACAAGACACTGGGGGGTGGGATGAGGGCATGTGACAGAGGTAGGGGAGGCTGGGGGAAGGTCAATGGGGGGGGGAAAAGGAGATATATGTACTACTATATGTAATACTTTAAACAATAAAAAATAAAAAATCAGGATATATGGACCCCTATGTTCATAGCTACACAATTTACAATAGCTAAGATTTGGAAGCAGCTAAGTGCCCATTAGTAGATGAATGGATTAAAAAACTGTGGTACATCTACACAATGGAATACTATGATGCTGTTAAAAGGAAGGATCTCCTGCCATTTGCAACAACATGGATGGAGCTGGAGAGCATTATGCTAAGCGAAATTAGTCAGTCAGAGAAAGATAAATATCACATGATTTCACTCATTTGTGGATTATAATGAACAACATACACTGGTGAAGAAAAACAGATCCAGAGACAGGGAAGCATCGATCGGATGTTCAAATCTCAGAGGGAAGGTAGGGGAGGGTGGGGTTTAGGGGTAGAGATCAACCAATGGACTTGTATGTATGCATATAAGCATAACCAATAGACACAGACACCAGGGGGGTGAGGGCATGAGTGGTGGGATGGAGGGGGGGGAGGGGGGAATAAGGATATATATGTAATACCTTAATCAATAAAGAAAAAAAAGGTTAAAAATAAATCTGAAACCACCACAAATATTTGTCCTCTGACCCCAACTGGGATCTGCCTACTACCCAACGTATTTTCTTGCCATCTCATGTTTACTCCCCAAAGCAATGGTTGAAATGCTTGTCCATTTTCCTTAATGCACTGGCCTCCATCTACTCTTTCTTGTGAGATGATCTCACCTCCTGCTATATGTTTAAGATAGTCTAATCAGGATCAAGCTTCCTCCACTCTACCTAAAATATCTCAAACTCTACACCCTTGCTCTCACTCTCCTTCTTTTTCTTGTCTTTGAGGAGAACACCAATGCCCCAATCAATGCATTTGATTCAGTTCCCCCAGGTCCCCTACAGAACTCTGCTCCCTCATTTTATCCCCTCTCAGATATATTAAGATGTAGGCATCTTTTAATCCCAACAAGACCTTGAACTTCTTGTGGCAGAGACTGTGTTACACTGTTGCATAGTTTACATGACAACATTTATAAAGACCAATTGTCTTGAGAGAGCAACCTGATTTCAAGCATTCAATATACAGTACTATATATCTTTGCAAAATGAGCTCCTGAGAAGTGTTTTAAGCATAGTTGTTAATAGCACATACTTTAGAGCTAGACTGCTTAGATTAGATTCCTAGCTCCACTGTTCAGCTGTGTAATTGTGGACAATTCACTTTTTTTCAAATTTCCAAACATATGCAAAAGTTGAAAGAATTTTACAGTGAGCACCCATATATCCATTACTACCATATATTCTACCATTTACATTTTACTATATTTTTTATCATATGCATACTTATTATGCAACCCTCTACTTACCATCAGACCATCCTTTTATTGTTCTTATATCTCACTAGAGGCCCAATGCAGGAAATTTGTGCTAGAGTAGGCCTTCCTTCCCCCAGCTGCCTGCATTGGCTTTCCTCTGGCACCCGGGACCTAGCTTCCCTCGCAGCCCCGGCTTCATCCAGAAGGTAATCCAGTCTAATTATCATATTATGCTTTTATTATTATAGATAGTGTGTTGCAGACATCAGTACACTTTCCCTAGACACTTTAGCATTTATATTCTTAACTAAAGTTTGGATAATTTGCATTTAACTTATATGTGCCTCAGTTTCCTCAACTATAAAATAGGGATGATGATAGTGCCTATCTCAAAAAATCTGGTGATACAAATACTTAAATAGTGCCTACATATGGAATGTAGTCAAAAGAGTTAATTTTGTAATTACTCTAGCAAATTCCATCTATTCAATTGCTCCTAAGAGAAGCAGGCAGCATTCCAGTATTGTATCTCCTCCTTCCTCTCTAATCCCTACATACACACAAATTCATTATCTCCTAGGCCAGGGGTGGGCAAACTTTTTGACTCGAGGGCCACAATGGGTTCTTACACTGGACCGGAGGGCTGGAACAAAAGCATGGATGGAGTGTTTGTGTGAACTAATATAAATTCAAAGTAAACATCATTACATAAAAGGGTAAGGTCTTTTTTTTTTCAATAGTTTTATTCATTTCAAACATTTTAACAAGAAGAATGTAAACACTAATTATTATAATTTGAAACTTCAAAAAATGGAGGAATCATAGCACAATAACATACCTGATATTGAAGATGGTAAAGGCAAAATAAAATTGCCTAACAAAGGAAAGGTACAAAAGCCTTTCAAATTAAACTTAAATATAATAAAATAATTTAAAACTAAAACAAATAGAAACATAAATTAAACATTTTCTTTAGTGCAACTTCCAAATTATGCCCGGGACGTAGATGTAGATGGCAATGTAGACTGGGTTGAAAGGTTTTTGGTCTTTAAAACATCAACTTTAGTGGGAACAGTGTTGTTGGTCTCCTTTTTTAGCTAATGCATCAAAGTCTGGAGTTAGTTTTGTTGTGGCTATTCTCAGGATAGATCTGAGGTGTTCGTCAGTTAAGCTGGATCTGTGAGGGGCTTTGTTGATGTTCATGACGCTAAATGTCTGCTCACAAACATAGGTTGACCCAAACAGCACCAGTATCTTCTGTGCCATCCTCCGGATGTTTGGAAAAGTGGCTTCATTAAGTGAAGCATAAAAGTCTCTTAGTTCAAGAGAGCTGAATTTCTCCTTTAGGACAAAGTCAGACTGAAGATCGATGAGTTCCAGTTGCACCTCTTCTGGTGCTGTTTCAGGGTTTTGTGACAAAGGACAGGCCACCAGTTGAAGTGACTGGTCAATTTTTTCAACATCAGTAAACCGACGACAGAATTCTGCATGCAGGTCATCCAGTGATTTGCTGTATTTCTTCACGTTTTGGATGGTCTCCTTCTGTGTGGCTAGTGTTGCAAAATGAGTGAAGACTTTGTCAGAAATTTGTCTGGAAAAGAAAATCAGCTTCTATTTAAAGGCTTTCACATAAGTGTACATGTCATGTACATACTGATCTTTTCCCTGTAGCTTCACATTTAGCTCATTCAAATGTGAAAATATATCTACAGCAAATGCAAAGTCACACAGCCAATTCTTGTCACTCAGCTTAGTAAATTTGTCAGACTTCCCCTTTAATTTCAAAAATGCACCAATCTCTTCTTTGAGCTCCCACACTCGTTGGAAAACGTTGCCCAAACTCAACCAGCGGACACGAGAGTGGTAAAGTAAGTCATGGTGATCCGCATCAGTTTCCTCCAGAAACTTAATAAACTGACGGTGCTGAAGTCCCTTTGCTCAAATGAAATTAACAAGCTTTACGACTGGATTAACAACATGATTAAGTTGTAATATAGACTTGCACAATGATTCCTGGTGAATAATACAGTGAAGAAAAATAACATCTTGGTTAGGGTTCTCCTCTTTCACTTTATCCTGAATTCTTTTTAGCAGTCCAACATTTTTTCCAGTTAAATTTGGAGATCCATCTGTCGTGACATTAGCAAGTTTACTCCATGGTAGCTTCATTTTCTCAATGACAGTAGACACCCGGTCATACAAGTCCTCTCCCCGTGTTTTTCCTTTCAGTGGCTCCATGGCTAAAAACTCCTCCATAATTTCAAAATTGTCACTAATCCCTCGGATAAAAATTAAGAGCTGAGCAGTGTCCTTTACGTCATTACTTTCATCCAATGCTAGTGAATAAAACTTAAAGAACTCTGCCTTACTATTTAACTTGCTGGCCAAGTCTTCATCAATCAGTTCCACTCGATGAGTCACTGTCCTGCGCGATAAGCTGAGTTTTTCAAACTTGCCTTTGCTCTCTGGACACAAGAGACCTGCTGTCTCTATCATACATTCTTTCAAAAACTCGCCTTCAGAGAGAGGTTTGCTAGCTTTTGCTAATTTGAATGATAGCATAAAACTTGCTTTGGTAGTTGTCTCTTGAATTGCAGTTTGTCTGTGAAAGACATTTTGCTGAGCCTGTAATTTAGCCATCAACCTCTGTGCAGTAGCCTCCCGTTCTTGAGGTGACTGCTTGCTAGCATAGTTGCCATGCTTTGTGGCAAAGTGAAGGCTGAGATTGTACTCTTTGAAGACTGCAAGTGTTTCCTGGCATATCAGACATACCGGCATTGATCAGACTTTGGTGAAAAAATATTTTGTTGTCCACTCCCTCTTAAACACTCGGCATTCACTGTCCACTTTCCTTTTCTTTGGTCCACTCATGTTTAATATTGGGCTAAAACCAACCGTACCATTCTCTTATTAAATTCTTTACTAAAATAAGACAGTAAAGTATAAAAACAAGTGATTAAATTTGCTCTACTATAACATTTTTGGTCTTCTAAAAAATATATATATAACAAAATCATCTGAAAAAGTTCAGACATGGGACAGAGGCACACCCTGACCATAGAGAACAACCCCTTTCCTCCATAGGAAACCTGTGTATCTTTCACACAGGTCCTTTGTTTATGGTAACACACATAGCTGCACATTGCTGTGTCTTCCAGACACACTTGTATGGGAGGTGCTAGGGCAGTGCAAAACATGGGTAACCAGTAGTTACCACTAGCACTTCCGTTACTGGCAAAAAACAGCCGCAGTGCACATAGTGTGAAAGAGCCCATTATCAATGTCAGATTGCATCCACTAGACTCTATAAAAACAACCAAGTGCCACTTTTAAATGCCCATTGCAACAGTTTTTCTTATTAAAAGCTGGAAATGGCAGGATATTTATATATATACCCCTACTGTGACAGCCTGGCAGAGCATTACAAAGGAGAAAACCCAGCATCTGGTGATGTCCATAAGTACAAGACTTCAGGCTGTCATTACCAGGAAAGGGTTTCATCCAAGTATTAGATATGAACATTTGATTTTCAGTTTTTCATTTGTCCAATTACTTCTGAAACCCTAAAATTAAGCGATTTTGTAATAAAATCTTTAGTTCATCACATTTCTATACAATCTTTTTGTTCAACCCACTGAATTAGGGTTCGTTCACACTAGCTGTGCTGCCGTTGTAGTGTGGTGCAGTACTGCAATGCAGCACAGCTAGGGTTAATGCAGGGTACACAGGTTTCCATCATGTTTGCGTTGATGCTAATGTGCAGTGGTGCATGTTAACACAAATGCCCTGTAGCACGCATTTTTACAGGCGCTAGGGGGAGAAGCAAACGCAGCGCAAAATGCATTTGTTTTGCCGCTAACACATGCGGTTAGTGGCCACGGTAGCATTACTGATACCGCATCCGTATCAGCAAAAAAATGCAGCCGCAGCATGGCTAGTGTGACATGTCCTCTGTTTATCTTTTTCCCTGCTGCGCGCGTCCGCAGTGGGGAAAAAAACTGCAGTGGATACAAGCCCTAAAAGCTGAAAGTCTTTGTTGTTTTATTAACAAGTCATTGTGATGTACAGAATGTGGGAACAGGAAAAAATTGTGTTTGAGTAGAGCTCTTAATCTTACCTCAAAAAGGCTCTGATACTGTGCTCTCCAGGGGCGTGTCTCCCTACATCACCACGATAACGTGTCTACCCATTCCCAGGGTGATGTCAGGCATTACAAGGAGCCTCTGGAAGATTGAGAGGTTGTTCCTTCTACTGAATGGGCGGATATAAATCCACCCACTCAGAAGAAGGAGGTGCGGCCCTGTTTCCCGACGTTGCCATGTTAACACTGCTGTTGGAGAAGGAGCGGAGAGGAGAGCAAGAGAACCCTCCGCTCTTTCGGCTCCGTGGGCAGGATAGAACAGACGAATGGGCCGGATCCGGCCTGCAGGCCGTAGTTTGCCCACGGCTGTCCTAGGCCTTCTGAGGTCCCCACACTAATAGGGGTTTATTCTTTCTCCCAAAGAGACAACTTCCTCTGACTTTCACATCCCTCGACACTCAGTCACCTGAAATGATAGAGCTTCCTTCTTGGCTGTTTGACTCCTTCCTCATTTCTCTTTGCTGTATCCTGGTTGGCACATATGAAGAGAGAACACATGCAAAGGCTGAAAAGGTATTTGTCAAAAGAAGTGTCTTTCTTCTACACCACACTGCTCTTAATTTTGTTTCAAATCACAGTCCAATCTAACTTGAAAATTACAAATGGGAGAAAAAAAATCTGGAATACTGCCCCTAGAAGTCACATAAGCAATGTAGTCACAAACATTAATTCCTCCCTTCTCCAAGAGGAGCCATGTTGCTGAAGAGACTTGCCTAATAATCCAGTCACGCTCACTGTTGTTATGTACAACTGAGTGAGGAAAGCCTTAACCCAAAGGTACACAATCCTTCCGCTGCCCTGGACAATTTTCTCTCTTAGCCCCAGCACTACACTTCTTTTTGACCAAGTTGTATGCGGTAGGCAAAATTCTAAGATGATCCCCCAAGATTCCCAGCCCCTGGTATACACATCTTCTCCCATTTATTCAATCAAACACTAATTTAAGTGCTGCTATGAAAGGATTTTGCAGATACAATTAAAGCCCCTAATCAATTTATTTTAGGAAAGTTAGCCTGGGTGGACCTGAACTAATGAGGTGAACACTTAAAATAAATCAGACACATTCAAAGCAGCAGAGGTTCCTCTATTGGCCTTGGAGAGGCAAACAACCATTGTTAAATGCCTGTGGAGGGGGGCACATGTGGTCTCCAGCCAACAGCCAGAAAGAAAACAGAGATCTCAGCCTTACAATCACAAGAAAGCAAATTCTGCCAAAAATCAATGAACCCAGAAGAGGAACCCAAACCTCAGGGAAAATTTCAGCCCTGTGGACACCTTGATTTCAGCCTGGTGAGACCCTGAGCAGAAGACCCAGCTAATCTATACCTGGACAGTGACCCATAGAACCTGTGAGATAATAAATCTGTGTTGTTTTAAGTCATTGAATGTGTGGTAATTTGTTACACAGAAATAGAAAACTAATACTGTATGAAAAAGCCCTCGTTTTCTTAGCAGTGAAGACAAGTTTGGAATTCGTTAAAAAGAGTTTTTATAGCCTGGCTGGCATGGATCAGTGGTTGAGTGTCGACCTATGAACCAGGAGGTCGCAGTTCGATCCAGGTCAGAGCACATGCCTGGATTGAAGGCTCAATCCCCAGTGTGAGATATGCAGGAAGTAGCCGATCAATGATTCTCTCTCATCATTGATGTTTCTATTTCTCTATCTCTCTCCTTTCCTCTCTGAAATCAATAAAATATATTTTAAAAGAGACTTTTTTTTTTTTTTTTACCAAACAGACAAGGGCAAACAAAACAAACACCAACACAGAACCAGCTTATTTTATGTAACATCTTACAATCCACAGGACAACCCACATACACTAAAGAATTATCTGACCCAAAATGTCAAGCCTGCCAAGGATGAGAAAGCTTGACCTAGAGCAGCCGTGGGCAAACTATGGCCAGCGGGCCGGATCCAGCCCGTTCCGCTGTTCTATCCGGCCCGCGGAGCCGAAAGAGTGGAGGGTTCTCATGCTCTCCCCTCCGCTCCTTCACCAGCAGCAGTGTTAACATGGCAACGTCGGGAAACACGGCTGCAGCTCCTTCTTCTGAGTGGGCAGATTTATATCCGCCCATTCAGTAGAAGGAACAACCTCTCAATCTTCCAGAGGCTCCTTGTAATGCCCTCGGACGCGTCCCCCGACATCACCCTGGGAATGGGTAGACACATTATTGTGGTGATGTAGGGAGACACGCCCCTGGAGAGCACAGTATCAGAGAATTAGCTAAAAAGGAGACCAACAACACTGTTCCCACTGAAGTTGATGTTTTAAAGACCAAAAACCTTTCAACCCAGTCTACATTGCCATCTACATCTACGTCCCGGGCATAATTTGGAAGTTGCACTAAAGAAAATGTTTAATTTACTGTTTACACATTTTGTTCTTTTCTATTTGTTTTAGTTTTAAATTATTTTATTATATTTAAGTTTAATTTGAAAGGCTTTGTACCTTTCCTTTGTTAGGCAATTTTATTTTGCCTTTGCCATCTTCAATATCAGGTATGTTATTGTGCTATGATTCCTCCATTTTTTGAAGTTTCAAATTATAATAATTAGTGTTTACATTCTTCTTGTTAAAATGTTAGAAATGAATAAAACTATTGAAATTAAAAAAAAAAAGACCATACCCTTTTATGTAATGATGTTTACTTTGAATTTATATTAGTTCATACAAACACTCCATCCGTGCTTTTGTTCCGGCCCTCCGGTCCAGTTTAAGAACCCATTGTGGCCCTCCAGTCAAAAAGTTTGCCTACGCCTGACCTAGAGTATAAGAAATTAGCTGAAGATGGAGAAATTTGTTTCCTTTACCTAAAAATATGTAATGAAGTAGAAAATAAAACAAGGAAGGAATGCCAGGGTCCAGGCACCACAATGTCAGTTCCTGCCCAAAAGGGTCTCAGATAAAAGTTGGTTGTCTTTTGCTTAAGAGCTCTAAAAGCAATGCTCCAATTCATCCCTCAGCAAAGAAGTACATGAAGAAAAAAAAACAGAGAAATAGACACAAAACATGGGCAGCATGCAGAGAGAGCAAGCTTCATAATATGCAAAAGAAAAGCCAAAAGAGGGAAAACCAAGATGGCGGCATAGGTAAACACCTAAACTGCTGCCTCGCACAACAATTTCAAAACTACAACTAAAAGACAGAACGGACACCATCCAGAACCACAGGAAAGCTGACTGAGTGAAAATTCTACAACTAGAAGGATAGAGAAAAGCTCACAGAGAATTGGAGGTACGGCAAACGGTCTTTGTGCGCGCGGAGAGGAAGGGCGGCTGAGAGCCTGGCTGACTTTCTCTGGCGGAAGGGGGAAGGGAGCCCCCGACCACACTGAACCCCAGTTCTGACTGCACTGAACCCCTGTTCCAGGCGAGCCCCTGGGGACCCACGCTCTTGTGGGGGGAGTCTGGACTCTCAGGCGGACACTCGGGAGCCGGGGACGGCGGAGGACTGAAAGTCCTCTCGCGCCAGTGCGCACAAAGGCTGCGGAGGCTGCCACAGGCTTTCCCTAGCGGAAGGGAGTGAGAGGCTCCCGACGGCACTGAACCTCAGTTCTGACTGAAGTGAGCCCCAGTTCTGACTGCAGTGAACCCCAGTTCCAGGCGAGCCCCTGGGGACCCACACTCTTGTGGGGGGAGTCTGGACTCTCGGGCGGAGAATCGGGAGCCGGGAAGGCAGAGGACTGAAGGCACACACGTGCACGCAAGGGCAACGCTGACGGGAAGCCAAGAATGAGACCCCACCCCATCCAAGCTGAGCACAGAGGCTATTGCAATTTGGCAAGTCTAATCCTATAAGGCTGTCTCCAGCACCGGACTTCTCCCAGCATAGACACAGCTGATCCTTACAGCCAACTGGCCTGGAGGTCAATTCTTCCCAGTGATACCAACAACAATAAAGACTTAATTACAACAAGGCTGTACACACAGTCCACAAAGGTGTGCACCAAGAGTGTCCACCTCAGGTTAACTGGGGAGGCAGACCCACTGGGCCAAATTGGAAACCTAGCACACAAATCTACCAACTCAGGGAAGCAGTGAAAATGCGGCGTCTAAGAATCAGATCACAAACAAAAGAAATGGAGGAAAACAAACGACTGGATATAGAATTCAAAACTACGGTTATAAGGCTTTTTAAGAATATCCTAGAAAAGGCCAATAAATATAACGAGACCCTCGAAGAGATGAAAAAGGACCAACTAGAAATTAAACATACACTGACTGAAATAAAAAATATTATACAGAGACCCAAAAACAGACAAGAGGAACACAAAAATCAAGTCAAAGAATTGAAATACAAAGAAGCAAAAAACACTCAACCGAAAAAGCAAAAAGCAAAAAAAAAAATCCAAAAAGTTGAAGATAATGTAAGAAGACTCTGGGACAACTTCAAGCGTACCAACATCAGAATTATGGGGGTGCCAGAAGAAGAGAGAGAGCAAGATACTGAAAACCTATTTGAAGAAATAATGACCGAAAACTTCCCCCACCTGGTGAAAGAAATAGACTTACAAGTCCAGGAAGCCCACAGAACCCCAAACAAAAGGAATCCAAAGAGGACTACACCAAGACACATCATAATTAAAATGCCAAGAGCAAAAGACAAAGAGAGAATATTAAAAGCAGCAAGAGAAAAACAGTTAGTTACCTACAAGGGAGCACCCATACGACTGTCAGCTGACTTTTCAATAGAAACTATGCAGGCCAGACGGGAGTGGCAAGAAATTTTCAATGTGATGAATAGCAAGAACCTACAACCAAGATTACTCTACCCAGCAAAGCTATCATTCAGAATTGAAGGGCAGATAAAGAGTTTCACAGACAAGAAAAAGCTAAAGGAGTTCATCACCACCAAACCAGTATTATATGAAATGCTGAAAGGTATTCTTAAAGAAGAGGAAGAAGAAAAAAGGAAAGATAAAAATTATGAACAACAAATACATATCTATCAACAAGTGAACCTAAAGATCAAGTGAATTAAAAACCTGAGGAACAGAATAATCTGGTGAATATAATAGAATCAGGGGCATAGAAAGGGAGTGGACTGATAATTCTCAGGGGGAAAGGGGTATGGGGGGGTTCATAAAGAGACTGGACAAAAATCATACACCTATGGATGAGGACAGTGGGGGGTAGGTAAGGGCAGAAGGTGGGGTGGGAAATAGGTGGAGGGGAGCTATGGGGGAAAAAAGGAGAAATAATTGTAATAATCTGAATAAAGATTTATTTAAAAAAATAAAAAATAAAAAAAAAAGAAAAGCCAAAAGAGATTTCACCTAGACCTCACAAAATAAAGTATATAACTGGGAAAAATTGAAAAGACAAGTTTCTGAGTTAGGAAGAAGCTGAAGAACATCAGGGTTGAGAGATACCTGGTCTTGATAATGAATGAGCCAGGCTGGCTTTAACCGGTAGAGCTACAGAGGTCATTTTTGTGATTCCTGGCCTGTCCCAAGATCCAAGTGGGGCACAGGAATATTTGGCTTTCTATCCAGCATTCTAGTCACTAGCAATACTTGGGCAGACTGGCAACAAGAGGCCTAGAGAAGGTCTTGAAATATGACCCTGGAAAATCAGCAAGTATGAGTGATGAAAGAAACTAAATTTGGACTGGAGCAAGTCTGAGAATGGAAATGATAGCAGCCTGCATGTATTTGGACTGTGAAAGCACTGCTAAAGGGAAAGGATAGCAGTGAGGTTAGCAAGATCATGGGCAAGAGGGTAAAAGAATCAAAAAGGAATCAAGGACACTAAAGACCATCTCTACCTGCATTTAAAATGTGTTTGGGTTGACCCTGAGTGCCAAAAACCACTCTTGCTTAGTCATGGAGAATGTAAGGCCAAGGTCATGATCATATTTGTATTATCCCCTACTACACAATTTTCTTTACCCCTAGTTTTCTCTGTAATATCATAAATTCTCAAGGTAATATACTATTCTGAGGATAGAGAGAACTCTTCCAGGTAAGATGGGCAGAGAAGGCTTCACAAAGGTTGATTGCCTGACTTTTTGTATTGAACAAATCTTTACTAAGAACCAAAGTATGCAGAAGATTGTGCTATAAAATGATGGGAATACTAAGGAAATGCTGGACATGGTCCCTGTCCTCTAATAGAATGTATCATCCTTCAGGAAAACACATCCATAGAATCAGACAATGATAGTTACATCACTATGTATCACTGATAAATGCAGGCAGTACATGCAAAGGGGTACTAAGGTTCCCAGACAGTCAGACATTGGATTTCAGAGACGGCACTGAGACCTAATGTTCAAAGAGACTTCTTGGAGGAATGGGACCTTGAATGATAGGCAAGATTAAGCGAGATTGAATGAAAATATGTCTGTCCAGGGGAAAAGAACAAAGAGTGTAGTTTGGATATAATAAAAGATCTCATTAAGGAATATGGGGTGGGATAACCCTCATGGATAACCCTTAAACCACTCTACATAGGTGACCACAAAATAGGTTACTTACCATTTATACTTACACATAAGGTCAGCTTTCAGACAATCCTTTACTAAGTTGGATAAAGCCTTCCCTGACTTGGCCCTGGATTTATTTTGACTTCCTTTTCACAATGACTCAACTGACCAACTCCTCAAAATAACTTTCTGATAGGTGGATATTGTTCCATCAACCACAATCTGATGTTACTAAATGAATAAGTATCTGTCTAGCCATATTATGTCAGGACTCCTATAAAGGCCTGAGTGATTTATTTTCAATATACACTAGAGGCATGGTGCATGAAATTCGTGCACAGAGGGGGGTTCCCTCAGCCCAGCCTGCACCCTCTCCAATTAGGGACCCTGCAGAGGTGTTCTCTCTTTTCCGCGTCCAGCACGGAAAAGGAACAGGTACGGTTCCTGAGTGGAGGAGCTGGGGATTAAGAAATAAAAGAAAGAAAGAGACAAGAGGCAGAAATAGAAGCAAAGCTGGGAGCCGGGTGGGACGCTGCTTCCTCTGATGGAGGGGCAGGTCACCCAGAGCCGACACAGCAAATTTATTTATATTCCAAAGTACAAAGGGGGTTTCACCGAAAAACTTAGGATCAAAGGAGCTTGGATGGGCCCAGGTCCTATTCATTCCCTAAATTCCCGGTGCTAGGTGCAAGACTGGATTTACACCTCAAAGCCCACTTCCCGGCACTTGGACAAAGGTAAAAGTCAGTACTGATAACACCCCCCACCTTCTTCGGGAGGGTGTGACCGAGACACGGCTCTGCCAGTCGCCTCGGGCTCAGCTGACAACAATTTAAAGAATGTCCATGTGCCTTCCCAGGGGGCCCTCTACAGGACCCTTGGGGAATGTCAGATATCCCTCTCACAATCTGGGACCACAGGCTCCTAACTGCCTCTACCTGCCTGCCTGATTGCCCCTAACTACCCTCCCCTGCCGACCTGGTTGCCCCCAACTGCCGTCCCCTGCTGGCCTGATCTTTCCCCCAACTGCCCTCCTCTGCTGGCCAATTTGGTTCTGATTGGTAAGTTTCTATGCCAGTCAGCATCAAAAGCTCCGCCTGCTAGGCAGCCATTGGCTCCCACAGCACCCGGATTTGGTTCCAATTGGTCTGTTTCAATGCCAGTCAGCATCAAAAGCTCCACCTGCTAGGCAGCCATTGGCTCACCACAGCACTCACATTTGGTTCTGATTGGTCAGTTTCTATGCCAGTCAGTGTCAAAAGCTCCACCTCCTAGGCAGCCATTGGCACCCCAAAGCACCCAGATTTGGTACTGATTGGTCCGTTTCTATGCCAGTAAGCATCAAAAGCTCTGCCTCTTAGGCAGCCATTGGCTCCCCACAGCACCCATATTTGGTTCTGATTGGTCAGTGTCTATGTCAGTCAGTATCAGAAGCTCCACCTCCTAGGCAGCCATTGGTTCTTCACAGCACCCACCTTTGGTTCTGATTGGTCGGTTCCTATGCCAGTCAACGTCTTTGGGCCTATCATTGGGGCCTGATCAGAAAGGCGGGGCTGATCAGCAGCCCGAGGAGAGGCTTGGAGAGAAATGGAGGCGCGGCTGCTGGCCAAACTGGGAGAGAAAGAGAGAAGCAAGTGCTTATCAAAAGCTGCCACAGAGGCAACAGATCAGTCCCTGCTGCTCTCTTCAGGCCTCTCTCTGGCCCTGATTTGCAGCCCCCTCAGCAGTCAGTGCTGGGGCACCACGCCTGCAGGACTGACTTCCAGTTGGTCAAGCCTTGGTCATTACTGGTCATTATGACCCAGGGTTTTTATATATTAGGATAACATACAGATGCATTCCAGGTCTTCTGCCTGGGGTATGTTAACACATATAATCCCCAAAAGGAGTTTTGTCCACATCTGAGAGCCAACTTGGGGCCTCCAGTGGAAGAAGGGAAGAAAAGTCCATGCCCCTTCTAAATCTGTCTGGTATATTTTAATAACTCTTTATTGTTCAGATTATTACAACTGTTCCTCTTTTTTCCCCCCTATCTCCCCTCCACCTGATCCCCCACCCCACCCTACCCCATGCCCTTACCCCCCGCCACTGTCTTCATCCATAGGTGTAAGATTTTTGTCCAATCTCTTCCCGCACCCCTCACATCCCCTTCGACCTGAGAATTGTCAGTCCACTCCATTTCTATGTCCCTGATTCTATTATATTCACCAGTCCATTCTGTTCTTCAGATTTTTTATTCACTTGATTTTTAGATTCACTTGTTAGTAGGTATGTATATGTTGTCATTTTGTTGTTCATAATTTTTATCTTTACCTTTTTCTTCTTCTTCCTCTTCTTAAAGAATACCCTTCAGCATTTCATGTAATCATGGTTTGGTGGTGATGAACTCCTTTAGCTTTTTCTTGTCTGTGAAGTTCTTTATCTGACCTTCAACTCTGAATGATAGCTTTGCTGGGTAGAGTAATCTTGGTTGTAGGTTCTTGCTGTTCATCACTTTGAATATTTCTTGCCACTCCCTTCTGGCCTGCATAGTTTCTGTTGAGAAATCCGCTGACAGTCGTATGGGTGCTCCCTTGTAGGTAACTAACCATTTTTCTCTTGCTGCTTTCAAGATTCTCTCTTTGTCTTTTGCCCTTGGCATTTTAATTGTGATGTGTCTTGGTGTGGTCCTCTTTGGATTCCTCTTGTATGGGGTTCTATGTGCTTCCTGGACTTGTAAGTCTATTTCTTTCACCAGGTAGGGAAAGTTTTCTGTCATTATTTCTTCTAATAGGTTTTCAATATTTTGCTCTCTCTCTTCTTCTGGTACCACAATAATTCGGATGTTGGTATGCTTAAAGTTGTCCTAGAGGCTCCTTACACTATCTTCATATTTTTGGATTCTTTTTTCTTTTTGTTTTTCTGGTTGAGTGTCTTTTGTTTCCTCATATTTCAGATCTTTGGTTTGATTCTTGGGGTCCTTTGATCTACAGTTGAATTTCTGTATATTCTTTATTTCAGACAGTGTATGCTTAATTTCTAACTGGTCCTTTTCCATTTTTTTGGCATTCTCATTAAGGTCTTTGAAGGTCTCACTAAGCTCCTCGGCGGTCCCATCTAGTTTCTCGGTGGTTTTTAGAAGATTCTTGAGTAACCTTATAAATGTGGTTCTGAACTCTATGTCGTCCAGTAGTTTGCTTTCCTCCATTTCTTTCATTCGTGACATGTTTCTTTGTCTCTGCATTTTGCTGCTTCCCTGTGTTGATGGAGTGGCTTTGTGTGGTAGGTGACCTATAGGGGCCAGTAGCTCAGCCTCCCCAATCACCTGAGGTGGATGTTCTTGGTACACCACCTTGAACCCTTTGTGGGCTGAGTGCAAAGTCTTGGTGTAGTTAAGCCTTGATTGTTGTTGGTACACTGGGAGGAATTGACCTCCGGGCCAATTGGCTGTGAGGACCCACTGTGTCTATAATGGAAGAACTGCTGGAGACACGTTTATGGTGCAGGACTTGTTTCAGTGGGGCTTTGGTGCTCACTGAGTCTGCCTCCTGAATGTGTCACTTATGGATGTGAGGACTTGAAATCTGGTGTCTCACACTGACCACTAGGTACACTGGCTTCTGTATCTCCAATGGGGTGCAGGTTGGCTACTGTCTGAGGCCACCCAGCAGGCGCTACAGTGAGAACTACAGTTTTTCTCCTCTTTGCTTGGGGTTTGGAGGTTTTGGAGCTGTCTGACCCAGGCTGCAAGTTTGCTATGTTAAGCTGCGATAGGGCAGGCCATTCATATGTTAAAGCCACTGCTTGGAGCTTGGGTGGGTTTGTAGGTTGTGCAGGGTGGGGTCTCAGGGCGTCACTAGGCTAGGGCGTGGCAAACAGCGATGGCTGCCAGTAGGCCGGCTCTGCGTCTCCGATCACATCCCCGCGTCCTGCGCCCTAGCGCAGTAAACAATTATTGCTGCGTGCAGCCCTGCAAGCAAGCCACCCTCACTTTCCGATCCGATGGCAGACAGTCCAGCTTCTCCCCATAGGAGTTTGGGTCCCCCGCGTCTCCCCAGAAACTGGAGTTCTGAGTAATCAGGAGCTTGTCTCCCTTTGGGTTGAAAAAAGCAGCGCTCCCAGTCGCCCGCTGCCAGCCCGATACGCGCACCTCTGTACCTCAGCTTTTCAGCGCTTGTGCACATCTCAATGCTCTTTTCTCTTTCCTTCTAGTTGTAGAACTTCCACTCAGCCAGCTTTCCCGTGGTTCTGGTTGATAGACGTTTTGTCTTTTATTTGTATTTTTGAAATTGTTGTGCGAGGCAGCAGTTTAGGTGTTTACCTACGCCGCCATCTTGGATCCTCTGTCTGGTATTTTTTTAAATTTCTTTATTGATTAAGGTGCTACATATGTGTCCTTATTCCCCCATTACCCCGCCATCCCCCCCACTCATGCCCTCACCCCCACTGTCTGTGTCCATTGGTTAGGCTTATATGCATGCATACAAGTCCTTTGGTTGATCTCTCCCTCTTACCCCCACCCTCCCCTACCTTCCATCTGAGGTTTGATGGTCTGATTGATGTTCTCTGTCTCTGGATCTGTTCATGTTCATCAGTTTATGTTGTTCATTATATTCCATAGGTGAGTGAGATCATGTGATATTTATCTTTCTCTGACTGGCTTATTTCACTTAGCATAATGCTCTCCAGGTCCATCCATGCTGTTGCAAATGGCAGGAGATCCTTCTTTTTTACAGCATCATAGTATTCCACTGTGTATACCACAGTTTTTTAATCCACTCATCTGCTGATGGGCACTTAGACTGTTTACAAATCTTAGTTATTGTAAATTGTGCTGCTATGAACATAGGGGTGCATATATCCTTTCTGACTGATGTTTCTAGTTTCTTGGGATATGAAGTGGGATCACTGGGTCAAATGGGTGGGATCTAACTGTGCCTTGCTCACATACACACACACACACCCCACATGACCACACACTCCTCTTTTGCTCCCTCCCTCCCTCACACTCTCTCCCTCACTGCCACCTTCTTCCTGCCTCTGTAGTTGCATCTGGGGTGTTATTGACCCGTTCATGGATGGAGTCTCCTCTCCAGGTTTCTGGTCAATGTGGCTCGCTGTCTAGCTCCTGGCAAGACAGGATAAAATTCACCTCAACAAGACACAACACAAAGGGAACAAAGCACAAATATACTCACGACACCAGTGACCCCACTATAAGTAACCACCTGAGAAAAGAGAATTAGGGGAGAGAAAAGAGAGCACAAATGATATCAAAGAGAGAGAAAAAGATAAGAGAGAAAAGAAAAAGGAGAATATATATATATATATATATATATATATATATATATATATATATATTGCAGGGAAAACACCACAGAACCAATAGATAAACCAAAAAAATACAAACACCAAACACCCAGCAAAGAGGATGGGGGCAGAATCTGTAGAGGCTGAGCTTATATACAGAAAATAAGGTTAAGAATTGAATGAATATGGGGAGGTCCTCAGTTCAGTGTAGAGGAAGTAGAAAGGGGACGGGTGGATAAGAAGAAAGAGAATGAGAAGAAAATAATAATAATAATAATAATAATAATAACAACAACAATAATAATAAATTTACAAAAATTGATTTCAAAAATGGTATAAAAAATAACAAATAACAAATAAAATAAAATAGAGTGATGGAAAAATAATGCGAAAAGAAATAGAAAATAAAGCAACAAATAAAAACAGGAAACAAAGAAAAAAGAAGGAAAAAAGAGATAAAATAATAATTTAAAAAATGGAAAAGTGTTGTTCCTTTGGCTGGCTTAAGATCCCAGTCTTCTGTACTGTCTTTAGGCCAGTCCCTTTGGACTCTCAGGGACTATTTAGATTCTTCTTTTTCTTAATCCTTTGTACCATTCAGGGTGGGATCTGGGTATGGCTGTATTGGTTGCCTGGAAACTGGAGGGAGGGGCTATCTCTTCAGGACAAAATGGCTGCCCAGGTCCCGGGCTCAGGTATGACTCAGCACCAGACTCACTGCCACTTCTCCTGGAACCCCTCCTCTGCCTAGACTCCAAGAGTCTGCACCTTCTCCCTCACCTCAGCCACAGGTAAGTGTCTGTATCCGAAAGGTCCTATGAACTAGGTTCAGTGGAGAAAGGCTCTGGCCACAGAGAGGGGCAAGACCGGGCCTCTGCACGCTCCTCTCCTGTCGGTGCTGCGTGGTCTGGCCAGCCCTTCAGGCTGCACCCTCTGGGTTCAGCCTTTTGTGACTGTGGACCCAGATCTCGAATCCCCTGCAGTCCAGCAGTCCTGTGGCCCTTCTTTCCACAGTCAGATGCTGTGCCTGTCCCCAGGGACGTGGCTTGGTGCTGTGCAGTTTCCCTCTGACCCTCTGGGCTCAGAGGTCTGGCAGACTCTCCTGCCCAGATCCTTGATTTTACCTTTTTCCAGGGATCCTCTGCCCTTCCCGGCTGCAAATTGTCTCACCAGCTGAGTCTCCTTCGCCAATTCGGGTTGGATGTTATTCGTTTCAGCTGTTCATTCTATCTGCTCTGGGACAAGGCTTGGGACACATCTGTCTATTCCTCCGCCATTTTGTCTCCCCTAAATCTGTCTGGTATTTGCAGTCACCAGGTTGCAGGAGATGCTTTTGATTGTTTTCACTGCAAGTACATAAAAGGATACTAATCTACTTAAAAGAAGGTGGTGTTTTGCTTTGGCTCCTGAAACACGTTTTATTCTCAATTGAAAACCCTTCCATTATACATTGAGTACAGTCAACACTATTGGATAAGAGTTACTATAATGGAAAAGGAGAATAGACCAATGGTCTCTCCTACTATACCTGTGACATCCCTCTGTAATGACCTGCCTGTCTCCATTCCCAGATATTCTTCTGTGCCACACAGCTATTGTCACTTTGTTCATTCAGTCATTCATTCAATTATTCACTCAACATTTTTTACCAAGCACCAACTATGTACTAGGCACTATATATCAGGTACAGGGTAATCAAATGAAACAATCTTAGCCCCTGTTCTCCTGAAGCTTACATTCTAGCAGAAAAGACAGACATATAAAAATTACACAAATAAACGTGTACTTATAACCTGTGCTCAGTACTATGAGTGAAAAGACCAAAGTACAGTTGATTCTCATTATCCGCAGTAGTTACACTCTATAAAGTCACCACCAACACTGAATCCATGAATCCTACCCCACTGTTCCTGGGGAAATACAGGGTTAAGTCCCTGTGAGCCTTTGGTCATGATATTTTTGTCAACTGATCAATACATAGTTTTGTTTTATGTGTGTCACTTTGTTTTTAATATTTGTTGTTGAAAGTATTATATATGTCCCCTTTTCCCCCATTGACCCCCTCCATCCCACCCCCAACCTCCATCCTATTTGTTTCTCTTTCTGAAGTTACTTTAATATATATTATTGATTCATTAATATGGAACTCACCGCCAAGAGCACTATAACTCATGCATGAGTGAAGCTAATCTAACACATATATTTTCTATGTAAGATACATCACAGTCTTGTGCTTAGAAACACTAGATAGTACTTTAGCACTATGCATCAGGGCCATTTTAAACAGCAAAATCACCACCAACAAAAAAACATGGCATTAAATAGATTGTAAACAGGACTCATTTATAGTATGAGAGCTGAAACGAGAAGGCAGAGTACTGCCCTGTTCAACCTCAGTTGGGAACACATGCTTTGGACAACTCAAAATTCTCACTTATCTGTGCCTGTCCATAAATGATAGTCAAAGCACAATGCATATCGTTTTACATTTTTGTTCAATTTATTTATATTAAAAAAATGCTTACTCATTTCTCCCACCCTCCACCCCTTGCCTCTTGCAACCACCAATCTCTTCTCTGTATTGATGAGCTTAGTTTTCCCCCCAGATAAATAAAGGAGATTATATAAAACATTCTATGGCATTTGTCTTTCTCTGTCTGACTTATTGCACTTAGCATAATACCCACAAGTGCCATCCATGTCTATTCATTTTTAATGCTGAATAATATTCCTTTGCATATATACACTGAGTGGCCAGATTATCATGATCTCTGAACACATGATAATCTGGCCTCTCTCTCTCTCCATATATATATATATATATATATATATATATATATATATATATATATACATATATATACATATATATACATATATATATATATATATATATATATATATATATATATATATACATATGAGGCCCAGTGCATGAATTCGTGCATGGGTCCGGCCAGCCTGGCCAGAGGGAGGGGACATGGGTGGTTGGCCAACCTGCCTGCTGGTTGAACTCCTGGTCGAGGGGACAATTTGCATATTAGGCTTTTATTATATAGGATATACACTCAGTGGCCAGATTATTATGCGTTCAGAGATCATAATAATCTGGCTACTCAGTATATATATACTAGAGGCTTGGTGCACAAAATTAGTGCATGGGGGGATGTGTCCCTCAACCCAGTCTGCACCCTCTCCAATCTGGGACCCCTCGAGGGATGTCTGACTGCCCATTTAGGCCCAATCCCAGTAGGATTGGGCCTAAACGGGCAGTCGGACATTCCTCTCACAATCCAGGACTGCTGGCTCCCAACTGCTCGCCTGTCTGCCTTCCTGATTTTCCCTAACCACTTCTGCCTGCCAGCCTGATCACCCCCTAACCACTCCCCTGCCAGCCTGATTGATGACTAACTGCTCCCCTGCCAGCCCAATTGCCCCTAACTGCCCTCCCCTGCAGGCCTGGTCTCCCCAACTGGCCTCCCCTGCCAACCTGGTCACCCCTAACTGCCCTCCCCTGCCAGCCTCATCACCCTTAACTGCTCTCCCCTGCTGGTCTGGTCCCCCAAAACTTCCCTCCCCTGCAGGCCTTGTCCCCCCTAACTGCCCTCCCCTGCAGGCCTGGGTCCCCCCCCAACTGCCCTTCCCTGCAGGACCGGTTGCCCCAACTTCCCTCCTCTGCCGGCCTGGTCACCCCTAACTGCCCTCCCCTGCAGGCTTGATCGCCCCCAACTGCTCTCCCTTGCAGGCCTGGTCCCTCCCAACTACCCTCCCCTGCTGGCCTGATCGCCCACAACTGCCCTCCCTTGCAGGCCTGGTCCCTCCCTGCCCTCCCCTGCTGGCCATCTTGTGGCAGCCATCTTGTGTCCACATGGGGGCAGCCATCTTGTATGTTGAAGTGACAGTCAATTTGCATATTACTCTTTTATTAGATAGGATATATATATATATATATATATATATATATATATATACATCACTATTTCTTTATTCATTTTCCATTGATGGAAACAAGTTGTTTTCATAACTTGGCTATTGTAAATAATGCTGCAATGAACTTGAAGGTGCATGCATATTTTTAAATTAGTGTTTTCCTTTCCTTTAGATAACTACCCAGTAGTGGAATTATTGGATCACGTGTTAATGCAATTTTTTTTTATTTTTTGAGAAACCTCCATACTGTTTTCCATAGTGATTGCACCAATTCTCATTCACACCAACAGTGCATGAGGGCTCCCTTTTTTTTTTCACATATTCTCAAACTACTGTTATTTCTTTTCCTTTTGATGATAGCCATTCTAACAGGTATGAGGTAATATCACATTGCAGTATTGATTTGCATTTCCATGATAATTAATGATGTTGAACATCTTTTCATGTACCTGTTGTATATCTTCTTAGGAAAAATATCTAATCAGATCTACCCATTTCTTAATCAGATTGGGTGGGATTTTTGGTTTGGTTTATTTTTGTTTGTTTGCTTTTGAGTTGCATGAGTTCTTTGTATATTTTGGATAGTAGTCCCTTATCAGATATATGATTTTCAATTATTTTTCCCATTCAGTATGTTGCCTTCTCATTTTGTTGTTGGTTTACTTTATTGTACAGAAGATTTTTAGTTTGATGTAGTGTCACTTGTTCATTTTATTTTAATGCTTTTGGTGTCAGATTAAAAAAATAACCATCAAGATCAATGTCAAAGAGTTTACCACCTATATTTTCTTCTGGAGTTTTATGTTTTTTGGTCTTATGTTTGTATTTAATCCATTTTGAGTTAAATTTGGTGAATGGTGTAAGATAGTGGTCCAGATTCAATCTTTTGTATGTAACTGCCCAATTTTTCCAACACAATTTATTGAAGGGACTGTTTTTCCCCATTGTGTATGATTGGCTTTTGTATCATAAAGTAATTAAACATATATTTGTGAGCTTTCTGGGCTATTTATTCTGTTCCATTCACCTATATGTCTGTTTTTACTCCAATACCATACTGTTTTAGTTATTATAGCTTTTTAATATAATTTGAAAGCAATAAGAGTGATATTTCTAACTTTGATCTTAATCAAGATTACATTGGCTATTTGGAGTATTGATGGTTTGTTACAAATTTTAAGATTGTTTTATTTCTGTGAAAAATATCATTGGAATTTTGATGGGAATTGCATTGAATCTGTATCTTGCTTCAGATAGTATGGACATTTTAACAATATTAATTATTCCAATTCATGAGCATGGAACAATTTTTGATTTATTTATGCGTGTTCAATTTCATTCATTACTGTCTTATAGCTTTCAATACAGAGGATTTAAACTTCTTTGGTTAATTTATTCCCAGATCTTTTTATGTAATAGTATATGGCAGTGGTTGGCAAACTCATTAGTCAACAGAGTGGCAAACCGCGGCTTGCGAGCTGCATGTGGCTCGCGAGCCGCAGTTTGCCGACCACTGGTATATGGGATTATTATCTTAATTTTCTTTATTTTTATTAAGTTTGCATTGTTGAAAGTATTACGTATGTCCCCTTTCCCCCCTATTGACCTCTTCTAGCCTGCCCCAGGCCTTCAGCACCCTATGTCTGTGTCCATGGGTTATGCATATATGCATACAAGCACTTTGGTTGATGCCTTCCACCCACCCACCGTCCCCCACCTTTGCTCTGAGGTTTGAAAGTTTGTTTTATGCTTCTGTATCTTTGGATCTATATTGTTCATCAGTTTATTAACAAAAGGAAAACAAACAATCCAATTAAAAGATGGACAAAGGACCTAAGTAGACATTTTTCCAAAGTGGACATACAGAAGGCCAAGAGGCATATGAAAAAATGTTCAGTCACTAATCATCCAAGAGATACAAATCAAAATGACCATAAGGTACCACCTCACACCTGTCAGAATGGCTATCATCAACAAATCAACAAACGACAAGTGTTGGCAAGGATGTGGAGAAAAGGGAACCCTTATACACTGCTGGTGGGGATGCAGACTGGTGCAACCTCTGTGGCAAATAGTATGGAGTTTCCTCAAAAAATTAAAAATGGAACTCTCATTTGACCCAGTGACCCCACATCTAGGAATATATTTCAAGAAATAAGAAACACCAACCAGAAAGAATATATGCACCCCTATGTTCATAGCAGAGAAATTTACAATAGCTAAGATTTGAAAATAGCCCAAGTGCCCATCAGCAGATGAATGGATTAAAAAACTGTGGTACGTCTATAGGATGGAATACTACACAGCTGTAAAAAGGAAAGAACTATTACCATTTGCAACAGCATGGTTGGACCTAGAGAGCATTATGCTAAGCAAAATAAGCCAGTCAGAGAAAGATAAGGATCACATGATCTCACTCATATGTGGAATCTAATGAACAACATAAACTGATGAACAAAAATAGACCCATAGGCATAGAAACATTGAACAGACGGTCAAACCTCAGAGGAAAGGCAGGGGAGGGTGGGTGGGAAGAGATCAACCAATGAACTTCTATGCATATATGCATAACCCATGGACACAGACAATAGGGGGGTGAAGGCGGTGGCTGGGTGAGGTCAATGGGAAGAAAGGGGACATACATAATACTTTCAACAATAAAGATGGTTTTAAAAAGAATAAACTTTTCTCTTTTTCTCAATAATTAAAAAGAAGATAAATTTAAAAGGGGAAAAAGCAAGGAAAGGGAAAAACTAAAAAAAGAAAGGAAGAAAAAGGAAGTAAAAAAGAGAAAAGGAAAAAAAGGAGAAAAAAAATTTAAAGTGAAGTGACATTCATTTCTGCTGAGTTTAATGCCATGTGGAGCTCACTTTGTACCCCACTCTTCTGTTCTGTCGGCCAATTCTGGGCTTCCTGTTAGGTACTTAGATGCTAACCACTGTCAGGCACTATCTTTTGGCTTTTGGCAACCTGCTTGAAGTTCCAAGCAATCCACAGATCCACCACTGTGTCTGTCTCCACAGGCCTTGGCTACAAACAGGAGGAGCCAATCTGCCCTCTACTACTAGTAAAGTAGGTTTGTTAGCAGTTAGGTCCCATGCTGTTGCAAATGGAACCCAGGACTGGGTCAGCAAACTTCCCGTGGTTCCCCAGCTCTGCCTCTGCCCGCCTTTGCCTGCTAGCCAGCTGTCGATCTTAATAACTCAAAACTCTTTTTCTTTAGGTGAGAGAGGTGCTGTTTAGCTTTCAGGAAATATGGTCGGTGTGTTTCTCTGTCCAAGAGCTACTCCTCCGTGATTGGCACAAAATATTACTCATCCCTTGACTGGACAGAGATCCTTGTATGGAAACCAATGGGGTTGGCTGGAAACGTGGAGTTTCATCAGCTCTCCCATACGGGGGGAAATATCACTCTGGTCCCCAGGGCAGTGGGACGGGGAGGGGGGGCCCTCCTGAAATCCAGTCAATGAGGACTCTTTAGACCAGTGGTAGGCAAACTCATTAGTCAATGGAGCCAAATATCAATAGTACAACGATTGAAATTTCTTTTGAGAGTCAAATTTTTTAAACTTAAACTTCTTCTAACACCACTTCTTCAAAATAGACTCTCCCAGGCCATGGTATTTTGTGGAAGAGCCACACTCAAGGGGCCAAAGAGCCGCATGTGGCTCGCGAGCCGCAGTTTGCCAACCACTGCTTTAGACTGTTCAAATCCCTGAGCTTGGCCTCTGCATTTGTTTCCTCTGAAAAGCTCAAAATGCAGGGTGTGGCAGGCAGGGCTACTGAGGGTGGGGCAGGCTGCATCAGTGGTGTTTTTTTTTCCTTTACCTGCCAGGAGTGGCTAGCTCCTCTCAGAAAAAATGGCCTAGGACCAAATGCTCCTGGCTGCTGTTTGTTTGTTTTCTGTTTTTGTTTTGTTTGTTTTGGTGTTTGGGTTTTTTTTTTTTTAATCTTTATTGTTGAAGGTATTACACATGACCCTTTTTTCCCCCACCGACCTCTCCCAGCCAGCCACTGCCCCCACCCCAGGTCTCATCCCCCTATTGTCTGTGTCCATTAGTTATGCATATATGCATAGAAGTTCATTGGTTGATATCTTCCCACCCACCCACTCTCCCCTGACTTCCCTCTGAGGTTTGACAGCCTGTTCCATGATTCTAGGTCTCTGGATCTATTTTTGTTCATCAGTTTATGTAGTTCATTATATTCCACATATGAGGGAGATCATGTGATACTTATCTTTCTCTGACTGGCTTATTTCACTTAGCATAATGCTCTTCAGGTTCTTCCAAGCTGTTGCAAATGGTAAGAGTTCTTTCTTTTTTACAGCAGCATAGTATTCCATTGTCTAGATGTACCACAGTTGTTTATCCACTATACTGCTACTGGGGACTTGGGCTGTTTCCAAATCTTAGCTATTGTAAATTGCCCTGCTATGAACATAGGGGTGCATATATTCTTTCTGTTTGTTGTTTCTGATTTCTTGAAATATATTCCTAGAAGTGGGATCACTGGGTCAAATGGGAGTTCCGTTTTTAATTTTTTGAGGAAACTCCATACTGTTTTCCACAGTGGCTATCCCAGTCTGCATTCCCACCAGCAGTGTATGAGGGTTCCCTTTTCTCCACTTTCTTGCCAACACTTGTCCTTCGTTGATTTGTTGATCATAGCCATTGGGACAGTTGTGAGGTGGTACCTCATTGTTGTTTTGACTTGCATCTCTCAGATGATTAGTAACTTTGAACATTTTTTTCATATGCCTCTTGGCTTTCTGTATATCTACTTTGGAAAAGTGTCTATTTAGGTCCTTTGCCTATTTTTTAATTGGATTGTTTATCTTCCTTTTGTTAAGTTGTATGAATTTCCTATAAATTTTGGATATTAATTCCTTATCAGATGTATCATTGGCAAATATATTCTCCCGTGGAGTCAGCTCTCCTGTTATTTGTTGGGGGTATCTTTTGCTGTGGAGAAGCTTTTTATTTTGATGTAGTCCCCTTTCTTTATTTTCCCCTTAGATTCAATGGCCTTAGGAGGTGTATCAGTAAACACATTGCTACAAGAGATGTCTGAGAGTTTTCTACCTATGGTTTCTTCTAAGATTTTTGTGGTTTCACGTCTTATATTTAAGTCTTTTATCCATATTGACTTTATTTTTGTGTATGGTGTAATTTGGTGATCTAGTTTCATTTTTTTAAACATATCTGTCCAATTTTCCCAAAAGCAAATTTTTTACTATTATTTTATTGTTTAAAGTATTACAAATAGTAGTACATATGTCTCCTTTTTTTCCCCATTGACCTTCCCCCGGCCTCCCCTACTCCCCCCACCCCCACACATGCCCTCACCTCCCCCCCAGTCTCTGGCGTCCATTGGTTATGATTATATGCACTCATACAAGTTTTTGGGTTGATTTCCTACCTTCCCCCACTCTCCACACCCTCCCCAGCCTTCCAGCTGTAGTTTGACAGTCTGTTAGAGGCTTCTTTGACTCTCTATCCATTTTTGATCATCAGTTTATAATGTTCTTTATATTCCAAAAATGAGTGAGATCATGTGGTATTTTTTTTTCACTGACTGGCTGGCTTATTTCACTTAGCATAGTGCTCTCTAGATCCATCCATGCTGTTGCAAATGGTAAGAATTCCTTCTTTTTTACAGCAGTATAGTATTCCATTGTGTAGATGTACCACAGTTTTCTAATCCACTCATCTGCTGATGGGTATTTAGGCTGTTTCCAAATCTTAGCTATTGTAAATTGTGCTGCTATGAACATAGGGGTGCATATATCCTTTCTGATTGGTGTTTCTGTTTTCTTGGGATATATTCCTAGATGTGGTATTACTGGGACAAATGGCAGTTCCATTTTTAATTTTTTGAGGAAACGCCATACTGTTTTCCACAGTGGCTGCACCAGTCTGCATTCCCACCAGCAATGAAGGAGGGTTCCTTTTTCTCCGAATCCACTCCAGCACTTGTCATTTGTTGATTTGTTGATGATAGCCATTCTGACAGCTGTGAGATGGTACCTCATTGTTGTTTTGATTTGCATCTCTCGGATGATTACTGACTTTGAACATGTTTTCATATGTTTCTTGGCTTTCTGTATGTCCTCTTTCAAAAAGTGTCTATTTGGGTCCTTTGCCCATTTTTGATTGGATTGTTTATCTTCCTTTTGTTAAGTTGTATGAGTTCCCTTTAAATGTTGGAGATTAAACCCTTAACAGAGATAACATTGGCAAATATGTTCTCCCATTAAGTGGGCTTTCTTGTTGTTTTGTTGATGGTTTCTTTTGCTATGCAGAAGTTTTTATTTTGCTGAAGTCCCATTTGTTTATTTTCTCTTTAGTTTCCATTGCCCTAGGAGCTGTACCAGTAAATATATTACTACGACAAATGTCTGCTATTTTGGTGCCTATGGATTCTTTTAAGATTTTTGTGGTTTCCCATCTTACATTTAAGTCCTTTATCTATTTTGAGTTTAATTTTGTGTATGGTGTAAGCTGGTGGTCTAGTTTATTATTTTTTTTGCATGTATCTTTCCAATTTTCCCAACACCATTTATTGAAGAGAGTGTCTTGACTCCATTGTATGCTCTTGCCTCCTTTGTCAAATATTAATTGAGCATAATGGCTTGGGTTGACTTCTGGGTTCTCTGTTCTGTTCCACTGGTCCATATGTCTGTTCTTGTGCCAGTACCAGGCAGTTTTGAGAACAGTGGCTTTGTAATATAGCTTGATATCTGGTATTGTGATCCCTCCAATGTTGTTCTTCTTTCTCAAGATTGCTGCAGCTATTCAGGGTCTTTTTTTATTCCACATGAATTTTTGGAGAGTTTGTTCTAGGTCTTTGAAGTATTCCATTGGTATTTTAATGGGGATTGCATTGAATTTATAGATTGCTTTGGGTAGTATGGACATTTTAAATATGTTGATTCTACCAATCCATGAACATGATATATTTTTCCATTTGTTCATGTCTTCTTCTATCTCTTTTTTTCAGGGCCCTGAAGTTTTCTGACTACAGGTCCTTTATCTCCTTGGTTAAATTTATTCCTAGGTATCTTAATGTTTTTGTTGTAATGGTAAATGGGATTGTTTTTCTAGTTTCTCTTTCTGTGTGTTCATTATTGGTGTATGGAAAAGCCATAGACTTCTGGTTCTTCATTTTGTATCCGGCTACATTGCCAAATTCATTTATTAAGTCTAGTAGTTTTTTGATGGAGTCTTTGGAGTTTTCTATGTACAATATCATCTGCAAATAAGGACAGTTTTACTTCTTCTTTTCCAATTTGGATGCCTTTTATTTCTTCTTCTTGTGTAATTGCAATGGCTAATACTTCCAGTACTATGTTGAACAGGAGTGGTGAGAGTGGGCATCCCTGTCCTGTTCCTGTTCTTAGGGGAAATGGTTTTAGTTTTTGCCCATTGAGTATGATGTTGGCTGTAGGTTTATCATATATGGCTTTTATTATGTTGAGGTATGATCCTTCTATTCCCACCTTGCTGAGAGTTTTTATCAAGAAAAGGTGTTAGATTTTGTCAAATGCTTTTTCTGCATCAATGGATATGATTATGTGGTTTTTATCTCTCAGTTTATGTGGTGTATCACGTTTTTTGATTTGTGGATATTGTACCATCCTTGCATCCCTGGATTAAATCCCACTTGGTGATGGTGTATGATCTTTCTAATGTATTGCTGGATTAAATTTGCTAGAATTTTATTGAGAATTTTGGCATCTATGTTCATGAGGGATATTGGCCTGTAATTCTCTTTCTTTGTGTTGTCTTTTTCTAGCCAAAACCAATTATTGAAGAGATTGTATTTACTCCATTTTATGCTCTTGCCTCCTTTGTCAAATATTAATTGAGCATAATGGCTTGGGTTGATTTCTGGGTTCTCTGTTCTGGTCATTGATCTATATGCCTGTTCTTATGCCAGTACCAGGCTGTTTTGAATACAGTGATTTTGTAGTATAAGTTGATACCTAGTATTGTGATCCCTCCAACTTTGTTCTTTTTTTTTTTTTTTTCACGATTGCTGTGGCTATCTGGGGTCTTTTTTGGTTCCACATAAATTTTTGGAGTGTTTTTTCTAGAACTGTGAAATATGCTGTTGGTATTTAATTGGGATTGCATTGAATCTATAGATTGCTTTGGGTAGTATGGACATTTTAATGACGTTGATTTTTACCAATCCATGAACATAGTATGTCTTTTCACTTGTTTAAATCTTCCTCAATCTCTTATTTCAATGTCGTGTAGATTTCAGAATACAGATCTTTTATCTCCTTGGTTAAGTTTATTCCTAAGTATCTTAATTTTTTGTTTCAATGGTAAATGAGATTGTTTGTTTAGTTTATCTTTCTGAAAGTTCATTATTGGTGTATAAAAATGCCATCGATTTCTGGGTGTTAATTTTGCATCCTGCTACGTTGCCCAATTCATTTATTAAATCTAGTAGTTTTTTGATTGAGTACTTAGGGTTTTCTATGTACAATACCATGTCATCTGTGAATAATGAGTTTTACTTCTTCTTTTCCAATTTGGATACTGATTATTTCTTCTTCCTATCTGATCACTATGGCTAGCACTTCCAGTACTATGTCGAACAGAAGTGGTGAGAGTGGGCATCCCTGTCTTTTTCCTGTTCTTAGGGGAAATGTCTTTAGTATTTACCCACTGAGTATGATGTTGGCTGTAAGTTTGTCCTATAAGGCTTTTATTATGTTGAGGTATGATCCCTCTGTTCCCACTGTTTTTCAAAAAACAGTGTTGGATTTTGTCAAATGCTTTTTTTGTATCAATTGATATGATCATGTGGTTTTTATCTTTCAGTTTGTTTATATGAAGTATCACATTTATTGATTTGCACATATTGAACCAGGCTTGCATTCCCAGAATAAAACCCATTTGGTCATAGTGTATGGTCTTTTTAATGTATTGCTGGATGCTATTTCTTAATGTTTTGTTGAGGGTTTTAGCATCTATGTTATTCCGGGATATTGGCTTGTAATTCTCTTTCTTTGCAGTGTTTTTATCTGATTTTAGGATTAGAGTAATGCTGGCCTCATAGAAAGAGCTTGAAAGTGTTCCTTCCTCTTGAATTTTTTGGAATCATTTGTGGAGGATTGGTGTTAGTTCTTTTTTGAATGTTTGGTAAAACTCCCCTGTGAAGCCATCCAGACCAAGGCTTTTGTTTGCTGGAAGATTTTTATTTTTTTACTGCTTCAATTTCATCAGTAGTTATCAGCCTAATCAGGTTTTTTTTTATTATTCCTAATTGAGTTTTGGATGATTTATTTTACTAGGAATATGTCCATATCATCCAGTTTGTTGGAATAGAGTTGTTCATAGTATTTTTTTATGGGCCTTTGTATTTCTGTATTTCTGTATTTCTCTTTGGTAACCCACTCATTGTTTGATAGCATGCTATTTAGACTCAAGGTGTTTAATTGTTTTTTTATTGTTTTCATTGTAGTGGATTTCAAATGTTATGCCATTGTGATCTGAGAAGATGTTTGATATGATTTCAGTCTTTTTGAATTTGTAGAGACTTAGCTTTTTTCCTAACATGTGGTCTATCTTTGAAAATATCCCATGTGCACTTGAGAAGGATATATATTTCATAATTTTTGGATGAAAAGTTCTGTAGATGTCAAATAGTTCCATCTGATCTAGTGAGTCATTTAAGATTGCTGTTTCCTTGTTGTTGTTTTTTTGTCTAGGAGATTTATTCAGTGATATTAATGGCATAATAAAGTCCTTTACTATGATTGTATTGCTGTCAATTACTTCCATGATATCTTCCAGAAGTTTTTTTTTTTAATGTTTTTGTACGCCCCTGTAATGGGTGCATATATGTTCACTAGAGTTATATCCTCTTGTTGTATCAATCACTTTAGTATTATGGCCTTCCTTATGTCTTGTTATGGCCTTCACTTTGAGGTCCATTTTGTCAGATATAAGTATTGCTACCCCAGCTTTTTTTCATTTCCATTTGACTGAAAATTTTTTCCATCCTGTATGAGTTTTTGTTCTGAGGGGGGTCTCTTTAGACAGCATATATATGGGTCATGTTTTCTTATCCATTCAGCTACCCTATGTCTTTTGATTGCAGCATTTAATCTATTTACATTTAAGGTTATTATTTATATGTATTCTGTTGTTGCCATTTTTATTTTTTATGCCTGTGTTTTTCCCTTCTTTCCATTTCTTCTTACAATAGTCCCCTTAGGATTTCTTTCATTGGTGGTTTGGTGGTAATAAACTCCTTTAGCCTCTTTTTGTCTGCAAAGCTCCTAATTTCATGTTCAATTTTGAATGATAGCCTTGCTGAATAGAGTAGTCTTGTATTTAGTCCCTTGATTTTCATTATTTTGTGTACATCATGACACTTGCTTCTGGCCTGATGTGATTCTATTGAGAAATAAGCTGATAGTCTAATGAGAGATCCATTGTAGGTAACTTTCAGTCTCTCACTTTCAGTCTTTAATATTCTGTCTTTTTCTTTAATGTTTGCCCTTTATGATGTGTCTTGGTGTGGGTATTTTTGGGTTCATCTTTTTTGGAACTCTCTGTGATTCCTGGACTTGTGTGACTTTTTTCTTCCCCAAGTCAGTTACATTTTCTGGCATTATTTCTTCAAACACATTTTCTATTCCTTGCTCACCTTTTTCTTCTTCTGACACCTCTATTATGCAGATGCTGTTTCATTCCATGTTGTCCTAAAGCTCCTTTAAACTCTCCTCCTGTTTTTTTTTTTTTTCCCAATTGCTGCTCTGATTGGGTAGTTTTCCTACCTTGTGTTCTAACTCGCTGATTCAGTCCTCAGCTTCTTCTTGTCTACTCTTAATACCTTCCAGTGTGTTCTTTATTGAAGTTATGTCATTCTTCATTTATTATTGATTCTTATTCATGTTGGTGTATTTTTCATTCAGCTCATTATAATTTTCATTGAGTTTCTTGTAATTCTCCCTCAGATGTTTGAGCATCCTTATAACCATTACTTTGAATTCTTTATCTGATGTATTACTTGTTTCCATTTCATTTGGTTCCTTTTCTGGTGAGTATTTTCTTTCCTTTGCAGGTTGTTTCTTTGTCTCCCCATTTTTGCTGTCTTTTGTATTTGTTTCTATGCCTTAGATCAAACTTCTATGCCACCCAGCTTTTTTGGGTGTGGTCCTATGTAGTAGGTATTTTGTGGGACCCAGTGGTGCAGTCTCTCAGAACTTCCTAGCTGGTTGTTCTAGGACAGCAGTCGCCAACCAGTGATCTGTGGACCACTGGTGGTCCATGAGGTCTGAAAGGTTGGTGACCGCTGTTCTAGGAAAACCCCCTACCTGAGTTATTTGGGTTCTCCTGATGTAGTTGGGTCTTGAATGTTATTGTACCATTCATGGATAGAGTCTCCTCACAGGTTGTCTGACTATGTGGCTCACTTCCAATCTCATTATGTAGGCTGTTGTGGATGTGCTGGCCAAACAGAACAAAATACAACAAGACAAAACATGACATGGGCGGAACAAAACAAGAATGTACGCCAGACCCCTAGAGCACCAACAAAAGCAACCACCAGAGAAGAGAGAATTAGGAAAGAGATAAGAAAGGAAGGATGATAGAAAAAAGAAAGATAAATTATGGGGAGAAAACACAATAAAACAAACAAGAAAGCACAAATAAAAATCAACAAGAAGATGGGGGTGGGAGGAATATGTAGATGCAAAGCTTAAATAGGGAAATATGAATAAAGAGTTAGAGGAATAGGGGAAGGGGATCAGTTTAGAAAAAAGGAGGGAGAGAAGAAATGAAAAGACAAGAAAACAAACAAAAAAAGAATTTGAAAAGACAAATAGAGGAGAAAGCAGATAGACCTAAATTGAGGAAGAGAAAAAAGATAAGATGTCAGGAGAGAAAGAAAAGAGGGAAAGAAAAAATTGGGTAGTGAGAAAAAGAAAAGTTGAATGGGGAAGGGATGCAGAAAATTAGATATATGAATGAAACCACAGAGACTAGAATAATAACTAATCAAGAAAGCAGATAAATAAAGAAGATAACTTTAAAAGGGGGAAAGGGCAAGAGGAACACTGAAAAGGAGAAAAGAGAAGAAAAACGGGAGGAAAAAAAGAAAAGAAAAAAAGTTATTGAAAAAAAAAAAGTGAAGTGACATTTGTTTCAGCTGAATTTCATGCCCCCTGTGAGCTCACTTCAGACCCCACTTTTCTGTTCTGTCTGCCAATTCTGAGCTTCCTATTAGGTACTTAGGTGCTAATGTTATGCCCAGATTTCATGATCCCCAAAGACCACCAGGGAGCCGAGTCCGATGCAAAAGCAAAGAGCCTTTAATGGAGCTAGCTCGAGCCCAGTCCCCCCCACACACACCGGCACAGCGGCGAAGTGGAGAGAGAGAGAGAGCCCAAGACCCCAAACGCGCTGATTTATAGGGGGCCTGGGAGAGGTAGGAGGGGTGAGGTAGTGTGGCCTCCGCTGATTGGTTGGGGTCAGGTTGCACATGGGGGCAGGGCGCGGCTTACTTTCCCTTGCATTTCTATTGGCTAATTCAAAGGTGTGGGTTGGGCTCTTGGAGAGGTTCTAGGGCGGGAACCTGACTCCACGAGGTGGAAGACATGGAACAAAAGGAACATGGAGTCTCCCCACCCTTTCATTAACCCTGTCCAGCACTGCTTTTTGGCTTTTAGCAACCTTTTTGAAGCTCCAGGCAATCCACTAATCCACCACTTGTGTGTGTCCCCACAGGCCTTGGCCACAAGCAGGAGGAGTCAACCTTCCCTCTAAAGTAGGCTTGTTAGCCACATTGGGGCTCAGGGCTGGTTCAGCACAGTTCCGCTGACTCCCCGGGCTTCATTTCTGCCCAACTTTGCTTGTCAGCCAGCTGTCAATCTTAACCACTCTAAAGTCTGTTTCTGGCAGGACTTTGTGGGGGGGGTGCTGTTTAGTTTTCAGGGAGTATGGTGGGTGTGTTTTTCTTCCCCAGAGCTACTACTCTGAGAGTGCCCCAAGATACTACTCTGCCTTTGTCTGGACAGAGTTCCTTGTGAAATAGGAATTTTAAGGGAATATAGGCAGGTTTAGGGAATTTTTAGAATTGGGGGGTTCATGAAAAAAACACAGGGCTACAGACTGGGAGAAGGTACATTTCCATAACACAAGGGAGTGGCAACAGTTACATTTACATAAGACAAGGGAACTGGGAGTAGCCAAGAGGTCTATATTTACAAAATAAAGAAGGAGGAAGAAAGCCCAAAAGGAATAGGAGAACAATGAGGGAGGAGGGCATCACATGTCCCATGTGATGTTTGACCTTTGAGCTCAGGAGTTACTATAGTAACCAATTCAAAAGGGAATATTGACCAATCAGAGGGGATATCAGGGCACAGGAATAGCAGCCTTTATAAACGGTGGAAACAGGAAATTGGTGGGGCCCTTTCCCCCTCCCCACATGGGAGTCTGTTCTGTGGGACTCTTCCCCCCTCCCCACGTGGGAGTCTGTACTTGTTCTTCAATAAATCTCCACCTTTGCTATACCATCTTCTGTCTGTGGATTCATTCTTTAACTCCGGTGGATAAAGAATCCAGGAACCATCCTGCCCAGGGAAACACTGCGTGTTCCAGTCCAAAAATCACATATCACTTGTATGGACACCAATGGGGTCAGCTGGGACCCTGGAGTTTTTATCAGTCTGGTTCCAAGAATAGTGGAGCAGATGGCCCCTCCTCCAATTCAGTCAGGAGGGCTCCTTGAAACTTCTGCCTGTAAGCTTGACCTCTGCCTTTGTTTCCTCTGTAAATCTCAAAATACAAGGTGTGGCAGGCTATATATCCTAGGGCAGGGTTTTTCTCCTTGCCTGCCCTCTGGCTGTTGAGGATAGCTAGATCCTCTCCAGAGAAATGGCCATTTTGGTTTGGACACATATGAACAACCCAACGCAGGACTCCTGGATACTGCTTTTTCACATCTCCCTGCTCTGCTTTCCACCCCCACCTGTCCTCAGACACCTCAAGTCCATGCCTCCCTCCCTGCACCAAAGCCTTGGGTGAGTAGTTACAACTGAAAACTCCTGTGTTCTGGGTTCAGAGATTTAGAAAAAAACAATGAATCTATGGCTTTCTCCCCCACCAGCACCATGTTGCTTTTCCCTTTTGTGGTGCCAACTCTCTCAGCTGGGGTCTCAGGTCCAGATTCCCCAGTCACCAGTATCCCTGCGCTTTTCCTTTTCGCAGTTGGATGTTGTGCCTGCAGCTGTGGGTCATGGCTCTGGTGCTCAGCCTGGACTCCAGGCTTCTATTTTTCTGAGGGAACAGACTCCCCCAAAGTGCAGAACTCCCCCCTCTCCCTTGCAGTCCACAGGACTGCCACCCCTGAGGGTTGGGCCTGTACCTCTTGCAACCTCACCTTTCCTACTAGTCTCCAGGAATTTACTGTCCTTCCTTGCTATAAGAAGCTGGGCCTCATTTGGTAATTCCCAGTGAATGTTCTCCAATTTAGTTGTATTTCCAGTCTGGCCCTGGGAGGAGGTGCACAACAGGTCTGACTATTTAGCTGATATTTTCTCCTCACTCCTGGCTGCTGTTTTATCAAGTCTCTCTGAAATGCTTCCCACCCCAGCCTCTCCTTAGGCCCCTCGAGTCCATGTCTCCCTCCCTACCAGAGGGGAAACACACACACACACACACACACACACACACACACACACACACACACACACACACACACACACACTGGCTCTGGTCTACAGGCTTCAGACTCCACTGCAGCCAGCACCCTGGCTGCCTTTCACGGCTGGGTGTTACAGGGCGCTGCAGGTCTTGGCTCTGGTGCTCGGGCTGTGGAGCCCAGACTGGATTCTGGGCTTCTACCTTCTGAGGGAACAGACTCTCCCATAGCTTGGAGTTTCCTCCTTCCTCTCTGCCCACTGGCCTGCCACCCCTGGGAGCTGGGTCCACTCCTCTTGAGACTTCGCCCTTCCTACCAGTCTCCAGGTGTTTTCTGTCCTTCCTTGATATATGTCTCCTCCTCAGCTGGACCTCAGTTGGTAATTCCAGGTGAATGTTCTCCAGTTTAGTTCTATTTCCAGTCTGACCCTGGGACAAGGTGCATGATAGGTTCACCTATTCGGCCACCTTTTTTTCATCTCCCTTTCTTTGTTTATTATAGTTTGTTATTAGTGTAAAGAAACACAACAGTGATCCAACATGGTGACAGAATACATGGAAGTTACGTTGACCTCCTCCCAGGACCACACTGGAATTACAACTAAAATATAAAATAATTGGGGTTCAAAATGGCAGTGGAGTAGGAGGATTTGCTTGCAGTGCCTCCCAGAACCAAACATGGAAGTTACAGCTAAATTGAGGAACAATCACCATGAAATACTAACTGGAGACTATCTGAAGAGGAGTCTTTTAACCAAGGTCTATAACAGCCACAGTGACACTGGTGGAAGGGCAGTCATGAAAGGGGCCAGTTCTGCCCCCAGGGGTGACAGGAAGAGGCTACCAAGGGATACCTAAGCTGGGGGAGGTTCCCACAGAGAGGCAGAAGCTTAGTCCCCAGCCTAGAGCACCTGGAGCCAGGAACAGGTGCCCATGTAGCATCCAGCTATGAAAAGCAGCAGGGTTATTTATTGTCTGCCAAGGAGAGGCAGAGACACCAGAATCTAAGCCATCCATTTAAAGGGCCAATGTATAAAACTTTTGCTTGCAGACACTCACCTGGGGTGCAGATGGAGGGAGAGCAGTAAGGACAGGAGTTGCAGAAGGAGACTCTGGGGTGGCTGGTACTTGGGAGAGGTGTTGGGGGGTGCCCACCAGGAACCCAATGCTACATCATCCTCTGATTGTAACAGCCATTTTTCTTAGGGGAAACAATAAATCCATTCCAAGTGCCATCAGCCTGTGGGAAAGCAACTGCCCCCACCCTCTGGCATTCATCTTGCCTGGCCAATCTTCTGGAATCCTCCCTGTCCCACCCTGGATTTTAAACCCCACTGAGGAGTCAGCAGGATAAGCTGAGGCTTAGAAGGCTGGGCAGTCTTAGGGGTGTCAGCGACTAGCTTTGGGATAGGGCCATTCCCCACACTTGCCAGGGAACCTCATGGAAGATCCAATGGAAACACCCCTACCAGCATCCAGAAGACCCAACCTTTGGGCTTCGTAGAACCCACCTGCTTTGATATTAGGGGCTCCTCCCTGCAAACTTCAGGGAAAAACCCGGGGCAGATGTAGACTGTGGCTGGGAGCAGGGAAACATGCCCACCATCTTCCCTGAAGTTTGAATGGCACCGCCCCCCTCATGAGAAATCCAGTAACCCCATCCTCCTGATTCAGTCAGAAGCTCTTTCAGAAGCTCTTTTCAGTGTCTAAGCCTAGCAGCTGACCAGCAAGGGGAGGCAAGCAGAAATGGATCCGGGGAGCCTTGAGACATTTGCTGACCAGCAACTGGATCTTGTGCTGGTAAAAAACAGCCTTGGAGTGCAGCTTGGCTTTTCTAGGGCACAGCCAAGCCCAGGAGAGGGGGCCACATACATTGGACAACTTGTGACTGTGGACAGGTTGCTGGGAGGCCAAGAACCTGCAGATAAAGTAAGCAGCTTCAAAAAACATTGGAGCAGAATCCAACAAGCTTCCCTTTATTCTTTCTTATTTTTATTATATTTTACTTTATTTAATTTCCCCCCAAAGTTGTTGGTTTCTTTCTTTTTCTTCTCTTTCTTCCTTAATATTTCATATTTCTCTCTTTCCTTCTCTAATTCTATTTTCTACACTTTTTCTTTGCTTATACTTCCCCTAACCTTTCATTTTCTTTTCTTAATTTTTCTTTCTTTTTCTTGTTTATTCTTCTTTTTCTCCTTTTCTTTCATATATTATCTCCTCTTATTCTTTTCTTTGGATTTATATAATTCTTTATTTTCCTTTTTTCTTACTCTTTTATTTTTTTCCAAGTTTGTTTTCATTTTTTAAAATTTATCATTATTGTTGAAAGTATTACAGATGTGCACTTTGTTTATTGTTGTTTCCCCATTGACCCCTCCTTTCTGAACCCTCCCCTCCCAAGCCTTTACAACACTATTGTCTGTGCCATGGGCTATGAATATATATGCATATAAATTGCTGGTTAATCTCTCCCCCACCCCCACCTTCCTTCTGAAATTCATAAGTCTGTTCATGGTTCTATGTTTCTGGATCTATTTTTGTTCATCAGTTTATGTTGTTCATTATAGTCCACAAATAAGCTAGATCATGTGATATTTAGCTTACTCTGACTAGCTTATTTGCTTAGCACAACACACTCCAGGTTCATCCATACTGTTGAAAATGGTAAGAGTTCCTTCTTTTTTACTGCCATGTAGTATTCCATTGTGTAAATGTACCACAGCTTTTTTATCCACTCACCTACTGATGGGCACTTGGGCTGTTTCCAAATCTTAGCTATTATAAATTGTGTTGCTATGAACATAAGGGTGCATATATATTATCTCTGAATGATGTTTCAGGTTTCATAGGATATATTTATAGAAGTGGGATCACTGGGACAAATGACAATTCCAATTTTTTTTTATTTTGTGGAAACTCCACACTGTTTTCCACAGTTGCTGCAGCAGTCTGCATTCCCACAAGCCATGTACTAGGGTTCTCTTTTCTCCACATCTTTGCCAGCACTTGTCCTTTGTTGGTTTGTTAATGATAGTCATTATGACAGTTGTGAGGTGTGGACGAAAGGGGCCACATGCTAACCTGACAAGCTCAGGTGAGGCCTGCATGGCAGTCTTGCAAACTCAGAGACCTAAAGTAACCACAAAGGATGGTCTGAAATTAAACTATAACTAAAAGCAGTTATGGTGGGCAGTTACATCTAGGCCAGTATCTTCACTGGCAAGGTCAACCTTTACCTTAACTGAGCCTATCTGTCTTTTTGCATCTATGATAACATACCCTTGAAGTGTCTGGGTAACTTGTAACTTCCCTTTTTCTGGAGCCCCTGGGGCACAGATGCAACAAATTCCTTCATTATCATGTTAATTGTTCCTGCACCCACCTAAGTATGTGCCCATCATTTTACTTTTTATCCAGTCCTCCCCCTTTGATTTCTCCCACCTCTCTAATCTATCACCAATGGAGTTCATGTAACCCACCTACGTCTCTTCCTTTGATTGCAATGTATAAATACAGATGTAACCCGCCATTGTCTGGAGCATTATCTCAGTTCCTTGAGGTTCTGCTTCCCGGCATATGTAGACAGTTTGGCTCAAATAAACTCACAAAAATTCTTTACAGGTTTCAATGGTTTTTTTACATTAACAGAGGTGACACGTCATTGTCATTTTAATATGTATCTGTTGGATGATTAGTCACTTTGAGCACGTTTTTCTACATCTTCTAGCCTTTTGTATGTCCATTTTGGAGAAGTGTCTATTTAGGTCCTTTGCCCATTTTTTAATTGGATTGTTTGTCTTCCTTTTGTTAAGTAGTATGAATTCCTTATATATTTTGAATATTAACCCCTTATCAGATGTATCATTGGCAAATATGTTCTCCCATGCAGTGGGCTCTCTTGTTATTTTGTTGATGGTTTCTTTTGCTGTGCAGAAGCTTTTTATTTTTATGTAGTCCCATTTGTTTATTTTCTCCTTAGTTTCATTTATCCTAGGAGATGTATCCGTAAACATATTGCTAAGAGAGATGTCTGAGATTTTGCTACCTATGGTTTCTTCTAAGAATGTCATGGTTTCACGACTTACATTTAGGACTTTTATCTACTTTGAGTTTATTCTTATGTATGGTGTATATTGGTAGCCTAGTTTCATTTTTTGTATGTACCTGTCCAGTCTTCTTAACATAATTTATTGAAGAGATTGTATATACTCTATTGTATGCTCTTGCCTACTTTGTCAATTATTAATTGAGAATAATGGCTTAGGTCAATTTAGGGGTCTCTGTTCTGTTCCACTGACCTATATGCCTGTTCTTCTGCCAGTACCAGGCTATTTTGATTACAGTGCCTTTGTAGTATAACTTGATATCTGGTATTGTGATCTCTCCAACTTTGATCTTCATTCTCAAGATTGCTGTGGCTATTCTGGGTTTTTGTTGATTCCATATAAATTTTTGGAGTGTTTGTTCTAGATCTGTGAAATATTCCATTGGTATTTTAATAGGGATTGCATTGAATCTACAGATTGCTTTGGAAAGTAAGGACATTCTAATGGTGTAGATTCTACAAATCCATGAACACGATATTTTCTTTCACTTCCTCTATCTCTTTTTTCAACCTCCTGTAGCTTTCCAAGTACAGGTCTTTTACCTCCTTGGTTAAGTTTATTTCTAAGTATCTTAATTTTTTTTTGCAATGGTAAATGAGATTGTTTATTTGGTTTCTCTTTCTGAGAGCTCATTATTGGTGCATAAAAATACCATAGATTTCTGGGTGTTAATTTTGTATCATGCTACATTGCCGAATTCATTTATTAAATCTAGTAGTTCTTTGGTGGACTCTTAGTGTTTTCTATTTGTGATATCAGGTCATCTGCAAATAATGAGAGTTTTATTTCCTCCTTTTCAATTTGGATGCCTTTTATGTTTTCTGCTGGAAACCAATCATTGTCTCACTAATACAAAGAGGCTGGTCAACCTTGAAGCTCTGAAAGGTCAGAGCCAACCATTCCCTATCTAATTGAGACAATGGTAACTGAGGCAACTTCCCCATCTTGTAATCATGTAAATCCTTACTGATATGATAATCTGCTTATTACCTGCTTAAGGGCTATGGGTGTTTCCCAAAGCTGCTTAAGGGTAATGGGTGTATCCCATAGTCTCAATAAAAGGGATAGCAAGGCCAGAGCCTAGCGGTAGTCTTCCCACTAAAGGTTGACTCGCGCCTGGCCCCCCATTTTCCCAAATTAACTCTTTTCTAGTCTCTCTCTCTTCATTTTAGTGTGCGGCCTCCTCCAGAAATCGGACCCTGAGTGGGCCCTGAACCACGTGGGTCGTGTTAAGGGATCCCACATCTGGCGCCTTCAACGTGGGACTTCTGGAGAAGGTATTTTTCACCTAAGAGCGAAGGAAGGAAAAAAATTACACCGAGAAAAGGTGTGGAAATTCACCAGAAAAAGGTGAGGGAAATTCACACAAAAGCCCACGACCAGCTGCAGAGTCGCAAACTGTAAGTAGGGTGGGAACGTCTTTTTCAGCCAGGCTAAAGGGGAAGAATTAGGTTATAAATAAAGAGTAAACTTTATTATTAGAATTTTCAGAAAGTATTCCTTTATAATTTTTGTTTACCATAACCCTTGGTTTTAGATCTTGAGTATTTGGCAAAAAGTTGGTAAAAACAAAAAACTGTTTTCCCATGGGGAACATAATAGTGCGTTTGCTAGAGCCTTTTAAAGAGGCCGAGGAGGAGCTTCCTCCCCTGGTTCCTTCCGCTCCTCCCAGAGAAGAGCAGGAAGAAAAATTGAAGGAATGGCCTTTATGGTCCCCTCCACCTCCATGTCCTAATCCTGAAATATTTAATTCACCAATAGAATCCTCTCTACAGAAAGTCATCAGAGAAGGAATAAAGGACATGTCGGTGGAAGAAAGGCTTGCTTTTCCTATTATACAAGTAGCTGACCCACAGTACCCAAATCAGATAATAAGAAGCCATGAAAAAATTGATTTTAAAATGATAAAGGCTTTACAAGAAAGCGTTGTTCAAAATGGTCCAATGGCTCCTTTTACAGGAGAAATCATGAATAATATTTCTGATGCATTCTTAACTCCTTCTGATTGGTATACTCTGGCTCATGCAACTCTGGATGGAGGAGATTATTTACTATGGAAGGGAGAATACTTAGAGAAATGTCAAGAGCAAGCCCGCACAAACGGAGGGCCGAATGCTCAAATAACTTATGAAATGCTGGCAGGACTGGGACAGTATATGGATGTACAAAATCAGTTACACTATGTGCAACAGGCATATGAGCAAATTAGACTTTGTGGAAGGAAAGCCTGGTATGCTCTACCAACAAAAGGGGACCCTCAGGGATCTTTTAGTAAATGTATGCAGGGACCTACAGAGTCATTTTCTGATTTTGTGGCTCGTCTCACTCGAGCAGTGAGACGACAGATTCAACATGAGGCAGCAGGAGATATTTTAATTCAGCAATTAGCTTATGAGAATGCCAATGCTGATTGTAAAAAATGCCTGACGCCTCTGAGAAGAAATAGTACCATTACAGAGATGATTCAAGCATGTCAGAATGTGGGATCAGGCACTTTTCAAGCAAATTTACTCGCTGCTTCGGTAACAGGTAGAAATAAGAGGTGTTATAAGTGTGGAAAAATAGGACATTTCCGAAAGGAATGTAGGCAACTGAGAAGGACACAAGGTAACACTCTAGGAAGAGGCGTGAACACTCTGCCTCAAGATTTAAGCATTTCTCGGTGTCCTGGATGTCAGAAAGGGAACCACCAGGCCAGTTCTTGTAAATCAAAATTTCATAGAAATGGGCAGCTGCTTGATCCAGATAGATGGCATGGTCAGTTGCCGGGAAACGGCCAAAGGGGTACCCCCCAGCCCCGTCATCAATAGGGGAAATCTGCCCTCCAAGGCCCACAGTGGATTCACTCATCCAAGCAACTCCAGGAAGCGCAGGCCTGGATCTTAACAGCACTATAGCAGTCACTTTGACCCCCGATATGGCTCGGCAAGCTATTCCTACAGGAATTTGGGGACCTGTGCCACTAGGAACTTTAGGATTAATCTTAGGGAGGAGTGGAAACACTCTAAAAGGACTAACTGTCCTGCCTGGAGTCATTGATTCAGAGTATGAAGGAGAAGTTAAAGTTATACTAGAATGTAATCATATTATGCAAATTACTCCAGGACAAAGAATTGCTCAGATACTACTTCTACCTTATGTTCAGCAAGGTGAGGCTATAAATAGGAAAAGAAAGATGCAAAAATTTGGAAGCTCAGACATCTATTGGATACATGAAATTAACAAAACCCGTCCCATGATTAATTTAAGAATAAAGGAAAAACAATTTAGGGGTCTAGTGGACACTGGAGCGGATTTTAGTGTTATAAGTAAAGAATTCTGGCCTCCAAGTTGGTCCACGGTAGAAGCTATGGGCTCAGTTAAAGGGGTAGGAGTTCCTGATAATACACAACGTAGTGCTGCAGTGTTAAGGTGGCAAGATGAGGAAGGACAGACAGGATGGTTTAAAGATGGCAAAGATGAACCAGGAGACAAATTAAAGCTAGTTTCCCAAGGCATTTTAAGCAGCCCCCTTTTTGAAATTCCCGTCCTAAGGCAAATAACCAGCAGGAAGTAGATAACAAGTTTGCATATGAATGGCTGATGCAAAAACTAGTAAATCATATATGGATATAAATATTTGTTTGATGGTTGTTAAAATTTCAAGGCCTTAACAGAGATGATTCTTGTAAAACTCCAAGGGCCAAGAGTAATACAAGAAAATTATTCTCTCTTCTTAAAGGAAATCCTTTTAAAACAGATCTAATATACTTGAAATTGCATGGTATTATTCTACAATGTCATTATAATTTTTGATATTTTACAACAGCATATTGTACAATTAATCCAAACAAACTTAAAAATCTAATTTTTTTTATGTTTGCCAGCAATTTAAAAGGACATGAAAGGATTTAATCCCTTCCACTGTGTGGAAAGCCTCACTGGGAAGGCACTTGAGCATCCTATATTGGCCTTTCTTGCCTTATTTGCAAAGAGGGACCCTCTCCTCACAGTCCAATTGCCCACAGCTGTTGCTTGAGTTTTCAGTTCATGCTGAAGTTGAAGCCTCATGGTGGCTGGCACCATGGATCTGTCTCTTGCACAATGGCGTGAGCTGGGCCTTCCCTGAAGAAAAAACCTGGGTTCCCCAAGATATGTGATCTATGCCAGGGCCCCGCCAGTAGGCGAGAGGATCCCAAGGCAGGCGCTGGGCATGGAGGCCATAGGGGCATAGGCTACCAAGGAGACAGAACTGAACCTCACATCACCCTGCTTGGCCCCGTAGGATGGCTGGTTAGTCAATGACGGGTAAGACTCCTCAAGGGAGGGGCAACCTAAGACAGGCACAGTCGCAGGGGGCCATCAAGAGAGAACTTGGGGGTCAACAGAGATGGGACACAGATCCCCAACCCCCCAACATTGCAGGGGCTTGAACACTTGCCCCTTCTGAGGGAAGTCTCCTGCCCCATGGCTGCTTCGCACTTCCCATGCCCAGCTCAGATTGAGATCCAGCTACAAACAAGAGACTTGGCCCAGCTCATTGAGACCCAAGCAACAGAGAAGTGGCTGATGGTGACTGCCCTATATCTAAATCTAACCTAAATCTAGGAGTGCTCAGGGCTTTCTCAAGGATGCATATAATCCTTTCCATTATTTTTTACAGAGTAAACTAAAATTGTTGTTAAAGTATTAAATTTGACAGTAAAATAGTCAAGTTATCAGATTAATTTAAATTGGCTAAATGAAATAAGTTAATATTGAAGAAAATTTAATTGTACAAGATGCTATTCCTAAAGTATTAACCAAAATTTCTATTGGTAATTCAAAAAATTAAAATTTAAAAGCTATCAAAACTACATTATAAAAAATTTTCCAAAAGCCTCCTAATAATTAAATAAGAAAAAGGGGGATAGTGGAAAAAACCATGTAAGAAAAAATGTCCTGTAAGTAAATTATACCTAGAAAAAAATTTTTTTGAAAACCAATTTTCATTTGTAATGCTCCAGCCATGAAGACAAGAGGAGAAACAGTCCAGACATGGAAGATGCTGACGACATCTTGCCATGCCAGCAGTCAGCAGCTGTGTGTCGCTGCAGGTTGCCCAGGACCAAACCAGAGACAGTCGGACCTGCATCGCCACCGTTTGTCCACCATCCAGATATCATTGCCAACATGAACACATGAAGAACTTTTGGACTCAGAACTTTTGGACATTGAAACTTAGACTTAGAACTCTTAGACTTTGAAATTGGGTGTTTATTTCTCATCTGCAGATGCAAGATTTTTTAGAAGAAAGAAACGGGGGAGATGCCAGAAACTAATCATTGTCTCACTAATACAAAGAGGCTGGTCAACCTTGAAGCTCTGAAAGGTCAGAGCCAACCATTCCCTATCTAATTGAGACAATGGTAACTGAGGCAACTTCCCCATCTTGTAATCCTGTAAGTCCTTACTGATATGATAATCTGCTTATTACCTGCTTAAGGGCTATGGGTGTTTCCCAAAGCTGCTTAAGGGTAATGGGTGTATCCCATAGCCTCAATAAAAGGGATAGCAAAGACAGAGCCTAGCGGTAGTCTTCCCACTAAAGGTTGACTCCCGCCTGGCCCCCCCGTTTTCCCAAATTAACTCTTTTCTAGTCTCTCTCTCTTCATTTTAGTGTGCGGCCTCCTCCAGAAACCGGACCCTGAGTGGGCCCTGAACCACGCGGGTCGTGTTAAGGGATCCCACAGTTTTCTTCTTCTCTGATCGTTGAGGCTAGTACTTCCAGTACTATATTGAATAATAGTGGTGAAAGTGGACATCCATGTCTTGTTCCTGTTCTTAGGGAAAATGGTTTTAGTTTTTGCCCATTGAGTATGATGTTGGTTGTTGATATGTAATGCATGGCCTTTATTATGTTGTGGTATGACCCCTCTATTCTCACCTTGCAGAGAGTTTTTGTCAGAAATAGTGTTGGATTTTGTTCAATGCTTTTTCTACATCTATTGACATGATCGTGTGCTTTTTGTCTTTCAATTTGTTTATGTGATTTATCACATTTACTGATTTGCAAATATTTTGCCAGCCTTGCATCCCTGGAATAATTCCCACTTGGTTATGGTGTTAAGATCTTTTTAAGGTATTACTGGATCTGATTTGCTAATATTTTGTTGAGGATTTTTGCATCCATGTTCATCAGGGATATTGGCCTGTAAATCTCTTTCTTTGTAGTATCTTTATTTGTTTTGTGGTGTTTTTTGTTTTTTTAATTCGACTAATGCTAGCCTTGTAAAAATAGGGGTTTTTTGGAATAGTTTGAGGATAGGTGTTAGTTCTTTGAATGTTTGCTAAAACTCCCCTGTGAAGCCATCTAGACCAGGAATTCTGTTTGCTGTCAGTTTATTGCTTTTTATTACTGCTTCAATTTCATCAGTACTTACGGGTTTATTCAAGTTTTCTGATTCTTTCTGTTTGAGTTTTGGAAGATTGTATTTTTCTAGGAATACGTCATTTTTTGCAGGTTGCCCAGCTTGTTGGAATATTGTTGTTCATAGCATTTGTTGCAATCCTTTGTATTTCTATGGGGTCAGTTGTTACTTCACCTCTTTCAATTCTGATTTTGTTTATTTGGGTCCTGTTTGTTTCTTGATGAGTCTGGCTAAAAGTTCACCAGTTTTGTTTATTTTTTCAAAGAACTAGCTCTTGGTTTCATTGATCTTTAGTACTGTTTTTTTTTAAGTCCCTGTGTCATTTATTTCTGCTCTAATCTTCATTATCCCCTTCTACTTACTCTGGGCCTCTCTTGTATTTCTCTTTCTAATTCTTTAAGATGTAGGATTAGATAACTTATTAAAAATTGTGGTATTTTTTTTTGTTTTTTTGAGGTAGGCCTGTAATGCTATGAACTTCCCTCTCAGGACTCTCACTGTGTCCCATAGATTTTGTGTTGTTGTATATTAATTTTCATTTCTTTCCAGGATTTTTTTTTATTTATTTCTTGATCTCTTTGGTAACCCATTCATTGTTTAATAGCATACTATTTAGCCTCCATTTGTTTGATTGTTTTTCTTTGTTTTTATTGTAGTTGAGTTCTAATTTCATGCTATTGTGATTTGAGATGATAGACATGATCATCTTGAACTTGTAGTGACTTAGTTTGTGCCCTAATATGTGGTCTATCTTTGAAAATATCCCATGTGCACTTGAGAAGATATGTGTATTCTGTAGCTTTGGAGTAAAATGTTCTGAAAATGTCAATTAATTCCAGCTCATCTAGTGTGTCATTTAGGATAGCTGTTTCTTCATTGATTTTTTTCTCTAGAAGATCTATCCAGTGATGTCAGTAGAGTGTTAAAGTCCTCTACTATAATTCTATTGCTGTCCATCTCTCCTTTAAAATGCTCTAGAAGTTTTTTTATATATTAGAATACTATTGTATTGGGTGCATACATGTTTACTAGAGTTACCTCCTTTTCTTGTGTTGATCCCTTTAGTATTATGAAGTTGCCTTCATTGTCTCTTGTTATCACTTTTACTTTTAAGTCTATTTTATCAGATATGAATATTTCTACCCATCTCCTTTTTCATTTCCATTTGCCTGGGAATTTTTTTTTCCATCCCAGCACTTTTTAAAAAAATCTCTATTGTTAAAAGTATTACATATGTCACTTTTTTCTCTCATTGACCTCTTGCCCGCCCCTCACCCTAGGCCTTCACCCCCTATTGTCTGTGTCCATGGGTTATACACATATGCATAAAAGCTCTATAGTTGATCTTTTCCCACTCGTACTCCCCCCAGGTTCGAAAGTCTGTTCCATGCTTCTATGTCTCTGGATCTATTTTGTTCATTAGTTTATTTTGTTCATTAGATTCTACATATGAGTGAGATCATGTGATAATTATATTTTTCTTACTGGGTTATTTCACTGAGCATAATACTCTCCAGTTCCATCCATGCTGTTGCAAATAGTAAGAGTTCGTTCTTTTTTACAGCTGCATAGTATTCCACTGTGTAAATGTACCACAGATTTTCTTTACACTCATCTGCTAATGGGCTCTTAAGCTGTTTCCCAATATTAGCTATTGTAAATTGCACTGCTATGAATATAGGTGTCCATATATCCTTTCTGATTGGTGTTACCAATTTCTTAGGATATATTCCCAGAAGTGGGATCACTGGGTCAAATGAGAGTTCCATTTTTAATTTTTTGAGGAAACTCCATACTGTTTTCCACAGAGCCTGAATCAGTCTGCATTCTCACCAGCAATGTACTAGGGTTTCCTTTATTCCACATCCTCGCAAATACTTGTCATTTGTTAATTTGTTCATGGTAGACATTCTGACATGTGTGAGATGATACCACGTTGTCATTTTAATTTACATCTCTCATCTTCAAGACTTTGAGCATTTTTCATGTCTCTTGGCCATCTGTATGTACACTCTGGAAAAGTGTCTATTAAGGTCTTTTGCCCATTTTTTAATTGGATTTTTGGCTACGTTTTATTAAGTTGTATGAGTTTCATGTATATTTTGAAGATTAACCCCTTATTGGATGTATTGGCAAATATGTATTACCATGCAGTGGGCTCTCTTGTTATTTTGTTGATGGTTTCTTTGGTTATGCTAAGCTTTTCATTTTGATGTAGTTCCATTTGTTTATTTTACCCTTAGTTTTCATTGTCCTGGGATATGCAGCTGCAAACATATTACTACAAGAGATGTCTGAGATTTTACTACCTATGGTTTCTTCTAGGATTTTTATGGTTTCATGTCTTACATTTAAGTCCTTTATCCATTTTGAGTTTATTCTAGTATATGGTGTAAGTTGATGGTCTATTTTTTTTTTTGATTTTTCATCTATCTGTCCAATTTTACCAAAACCAATTATTTTTTTAAATAAATCTTTATTGTTCAGATTATTACAATTGTTCCTCTTTTTTCCCCCCATAGCTCCCATCCACCCGGTTCCCACCCCACCCTCTGCCCTTACCGCCCCCCTACTGTCTTCATCCATAGGTGTATGATTTTTGTACAGTCTCTTCCCACACCCCCCACACCCCTTACCCCCTGAGAGTTGTCAGTCCACTCCCTTTCTATGCCCCTGATTCTATTATATTCACCAGTTTATTCTGTTCATTAGATTTTTTATTCACTTGATTTTTAGATTCACTTGTTGATAGATATGTATTTGTTGTTCATAATTTTTATCTTTACTTTTTTCTTCTTCCTCTTCTTAAAGAATACCTTTCAGAATTTCATGTAATACTGCTTTGGCGGTGATGAACTCCTTTAGCTTTTTCTTATCTGTGAAGCTCTTTATCTGCCCTTCAATTCTGAATGATAGCTTTGCTGGGTAGAGTAATCTTGGTTGTAGGTTCTTGCTATTCATCACTTTGAATATTTTTTGCCACTCCCGTCTGGCCTGCATAGTTTCTGTTGAGAAATCAGCTGACAATCGTATGGGTGCTCCCTTGTAGGTAACTAACTGTTTTTCTCTTGCTGCTTTTAATATTCTCTCTTTGTCGTTTGCTCTTGGCATTTTAATTATGATGTGTCTTGGTGTGGTCTTCTTTGGATTCCTTTTGTTTGGGGATCTCTACGCTTCCTGGACTTGTAAGTCTTTTTCTTTCACCAAGTGGGGGAAGTTCTCTGCCATTATTTCTTCAAATAGGTTTTCAGTATCTTGCTCTCTCTTCTTCTGGCAACCCCATAATTCTGATGTTGGTACACTTGAAGTTGTCCCAGAGGCTTCTTACACTATCTTCATATTTTTGGATTCTTTTTTCTTTTTGCTTTTCTTGTTGGGTGTTTTTTGCTTCTGTGTATTTCAAATCTTTGACTTGATTCTTGCGATCCTCTAGTCTCCTTTTGGATCTCTGTATATTATTTTTTATTTCAGTCAGTGTGTGCTTAATTTCTAGTTGGTCCTTTTTCATATCCTTGAGGGTCTCGCTAAATTTATCGGCCTTTTCTAGAAAATTCTTGAAAAACCTTATAACTGTGGTTTTGAACTCTATATCCAGTTGTTTGCTTTCCTCCATTTCTTTCTTTTGTGACCTGTTTCTTTGTCTCCACATTTTGGCTGCTTCCCTGAGTTGATAGAGTGGCTTTGTATGCTAGGTGTCCTATAGGACCCAGTGGCTCAGCCTCCCCAGTTACCTGAGGTGGACACTCTTGGTTCACCCCTTTGTGGGCTGTGTGCACAGTCTTGTTGTAGTTAAGCCTTGATTGTTGTTAGTATCACTGGGAGGAATTGACCTCCCGGCCAGTTGGCTGTGAGGATCAGCTGTGTCTACACTGGGAGAACTTCTGTGCTGGAGACACCCTTATGAGACAAGATTTGCAAAAGCCTCTGTGCTCAGCTTGGATGGGGCAGAGTCTCAGGGCGGAGAAGACAGCACTGCCTTTCCATCAGCCCTGCCCTAAGAGGCCCCTGGGTCTCAGTGTCCCAAGGTAATCACTGCAAACACCTCTGACAGAAAGCCGCCCTCGAGTTTCCCCCACTGCCAGACAGTCCAGTTTCTCCCCGAATGAGTCGGGGTTCCCAGAAACTTGCCTGAACTGGAGTTCAGCGCAGTCGGGAGCTTCTGTCTCCCTCCCACTTTAGAAAGCCAGCCACGCACTCAGCTTCCCGTGCATTCAGCAGTCAATCCTCTCTGCGTGCATGCGCGCCTCCAGATCTCTGCCTTCCGCAGGTCCTGAGTCTCAGAGTGCTTTCTCTTTTCCTGACAGTCCAGATTCCCCCCGAATGAGTCTGGTTTCCCAGCATCTCGCCCGGGACTAGAGTTCAGTGCAGTTGGGAGCTTCTTTCTCCCTCCTGCTTTAGAAAGCCAGCCGCGCACTCAGCCGCCCATGCATTCAGCAGTCAGTCCTCTCTGCACACGCACACGCCTCCTGACCTCTGCCTTCCACAGCTCCCGAGTCTCAGTGTGCTTTCTCTTTTCCTGACAGTCCATATTCCCCCCGAACGAGTCTGCTTTCGCAGCGTCTTGCCCAGGACTGGAGTTCCGTGCAGTCGGGAGCTTCCTTCTCCCTCCCACTTTAGAAAGCCAGCCATGCACTCAGCCACCCGTGCACACAGCTGCCTGTCCTCTCCGTGTGCGAGTCTCTGTACCTCAGCCTTTTGCAGCACCTGAGTATCAATGTGCTTTCCTCTTTTCTTCTCGTTGTAGAATTTCCACTCAGCTAGCTTTCCTGTGGTTCTGGATGGTATCCGTTTTGTCTTTTAGTTGTAGTTTTCATATTGTTGTGCAAGGCAGCAGTTTAGGTGTTTACCTATGCCACCATCGTGGTTTCTCCCTCATCAATCTTGTTTATCCTTTCAAAGAACCAGCTCTTAATTTTATTGATCGTTTGTATTGATTTTTTTGTCTCTATATCATCTTTTTCCACTCTGATCTTTACTATTTCCTTCCATCTACTTACTCTGGGCTTTTCTTGTTCTATTTCTATTTATTTAAGTTGTAGGGTTAAATAATTTATGAAAAGTTTGTCTTATTTTTTTTGAGATGGGCATGTAATACTACGAAGTTCCCTTTCAGGACTGCTTTTCCTGTGTCCTATAGATTTGGTGTTGTAGTTTGTTCATTTTCATTTGTTTCCAGGATGTTTTTTATTTCTTTTTTTAGCTCTTTGCTAACCCATTCATTGTTTAATAGCATGCTTTTCACTCTGCATGTGTTTGAATGTTTTTGAGGGTTTTTATTATAGCTGATTTCTAATTTCATGCCATTGTGATCTGAGAAGAAGCTTGATAAGATTTTAATCTTCTTGAACTTGTAGAGACATAGTTTTTGTCCTAACATGTGGACTATCTTTGAAAATGTCCATGTACACTTGGAGAAAAATGTATATTCCGTATCTTTTTGGTGAAATGTTCTGAAAATTTTAATTAATTTCCTCTGATCTAATGTATCATTTAGGGTCACTGTTTCCTGGACTATTTCTTGTCTAGAAGATCTATCTACTGATTTCACTGGGGTATTAAAGTTCCCTACTATGATTGTATTACATTCTATCTCTCCCTTAATATTGTTCAGAAGTTTTTTTTCATATATTTGGATGCTCCTATATTGGGTGCATATATGTTTACCAGAGTTATATCATCTTTTTTTTATTGATTTTTAACAGAGAGGAAGGGAGAAGGATAGAGAGTTAGAAACATTGATGAGAGAGAAACATCGATCAGCTGCCTCCTGCACACTCCCTACTGGGTATGTGCCTGTAACCAAGGTACATGCCCTTGGCCAGAATCGAACCTGGGACCCTTGAGTCCGCAGGCCGACGCTCTATCCACTGAGCGAAACCGGTTAGGGCAGAGTTATATCATCTTATTGTATCAATCCCTTCAGTATGATGAAGTGACCTTCATTATTTCCTGTTATGGCCTTCATTTTGAAGTCTATTTTGTCAGATATGAGTATTGCTATCCCAGCATGATTTTTGTGTTTTTTTTTTCATTTGCCTGAAAATATTTTTCCATCCATTCACTTTCAGTCTGTGTGAATCCTTTGTTCTGAGGTGGGTCTCTTGTAGATAGCATCTATATGGGTAATGTTTTTGTATACATTCAGCTACCCTATGTCTTTTGATTGGAGTTTTCATCCATTTATATATGTGGTTATTATTGATGGTACTGGTGTGTTGCCATTTTTATTCTTTATGCCTGTGTTCCTCCCTCTATTTCTATTTTTTCTTTTTACAACAGTCCCTTTAGCATTTCTGTATTGCTGCTTTGATGGTAATAAACTCCTTTAGCCTATTTTTGTCTGAAAAGCTCCTAATTTCACCTTCAATTTTGAATGATAGCCTTACTGGATATATTAGTCTTGGATTCAGTGCTTTGCCTTTCATTACTTTATACACTTCATGCCAATCCAGTCTGGCCTAAAGTGTTTCTATTGAGCCATCAGTTGATAGTCTAATGGGAGTTCCCTGGTAGGTAACTTTCTGTTTCTTACTTGCAGTCTTTCAGATTCTTTCTTTTTCTTTATAGTTTGCAATTTTAATTATGATGTGTCTTGGTTTAGTACTCTCTGTGCTTCCTGAATTTATGTGACTTTTTTCTTCACCAAGTCAGGGATATTTTCTGTCATTATTTCTTCAAAAAGGTTTTCTATTCCTTGCTCAGCCTCTTCTTCTGGCACCCCTTTTATGTGGATGTTATTTCATTTCATGTTATCCCAAAGCTCCCTTAATCTTTCTGCCTGTTTTTTTTTCCAATTTTTACTCTGATTGGATATTTTTTCTATCTAGTCTTCAAACTCAGCAATTAATTTGGCCCCCAGCTTCTTCTAGTCTGCTAATTAAACCTTCCAGGGTGTTCTTTATTGCAACTATGTCATTCTTCATTTCTTATTGATTCTTATTCATGTTGTATTTTAAATTCAGCTCATTATAATTCTCATTCAGTTTCTTATAATTCCCCCTCAGATGTTTGAGCAGCTTTATAATCATTATTTTGAATTCTTTTTCTGACAATTATTTGCCTCCATTTCATTTACTTCGTTTTCTTCAGATTCTTTTCTTTCTTTTGGGGGTTGTTTCTTTGTCTCCCCATTTTTCTTTTCTTTTTTTAATTTATTGATTAAGGTGTTACATATGTGTCCTTCTCCCATTACCCTCCCTCGCCCCCACTCATGCCCTCACCCCCCTGTGGCCTGTGTCCATTAGTTAGGCCCATATGCATGCATACAAGTCCTTTGGTTGATCTCTCCCCCTTACCCTACCCCCACTACCTTCCCTCCGAAGTTTCATGGTCTGATCAATGTTTCTCTGTCTCTGGAACGGTTTTTGTTCATTGGTTTATGTTGTTTATTATATTCCACAAATGAGTGACATTAAGTGATACTTATCTTTCTCTGAATGGCTTATTTCACTTAGCATAATGCTTTCCAGTTCCATTCATGTTGTTGCAAATGGTAGGAATTCTTTCCTTTTTAGTGCAGTGTAGTATTCTATTGTGTAGATATACACACAGTTTTTTAATCCACTCATCTGCTGATGGGCACTTAGGATGTTTCCAAATCTTAGCTATGGTAAATTGTGCTGCTATGAACATAGGGGTGCATATATCCTTTCTGATTGATGTTTCTACCTTCTTGGGATATATTCCTAGAAGTGGTATTACTGGGTCAAATGGGAGTTCAATTTTTAGTTTTTTGAGGAAACTCCATACTGTTCTCCACAGTGGCTACACCAATCTACATTTCTATCAGCAGTGCACCAGGGCTCCTTTTTATCCGCATCATTGCCAACATTTGTCATTTATTGATTTGTTGATGATAGCCATTCTGACAGGTGTGAGATGGTACCACATTGTCGTTTTCACTTGCATCTCTCAGATAATTAGTGACTTTTTGCATGTATTCATAGGTCTCTTGGCTTTACTTCTGTCTTCTATCAAAAAGTTTCTATTTAGGTCCGTAGCCCATTTCTTGATTGGATTGTTTATCTTCCTTTTGTTGAGTTGTATGAGTTCCCTGTAAATGTTGGAGATTAAACCCGTATGAGTGATAACATTGGCAAATATGTTCTCCCATGTAGTGGTCTTTCTTGTTGTTTTGTTGATGGTTTCTTTTGCTGTGCAAAAGCATTTTATTTTGATGTAGTCCGATTTATTTATTTTCTTTTTATTTTCCATTGCCCTAGGAACAGAATCAGTGAAGAAGTTCCTTCGGCATATGTCTGAGATTTTGCTGCCTGTGGATTCCTCTAGTATTTTTATGGTTTCCCATCTTATGTTTAAGTACTTTATCCATTTTGAGTTTCTTTTTGCGTATGGTGTAAGTTGGTGGTCTAGTTTCATTTTTTTGCATGTATCTGTCCAATTTTCCCAACACCATTTATTGAAGAGACTGTCTTAACTCCATTGTATGTTCATGCCTCCTTTGTCAAATATTAATTGGGCATAGTGGTTTAGGTGGATTTCAGGTTTCTCTATTCTATTCCATTGATCTATATGTCTTTTCTTGTGCCAGTACCAGGTTTTTTTGAGAACAGTGGCTTGCAATACAGCTTGATATCTGGTATTGAGATCCCACCTACTTTGTTCTTCTTTCTCAGGATTGCTGTGGCTATTAGGGGTCTTTTTTTATCCCAGATGAATTTTTGGAGAGTTCTTTCTAGGTCTGTGAAATATGCCGTTGGTATTTTAATGGGGATTGCATTGAATCTATAGATTGCTTTGGGTATTGTGGACATTTTCATGACGTTGATTCTACCAATCCATGAACATGGTAAGTTCTTACATCTGTTTATGTCTTCCTCTATCTCTTTTTTCAGTGTCCTGTAGTTTTTTGCATATAGGTCTTTTACCTCTTTAGTTAAGTTTATTCCTAGGTATCTTAATTTTTTTGGTACGATGGTAAATGGGATTGCTTTCTTAGTCTCTCTTTCTCTAAGTTCACTATGGGTGTATAGAAATGCCATAGATTTCTTGGTGTTAATTTTGTATCCTGCTACCTTGCCAAATTCATTCATTAAGTCTAATAATTTTTTTATTGAGTCTTTAGGGTTTTCTATGTACAGTATCATGTCATCTGCCAATGACAGTTTTACTTCTTATTTTCCAATTTGGATGCCTTTTATTCCTTCTTCTTGTCTGATAGCAATGGCTAGTCCTTCCAGTACTATGGCGAACAGGAGTGGTGAGAGAGGGCATCCCTGTCTTGTTCCTGTTCTTAGGGGAAATGGTTTTAGTTTTTGTCCATTGAGTATGATGTTAGTTGTGGGTTTATCATATATAGCTTTTATTATGTTATGGTATGATCCTTCTATTCTCAACTTGTTGAGAGTTTTTTATCAAGAAAGGGTGTTGGATTTTATCAAATGCTTTTTCTGCATCAATTGATATTACTATGTAATATTTATCTCTCAATTTGTTTATGAGATGTATCATGCTTATTGATTTGAGGATATTGTACCATCCTTGCATCCCTGGTATAAATCCTGCTTGGTCAAGGTGTATGATCTTTCTGAAGTACTGCTGGATCCCATTTGCTAGAATTTTGTTGAGGATTTTGGCATCTATGTTCACGAGGGATTTGGGCCTGTAATTCTCTTTCATTGTGTTGTCTTTATCAGGTTTTGGTATTAGGGTGATTCCGGCCTCATGGAGTGAGTTTGGAAGTGTTCCTTCCTCTTGAATTTTTTGGAATAGACTGAGGGGGATAGGTTTTAGTTCTTCCTAGAATGTTTGGTATAAGTCTCCTGTGAGGCCATCTGGGCCTGGGCTTTTGTTTGCTGGAAGCTCTTTGATGACTGCTTCAATTTCTTCCATAGTTATCGGTCTATTGAGATTTTTAGAATCTTCCTGATTGAGTTTTGGAAGGTTGTATTTTTCAAGAATATGTCCGTTTCCTCTAGGTTTTCTAGTTTGTTGGAATAGAGTTTTTCATAATATTATTTAACAATCCTTTGTATTTCTGTGGGGTCTCTTGTTATTTCACTTCTATCATTTCTGAGTTTGTTTATTTGAGTCCTCTCTCTTTGCTTCTTGGTGAACCTGGCTAGAGTTTCATCATTCTTATTCATTCTTTCAAAGAACCAGCTCTTGGTTTCATTGATCTTTTGTATTGTTTTTTTTTTGGTCTCTATATCATTTATTTCTGCTCTAATCTTTATTATCTCCTTCCTTCTGCTCACTCTGGGCTTTTCTTGTTGCTCTCTTTCTAATTCTTTGAGTTATACCATTAGATGTTTTACTACCATTTTTTTCTATTTTTTTGAGGTAGGCCTGTAGTGCTATAAACTTCCCTCTCAGGACTGCTTTCATTGTGTCCCACAGGTTTTGGATTGTTGTGTTTTTATTGTCATTAGTTTCCAGAATGTTTTTAATTTCTTCTTTGATCTCAATCGTGATGCAATCAATATTTAATAACATGCTATTCAGCTTCCAACTGTTTGAGTGTTTTGGATTGTTTTTTATTGTAGTTTACTTCTAATATTATGCCATTGTTGTCTGAAAAGATGCTTGGTATGATTTCAATCTTCTTGAATTTGGAGAGACTTTGCTTGTGATCCAGTATGTGGTCTATTTTTAAAAATGTCTCATGTGCACTTGAGAAGAACATATATTCTGCTGCTTTGGGGTGAAATGTTCTGAAGATGTCAATTCGGTCCATCTGAACTAGTGAGTCATTTAGGATTGTTGTTTCTTTGTTGATTTTTTTGTCTAGAGGATTTATCCAGTGATGTCAGTGGTGTATTAAAGTCCCCTACTATGATTGTATTGTTGTCTATCTCTCTCTTGATATCTTTCAGGAGATTTTTTATGTATTTGGGTGCTCCTGCATTGGGTGCATATATGTTTACCAGGGTTATATTCTCTTGTTGTATCGATCCCTTTAGTATTATGCAGTGGCCTTCCTTATCTCTTGTTATGTCCTTCACTTTGAGATAATTTGTCAGATATAAGTATTGCTACCCCAGCTTTTTTTTCATTTCCATTTGCCTGAAAGATATTTCTCCATCCCTTCACTTTCATCTGTGTGAGTCTCTTGTTCTGAGGTGGGTCTCTTGTAGACAGCATATATATGGGTCATGTTTTTTTATCCATTCAGCCACTCAATGTCTTTTGATTGGAGCATTTAGTCCATTTACATTTAAAGTTATTATTGAAAGGTATTTGTTTGTAGCCATTTTTATTTTTTGAGGCTGTGTTCCTTCTTACTTTTTGTTTCTTCTTTTTACAGCATTCCCTTTAGCATTTCTTGCATTGCTGGTTTGGTAGTGATAAACTCCCTTAGCCATTTTTTTTCTGTGAAACTCTTGATTTCCCCTTCAATTTTGATTGATAGTCTTGCTGGATGGAGTATTCTTGGATTGAGTCCCTTTCTATGCATCACTTTGTATATCTCCTTCCATTCCCTTCTAGCTTGATGTGTTTCTGTTGAGAAATCATTTGATAATCTAATGGGGGATCCTTTGTAGGTAACTCTTTGTATCTCTCTTGCAGCCTTTAAGATTCTCTCTTTGTCAATAACATTTGCCTGGGCGCGGAAATGAGTGGCGGGAAACAAATTCCCCAAGTTCACAAGTCCGGGCTCAAGTTCAGCGCTGTCTGTCTCCCCATATTTCTATCCCTTTGTATTTCTTCTATTTATAATATCAAACTGTTATGCCTCCCAATTTTGTGTGATAATTGTATGTTGTAGGTTTTTTGTGGGGCCCAGTGTGCAATCCCTTAGAACTCCTGAGCTGGATATTCTAAGAAATTCCCTAACTTATGTTATTTGGGTTCTCCTGTTGTAGTTTGGTCTTAAATGTTATTGTTCTGTTCATGGATGGAATATCCTCTTAGGGTAGTTGACTATGTGGCTCACAGCGACCATGTTGTGGAAGGTATTGTGGAGGTGCTGACTGAACATAACAAAATACAACAAAACCAAGCACAGCACAGAAGAAACAAATCAAGAATGTATACCAACAGCCAATATCATACTCAATGGGCAAAAACTAAAACCATTTCCCCAACAATAGAAATAACAGAGGGATGCCCACTTTCACTACTCCTGTTTAACATAGTATTGGCAGTGCTAGCCATAGCGATCACAGAAGAAAAAATAAAAGGCATCCAAATTGGAAAAGAAGAAGTAAAACTGTAATTATTCACACATGGCATGATATTGTACATAGAAAACCCCAACAACTCCATCAAAAAACTACTAAACTTAATAAATGAATTTGGCAATGTAGCAGGATACAAAATTAACACCCATAATGTTTTCATACACCAATAATGAACTCACAGAAAGAGAAACTAAACAAAAACCATCCCATATACCGTTGCATCAAAAAATTAAAATACCTAGGAATAAACTTAACTAAGGAGGTAAAAGACCTATACGTGGAAAACTATAAGACACTGAAAAAAGGGATAGAGGAATACATAAACAAATGGAAGAACATACCATGTTAATGGATTGGTAGAATCTACAAATTGCTTTGGACAAAATGTCCATACTACCCAAAGCAATTTGTAGATTTAATGCAATCCCCATTAAAATAGCAATGGCATATTTCACAGACCTAGAACAAACTCTCCAAAAATTCATCTGGAATAAAAAAAAGACCCTGAATAGTCACAGCAACCCAGAGAAATAAGACTAAAGTTGTAGGGATCACAATACCAGATATCAAGATATATTACAAAGCCAAAGTTCTCAAAATTGCCTGGTACTGGCACAAGAGCAGACATATAGACTAGTGGAACTGAACATAGAACCCAGAAATTGACCCAAACCAATATGCACAACTAATATTTGACAAAGGAGGCATGAGCATACAATGGGGTCAACACAGTCTCTTCAGTAAATGGTGCTTGGAAAATTGGTCAGATACATGCAAAAAAATGAAACTAGACCACCAAATTACACCATACAGAAGAACAAACACAAAATGGTTAAAGGACTTAAAAGTAAGATGGGAAACCATAAAAATTTTAGAAGACTCCATAGGCAGCAAAATATCAGACATATTTCATAGCAATATCTTTACTGATATAGCTCATAGGGCAATGGAAACTAAGGAGAAAATAAACAAATGTGACTACATCAAAATATAATGCTTCTGCACAGCAAAAGAAATCATCAACAAAACAAGAAAGCCCACTCTATGGGAGAACATATTTGCCAATGCTATTTCAGACAGGGGTTTAATCCCCAAAATTTACAGAAACTCATACAACTTAACAAAAGGAAAATAATTAAATCAAAAAATAGGCAAAGGACCAAATAGAGGCTTTTCAAAACAGGACATACAGAAGGCTGAGAGACACGGGATAACATGCTCAAAGTCCCTAATTACCCAAGAGAAGCAAATCAAAACCACAATGAGGTACCACTTCACACCAGTTAGAATGGCTATAATCAACAAATCGACAAACAAGTGCTGGCAAGGATGTGAATAAAAGGGAACCCTCATGCACTGCTGTTGGGAATGTGGATTGGTGCAGCTACTGTGCAAAACAGTATGGATTTTCCTCAAAAAGTTAAAAATGAAACTTCCATTTGACCCAGTAATCCCACTTCTAGGACTATATCCCAAGAAACCAGAAACACCAATCAGAAACGATATATGCATCCCTATGTTCATAGCAGCACAATTTTCAATAGCTAATTGGAAACAACCTAAGTGCCCAGCAGCAGATGAGTAGATTAAAAAACTGTGGTACATCTGCACAATGGAATACTACGCTGCTTGAAAAAAGAAGGAACTTTTACCATTTGCAACAGCATGAATGGAACTGGAGAACATTATGCTAAGTGAAATAAGCCATTCAGAGAAAGATAAATATCACATGATCTAACTCATATGTGAGATATAATGAACAACATAAACAGATGAACAAAAATAGATCCAGAGACAAGGTAACACTGAGAAGACCATCCAACCTCAGACATACCAACCTCAGGAGGGAAGGGGGGGTTATATATCAACCAAAGGACTTGTGTGCTTTCATGTTAGTATAAACAATGGACACTGGAGTGGTGGTAGATTGTCCTGGTGGGTGGGAGTGGCCGGGGGGGGTGGTCAATCGGGAAAAAAGGAGACATATGTAATACTTTAAACAATAAAAAAAGAATATACAGGGAAAGAAGATGGCTGCCGAAGGGAAGGCAAACTGCAAGATAGTGTGAGTGAGAAAACAAAGGGAGAGTGTGTGGTCGCACGGGGAGTGTTTGTTGGTGAGTTGAGGGACAGCTACACTGCAGGAGACAGTGGGGGACTGCTGGAGAGGGCTCCCCTAACCGGGCAGCCCCCACTGCTGCTTGGTTCCTTCCTGAAGCGACTGGCTCGGACGTGGAGACCACATCATCTTGAAGAGGAAAGTGGATGTTATCGGAAACCGGAAAAGCCTGGGGAATCTAAAACTACAGCACCCAACAAACAGCTGCGAACCCGAGAACTCCGGTTCCCAACTGGCACAAGCACGCGGATTCAGGGGAGCTCTACACTCCCTCACAGAAAGTTCAGATTTTGCCTGGGATAAGGAGACAGATAACTACATAGTCAGACATCCAGAGAAGAGAGATCATGGAAAGAAAAGAAACAGCCCGCATATGAAAGAAAAGCGGGTATCACCAGAAAAGGAAGTAAACAAAATGGAGGAAAGGAACCTGTCAGAGAAAAAATTCAGGGAAATGGTCATAAGGGGGATGAAAAGAATGGAAGACAAATTCTACAACAATATGAGTAAGAACCAAGAGGAAATGAAGAAGAACCAAGAAGAAATGGAAAATGACATCGCTGCTGTAAAGAACTCAATAGAAAGAATCAAGAGTAGACTAAAAGAAGCAGAGGACCACATCAGAGAGCTAGAAGACAAGGTAGGAAAAAATACCCAAGTAGAGCAGCTTCTAGAAAAAAAAATTAAAAAGCAGGAGGAGAGCATAAGGGAACTTTAGGACAGCATGAAACAAAACAACATCCACATAATAGGGGTGCAAGAAGGAGAGGAAACTGAGCAAGGAATAGAAAACTAGTTTGAAGAAATAATGACAAAAAACTTCCCTGATAGAGGGAAGAAAAAACTGACACAAATCCAAGAAGCTCACAGAGTCCCCAAAAAAATGAACCCCAAAAGACCTACGCCAAGGCACATTATAATTAAACTGGCAAACACCAACGGCAAAGTAACACTCTTAAAAGCGGCCAGAGAGAGACAGAAAGTTACCTACAAAGGATCCACCATCAGACTAGCGACTATTTTCTCAACAGAAACACATCAGGTCAGAAGGGAATGGAATGAAATATAGAAAGTCATGCAAAAGAAGGGTCTGAATCCAAGAATACTGTACCCAGCAAGGCTATCAATCAAAATTGAAGGTGAAATCAGGAGCTTCACAGACAAAAAAGGACTAAGGGAGCTTATTACCACCAAACCAGCAATGCAAGAAATGCTAAAGGGTCTGCTGTAAAAAAAAAGAAAAGAAATAGGAAGCAAAGAAGGAATGCAGGAGTTAAGAATAAAAATGGCTACAAAAAAAGTACCTATCAGTAATAACTTTAAATGAAAATGGTTTAAATGCCCCAATCAAAAGACATAGGGTACCAGATTGGATAAGAAAACATGACCCATATATTTGCTATCTACAAGAAACCCACCTCAGAGAAAAAGACACACACAGACTGAGGATGAAGGGATGGAAAAAGGTTTTTCAGGTGAATGGAAATGAAAAAAAAAGCTGGGGTAGCAATACTTATATCTGACAAATTAGATCTCAAAGTGAAGGACATAACAAGAGATAAGGAAAGCCACTTCATTATACTAATGGGACCAATCCAACAAGAAGAAATAACTCTGGTAAACATATACCCAGCCAACACAGGAGGACCAAAATACATAAAAAAATACTCCTGGAGGATATCAAGGGAGAGATTGACAGCAATACAATCATAGGAGGAGACTTTAATACCGCACTATCACCATTGGACAAATCATCTAAACAAAAAATCAGCAAAGAAATATCAATCCTAAATGACTCACTACACCATCTTCAGAACATTTAATTGACATCTTCAGAACATTTCACCACAAAGCCACAGAATATACATTCTTCTCAAGTGCACATGGGTCATTTTCAAAGATAGACCATATGTTGGGACATAGGCAAAGTCTCTCCAAATTCAAGAAGATTGAAATCATATCAAGCATCTTCTCAGATCACAGTGGCATAAAATTGGAAATCAACTACAATAAAAACAATCCAAAAGAATCAAACACATGGAGACTAAAGAGAATGCTATTAAACAATGACTGGGTTACCAGAGAGATCAAAGAAGAAATAAAAAACATCATGGCAACAAACGATAATGAAAATACAACAATCCAAAATCTATGGGACACAGCAAAAGTAGTCTTGAGAGGGAAGTTCATACCTCTATAAGCATACTGCAAAAAACAAAAAAAAACAAAAAACAAAAAACAATGATAATAACTTACCTAACCCTACAACTCAAAGCGTTAGAAAGAGAGCAACAAGGAAAGCCCAGTGTAAGCAAAGGGAAGGAAATAACAACAGAGCGGAGATAAATGACATAAAGACCAAAAAAAAAAAATACAAAATATCAACAAAACCAAGAGCTGGTTCTTTGAAAGGATAAACAAGATTGATGAACTTCTAGCCAGGCACACCAAGAAGCAAAGAGAGAGGACCCAAATAAACAAAATCAGAAATGAAAGAGGTGAAATACCAACAGACCCCACCAAAATACAAAGGGTGGTTAAAAAATACTATGAACAACTCTATTCCAACAAACTAGACAACCTGGAGGAAATGGACATATTCCTAGAAATATATAATCTTCAAAAACTCAAATCAGGAAGAATCTAAACATCTCAATAAATATGGAAGAATTTGAAGCAGTCATCAAAGAGCTTCAAGTAGGATTTATCCCGGGGATGCAAGGATGGTACAATATCCTCAAATCAATAAACATGATACATCACATAAACAAATTGAGAGATAAAAATCACATAGTCATATCAATTGATGCAGAAAAAGCATATGACAAAATCCAACACCCTTTCTTGATAAAAACTCTCAACCGGATGGGAATAGAAGGATCATACCGCAACATAATAAAAGCCATATATGATAAACCCATAGGGAACATCATACTCAATGGGCAAAAAGTAAACCATTTTTTCTAAGAATAGGAACAAGACAGGGATTCCCACTCTCACCACTGCTGTTCGACATAGTACTGGAAGTATTAGCCATTGCAATTAGACAAGAAGAAGTAATAAAAGGCATCCAAATTGGAAAAGAAGAAGTAAAGCTGTCCTTATTTGCAGATGACATGTTATTGTATATAAAATATCAGAAAGACTCCATCAAAAAAGTATTAGACTTAATAAATGAATTCGGCAATATAGCAGGATACAAAAGTAACGCCAAGTAATCTATGGCATTTCTATACACCAATAGTGAACTTACAGAAAGAGAGACTAAAAAAGCAATCCCATTTACCATCACCCCCCAAAAAATTAAGATACCTAGCAATAAACCTAACTAAGGAGGTAAAAGACCTATACACAGAAAAACTACAGGGCACTGAAAAAAAGAGATAGAGGAAAACATAAACAGATGGAAGAATATACCATGTTCATGGATTGGTAGAATCAACATCATTAAAATGTCCATACTACTCAAAGCAATCTATAGATTCAGTGCAATCTCCATTAAAATACCAATGGCATATTTCATCGACCTAAAAAGAACTCTCTAAAAATTCATCTGAAATAAAAAAAGACCCCTAATAGCCACAGCAATCCTGAGAAAGAAGAACAAAGTAGGTGGGATCTGAATACCAGATTTCAAGCTGTATTACAAAGCCATTGTTCTGAAAACTGCCTCGTATTGGCACAAGAACAGACATATAGATCAATGGAATAGAATAGAGAACTCAGAAATCGACCCAAATCACTATGCTCAATTAATATTTGACCAAGGAGGCATGAACATACAATGGAGTCAAGGTAGTCTCTTCAATAAATGGTGTTGGGAAAATTGGACAGATACATGCAAAAAAATCAAACTAGACCACCAACTTACACCATACACAAAAATAAACTCAAAATGAATAATGGACTTAAACCTAAGATGGGAAACCATAAAAATACTAGAGGAATCCACAGGCAGAGAAACCTCCGAAATATGCTGAAGCAATTTCTTCACCAATACCGCTCCTAGGGCAATGGAAACTAAAGAGAAAATAAACAAATGGGACTACATCAAAATAAAAAGCTTCTGCACAGCAAAAGAAACCATCAACAAAACAACAAGAATGCCCACTCTATGGGAGAACATATATGCAAATGTTATCACTGATAAAGGTTTAATCTCCAACATCTACAGGGAACTTATACAACTTAATAAAAGGAAGATAAATGATCCTAAAAAAATGGGCAACGGACCTAAATAGAATATTTTCGAAAGAAGACAGAAAGAAGGCTAAAAGACATATGAAAACATGCTCAAAGTCAATAATCATCTGTGAGATGCAAGTCAAAATGACAATTAGGTACCATCTCACACCTGTCAGAATGGCAATCATCAACAAATCAACAAACAACAAGTGCTGGCGGGGATGAGGATAAAAAGGAACCCTGGTGCACTGCTGGTGGAAATGCAGACTGGTGCAGCCACTGTGGAGCACAGTATGGAGTTTCCTCAAAAAACTAAAAATAAAGCTCCCATTTGAGCCAGTAATTGCACTACTAGGAATATATCCCAAGAAACTAGAAACACGAATCAGAAAGGATATATGCACCCCTATGTTCACAGCAGCACAATTCACCATAGCTAAGATTTGGAAACAGCCTAAATGCACATCAGCAGATGAGTGGATTAGATAACTGTGGTAAATCTACACAATGAAATACTATGCTGCTATTAAAAGAAGAAGGAATTCTTACCATTTGTAACAGCATGGATGGACCTGGAGAGCATTGTGCTAAGTGGAATAAGCCAGGCAATGAAAGAAAAATACCACATGATATCACTCATTTATGGAAAATAAAGAACATTATAACCTGATGAACAAAAAGATAGATACAGAGGCCGTAAAGCACCGAAAAGACTGTCAAATTACTTCGGGAAGGCTGGGGAGTGTTGGGGTGGGGGGCAAAGAGATCAACCAAAGGACTTGTATGCATGCCTATAAGCACAACCAATGGACACAAGATACTGGGGGGGTGGGATGAGGGCATGCAACAAGGCGTAGGGGAGTCTTGGTGAAGGTCAATGGGGGAAAAAAGGAGATATATGTACTACTATATGTAAAATTTAAACAATAAATAAAAGTCAAATAAAAATAAAAAATATAAAAATATATATTCCAGACCCCTAGAGCACCAACAAAATCAACCACCAGAGAAGAGAGAATTAGGAAAGAGAAAAGAGAGCAAGAATGATAGGGAAAAAGAAAGAAAAAATATCTGGAGAAAACAAAAGGAACCAACCAAACAAACAAACAAACCAAAAAAGCACAAGGAAAAAGCAACCAACAAAGTTGGAGAAAAATATGTAGATGCGGTGCTTACATAAAGAAATTAGAATTAGAGTAATTGGGGAAGAAAAATGGTTTGGAATAAAGGAGTGCGAAAGAAAATGAAAGCCAATTTAAAAAATTTTAAATGTAAATATTGGAGAAAGCACATAGGCCTAAGATAAGAAAAACAAACTTAGAAAGCAGCAGAAAATTAGAAGAGGAAGAAAAGAGAGGAAAAAATTTGAGTAGTGAAAAAAAGAAAAAATTGAGTCGGAGAAAAGAGGAAAATTAGATATATGAACAAAACGACAGAGACTGGAATAGTAAAAAATCAATAAAGCAGATAGATAAAGATAAAATTTTAAAGGGAAGAAAAAAGAAAGGAAATAGAAAAACTAATAAAGAGAAAAGAGAAGAAAAAGGGTGGAAAATGAGAAAATTAAAAAGTGAAGTGGTTTTTTTTCAGCAGAGCTTAATGTCCTATGGAAGCTCGATTTGTACCCCACTCTTCTGTTCTATCTGCCAATTCTGGGCTTCCTCTTAGGTACATAGGAGCTATCTACTATCAAGCAGTGTCTTTTGCCTGCAAACAAGAGGGGCAATCTGCCCTCTAAAGTAGGTTTGTTAACCACATGGGACTCGGGGCTGGGTCAGCAAACTTCCCCTGGTTCCCGAGTTCTGCATCTGCCCACCTTTACCTGCTAGTCAGCCATCAATCTTTTTTTAAAATAAATCTTTAGTGTTCAGATTATTACAGTTGTTACTCTTTTTTCCCCCTATATCTCCCCTCCACCCAGTTCCCACCCCACCACATGCCCTTACCACCACCCCCACTGTCCTCGTCCATAGGTGTAAGAATTTGGTCCAATCTCTTCCCGCACCCCCCCACACCCCCTTCACTCCGAGAATTGTTAGTCCACTCCCTTTCTATGCCCCTGATTCTATTATATTCACCAGTTTATTCTGTTCATCAGATTTTTATTCACTTGATTTTTAGATTCACTTGTTGATAGGTATGTATTTCTTGTCACTTTGTTGTTCATAATTTTTATCTTTACCATTTTCTTCTTCTTCTTAGAGAATACCCTTCAGCATCTTATCTAATAAAAGAGTAATGTGCAAATTAACCATCACTACGCTACACCCAGCAGCCACGCCCACCAGCCAATCAGGAGCGAATATGCAAATAAACCCAACCAAGATGGCTACGGACACAGAGAGCAGGAGGGAGGCTTGGGTTTCCCCGGCAATGGAGGAAGCCAAGCTTTCTGCCTGCCCTTGCCAGCCTAGGCCTCCACTCAAGGCTACAAAGTTTCAATGATAGAAGATACATAAATCCAAACAGCAATGGCGGCAGCCACAGAGCTGGAAAGAGCAGGAGGCTAGGGTTGCCCCCGGTGATGGAGGAAGCCAAGCTTTCCACACACCCTGGCCTGCCCAGGCCTCCGCTTAAGGCTACAAAATTTCAATTAAAGGAGATACATGAATCCCAACAGAAATGGCTGCCTCCACGGAGCAAGCAGAAGGCTTGGCTCCGCTCCAGGCTACAAAGTTTCAGTTGTAGAAGATAAATAAACCCCAGGTACCAGGGCCTCCACTTGGGTCGCCAGGGGGTGTGGCTGGCCTGCAAACCACCACAGGCCCCTTGCCCAGGCTTCCCCACGCCCCAAGGGAACCCCCACCCTGATCTGGGGCACCCTTCAGGAAAAACCAGCTGGCCCCCACCCATGCACCAGGCCTCCATCCTATGTAATAAAAGAGTAATATTCAGATTGACCACCACTCCAACACACAAGATGGCTGCCCCAGGTGGTCAAAGATTCTGCCCCCATGTGGACACAAGATGGCCACCACAAGATGGCCAGCAGGGGAGGGCAGTTAGGGGTGACCAGACCTGCAGGGGAGCGCAGTTAGGGGAAAACAGGCTGGCAGGGGGGCAGTTAGGCATCAATCAGGCCGGCAGGGGAGTGGTTAGGGGATGATCAGGCTGCCAGGCAGAAGCGGTTAGGGGCAATCAGGACAGCAGGCAGGTGAGCAGTTGGGAGCCAGCAGTCCTGGATTGTGAGATGGAGGGCAGTTGGACATCCCTCGAGGGGTCCCAGATTGGAGAGGGTGCAGGCTGGGCTGAGGGACACCCACCCACCCCCGTGCATGAATTTCATGCACCGGGCCTCTAGTTTCATATAATACTGGTTTGGTGGTGATGAACTCCTTTAGCTTTTTCTTGTCTGTGAAGCTCTTTATCTGACATTCAATTCTAAATAATAGCTTTACTGGGAAGAGTAATCTTGGTTGCAGGTTCTTGCTATTCATCACTTTGTATATTTCTTGCCACTCCTTTCTGGCCTGCATAGTTTCTGTTGAGAAATCAGCTGACAGTCGTATGGGAACTTTCTTGTAGGTAACTAACTGTTTTTCTCTTGCGGCTTTTAAGATTCTCTCTTTGTGTTTTACACTTGGCATTTTAATTATGTGTCTTGGTGTGGTCCTCTTTAGATTCCTCTTGTTTGGGGTTCTCTGCACTTCCTGGACTTGTAAGTCTATTTCTTTCACCAGGTAGGGGAAGTTTTCTGTCATTATTTCTTCAGATAGGTTTTCAATATCTTGCTCTCTCTCTTCTTCTGGCACCCCCATAATTCGGATGTTGGTATGCTTGAAGTTGTCCCAGAGGCACCTTACACTATCTTCATATTTTTGGATTCTTTTTGTTTTTCTGGTTGGGTGTTTTTTGCTTCTTCATATTTTAAATCTTTGACTTTATTATTGGGATCCTCTTGTCTGCTGTTGAATCTCTGTATATTATTCTTTATTTCAGTCAGTGTATGCTTAATTTCTGATTGGTCCTTTTTCATATCCTTGAGGGTCTCACTAAATTTCTCACAGGTCTCTAGAAGATTCTTGAGTAACCTTATAACTGTGGTTTTGAACTCTATATCCAGTATTTTGCTTTCATCCATTTCTTTCATTTGTGACTTGTTTCTTTGTCTCCGCATTTTGGCTGTTTCCCTGTGTTTGTTTCTATGTACTGGGTAGCTGCTAAGTCTCCTTGAGTTGATAGAGTGGCCTTGTGTGGTTGGTGTCCTATAGGGCCCAATGGCTCAGCATCCCCAGACACCGGAAGTGGACGCTCTTGGTGCACCCCTTTGTGGGCTGTTTGCACAATCTTGTTGTAGTTAACCCTTGATTGCTGTTGGTATCACTGGGAGGAATTGGCCTCCGGGCCAATTGGTTGTGATGACCAGCTGTATCTAACCTGGAAATCTGTTGGTCAGGAGACACTCTTATGGGGCAGGACTTGCTTCAGTAGGGCTTTGGTGCTCACTGAGTCTACCCTTTGAATGTGTCTCTTATGGATGTGAAGAGTTGTAATCCGGTATGGTTTCACTCTGACTACTGGGTACACTGGCTCTTGGATCTCCAAGGAGGTGCAAGGTCAGCCACTGTCTGTGGCTGCCCAGCAGGAGCTACGGAGACATCTGCAGATTCCTCCTCTTTGTATGGGGTTTGGAAGTTCCCGGAGGAGACCCAGCTGTGAAGCAAGGCCGCTGCTGCTGCCAGGCTGTGGACCTTCTTTTGGAAGCTCAGGGGCTCTCTGATCCAGCTGAAAATTGACAGGTTTTAGGCAAAAGGACAGGCCATTCATATGCAAAAGCCGATGCGCACAGCTTGGGTGGGGTTGTAAATTGGGTGGGGTGGGGTCTCTGAGAATCACCAGGAAGGAGGAAACAGCAATGGCTGTCAGTCATCCCTGAACCGGAGAAATCCCCGGTTCTCTGCGTCTCATGCCCCTGTGCAGGAACAATGATCGCTGTGAGCACCTCTAAGAGAAAGCCGCCCTCGCATTTCTGTCCTGATGCCAGACAGTGCAGTTTCTCCCTGTATGTGCCTGGATCCCCCAGAGTCTCACCTGGAACTAGAGTTCAGAGCAAGCGGGAGCTTGTATCTCCCTCCCGGTTAAAAGAGCAGCACATCCAGGTGCCAGCACTTTTTGCACCTCTGCACCTCTTACCAGTCTCAATGCACTTTCTTCACCTCTCTAGTTGTGGAACTTCTACTCAGCCAGATTTCCTGCGGTTCTGGGTGGTAGTTGTTTTGCCATTTAGTTGTGGTTTTGATGTGGTTGTCAGAGGCAGCAAGTATAGGTGATTACCTATGCTGCCATCTTGGTTCTCCAGCCATCAATCTTAATAACTAAAATGTCTGTTTCTGAAAGGGCTTTAGGTGGAAGAGGTGCGGATAGCTTTCAGGGAATATGGTGGGTGTGTTTTCCTAGCATAGAGCTACTCCTCTGTGAGTGGCCCAAGATATTACTCTGCCCTTGGCTAGACAGACATCCTTGTATGGAGACCAATGGGGTTGGCTGGGAACCTGGAGTTTTTATCAGTCTGGTTCCCAGAATAGTGGGATAGCTTGGCCTCTGCCTTTGTTTCCTCTGAAAAGCACAAAATGCAGGGTGTGGCATGAAGGTCTGCTATGGGTGGGACAGGCTGTATCACCTGTCCTGAGGCTCCCGGGAGGGGCTAGCTTCTCTTAGGAAAAATAGCCGTTTCTGTTTGGACACATACTAGTATGAATGACTAAATGCAAGATTCCCGACGACTTCTTGTTCACGACTCCCTGTGCTACTTCACACCCCAGCCTCTCTTCAGACACCTCAAGTCCATGCCTCCCTCACTTTACCAAAGGCTTGGGTGAGTAGTTGCAAAAAAAACTCCTGTACTCTGGGTTTAGAGAAAAAAAAACACACACACACAAAAAGCTAAACTGCAATTTTCTCTTTGATGTGCTCTGGTCTTCTAGCTCCAAACTATACATTGTCTAGCAGACCTACCACCTATCTGGGCTATCAGACCTTTCACAGCAGGGTGGTATGTAGACTGAGGGTTGTGGCTCTGGTGCTCAAGGCTGTGAAGTTCAGACTGGGTTTTTGGCCTCTATCTACTGAGAGGACAGTCTCTTCCAGAGCTGGGAGTTCCCTCCTCCCTCTCAGCCCAGCAGCCAGCTGTCCCTGGGAGCTAGATCCACTCCTCTCTCCACCTCACCCTTCCTACCAGTCTCCAGGTGTTTTCTGTCCTTTCTAGGTATACACCTACACCTCAGCTGCAACTCAGTTGGTAACTCCAGGTGAATACTTTCCAATTCATTTTTTTAAATTAATAAATCTTTATTGTTCAGATTATTACAATTGTTCTCTTTTTTCCCCCCATAGTTCCCCTCTACCCGGTTCCCACCCTACCCTCTGTCCTTACCCCCCCCCACTGTCCTCATCCATAGGTGTACCATTTTTGTCCAGTCTCTTCCCGCACCTCTCACACCCCCTTCCCCCCGAGAATTGTCAGTCCACTCCCTTTCTATGCCCCTGATTCTATTATATTCACCAGTTTATTCTGTTCATCAGATTTTTATTCAATTGATTTTTAGAGTCACTTGTTGATAGATATGTATTTGTTGTTCATAATTTTTATCTTTACCTTTTTCTTCTTCTTCCTCTTCTTAAATAATACCTTTCAGCATTTCATATAATACTGGTTTGGTGGTGATGAACTCCTTTAGCTTTTTCTTATCTGTGAAGCTCTTTATCTGCCCTTCAATTCTGAATGATAGCTTTGCTGGGTAGAGTAATCTTGGTTGTAGGTTCTTGCTATTCATCACTTTGAATATTTCTTGCCACTCCTGTCTGGCCTGCATAGTTTCTGTTGAGAAATCCACTGACAGTCGTATGGGTGCTCCCTTGTAGGTAACTAACTTTTTTTCTCTTGCTGCTTTTAATATTCTCTCTTTGTCTTTTGCTCTTGGCATTTTAATTATGATGTGTCTTGGTGTGGTCCTCTTTGGATTCCTTTTGTTTGGGGTTCTCTGTGCTTCCTTGACTTGTAAGTCTATTTCTTTCACCAGGTGGGGGAAATTCTCTGTCATCATTTTTTCAAATAGGTTTTCAATACCTTGCTCTCTCTCTTCTTCTGGCACCCCCAACATTCTGATGTTGGTACGCTTGAAGTTGTCCCAGAGGCTCCTTACACTATCTTCATATTTTTGGATTCTTTTTTCTTTTTGCTTTTCCAGTTGAGTGTTTTTTGCTTCCTTGTATTTCAAATCTTTGACTTGATTCTTGCGATCCTGTAGTATGCTGTTAGATCTCTGTATAATATTTTTTATTTCAGTCAGTGTATGCTTAATTTCTAGTTGGTCCTTTTTCATATCCTTGAGGGTCTCGCTAAATTTATTGGCCTTTTCTAAGAAATTCTTGAAAAACCTTGTAACCGTGGTTTTGAACTCTATATCCAGTATTTTGCTTTCATCCATTTCTTTCATTTGTGACCTGTTTCTTTGTCTCCGCATTTTGGCTGCTTCCATGAGTTGATAGAGTGGCTCTGTGTGTTAGGTGTCCTATAGGGCCCATTGGCTCAGTCCCCCCAGTTACTTGAGGTGGACACTCTTGGTTCACCCCTTTGTGGGCTGTGTGCACAGTCTTGTTGTAGTTAAGCCTTGATTGTTGTTAGTATCACTGGGAGGAATTGACCTCCAGACCAATTGGCTGTGAGGATCACCTGTGTCTATGCTGGGAGAACTTCTGTGCTGGAGACACCTTTATGGGAAGAAGACTTGCAAAAGCCTCTGTGCTCAGCTGGAATGGGGCAGATTCTCAGGGTGGAGCAGACAGCATTGGTTTCCCGTCAGCCCTGCCCTAACAGGCCCCTGTGTCTCAGTGTCCCATGGTAATTACTGCAAGCACCTCTGGGAGAAAGCTGCCTTCGAGTTCTGCCCACTGCCAGACAGTTCAGTTTCTCCCCAAATGAGTCTGGGTCCCCAGAGTCTCTCCCAGAACTGGAGTTCAGGGCTGTAGGGAGCTTTTGTCTCCCTCCTGCTTGAGAAATCGAGCCACGCACTCAGTTGCCAGTCCTCTCCACACACGCGTCTCAGTACCTCTGCCTCCTGCAGCTCCTCTGAGTCTCAGTGTGCTTTTCTCTTTCCTTCTAGTTGTAAAATTTCCACTCAGCCAGCCTTCCTGTGGTTCTGGATGACGTCCATTTTGTCTTTTGGTTGTAGTTTTGAAGTGGTTATGCGAGGCAGCAGTTTAGGAGTTTACCTATGCCACCATCTTGTTTTCTCCGAATACTCTCCGATTTTGTTGTATTTCCAGTCTGGCCCTGGGAAGAGGTGCATGACAGGGCTGCCTACTTGGCCACCATTTTCTCTCATCCATCCATTCACTTTCATTCTGTGTGAGTCTTTTATTCTGAGGTGAGTTTCTTGTAGGCAGCATATATATGGGTCATGTTTTCTTATACATTCAGCTACTCTATGACACCTCAGTCCTTTTGATTGAAGCATTTAAGCCATTTAAATTTAAGGTTATCATTGATAGGTACTAATGTATTGCCATTCTTATTCTTTATGCCTGTGTCCTTCCTTTTTCTCTATTTCTTCTTACAACAGTCCCTTTAGCATTTCTTGCAGTGCTGGTTTGGTTATAATAAATTCTTTACCTTTTTATTATCTGTGAAGATCTTTATTTCACATATTTTGAATGATATAGACTTGCTGGATAGAGTAGTCTTGGGTTCTGTCCCTTGGTTTTCATTACTTTGTGTGCTTCATGCCACTTCCTTCTGGCCTAAAGTGTAAGAAATCATTTGATAGTCTAATGGGAGTTCCCTTGTAGGTAACTTTCTGCCTCTCTCTTGCAGCCTTTAAGATTCTTTCTGTGTATTTACTGTTTGCCATTTTAATTATTATGTGCCTACGTATGGCTCTTTTGAAGTTCATCTTGGCTGATACTCTGTGTTTCCTGAACATGAGTGACTTTTTTCTTCACAAGATTAGAGAAATTTTCTGCCATTACTTTTCCAAACATGTTCCCTATTCCTTGTTTGGATTCTTCTCTTTCTGGGACCCCTATGATGCAAATATTGTTACATTTCATGTTGTCCCAAATCTCCCTTAAACTCTCATAATTCTTTTTATTATTTTTAAATTATCTTTAATTTTACTTAATAATTCTTTATTGTTGAAAGTATTACATATGTCCACTTTTTCCCACATTGACCCCTACCACCCTACCCTGGTGCCCCACCCCAGGCCTTCACCACCTTATTGTCTGTGTTCGTGAGTTATGAATACAAGGTCTATAGTTGATTACCTCTCACCCAACCACCCTGCCTTCACTCTGAGATTCCACAATGCTTCCATGTCTCTGGATCCACTTCATCAGTGTATTTTGTTACTTAGATTTCACATATAAGTGCAACCATGTGATACTTGTCTTTCTCTGAATGACTTATTTCACTTACCATGATATTCTCCAGGTCCCTCCATGCTGTCTCAAAGGGTAAGAGATTCTTCTTTTTTACTGCTGCACAGTAATCCATGGAATAAATGTACCACAGCTTTTTTATCCAGTTATTACTGATGGGCACTTGGGCTGTTTCCAGATCTTAGCTATTATAAATTGTGCTGCTATGAACATAGGAGTGCATACCTTCTTTCTGACTGGTGTTTCAGTTTTCTTAACATATATTCCTAGAAGTGGGATCACTGGGTCAAATGGCAGTTCCATTTATAATTTTTTGAGGAAACTCCATACTGTTTTCCACAGTGGCTTAACCAATCTGCATCCCCACCAGCAGTGTACTAGGGTTCCCTTTTCTCCACATCCTTTCTACCACTTGTCATTTATTGATTTGTTGATGGTAGTCATTCTGACAGTTGTGAGGTGAAACCTGATTGTCATTTAAATTTATATCTGTTGGATCTCTTGGCCATCTGTATGTCCTCTTTGGAGAAGTATCTATTTAGATCATTTGCCCATTTTTTAATTGGATTGTTTTCTTCCTTTTGGTAAACTGTATGAGTTCCTTATATATTTTGTATATTAATTCTTTATTAGATGTATCATTGCCAAACATATTCTCCCATACAGTGGGCTCCATTTTCATTTTGATTATGGTTGCTTTTGCTGTGCAGAAGCTTTTTATTTTGATGTAGGCCCATTCATTTATTTTCTCCTTAATTTTACCCTAGGAGATGTATCCATAAACATATTATTAAGAAAGATGTCTGAGATTTTGCAACCTATGTTTTCTTTTAGGATTTTTATGGTTTCATGTCTTACATTTAAGTCTTTTATCCATTTTGAGTTGACTCTTGTGTCTGATGTAAGTTGGTGGTCTAGTTTCATTCATTTTTTTGCATGTATCTGTCCAATTTTCCCAACATCATTTATTGAAGAGACTGTCTGGACTCCACTGTATTCTCTTGCCTCCTTTGTCAAATATTAATTGCTTGTAATGGCTTAGGTTGATTTCTGTGGTGTCTGTTCTGTTCCACTGATCTATACGGTATTACTGTTCTTCTGACAGTACCAGGCTGTTTTGATTATGGTGGATTTGTAGTATAACTTGAAATCTGGAAATGTGATTGCTCCAACTTTGTTTTTCTTTCTCAAGATTACTGCAGCTACTCAGGGTTTTTTTGATTCCATATAAATTATTGGAGTATTTGTACTACATCTGTGAAATATGTTATTGATATTTTAATATTATTGCATTAAATATGTGCATTGCCTTGGGTAGTATGGACATTTTACTGATGTTTATTCTACTAATTCATGAACACGTTATATTCTTCCATTTGTTTATATCTTCTTCTATCTCTTTTGTCAACATCCTGTAGTTTTCCAAATACAGGTCTTTTACCTCCTTGGTTAAGTTTATTCCGATGTATCTTAATTTTGTTGTTATAGTGGTAAATGGGACTGTTTGTTTAATTTCTCTTTCTGAGAATTCATTATTGCTGTATAAAAAAGCCATCGATATTTTGGGTGTTGATTTTGTATCCTGCTACATTGCCAAATTCATTTATTAAATATAGTACTATTTCATGGAGTCTTTAGGGTTTTCTATGTACAATATCATGTCATCTGTGTATAATGATAGTTCCACTTCCTCCTTTCCAATGTGGATAACTTATTTTTTTGTCTTTTCTGATGACTGTGGCTAGGATTTCCAGTACTATCCTGTATAATAAAAGCCTAATATGCTAAGTTAGATTGTTTGACCAGTCGCTTTGACCACCAGGGGGCAGACGCTCCAACTGAAAGGTTAGCTTGCTGCTGGGGTCCAGCCCATTGGGACTGGGCAAGACAGGCCCGACTCACCCTGGAGGTCCCCTGTAGTTCCTCCCTGGCCAGCCACCCAGCCCCAATCAGAACTTGGTAAGACGGGTCAGACACACCCTGGAGCCCTCCTGCAGTTCCTCCCCAGCCCCAATCATGCACCAATGGGGTCCCTTGGCCTGTCATGCACCCTCTGCAATCTGGGACCTCTTGAGGGATATCAGAGAGCTGGTTTCAGCCCAATCCCCGCAGGCCAGGGTGAGGGACCCCACTGGTGTATGAGCACCGGGCCTCTGGTGTTGAATAGGAGTGGGGAAAGTGGACATTCCAGTCTTGTTCTAGTTCTTAGGGGAAATGGTTTTAGTTTTGGCCTTTGAGTATGATTTTTGCTATAGGTTTGTCATATATGGCCTTTATCATGTTGAGATATGCTCCCCCTATCCCCATTTTGCTAAGAGTTATAAAAAAATGGTGTTGGGTTTTGTTGATTGCTTTTTCTGCATCTATTGATATGATCATGTGATTTTTGCCTTTCAATTTGTTTATGTGATGTAACACATTTATTGATTTATAAATAATGTACCAGCCTTGGATCCCTGGAATAAATCCCACTTTGTCATGGTGTATGATCTTTTTTTTTTTATTATTAAGGTATTATATGTGTACATATCTTACCATTGACCCCCCCACCCCACTCACATACATGCCTCACCCCCCAATGTTTTGCATCCGTTGGTTACTCTTATATACATGCATATAAGTCCTTCAGTTGATCTCTTATTTCCCCCACCTCTCCCTAACCTTACTGCTGTAATTTGACAGTCTGTTTGATGCTTTACTGCCTCTGTATCTATCTTTTTGTTCATCAGCTTATAATGTTTTTCATTATCCCCAAATGAGTGAGATCATGTGGTATTTTTCTTTCATTGACTGGCTTATTTCACTTAGCATAATGTTCTCTAATTTCATCCAGGTGCCTAAAAATGGTAGTAATTCCTTCTTTTTTATGGCAGCATAGTATTCCATTGTGTAGATGTACCATAGTTTTCTGATCCAGTCATCAGCTGACGGGCACCTAGGCTGTTTCCAAATCTTAGCTATGGTAAATTGTGCTGCTATGAACATAGAGGTGCATATATCCTTTCTGATTGGTGTTTCTAGTTTCTTAGGATATATTCCCAGGAGTGGGATTACTGGGTCAAATGGGAGTTCCATTTTCAGTTTTTTGAGGAAACTCCATACTGTTCTCCACAGTGGCTGCACCAGTCTGCATTCCCACCAGCAGTGCACGAGGGTTCCTTTTTCTCCGCATCCTCGCCAAGACTTGTCGTTTGTTGATTTGTTCATGATAGCCATTCTGACATGTGTGAGATGGTATCGCATTGTCGTTTTGATTTGCATCTCTCGGATAATTAGTGACTTTGAGCATGTTTTCATGTGTCTCTTGGCCCTCCTTCTGTCTTCTTTCGAAAAGATTCTATTTAGGTCTGTTGCCCATATTTTTATTGGATCATTTATCTTCCTTTTATTAAGTTGTATAAGCTGCCTGTAGATGTTGGAGATTAAACTTTTATCAGTGATAACATTTGCAAATATGTTCTCCCATACAGTGGGGTTTCTTGTTGTTTTCTTGATGGTTTCTTTTGCTGTGCAAAAGCTTTTTATTTTGATGTAGTCCCATTTGTTTATTTTCTCTTTGGCTTCCATTGCCCTAGGGGCAGTATCAGTGAAAAAGTTCTTTTGGCATATGTCTGAGATTTTGCTGCCTGTTGATTCCTCCAGTATTTTTATGGTTTCCCATCTTATATTTAAGTCCTGTACCCATTTTGAGTTTATTTTTGTGTATGATGTAAGTTGGTGATCTAGTTTCATTTTTTTGCATGTATCTGTCCAATTTTCCCAACACCATTTATTGAAGAGACTGTCTTGACTCCATTGTATGCTCATGCCTCCTTTGTCAAATATTAAATGCGCATATTGGTTTGGGTCAATATCTGGATTCTCTATTCTATTCCATTGATCTATATGTCTGTTCTTGTGCCAGTACCAGGCTGTTTTGAGGACAGTGGCTTTGTAATACAGCTTGAAATCTGGTATTGAGATCCCTCCTACTTTATTCTTCTTTCTCAGGATTGCTGTGGCTATTCGGGGTCTTTTTTTATTCCAGAAGAATTTTTGGAGAGTTCTTTCTAGGTCTGTGAAATACGCCGTTGGTATTTTAATGGGGAGAGTGCATTGAATCTATAGATTGCTTTGGGTAGTATGGACATTTTAATGATGTTGATTCTACCAATCCATGAACATGGTATGTTCTTCCATCTGTTTACATCTTCCTCTATCTCTTTTTTCAGTGTCCTGTAGTTTTCCGCATATAGGTCTTTTACCTCCTTGGTTAGGTTTATTCCTAAGTATCTTAATTTTTTTGGTGCAATGGAAAATGGGATTGCTTTTTTAGTCTCTCTTTCTGTAAGTTCACTGTTGGTGTATAGAAATGCCATAGATTTCTTGGTGTTAATTTTGTATCCTGCTACATTGCCGAATTCATTTATTAAGTCTGTTAGTTTTTTGATGAAGTCTTTTGGGTTTTTTATGTACAATATCATGTCATCTGCAAATAAGGACAGCTTTACTTCTTCTTTTCCAATTTGGATGCCTTTTATTTCTTCTTCTTGTCTAATTGCAATGGCTAATACTTCCAGTACTATGTCAAACAGGAGTGGTGAGAGTGGGCATCCCTGTCTTGTTCCTGTTCTTAGGGGAAATGGTTTTAGTTTTTGCCCATTGAGTATGATGTTAGCTGTGGGTTTATCATATATAGCTTTTATTATGTTGAGGTATGATCCTTCTATTCCCACCTTGTTGAGAGTTTTTATCAAGAAAGCGTGTTGGATTTTGTCAAATGCTTTTTCTGCATCAACTGATATGACTATGTGATTTTTATCTCTCAATATGTTTATGTGATGTATCACATTTATTGATTTACGGATATTGAACCATCCTTGCATTCCTGGGATAAACCCTACTGGGTCATGGTGTATGATCTTTCTGATGTACAGCTGGATCCTATTTGCTAGAATTTTATTGAGGATTTTGGCATCTACATTCATGAGGGATATTGGCCTGTAATTGTCCTTCATTGTGTTGTCTTTATCTGGTTTTGGTATTAGGGTGATGCTGGCTTCATAGAAGGAGCTTGGAAGTGTTGCTTCCTCTTGAATTTTTTGGAATAGTCTGAGGAGGATAGGTTTTAGTTCTTCCTTGAATGTTTGGTACAACTCTCCTGTGAAGCCGTCTGGCCCCAGGCTTTTGTTTGCCGGAAGCTCTTTGATGACTGCTTTAATTTCTTCCATAGTTACTGGCATGTTGAGCTGTTTAGATTCTTCCTGATTGAGTTTTGGAAGGTTATATTTTTCTAGGAATATGTCCATTTCCTCCAGGTTGTCCAGTTTGTTGGAATAGAGTTGTTCGTAGTATTTTTTAACAATCCTTTGTATTTCGGTGGGATCTGTTGTTATTTCACCTCTTTCATTTCTGATCTTGTTTATTTGGTTCCTCTCTCTTTGCTTCTTGGTGAGCCTGGCTAGAGGTTCATCAATCTTGTTTATCCTTTCAAAGAACCAGCTCTTGGTTTTGTTGATCTTTTGTATTGTTTCTTTGGTCTCTATGTCGTTTATCTGTGCTCTGATCTTTATTATTTCCTTCCTTCTGCTTACACTGGGCTTTTCTTGTTGCTCTTTTTCTAACTCTTTGAGTTGTTGGGTTAGGTAATTTATTACCATTGTTTCTTGTTTTTTGCAGTAGGCTTGTAGAGCTATGAACTTCCCTCTCAAGACTGCTTTCGCTGTGTCCCATAGATTTTGGATTGTAGTGTTTTCATTGTCATTTGTTGTCATGATGTTTTTTATTTCTTCTTTGATCTCTCTGGTAACCCAGTCATGGTTTAATAGCATGCTGTTTAGTCTCCATGTGTTTGATTTCTTTGGGTTGTTTTTATTGTAGTTGATTTCCAGTTTTATGCCACTGTGGTCTGAGAAGCTGCTAGATATGATTTCTATCTTCTTGAATTTGAAGAGACTTTGCCTATGTCCCAACATATGGTCTATCTTTGAAAATGACCCATGTGCACTTGAGAAGAATGTATATTCTGTGGCTTTGGGGTGAAATGTTCTGAAGATGTCAATTAATTCCATGTTGTCTAGTGAGTCATTTAGGATTGATGTTTCTTTGCTGATGTTTTGTTTCGAGGATTTGTCCAATGGTGATAGTGGGGTGTTAAAGTCTTTTACTATGATTGTATTGCTGTCTATCTCTCCCTTGATATCCTCCAGGAGTTTTTTTTATGTATTTGGGTGCTCCTGTATTGGGTGCATATATGTTTACCAGAGTTATTTCTTCTTGTTGTATTGCTCCCTTTAGTATTATGAAATGGCCTTCCTTATCTCTTGTTATGTCCTTCAGTTTGAGATCTAATTGGTCAGAAATAAGTATTGCTACCCCAGCTTTTTTTTCAGTTCCATTTGCCTGGAAAACCTTTTTCCATCCCTTCACCCTCAGTCTGTGTGCGTGTTTTTTTCTGAGGTGGGTTTCTTGTAGACAGCAGATATATGGGTCATGTTTTCTTATCCAATCCGTTACCCTATGTCTTTTGATTGGGGCATTTAATACATTTACATTTAAAGTTATTATTGATAGGTACTTATTTGTCGCCATTCCTATTCTTTACACCTGTGTTACTTCTTCGCTTCCTGTTTCTTTCTTTCTTTTTCTTTATTTTTATTTTTTTTTTACAGCAGACACTTTAGCATTTCTTTCATTGCTTTTTTGGTGGTAATAAATTCCCTTAGTCCTTTTTTGTCTGTGAAGCTCCTGATTTCACCTTCAATTTTGATTGGCAGCCTTGCTGGGTACAATATTCTTGGATTCAGACCCTTCCTTTGCATGACTTTGTATATTTCATTCCATTCCCTTCTGGCCTGATGAGTTTCTGTTGAGAAATCAGTTGCTAGTCTGATGGGGGTTCCTTTGTATGTAACTTTCTGTCTCTCTCTTGCTGCTTTTAAGATTCTTACTTTGTCGTTGGTGTTTGCCAATTTAATTATAATGTGCCTTGGCGTCGGTCTTTTGGGGTTCATTTTGCTTGGGACTCTGTGAGCTTCTTGGATTTGTGTGGGTTTTTTCTTCCCTATATCAGGGAAATTTTCTGTCATTATTTCTTCAAAGAGGTTTTCTATTCCTTGCTCAGCTTCCTTTCCTTCTGGAACCCTTTTTATGCGGATGGTGTTTTGTTTCGTGTTGTCCCAAAGTTTCCTTAGACTCTCCTCCTGCCTTTTAATTTCTTTTTTCTAGAAGTTGCTCTACTTGGGTATTTTTTTCCATCTTGTCTTCTAGCTCACTGATGCGGTTCTCTGCTTCTTCTAGTCTACTCTTGATGCTTTCTATTGAGTTCTTTACAGCAGCGATGTCATTTTTCATTTCTTCTTGGTTCTTCTTCATTTCCTCTTGGTTCTTGCTCATATTGTCGAATTTGTCTTCCATTCTTTTCAGCCACCTTATGACCATTTCTCTGAATTCTTTTTCTGGAAGGTTGCTTGCCTCCATTTCGTTTACTTCCTTTTCTGGTGATGCCTGCTTTTCTTTCATATGCGGGCTGCTTCTTTGTCTCCCCATGGTCTCTCTTCTCTGGGTGTCTGGTTATGTAGTTCTCTCTCTCCTGGGTTGATTTAAAGCCACAAACTACAGCACTACCAGGTACAACTCACAAGGCACTGAACATGAATGTATTCACGATATTAATAACCTCCAATATAGGTGACCACCTGAGAAAGGCAAATTAGGTGATAGGAGAGAAAGAAGAAGAGGAAAAAAGAAAGAAAGAAAAAAAGAAAAAAGGAGTGTGAAAATGAAATTGGGAAAAGGGAAAGTAAAGAAAAAAAAAGTAAGAGAGACAAGAAAGTGACTAAGAGAGAAAGGGGAACAGACTATATATATTGGGGATAAAACTCCAATAGAACAATCAGTAATCCCAGCAAATGCCAGCAACAAGTGCCTGGGGATTAGTACAAACTACCACACCAACTAATATGGAGTGAGGCAAGGGAAAGCTGAAGCACAAAACAAACAAAAAAATAAACAAAAGAAGAATAAGCAGAACAATCTCACAAAAAAGCATAAAAATTCTATATAATCTACATTCAAGCAAACAACAAAAGGACAGAGAGAAGGACAAGTTTATGGATAGCTCAGACAGCGAAGAGAGAGGTGTATGTGGACTTGGAGCAGGGGATTGGAGATTAGATATGTAAGTAGGGTGAAATTTTAACAAGGGGTAAACAGAAAGAATAGGGAAAATCTAAAGCAGTAAAAGGGTAAGATAAACAGGACACTGAAAAGGGGGAGGTTAGGAAGAGAGTGATGGCCTAAAGGTAGAGTTGAGATAGAGTAAAACGATGCTAAAGGAAAGATAAAAATAGAATGTAGAACCCTAATCCCAAAATAAAATGAAGAGAAAATAAAATGACACTTAAAAAAAAAAGATAAAATAGCAGTAGTAATAATACGGATTGAAAATAAAAATGTAATTATTAAAAAGGTAAAATCAAGTGATGAAAAAAGAAAAAATAGTTTCTTGATTAAAAGATGCAAAAAATGAAAATAAAAAAAAATAAAAAAATAAAAAAATAAAAGGTAAAAATAAGATGTGAAGTAGTGAAGGTCATTCACTTCCTCTGTTTTTCTGTTTGGCACGCCTGTTTCTCAGTCCATACAGTATTGCAGTTCCCTGCGATCCACTGCTCTTCAGTGTTGTAAGCCAGTCCTGATTTTAAGCAGGCGGTGTGTCTTAATTTCTCGTATTCCTTTATTTTTGATTACACAAGAGTCAATTTGTGATTTAGCCCCTGGGTGGCAGTGTTTCTGGATTGACTTCCGGGTCTATCTATGGCCTCTCTAGGCAGTGTTAGAGCCTTCTTTTCCTGTGGCACTCACTACCGGTTTGTGGGAGTGGGCTGCCTCAGAGCTGGCTCTCCGATGGTCACTCCCCGTTCCAATCCCCAGGTTCCAGAAAAACAACTTTCCCCTGCAGTCTCCCAGGGTGTCCCCAACTGGGTGATCCTATGTATTGGGCTTAGTAATCAGAAGCAAGAATTTCAAGAGGAAAAAGCCCAGTTGTGCGAACTCCGGGACTGCGCGTAAGCCCAGGCACCCAGGGAACGCAGGGGCTGCGCATAAGTCTGGACTGCCTGAAATTCTTAGGGTGTCCCTGCATGTCAGATCAAAATGGGTTGCTTTTTAGAGTGCCCTTCTCTTAGCAGCTCTGAGGACCCCTTTCCACAATCACAGATCACGCCAGCCCCTACAGCCATGGATTTTTCTAGGCACAGACTTTCCTGGTCCTCCTGCTCCCGCAAAACGCGCGTTCCTCTCTCCCGCCTGGACCAGAGACCTCACCTTATCCCAGGCAAAATCTGACCTTTCCATGGTGGAGTGTAGAGCTCCTCTGAACCCGTGTGTTTGCGCCAATTGGGGAGCGTTGTTCTAGGGCTCGCAGTCGTTCCTTGGGTGCCGCAGTTGTGGATTCTCAGGCTTCCGATAAGCTCCACTTTCCGGATCAAGATGGCGCAGACTCCGTGTCCAAGCCCGCAGCTCCGGGAGGGGACCCAGCCGCAGTTGGTGCTGCCAGGTCAGGGGAACCCCGTTTAGCAGTCCCCCACCTCCTTCTGGAATTCAGCTGTCTCCCAACCAGCCAACAAACACTCCTTGTGCGACCCTCAGCTGTTCTTTCTTTCTGCTCCGGGACAAGGCTCGGAACACGTCTGTCTATTCCGCCGCCATTATTCCCTCCGAGACTCGTGTATGATCTTTTTAATATATTGCTGGATGTGATTTGCTAATCTTTTGTTGAGGATTTTAACATCTATGTTCATTGGGGATATTGACCTGTAATTCTCTTTCTTTGTAGTGTCTTTATCTGGTTTTGGAATTAGGATAATGCTGGCCTCATAAAAAGTGGTTGGAAGTGTTCTTTCCTCTTATATTTTTTTAATAGTTTGAGGAGTGTAGGTTTTAGTTCTTCTTTGAATGTTTGGTTAAACTCTCCTATGAAGCTGTCTGGATATGACTTTTTTTCACTGGGAGTTTTTTTTTTTTTTAATTGATGCTTGTATTTCATTTGTTGGTTTAGTCAGGTTTTCTAATTCTTCCTCATTCAGTTTTGGCAGATTGTATTATTCTAGGAATTTGTCCATTTCATCCTCATTGTCCAACTTGTTGGTATATGTTTGTTCATAGTATTGTCTTACAATTCTTTGTATTTCTGTGGTGTCAGTGGTTACTTCTCTGCTTTCATTTCTGATTTTATTTATTTGAGTCCTCTCTTTTTTTTTTCTTGATGAGTCTGGCTAATGGTTCATCAATCTTTTTTGTCCTTTCAAAGAACCAGCTCTTGGTTTCACCAATTTGTTTTTTAGTCTCTATGTCATTTATTTCTGCCCTAACCTTTATTAGCTCCTTCCTTGTACTTTGAGCTTTTCTTTTTGTTCTCTTTCTAGGTCTTTAAGTTGTAGGGTTAAATAGTTTGTTAATTTTTCTTGTTTTTTGTTTTTGTTCTTGTTTTGTTGTTGTTGTTTGTTTGTTTGTTGTTTTTTGTTTTGTTTTGTTTTTTAGGTAGGCCTGTTGTGCTATGAACTACCTTCTCAGGACTTCTTTTACTGTGTCCCAGAGATTTGGCGTTGTTATGTGTTCACTTTCATTTTTTTCTAGTAATTTTTTTTTTGTTCTTTTTGGTAAGCCATTCACAGTTTAATGACATGTTATTTAGTCTCCAGGTGTTTGAATGTTTTTGGGTGTTTTTATTGTACTTGATTTCTAATTTCATTTCACCGGGATCTGAGATGTTTGATATGATTTCAGTTTTCTTGAACTTGTGAAGACTTGTTTTGTGTCCTAATATGTGGTCTACATTTGTGAATGATCCATATGCACTTGAGAAGAATGAATATTCTGTAGCTTTGGGGTGAAATGTGCTAAAAATGTCAACTAAATCTATCTGATCCAGGTGCCCTAAAGGAGACTATTTCCTCGTTAATTTTTTGTCTGGAAGGTGTATTCAGTGTAGTCAGTAAAGCATTAAAGTCCTATACTCTGACTATATTGTTTTTGATCTCTTCCTTAAAGTCCTCTAGAAGTTATGTGTGTGTGTGTGTGTGTGTGTGTGTGTGTGTGTGTGTGTGTGTGTGTGTTCCTGTATTGGGTGCATATATGCTTACCAGGGTTATATCCTCTTGTTGGATCAATCCCTTTAGCATTATGTAGTAACCTTTGTTTTCTCTTGTGATGGCCTTCATTTTGAAATCTATTTGTCATATATAAGTATCACTACTCCAACTATTTTTTTCTTTTCCATTTTCATGGAAAACTTTTCCATCCCTTCACTCTCATCCTGTGTGTTTCTTTTATTCTGAGATTGGTCTCTTGTAAACACCAGATAGTTGGGTCATGTTTTCATATTCATTCAGCTACCCTATGCCTTTTGATTGGAGCATTTAATCCATTTACATTTTAGGTTATTATTGATAGGTACTAATTTATCACCATTTTAACTCTGTATACCTAGTTTTCTCTCTGTTTCTTCTCATTACAGCAGTCCCTTTATCAGTTCTTGTAGTGCTGGCTTGGCAATAATGTACTCCTTTAGCCTTTTTTTTTTTTTTTTGGTCTGGGAAGTTCTTTATTGACCATCTATTTTGAATGATAGCTTTGCTGGATATAGTAATCTTGGTTTCAGATCCTTGCTTTCCATTAACTTGAGTACTTCATGCCATTTCCTTCTGGCATGTAGAATTTCTGATGAGTAGTCAGGTGTCAGCCTTATGGGAGCTCCTTTGTAGGTAACAGTTTGCTTTTTTTCTTTCTGCCTTTAAGATTCTCTCTTTGTCTTTAATTTTTTGAATTTTAATTGTGATTTGTCTGGGTGTGTGCCTGTTTGGGTACTTCTTGCATGGGGTGTTCTGTGCCGCTTGAACTTGTGTTACTTTTCCCTTTACCAGGTTAGGGAAGTTTTCTGCCATTATTTCTTCAAACACATTCTCTTTCTCCCTTTCTGCCTCTTCTGGAACACCTGCTCTTCAAATATGGTTACGTTCCACATTGTCCCATAGCTGTCTTAAGCTGTCTTTCTGTTTTTTAATTTTTTTCATTGTTTTTTCCTTTTAATTCTCTGAGTGATTTTTTTCAACCCTGTCTTCTGATTCACTGATTCGATCCTTAGCTTCCCATAATCTGTTGTGTATTTTTTCCAATGTGTTCTTTTTCATATATGTCATTCTTGATTTCTATTCTCATAGTTACTACATCTTTTCTTATGCTGTTTAGCATCTTCACCATCATTATTCTGAACTCTGTAGCAGATAAACGTCTTATCTCCATTTCATTTATCTCTTCTTCTAGAGAACTCTGTCATTCTTTCATTTGGGGGTTGTTTCATTGTCTCCTCATTTGGGCTACCTGTTTGGGTTTTTGACTATGTATTAGGTAGATCTGCTACGCCTCTCAATCTCTAGTGCAGGGCAACATCAAACGTTGTTTCTGTTTAATTAGATAAGTCAAAGATTCAAAGCCTCCAGAGTCCACCTTTGCCTACAGACTGATAGGATTTTGTCTTGAATTGCCCTCAGACAATTGTCTGTCGGTGTGGCCAGAGTTTTTTTTAACAGGGTGGGGCAATTGCTTCTGCCTATAAGCTAATTGTTATTCTCAGTCTCTTATTGGGCCTGAGCAACTGCACATCTCGGTTCAAGGTGTTTTTCAATTGGGTGGATCAACTGTCTTCCCCCCAGGCAAGATCGCCTGTATAGCAAATATCTGTGTTAGAATTATGACCTCCACAGAATGAGGGAATGACTCAGTATAGGAGACTGGGGTGTCTTTCTTTTGAGCTCTAACTCCTCAACCCCCGATCCTGGCTTCTTCTCCCACAGCCCCAGTCCACTCTGCCTTCCCATTGCTGGAGCACAAGTTGAATGGCTTCTAAGGGAATTTTGAGCATTGGCCAGTAAGAGGGTGCCTGAATTTCCAGCCAACTCTCCCTGGTAGGCAGCAGACCCACTGTTTTTCACAGCCATATGTTTTGTGGGTACCCTTCTCAAATCTGGTGCTCTCTGCTGGGGGGCCTAGCTTGGGGATTATGGCCCAGAGTTCTCAGTGGCAACCCTCCACAGCTGAGTTATCACTCTGGAAATTCAGTTGTTGTCTGTGGGAGCCCAGCAAGCCCTTTTGCCCCTCCTACCAGTCTCTATGCAGTCTCCACTTTCTGTCTTCTGTTATGAGTGTTCTCTCCAGCAAGTTTTTTGTTGATTATTCAGGAAGTTTTTCTGTATTTTTGTTGTAATTCCAGTTTTGTCCCAGGAGCATGTCCATGCAGCATGCATTTACTCCACTTCCATTTTTAATTTCTCTCTCCTCCTTCTTATTAAATTTTTAAAATTTTGCTACTCTGAATGGGTGTTTTTTCTACCTTGTCTTCTAATTCACTGATTCAGTCCTTGAGTTTTTCTAGTCTACTCTTGAATCCTTCCAGGGTGTTCTTTATTTTAGCTATGTCATTTCTCATTTCCAATTGATTCTTATTTATTCTTTCAACCTCTTTTTTCATGTTGGTGTACCTCTCATTAAGTCCCTTAATATTTTCATTAAATTCCTTATAATTCTCATTGAGTTGCTTATAGTTCTCACTGAATTTTTTGGGCACACTTATTACCATTACTCTGAATTTTTTTTAATCTTTTTTTTTATTTTTTTATTAAGGTATTATATGTGTACATATCTTACCATTGCCCCCCAACCCCACTCCCATACATGCCTTCACCCCCCAATGTTTTGCATCCGTTGGTTACTCTTATATGCATGCATATAAGTCCTTCAGTTGATCTCTTATTTCCCCCACCTCTCCCTAACCTTACCGCTGTAATTTGACAGTCTGTTTGATGCTTTACTGCCTCTGTATCTATCTTTTTGTTCATCAGTTTATAATGTTTTTCATTAACCCCAAATGAGTGAGATCATGTGGTATTTTTCTTTCATTGACTGGCTTATTTCACTTAGCATAATGTTCTCTAATTCCATCCAGGTGCCTACAAATGGTAGTAATTCCTTCTTTTTTCTGGCAGCATAGTATTCCATTTTGTAGATGTATCATAGCAGCACAATCTACAATACTCTGAATTCTTTATCTGACAAATTCCTTGCCTCCATTTCATTTAATTCCTTTTCTGGTGATCCCTCCTTTTTTTTCATTTGGGGCTTATTGTGTTGTCTCTCCATTTTTGCTGTCCCTTTGTGTTTGTTCCTATCTATTAGATCAAACTTCTATGCCTCCCAGACTTCGTGGAGTGCTCTTATGTAGTAGGTGTTTTGTGGGACTCAGTGGTGCAGTTTCTTAGATCTCCTGAGCTGGGTGCTCTAGAAAAGTATTTTGCATAAGTTATTTCAGTCCTCCTGTTGTAGTTGGGTTTTTAGTGTTTCTGTCCCATTCCTGGATGCTATCTCCTCTCAGGCTGCCTGATTTTGTGGCTCATCCCTGACCAAATAGAGTGTGCAGTTTTGGAGGTAGGGTCTTCAGGTGTTTTCTGTCCTTTCTTCATACATCTCCTCCTTAGCTGAACCTCAGTTGGTAATCCCAGGTGAATGTTCTCCAATTTAATTGCATTTCCTGTCTGGCCCTGGGACAAGGTGCACAACAGGTCAGCCTCTTTGGCCGCCATTTTCCCCTTCCTTCCTTTTCTTACTCTTTAGATTCATGTTGTTTTAGTGGTTTTTTATTGATTTTGCTTTGCTTTCTTTGTCTTAGTTTGTTCTCTCAGCACCTGTTCAACAACTTGCATTATGTGATTGGAGTTGAAACTCTTAGTCAGCTGGCCTGAGGGTTGATCCCACACACGAATGGGCCAACAGCAATCAACACCCAATTACAACAGGAGAGTTCACATAATCAGCACAAAGTACAGTCATGGAGCATCCTCATCAGGATATCAATGAGATTGCACCACTAGATCACTCAGTACACTTACTACATCAAGCTATCCCACAAAGACTGGGAGGGATAGCAGTTCTGCCTAATAGAAACAAGCACAAAGAAACAATAAAATGGGGATACAAAGAAACAACCCCCCAATGAAAGAAAAGGAAGAATCTCTAGGAAAAGAGCTAAATGAAATGAAGGCAAACAATTTATCAGATATAGAGTTCAAAGTAATCGTTATGATGCACAAAGAACTTAGTAAAAATTACAAGGAACTTAGTGGGAACTACAACAACATGAAAAGAAAACTAGAAATGATAATCAAGAATCAGTCACAAATGAGGAACACCATATCTAACATCAAATATACTTTGGAAGAAATGCAGTGAAGTATTGAACCAGTGACTTAGAAGACAAGGTAGAAAACACACACAATTAGAGAAGCAACAAGAATAAAGAATTATAAAGAAGGATAATTTAAGGGAACTTTGGGACAATTTGAAATATAACAACATTTGTATCATAGGCGCACTAGAAGGAAAAGAAAGTAAGCAAGGAATCATGAAACTGTTTAAAGAAATAATGACAAAAACTTCAGTAACCTGGTAAAGGAAAATGTCACACAAGTTCAGGAAGCACAGAGAGTTCCATTCAAAATGAACACAAAGAGAACCACAGTAAGACACATCATAATTAAAATGAAAAACATTAAAGACAATGAAAGAATCTTAAAGGCAGCAAGAAAGAGACAGAAAGTTACCCACAATGGAATTACCATTAGATTGTTAGCTGATTTCTCAACAGGAAAACATCAGGCCAGAAGGGATTAGCATGAATTATTCAAAGTATTGAAAAGCAAGGACCTGAATCTAAGACTACTCTATCCAGCAAGACTATCTTTCAAAATTCAAATAAAGGATTACATTACCACCAATCCAGCATGGCAAGAAATGTTAAAGGGGCTGCTTTAAGAAGAAGAATAAATCAATAGAAAGAGGAACATAAGTATAAAGAAAAAAAAGTACCCATTTATAATAACCTTATATGTAAATGAATTAAATGCTCCAATCAAAAGACATAGGGCACTGGCCAGTTTGGCTTAGTGGTTGAAGTGTGGGTCTGTCCACCAAAAGATTACATGTTCTATTCCCAGTCAAGAGCACATGCCTGGTTTGTAGGTTCAATCCCTCGAACCAATCAGTGAGCATGCAGGAGGCAACCAGTTGATGTTTCTCTCTCATCAATCTCCCCCACCTTCCCTCACTTCCACTTTCTCTAAAAAGCAAGGAAAAATATATCTAAGTTAACATTAAAAACAACAAAAAAAAGACATAAGGTAGCTGAATATTTGAGAAAACAAAACCCATACATATGCTGTCTGCAACAGACCTACCACAGAGAAAATGATTCACACACCGAATGTGAAAGAATGAAAAAAAAAATATTTCATGCATATGGAAATGAAAAGCTGCAGTAGCACTACTCATATCAGACAAAACGGAATTCAAAAAAAGAGACAAAACAGGTCAACATATAATACTAAAGGATTAATCAAACAAGAAAATATAGCCCTTGTAAACATATATACACCCAATATAGGAGCTCTGCAATATAAAAAATAACTCTTGGAGGACATTAACAGAGATATCGACAGGAATACAGTCATAGTAGGGGATGTTAACACCCCACTAACTTCACTGGATAAATCTTTCAGACAAAAGATTAACAAGAAAACAGAGACCTTAAATGGTACACTAGATTAGATGGATTTAATTTACAAAACATTTTATCATCCCAAAGCTGCAGGATATACATTCTTCTCAAGTCCACATGGAACATTCTCAAAGACAGACCACATGTTAGGATACAAAAAAAATTTAACAAATTCAAGAACATTAAATTATATCAAGAATCTTCTCAGATCACAGTGACATAAAACAAAAAAATCAATTACAATGAAAACACCAAAAAACAAAAAACATGGAGGCAAAAGTGCATGTTATTAAACAATGAATGGGTTACCAATGAGATCAAGGAAGAAGTCAGAAGTTCCTTGAAACTAATGAAAATTAACAAAAACCACCCAAAATCTATGGAACACAATGGTAGCAATCCTATGAAGGAAGTTCATAGCATTACAGGCCCACCTCAAGAAAAAGCTCAAATTAAAAAATCCAACACCACAACTATAAGAATTGGTAAGAAAACAATAAGAAAAGCCTAGAGTAATTAGAAGGGAGGAAATAATAAAGATCAGAGTGGGAATAAATGACATTGAGACTAAAAAAAAATTATAAAGATCAATGAAACCAAGAACTGGTTCTTTGAAAAGATAAACAAGATTAATGAGCCTTAGCTCAGCCAGGTGTGGCTCAGGGGTTGAGTGTTGACCCAGGAGCCAAGAGATCACTGCTTCAATTCCCAGTCAGGGCACATGTATAGGATGCAGGTTCAATCCCTAATAGGGGGCATGCAGGAGGCAGCCAACCAATAATTCTTTCTCATCACTGGTGTTTCTATCTCTCTCTTCCTCTCCCTTCCACTCTGAAGTCAATAAAAATACATTTTTTAAAATAGGAAAGAAGTTATAGCCAGACTCATCCAGAAACAAAGAGAGAGGACCCAAATAAATATAAACTGAAATGAAAGAGATGAATTAAAAACTGACATTACATCAATACAAAGGATTGTAAGAAAATACTATGAAAATTATATACCAACAAACTTGACAACCTGGGCGAACTTGATAAAGTCCTAGAAACATATAATACTCCAATACTCAATCAGGAAGAATCAGAAAAACGAAATAGAATGATAACAATTAATGAAATTAAATCAGTAATAAAAAAAAATCTCAGCAAACAAAATTCCTGGACCAAATGGCTTCACAGGCAAGTTTTGCCAAACATTTTGAGAAGAATTAATATATATACTCCTTTAAAAATTCCAAGACATTCAAGAAAAGGGAAGCTTTCCAAACTCTTTCAACGAGGCCAGTATTATCAAAATTCCAAAACCAGATAAAGACCCTACAAAGAAAGAAAAGTACAGGCCAATATTTCTAATGAATATAGATGCTAAAGTCCTCAACAAAATATAAGCAGATAGGATCCAATGATACACCATTACCAAGTGGGATTTAATACGGGGGTGCAAGGCTGGTGAAACATTTGCAAATCAATAAATGTGATATAGCACATAAACAAAATTAAGGATAAAAATCATATTATTGTATCAATAGATGCAGAAAAATAATTTGACAATATCTAACACCCATTTATGATTTAAAATTCTCAGCAAAGAGGAAATAGAGGGTGCATATCTCAACATAATAAAGACCATATATGACAAACCGACTTGATTTGGAAATTATTCCCAGAGTCCACTAGTGTTAATAAACGGGGTCCCTCCCTTCTCTAGGAAGCGTGCTTGGTATATCTTTGGTCTTCTGCAACATTTGGCTCTTGCCTCTGTGGAATCCAAAACTAGTACCAGGAGGAGAACTCATCTGCTCTTGCTGGGACACAGAAGTACCATAAAATTACTGCTCCCCACACAGCAAGGAAACAAAGGCCTTATCATAAATTGTTGGATTACAGAGAAGAAAAAAAAAATGCCGGCAGAATAGACGGACGCGTCCCAAGCCTTGTCCCGGAGCAGATAAAAAGAGCAGCTAGAAAGAGCAGCTGAGGGTCGCATGGGGCATGTTTGTTGGTGAGTTAAGGGACAGCTATACTCCAGGAGAAGGTGGGGGACTGCTGGATGGGGCTCCCCTGACTGGGCAGCCCCCACTGCTGCTGGGTACCCTCCCGGAGCCACAGGCTCAGACACAGAGACCATGCCATCTTGAAGGGGAAAGTGGATGTTATCAGAAGCCTGAAAATCTGCAACTACGGCACCCACCGAACAGCTGGAATCCCAGAACACCAGTCCCCAATTGGCACAAACACGCAGATTCAGAGGAGCTCTACACTCCACCACAGAGGGGTCAGATTTCGCCTAGGATAAGGTGAAGTCTCTGGTCCTGGCAGGACAGAGAGGCACATGCACTGTGGGAGCTGGAGGACTGGGGGAAGTCTGCACCTAAAAGAATCTGTGGCTGTTGGGTCTGGGGTGATCTGTGAATGTGGAAGGGGGTCCTCAGAGCTGCTAACAGAGGGGATCTCTAAAAGAAACCCATTTTGATCTGGTGCAGGACAGCCTAGAAATATTAAAAGTGTGCCGGCTGCTTGGACACAAGGGAGAAAAAAGGGACTGCGCAGACTTGCGCACAGTTCTGGAGTTCACACACTTGCGCTTATTCCTCTTTAAATCCTTGTTTCTGATTACTAAGACCAATACATAGGATCAACAAAACAACATCCACCTAATAGGAGTGCCGGAAGGATAGGAAACTGAGCAAGGAATAGAAAACCTGTTTGAAGAAATAATGACAGAAAACTTCCCTGATATAGGGAAGAAAAAACTCACACAAATCCAAGAAGCTCACAGAGTCCCAAGCAAAATGAACCCAAAAAGACTGACGCAAAGGCACATTATAATTAAATTGGCAAACACCAATGACAAAGTAAGAATCTTAAAAGTGGCAAGAGAGAGACAGAAAGTTACCTACAAAGGAACCCAATCAGACTAGCAACTGATTTCTCAACAGAACCACATCAGGCCAGAAGAAAATGGAATGAAATATACAAAGTCATGGAAAGGAAGGGTCTGAATTCAAGATTACTATACTAAGCAAGGATATCACTCAAAATTGAAGATGAAATCAGAAGCTTCACAGACAAAAAAGGACTAAGGAAATTTATTACCACCAACCCAGCAATGCAAGAAATGCTAAAGGGTCTGCTGAAAAAAAAAAAAAGAAATAGGAAACAAAGAAGGAACACAGGGGTAAAGAATAAAAATGGCAACAAATAAGTACCTATCAATAATAACTTTAATTGTAAATGGATTAAAAGCCCCAATCAAAAGACATAGGGAAACAAATTGGATGAGAAAACACGACCCATATATCTACTGTCTATAAGAAACTCACCGCAGAAAAAGACACACACACTGAGGGTGAAGGGATGGAGAAAGGTTTTTCAGGTGAATGGAAATGAAAATAAAGCTGGGGTAGCAATACTTATATCTGACAAATTATATCTCAAAGTGAAGGACATAAGGAGAGATAAGGAAGGCCATTTCATAATACTAAAGAAAGCAATCCAACAAGAAGAAATAACTCTGGTAAACATATACACACCCAATAGAGGAGCACCCAAATACATAAAAAATACTCCTGGAGGATATCAAGGGAGAGATAGACAGCAATACAATCATAGTAGGAGACTATAATACCCCACTATCACCATTGGACAAATCATCTAAATAAAAATCAGCAAAGAAATATCAATCCTAAATGACTCACTAGAGCAGATGGAATTAATTGACATCTTCAAAACATTTCACCCCAAAGCCACAGAATATACATTCTTCTCAAGTGCACATGGGTCATTTTCAAAGATAGACCATATTTTGGGACATAGGCAAAGTCTCTCCAAATTCAAGAAGATAGAAATCATATCAAGCATCTTCTCAGACCACAGTGGCATAAAACTGGAAATCAACTACAATAAAAACAATCCAAAAAAACAAACACATGGAGACTAAACAGCATGCTATTAAACAATGACTGGGTTATCAGAGAGATCAAGGAAGAAATAAAAAAAAATCATGGCAACAAACAACAGTGAAAACACAACAATCCAAAATGTATGGGACACAGCAAAAGCAGTCTTGAGAGGGAAGTTCATAGCTCTACGAGCCTACTGCAAAAAACAAGTAACAATGGTAATAAATTACCTAACCCTACAACTCAAAGAGTTAGAAAAAGAGCAACAAGAAAAGCCCAGTGTAAGCAGAAGGAAGGAAATAATAAAGATCAGAGTGGAGATAAACGACATAGAAACCAACAAAACAATACAAAAGATCAACAAAACCAAGAGCTGGTTTTTTGAAAGGATAAACAAGATTGATAAACCTCTAGCCAGGCTCAACAAGAAGCAAAGAAAGAGGACCCAAATAAACAAAATCAGAAATGAAAGAGGTGAAATACCAACAGACCCCACCAAAATACAAAGGATTGTTAAAAAATATTATGAACAACTCTATTCCAACAAACTAGACAACCTGGAGGAAATGGACATATTCCTAGAAAAATACAACCTTCCAAATATCAATCAGGAAGAATCTAAACATCTCAATAGCCCAATAACTATGGAAAAAATTGAAGCAGTCATCAAAAAGCTTCCAGCAAACAAAAGCCCGAGGCCGGACAACTTCACAGGGAGTTTTACCAAACATTCAAGGAAGAACTAAAACTTATCCTCCTCAGACTATTCCAAACGATTCAAAAGGAACACTTTCAAGCTCCTTCTATGAAGCCAGGATCACCCTAATACCAAAACCAGGTAAAGACAACACAATGAAAGAGAATTACAGGCCAATAACCCTCATGAACATAGATGCCAAAATCCTCAAAAAAATTCTAGCAAATCGGATCCAGCACTACATCAGAAAGATCATACACCATGACCAGGTAGGATTTATCCCCGGGATGCAAGGATGGTACAATATCCTCAAATCAATAAACATGATACATCACATAAACAAATTGTGAGACAAAAATCACATAGTCATATCAATTGATGCAGAAAAAGTATTTGACAAAATCCTACACCCGTTCTTGATAAAAACAGTCAACAAGGTGATAATAGAAGGATCATACCTCAACATAATAAAAGCTATATATGATAAACCCACAGCTAGCATCATACTCAATGGGCAAAAACTAAAACCATTTTCCCTAAGAACAGGAACAAGACAGGGATGCCCTCTCTCACTACTCCTGTTCGACATAGTACTGGAAGTATTAGCCATTGCAATTAGACAAGAAGAAGAAATAAAAGGCATCCAAATTGGAAAAAAAGAAGTAACGCTGTCCTTATTTGCTAATGACATGATATTGTACATAAAAAACCCAAAAGACTCCATCAAATATCTAATAGACTTAATAAATGAATTCAGCAATGTAGCAGGATACAAAATTAATGCCAAGAAATCTATGGCATTTCTATACAGCAATAGTGAACTTACAGAATGAGAGACTTCAAAAGCAATCCTATTTACCATCACACCTAAAAAATTTAGATACCTAGGAAAAAACTTAACTAAGGAAGTAAAAGAACTATACGCAGAAAACTACAGGACACTGAAAAAAGAGATACCGGAAGATGTAAACAGATGTAAGGACATACCATGTTCATAGATTGGGAGAATCAACATCATTAAAATGTCCATATTACCCAAAGCAGTCGATAGATTCAATGCACTCCCCATTAAAATACCAACGGCATATTTCACAGACCTAGAAAGAACTCTCCAAAAATTCATCTGGAATAAAAAAAAAAGAACCCGAATAGCCACAGCAATTCTGAGAAACAAGAACAAAGTAGGTGGGATCTCAATACCTGCTTTCAAGCTGTATTACAAGACCACTGTTCTCAAAACAGCCTGGTACTGGCACAGGAACAGACATATAGATCAATGGAATAGAATAGAGAATCCAGATATCGATCCAAACCACTATGCTCAATTAATATTTGACAATTGAGGCATGAACATACAATGGAGTCAAGACAGTCTCTTCAATAAATGGTGTTGGGAAAATTGGACAGATACATGCAAAAAAATGAAGCTAGACATCCAACTTACACCATACACAAAAATAAACTCAAAATTGATATAGGACTTATACATAAGACGGGAAACCATAAAAATACTAGAGCAATCCACAGGCAGAGAAATCTCAGACATATGCCGAAGCAATTTCTTCACCAATACTGCTCCTAGGGCAATGGAAGCTAAAGAGAAAATAAACAAATGCGACTACATCAAAATAAAAAGCTTTTGCGCAGCAAAAGAAACCATCAACAAAACAACAAGAAAGACCACTACATGGGAGAACATATTTTCAAATGTTATTACTGATAAAGTTTTAATCTCCAACATCTACAGGGTACTTATACAACTTAATAAAAGGAAGATAAATGATCCAATAAAAAAATGGGCAATGGACCTAAATAGACACTTTTCGAAAGAAGACAGAAGGAAGGCCAAGAGACATATGAAAGCATGCTCAAAGTCACTAATTATCTGAGAGATGCAAATCAAAACGACAATGCGGTACCATCTCACACCTGTTAGAATGGCAATCATCAACAAATCAATAAACGACAAGTGTTGGCAAGGATGTGGAGAAAAAGGAACCCTCGTGCACTGCTGGTGGTAATTCAGACTCATGCAGCCACTGTGGAGAACAGTATGGAGTTTCCTCAAAAAACTGAAAATGGAACTCCCATTTGACCCAGTAATCCCACTTCTAGGAATATATCCCAAGAAACTAGAAACACAAATCAGAAAGTATATATGCACCCCTATGTTCATAGCAGCACAATTCACCATAGCTAAGATTTGGAAAGAGCCTAAATGCCCATCAGCACAAGTGGATAAAAAAATTGTGGTACATCTACACAATGGAATACTACACTGCAATAAAGAAGAAGGAAATCTTTTTTTAAAAAATGAATCTTTATTCAGATTATTACAATTGTTTCTCCTTTTTCCCCCCATAACTCCCCTCCACCTGGTTCCCACCCCACCCTTTGCCCTTACCTCCCCCCACACTGTCCTCATCCATAGGTGTACGATTTTTGTCCAGTCTCTTCCTACACCCCCTATTTCTCTTTCCCCCTGAGAATTATCAGTCCACTCCCTTTCTATGCCCCTGATTCTATTATATTCACCAGTTTATTCTGTTCCTCAGATTTTTTATTCACTTGATTTTTAGATTCACTTGTTGATAGATATGTATTTGTTGTTCATAATTTTTATCTTTACCTTTTTCTTCTTCTTCCTCTTAAAGAATACCCTTCAGCATTTCATATAATACTGGTTTTGCGGTGATGAACTCCTTTAGCTTTTTCTTATCTGTGAAGCTCTTTATCTGACCTTCAATTCTGAATGACAGCTTTGCTGGGTAGAGCAATCTTGGTTGTAGGTTCTTGCTATTCATCACTTTGAATATTTCTTGCCACTCCCATCTGGCCTGCGTAGTCTCTGTTGAGAAACCAGCTGACATTCGTTTGGGTGCTCCCTGGTAGGTAATTAACTGTTTTTCTCTTGCTGCTTTTAATATTCTCTCTTTGTCTTTTGCTCTTGGCATTTTAATTATGATGTGTCTCGGTGTGGTCCTCTTTGGATTCCTTTTGTTTGGTGTTCTCTGCACTTCCTGGACTTGTAAGTCTATTTCTTTCACCAGGTGTGGGAAGTTTTCTGTCATTATTTCTTCAAATAGGTTTTCAGTATCTTGCTCTCTCTCTTGGTCTCGCACCCCCATAATTTGGATGTTGGTACGCTTGACATTGTCCCAGAGGCTCCTTACACTATCTTCATATTTTTGGATTCTTTTTTCTTTTTGCTTTTCCTGTTGGGTGTATTTTGCTTCTTTGTATTTCAAATCTTTGCCTTGATTCTTGCAATCCTCTAGTCTGCTGTTGGATCTCTGTATATTATTCTTTATTTCAGTCAGTGTATGCTTAATTTCTAGTTGGTCCTTTTTCATATCCTCGAGGGTCTCACTAAATTTATTGGCTTTTTCTAGAAAATTCTTGAAAAACCTTGTAACCGTGGTTTTGAACTCTATATCCAGTCGTTTGCTTTCCTCCATTTCTTTCATTTGTGACCTGTTTCTTTGTCTCTGCATTTTGGCTGCTTCCCTGAGTTGGTAGGGTAGCTTTGTGTGCTAGGTTTCCTTTATGGCACAGTGGGTCGGCCTCCCAAGTTAACCTGAGGTGGACACTCTTGGTGAACCCCTTTGTGGACTGTGTGTACAGCCTTGTTGTAGTTAAGTCTTGATTGTTGTTGGTATCACTGGGAGGAATTGACTTTCAGGCCAGTTGGCTGTGAGGATCAGCTGTGTCTACACTGGGAGATTTTCAGATCTGGAGACAGCCTTATAGGATTAGCCTTGCCAGATTGCAAAGGCCTCTGTGCTCAGCTTGGAAGGGGTGGAGTCTCAGGGCGGAGCAGACAGTCTTGGCTTCCCATCAGCCTTGCCCTTGCACGGAGTCTCTAGACCTCTGCCTTCCGCGGTTCCCGAGTTTCCGCCTTACAGTCCAGATTTCCTCCGTAAAAGCGTGGGTCCCCAGGGGCTCGCCCGGAACTGTGGTTCAGTGCAGTCAGGAGCTTCCGACTCCCTTCCGCTAGGGATAGCATGTGGTAACCTCCACAGTCAGTTCTTGTGCGCACTCAGGCCTCCAGACCTCTGCCACCATGGCTCCCCTGATTCTCTGAGTCTCCGAGTGCCTTTCTCTCTACCTGATAGTCTAAACTCCCCCTGTATGAGCCTGGGTCCACAGGGTTTCGCCTGCAACTGAGGTTCAGTGCAGTCGGAACTGGGGTTCAGTGCAGTCGGGGTCTTCCTTCCCCCTCCCGCCAGAAAAAGTCAGCCAGGCACTCCGCCACCCTTCCTCTCTGCGCGCACGTGTCTCCGTACCTCAGCTCTTTGCCGTTCCTTCTCCGTGAGCTTTCCTCTTTCCTTCTAGTTGTAGAATTTCCACTCAGCCAGCTTTCCTGTGGTTCTGGATGGTGTCCGTTCTGTCTTTTAGTTGTAGTTTTGAAATTGTTGTGCAGGGCAGCAGTTTAGGTGCTTACCTATGCCGCCATCTTGGTTTCTCCTAGTATGGACATTTTAATTATGTTGATTCTACCAATCCATGAACATGGTATATTCTTCCGTTTGTTTATGTCTTCCTCTATCTCTTTTTTTTAATGTCCTATAATTTTCCAAGTACAGGTCTTTTACCTCCTTAGTTAAGTTTATTCCTAGGTATCTTAATTTTTTTGTGCAATGGTAAATGGGATTGTTTTTGTAGTTTCTCTTTCTGTGATTTTACTATTGGTGTATAAAAAGGTCATATATTTCTGGATGTTAACTTTGTATCCTGCTACATTGCCAAATTCATTTATTAAGTCTAGTAGATTTTGATGGAGTCTTTAGTGTTTTGTTGTACAATATCATGTCATCTATGAATAATGACAGTTTTACTTCTTCTTTTCCGATTTGGATTCCTTTTATTTCTTCTTCTTGTCTGATCGCTATGGCTAGCACTTCCAGTACTATGTCGAACAGGAGTGGTGAAAGTGGGAATCCCTGTCTTGTTCCTGTTCTTAGGAGAAATGGTTTCAGTTTTTGCCCATTAAGTATGATGTTGGTTGTAGGTTTGTCATATAAGGCTTTTATTATGTTGAGGTATGATCCCTCCATTCCCACTTTGCTTAGAGTTTTTATCAAGAAAGGGTGTTGGATTTTGTCAAATGCTTTTTCTGCATCAATTGATATGACTATGTGATTTTTGTCACTCAATTTGTTTATGTGAAGTATAACATTTATTGATTTATAGATATTTTGCCAGCCTTGCGTCCCTGCAATAAATCCCACTTGGACATGTTGTATGCTCTTCCTAATGTAATGCTGGATCCAATTTGCTTGAATATTGTTGAGGATTTTAGCATCTATGTTCATCAGGGATATTGGCCTGTAATTTTCTTTCATGTTAGTGTCTTTATCTGGTTTTAGTATTAGGGTAATACTGGCTTCATAGAAAAAGCTTGGAAGTACACCTTTCTCAAATTTTTTTGAATAGTCTGAGAAGGATAGGTTTTAGTTCTTTGAATGTTTGGTAAAACTCTCCTGTGAATCCATCTGGCCCAAGGCTTTTGTTTGCTGGAAGTTTTTTTATTACTCCTTCAATATCCTCCATAATTACTGGCCTATTCTGATTTTTTTATTCTTCCTAATTGGTATTGTAAGATTATATTTTTTAAGAATATGCCCATTACTTCTAGGTTGACCAGTTTATTGGAGTAGAGTTGTTCATAGTATTTTTTTTACAATTATTTGTATGTCTGTGGGGTCAGTTGTTACTTCACCTCTTTCATTTCTGATTTTATTTGGGTCCTCTCTCTTTGTTTCTTGGTGAGTCTGGCTAGAGGTTTATCAATCTTCTTCATCCTTTCAAAGAACCAGCTCTTGATTTTATTGATCTTTTGCATTGGTTTTTTGGGGGTTAGGGGGGCTATCTGTTCTTTATTTTCACTCTAATCTTTATTATTTCCTTCCTTCTGCTCAGTTTGAGCTTTTACGTTCTCTTTCAAATTCTTTAAGTTGTAGGGTTATATAATTTATTACCATTTTTTTGTTTGTTTGTTTTAATATATTTTATTGATTTTTTACAGAGAGGAAGGGAGAGGGAGAGAGAGTTAGAAACATCGATGAGAGAGAAACATTGATCAGCTGCCTCCTGCATGCCCCTTATTGGGGATGTGTCTGCATCCAAAGTACATGCCCTTGACCGGAATTGAACCTGGGGCCCTTCAGTCCACAGGCCGATGCTCTATCCACTGAGCCAAACCGGTTAGGGCTGTTTGTTTGTTTTTTGAGATAGGCCTGTAGAGCTATGAACTTCCCTCTCAGAACTGCTTTCACTGTGTGTCATAGATTTTAGATTGTTGTGTTTTCATTGTCATTTGTTTCCAGGATGCTTTTTATTACTTCTTTGATCTCTTTGCTGCTACCCCAATCATTGTTTAATAGCATGCTATTTAGCCTCCAAATGTTTAGATTTTTTTCATTGTTTTTATTGTAGTTTATTTCTAATTTTATGTCACCGTGATCTGAGAAGGTGCTTGATATGATCTCTATCTTCTTGAATTTGAAGAGACTTAGCTTGTGTGCTAATATGTGGTCTATCTTTGAAAATGTCACAGTGCACTCGAGTGGAATGCATATTCCATTGCTTTCAGGTGAAATGTTCTGAATATAGCAATAAGTTCCATCTGATCTAGTGAGTCATTTAAGATTGTTGTTTCTTTGTTGATTTTTTTGTTTAGAAGATTTATCCAGTGATGTCAATGGTGTATTAAAGTGCCCCACTATGATTATATTGTTGTTGATCTCTCCCTTGATATCTTCCAGAAGTTTTTTTTATGTTTTAGGGTGCTCTCTGCTTTGGGTGCATATATGTTTACCAGAGTTATATCTTCTTGTTGTAGCGATCCCTTTAGTATTATGAAGTGGCCTTCCTTATCTCCTGTTATGGCCTTCACTTTGAGGTATATTTTGTTTGATATAAGTATTGCTACCCCAGCTTTTTTTTTTCATTTCCATTTGCCTGAAAAAAAATTTTTTCATCCCTTCACTTTCAGTCTGTGTGAGTCCTTTGTTCTGAGGTGGGTCTCTTGTAGACAGCACATATATGGGTCATGTTTTCTTATCTATTCATCCACCCTACGTCTTTTGCTTGGACCATTCCATTCATTTATATTTAAGTTTATTATTGATAAGTACTTGTTTGTTACCATTTTCATTCTTTAAGCCTGTGTTCATTCTTCACTTTCTATCTCTTCTTTTTACAACAGTCCCATTATCATTTCTTGCATTGCTTGCTTGTTGATAATAAACTCCCTTAACCTTTTTTCCCTGAGAAGCTCCTGATTTCACCTTCAATTTTGAATGATAGTCTTGTTGATAGAGTATTCTTGGATACAGCCCCTTCCTTTGCATCACTTTGTATGCTTCATTCCATTCCCTTGTGGCTATATGTCTCTATTGAGAAATCATTTGATAGTCTAATGGGAGATCCCTTGTATGTAACTTTCTGTCTCTCTCTTGCAGCCTTTAAGATTCTCTTTGTCGTTAATGTTTGCCATTGTAATTATGACGTGTCTTGGTGTGGGTCTTTTTGGTTTCATCTTGTTTGGGCCTATCTGTGCTTATGTGATTTTTCCTTCCCCAAGTCAGGGAAGTTTCTGTCATTATTTTGTCAAATAAGTTTGTTATTCCTTGCTCCTCCTCTTGACCCTCTTTCACCCTTATTATACAGATGTTGCTTCATTTCATGTTGTCCCAACCTCCTTTAAACTCTCCTCCTGCTTTTTTATTTTTTTCCACTTGCTGTTCAGATTGGGTGTGTTTTTCCACCCTGTCTTCTAAATTGCTGATTTGGTTCTCAGCTTCTCCTAGTCTACTGTTGAAGCCTTCCATTTTGTTCTTTAGTGCAGCTATGTCATTTTTCATTTCCTCTTGATTCTTTTATATGTTATTGATTTTCTTACCCAGCTGGTTTAGGAACTTTATGACCCCTACTCTGAATTCTTTCTCTGACATATTCCTTACTACCATTTCATTTCGTCCCTTTGGTGCTGATTCCTCCTTTTGTTTCCTTTGGAGGTTGTTTCATTGTCCTCGAGCCCTGGGCACCCTGCTTGGGGTTTGAGAGGTTGAAGACCCTATTAGGGCAATGTTCTGGAAATTGTTAGGTTAGAGACTAGGTGTGCCTTGAGTCTCACGCCTCCATTTTTTCTGCTCTGAGTTATATGCCCTTCACCCATGGATCTGACCCCTCAGTTGTCTGCTTCAGATGCTCACGGTTGTGGTAGTGCATGCAGAGTTCCTCTGGTGTGTGACTCCCTGTGAGGACCCAGAGCCCTCTGGCATGCAATTTGCTGTGTGGCCCCAGTACCTGTGGCAGGGTGGCACCCTAGGTCCCTCTGGCAGCGCACTTGCAGCATGGTCCTGTAGGCCTTGGCTGGGCACATTGAATTGCTCCATGTTGCCCTGGCAGTGTTCTCCTGTGGCCTGAAGAGGGGCACATGCTGGGTTGCTCTGGGTAGGCCCTACAGAACTTTTCCAGGGGCTATGGTGGAGCAGGTGTGGGTTGCTCTTGGTTGCACATTCAGAGCTCTCCTGTGGCCTTGAGTGGGGTGCTCACTGGGTTACTCCAGTTCACCCTGGCAGGAGGTCCCTGGACTTGAGGTGGAGCGGGTGCTGGGTGCTCTGTGTCACAGAGTCCTTGTGTTCTTGTGGCCCGGAGTGAGATGCATGCTGGGTTGCTCTGGTTTGCCCCTCACTGGTTGAAGTGAGCACATGTTTCGTGTCACACAGTCTGTGCTCTCTTGTGGCCAGGAATGGGACATGTGCTGGGTTGTTGGGGGCTGCCCCAGCAGGGCTGTCTCAGGAGCCGGGATGGAGTAGGCACCAGTTGCTCTGGGTCATACAGGCTGCACTCTCCTGGCCTGGAGTGGGGCACATACTGGGTTGCTCCAGGTCAACCCAGCAGCAGGTCTTGGGCTCAGGGTGGAACAAGTGCCAGTTGGTTCTGGGTCAGGCTAGTAGCATGGTTCTAGGGCCCAGTGAAAGGGTGGGGCACAGGGTTCCCCCTGGCTTACACTCACTGGAGGGGTCCTAGTGCCTCATCCTGAGATCCTGGGTCCCAGCAGGCAGGTGAAGAGTCCTGGTGTGGGAGGTCACTCTGGTGAGTGCTCCCTGAAGACATCTGAGAGCCTGCCAGGAGGTACTGCACCACTCACTGCTGTGGCACAGTGGTGGTTCCACATGGGTTGTGGCTGGCAAGCAGCATTCTCTAGGCATCCTCTTTCTTTCCTTATTGAAAATTGTCTCCTCAGTTGTATCTAATTTGTTAATTCAGGGTGGATGTTCTTAAATTTAGTTGCTTTTCTGGCGTGGCCTATTCAGCCACCATTTTCTCTTCCCCCTGATATACCTGGATTTTTTGTCACATGCATCTGAATGCTGATATAATATATGTGCCTAGTAAAAACTTCAAGATGTAAATAATGATTTTTTAAATTAAATTTATATGGGAAATATTGGTTAGTGATAACATATAAGTTTCATGTGTACATTTTTAAAATACACCAGTATACTCTACTGTGTGCTCACACACAAAAAAAAAATGTGTTTCCCTTAAGGTTAGGAATAAACAGGGATATCTGTTTTCACCATACTCTTTCACATAGTATAAAAATTTTAGACACAGCAATCAGACATGAAATAGTAATAAAAGGCATTCAACTTGGGGGGGGGGGATAAAATTGTCAATATTAGGGCCCTGTCCAGATAGTTCAGTTGGTTGAGCGTCATCCTGATACAACAATGATTCAGGTTTGATCCACATTCAGGAAACATACAAGGACCAACCAATGAATGTGGAAATGAATGGAACAAAAAAAAAATCTGTCTCTCTCTCTCTTATTTTCTCTCCCTCTCTCTCTCTCACAAATAAAATTTTTTTAAAAGTTTTGTTGATTTGTTGCTGGTGATGATGTAGAGGAAAGGGAACTCTAATACATGTTGGTGGGAATGCAGACTAGTGCAGCCACTATGGAAAATAGTGTGCAGCTTCCTCAAAAAATTAAAAATGGAACTGCCATTTGACCCAGTGATCCCACTTCTAGAAATATTCCTAAGAATCCCAAAACACCAATCAGAAAGAATATATGCACCCCTTTGTTCATAGCGGATCTGGAAAAAGCCAAAGTACCCATCAGTAGATGAGTGGATAAAAAATCTGTGGTACATTTACACAATGGAATACTATGCAACTATAAAAAAGAAGCATCTCTTACATTTTTAGACAGCATGGATGGACCTGGAGATTATTTTACTAAGCGAAATTAGCCAGTTAGAGAAAAATAAGTATCACATGACCTCACTTGTATGTGGAATTTAATGAACAAAATAAACTGATGAACAAAATAGATCGAGAGACATGGAGGAATGAAACAAACTGACCAATCTTGGAGGGAAAGGGAGAGAAGAGCTTAACCAAAGAATTTATAGGCATATATGCATAAAACATGGACACAGACAATAGTGCAGGGAAGACCTGGGAGGTGGGTGCAGGGTGGAGGGGGTCAAGGGGGGCAAGGGGAGACATCTGTAATATTTTCAAGAATAAATAATATTTTTAAATTAAAAATAATTTTTAAACTGTAATTATTGGCAGATAATATGATACTGTATATCAAGAACCCTAAAGATTCCACACACACACAAAAAAAAACACCTGCTAGAGAGAAACCAAGATGGCGGCATAGGTAAACACCTAAACTGCTGCCTCCTACAACAATTTCAAAACTACAACTACAAGACAGAACGGACACCATCCAGAACCACAGGAAAGCTGGCTGAGTGAAAATTCTACAACTAGAAGGAAAGAGAAAAGCTCACAGAGAATTGGAGGTACGGCAAAGGGTCTTTGTGTGCGCAGAGAGGAAGGGCGGCTGAGAGCCTGGCTGACTTTCTCTGGCGGAAGCGGGAAGGAAGCCCCCGACCGCACTGAATCCCAGTTCTGACTGCACTGAACCCCAGTTCCGGGCGAGCCCCTGGGGACCCACGCCCTTACGGGGGGGAGTCTGGACTCTCGGGCGGAGACTCAGGAGCCGGGGAAGGCAGAGGACTGAAAGCGATTGCGCGCCAGTGCGCACAAAGGCAGTGGAGGTTGCCACAGGCTTTCCCTAGTGGAAGGGAGTCAGAGGCTCCTGAATGCACTGAGCCCTAGTTCTGACTGCAGTGAACCCCAGTTCCAGGCGAGTCCCTGGGGACCCACACTCTTGTGGGGGGAGTCTGGACTCTCGGGCGGAGACTCGGGAGCTGGGGAAGGCGGAGGACTGAAGGCACGCACGTGCACGCAAGGGCAAGGCTGACGGGAAGCCAAGACTGAGACTCCACCCCATCCAAGCTGAGCACAGAGGCTATTGCAATTTGGCAAGTCTAATCCTATAAGGCTGTCTCCAGCACTGAACTTCTCCCAGCATAGACACAGCTGATCCTTACAGCCAACTGGCCTGGAGGTCAATTCTTCCCAGTGATACCAACAACAATAAAGACTTAATTACAACAAGGCTGTACACACAGTCCACAAAGGGGTGCACCAAGAGTGTCCACCTCAGGTTAACTGGGGAGGCAGACCCATTGGGCCATATTGGAAACCTAGCACACAAATCTACCTTACCAACTCAGGGAAGCAGTGAAAATGCAGCGTCAAGGAATCAGATCACAAACGAAAGAAATGGAGGAAAACAAACGACTGGATATAGAATTCAAAACCACGGTTATAAGGCTTTTTAAGAATATCCTAGAAAAGGCCGATAAATATAACAAGACCCTCGAAGATATGAAAAAGGACCAACTAGAAATTAAACATACACTGACTGAAATAAAAAATATTATACAGAGACCCAAAAACAGACTAGAGGAACACAAGAATCAAGTCAAAGAATTGAATTACAAAGAAGCAAAAAACACTCAACCGAAAAAGCAAAAAAAAAAAAAAAATCCAAAAAGTTGAAGATAATGTAAGAAGACTCTGGGACAACTTCAAGCGTATCAACATCAGAATTATGGGGGTGCCAGAAGAAGAGAGAGAGCAAGATACTGAAAACCTATTTGAAGAAATAATGACCGAAAACTTCCCCCACCTGGTGAAAGAAATAGACTTACAAGTCAAGGAAGCCCACAGAACCCCAAACAAAAGGAATCCAAAGAGGACCACACCAAGACACAACATAATTAAAGTGCCAAGAGCAAAAGACAAAGAGAGAATATTAAAAGCAGCAAGAGAAAAACAGTTAATTACCTACAAGGGAGCACCCATACGACTGTCAGCTGACTTCTCAACAGAAACTATGCAGGCCAGACGGGAGTGGCAAGAAATTTTCAATGTGATGAATAGCAAGAACCTACAACCAAGATTACTCTACCCAGCAAAGCTATCATTCAGAATTGAAGGGCAGATAAAGAGTTTCACAGACAAGAAAAAGCTAAAGGAGTTCATCACCACCAAACCAGTATTATATGAAATGCTGAAAGGTATTCTTAAAGAAGAGGAAGAAGAAAAAAGTAAAGATAAAAATTATGAACAACAAATACATATCTATCAACAAGTGAACCTAAAAATCAAGTGAATTAAAAACCTGAGGGACAGAATAATCTGGTGAATATAATAGAATCAGAGGCATAGAAAGGGAGTGGACTGATAATTCTCAGGGGGAAAGGGGTATGGAGGGTTCATGAAGAGACTGGACAAAAATCATACACCTATGGATGAGGACAGTGGGGGGGAGGTAAGGGCAGAAGGTGGGGTGGGAAATGGGTGGAGGGGAGCTATGGGGGGGAAGGAGAAATAATTGTAATAATCTGAATAAAGATTTATTTAAAAATAAAAAAATAAAAAAATAAAACAAAGCAAAACAAGACAAAACAAACCAAAAAAAAAAAAAAAAAAAAAAAAAACACCTGCTAGAACTGAATTCAGTAAAGTAGCAGGATCCGAAACAAATAAATACCCAGCAATCAGTTGCATTTTTTACACCAATAATCAATTATCAGAAACTAAGAAAATAATTCAATTCACAATTGCTTCAAAAGGAATAATAAAATACCTAGGAATAAATGTAACTACTAATGTAAAAGACTGTACTCACCTATCTAATAAAGAGGGAATATGCTAATTGACCCTCATGCCTCACAAAGATGGTGGTGCCCACAACCAATAAGGAGGGAATATGCTAATTGTCTACCCCACCCTCAAAGATGGTAGCGCCCACAGCCAATAAGGAGGGAATATGCTAATTGACTTCCCTGCCCTCAAAGATCGTGGCACCCACAGCCAATAAGGAGGGAATATGCTAATTGACTGCCATGCCCTCAAAGATGGTGGTGCCCACAGCCACAAGATGGTGGCGCCCAGTCCCCTCATCCCCCTAGCTGCCCAGGGCCAGCCCAAGGTGCAGGCAAGCCTCGGATGGTGGCTGGCCAGCCACCCAGGGCCTCCTGAGGCTCAGGTAACCGGGGCCAGCCAAGGCACTGCCGGCAGTGGCAGCAGCAGAGGTGTAATGGGGCATCTCCTTCCCCTGATCGCCAGGTTGCCTCCTGCCCCTGAGGGCTCCTGGACTGTGAGAGGGGGCAGGCCGGGCTGAGGGACTCCCTCCCCCCGCCGCATCCAGTGCATGAATTTTCATGCACCGGACCTCTAGTAAAATTATAAGACAACAAAGAGAGAAATTATACAACAAACAAATATGTGCAAGCTTATACCATGTTCATGGATAAGAACTAACAGCATTAAAGTGTTCATACTAGCCTAGTCAGTGTGGCTCAGTGGTTGAGCATCAACCTATGAACCACGAGGTCACAGTTCGATTCCCGGGTAGAGCACATGCCTAGGTTGTGGGCTTGATCCTCCATTGTGGGGTGTGCAGGAGGCAGCCAATCAATGATTCTCTTTCTCCCTCGCTCTCTTCCACCCCGAAATCAATAACATATAAATATAAAAATACATAAATATATCTGCATATATATACTGAGTGGCCAGATTATTATGATCTCTGAATGCATAATAATCTGGCCACTCAATATATATATATATATATATATATATATATATATATATATATATATATATATATATTAGAGGCCTGGTGCATGAATTCATGCATGGGTGGGGTCTGGCCAGCCTGGCCAGGGGAAGAGGACATGAGTGGTTGGCCGGCCTGCCTGCTGGTCGAACTCCTGATCAAGAGGACAATTTGCATATTTGCCTTTTATTATATAAGATATACACTGAGTGGCCACATTATTATGAGTGCAGAGATCATAATAATCTGGCCACTCAGTATATGTATATACTAGAGGCCCGATGCACGAAGATTCATGCAAGAATGGGCCTTCCTTCCCCTGGCTGCTGGCACCGCCTTTGCTCCGACTGGAGCCGCCTTTTCACTCAGACCTGGAGCCACCTTTCTGCCTTTACATGCTGCCCAGAGGCCCGGAGTGTCTGGGGCGGTGTGGAATGCCCCTGGCTGCTCAGCGCCTGTGTATGAAAATTAACCAGCCATATTTGTTGGGTTAATTTGTATACTCACTCCTGATTAGCTGGTGGGCGTTGTGAAAGTACGGTCAATTTTCATCTTACTCTTTTATTAGTGTATATATATATCTATAAAAATAATGTTCATGCTACCCAAAGCAACACATATATTCAACACAATTCCTATCAAAATACCTTGATATATTTCTCAGAAATAGAACAAGTATTCCAAAAATTTATAAGTAACTACAAAAGACCCCAAATAGCCACCACAATCTTGAGAAAGAAGGATGAATTTGGAGGAATTACACTACCTAATATCAAGCTATACTACCAGGCCACTATTCATCGAAACAGCATGATACTGACTTAAAAACAGACATATAGATCAATGATACAGGATGGAGAACCCAGAAATAAACTCATGTCTTTATTGTCAGTTAATATTTGACAAAGGAGGCAAAAACATACACTGAGATAAAGACAGTCTCTTCAATAAATGGTGCTGAGAAAATTGTACAGGTTCATGGAAAGCAATGAAACAAGGACCACATTCTTACACTATACACAAGAATAAATGCAAAATGGAATATGAACTTAAATATAAGATTTGAAACCATAAAATCTTCAAGGAAAACTTAGGCAATAAAATCTCAGACATTTCTCATAGCAATAATATTTCTGATATATCTTCTCAGGCAAGGAAAACAATAAAAAAATTAAAAAGTGGGCAAAGGGCCTTTGCCAGTGTGGCTTAGTTTGTTGAGCTTCGTCCTATGCACCAAAAGATCCCCTGTTAAATTCCTGGTCAGCCATATTCCCAGTTGCAGGTTCAATCACCAGTAGGAGGCATGCAAGTGGCAGCCTATTGATGTTTCTCTCACATCGATGTTTCTCCCTCTCTCTTCTTCCCTCTCTACAAAATCAACAAAAACATATTTTTAAATGGGCAAAAGACCTGAATATATATTTCTCCAAATAGGACATACAGATGGTCAATTGATATATGAAAAAATACTCAAAGTCACTGATCATCAGAGAATTGCAAATTAAAACTACAATGAGAGGTCGAAGGAATCTAAGATGGCTGCTGACGGGAAGGCAGACTGCAGATAGTGTGTGAGTGAGAAAACAAAGAGAGAGTGTGTGGTTGCACGGGGAGTGTTTGTTGGTGAGTTGAGGGACAGCTATACTCCAGGAGACTGTGGGGGACTGCTGGACAGGGCTCCCCTGACCAGGAAGCCCCCACTGCTGCTGGGTTCCCTCCCAGAGCGACCTGCTCGGATGGGGAGACTGCGCCATCTTGAAAGGGAAAGTGGATGTTATCAGAAGCCTGAAAAGCCCGGGGAATCTATGACTATGGCACCCACCAAACAGCTGCGAACCCGAGAACTCCGGTACCCAAGTGGCAAAAGCACACGGATTCAGAGGAGCTCTACACTCCCTCAAAGAAAGGTCAGATTTCGCCTGGGATAAGGTGAGGTTTCTGTTCCCAGCAGGAGAGAGAAACGCGCATGTGGGAGCTGGAGGACTGGGAAAAGTCTACGCCTAGAAAAATCCGTGGCTGTTGGGGCTGGCGTGATCCATGAATGTGGAAGGGGGTCCACAGAGCTGCTAACAGAAGGGAACTCTAAAAAGCAACCAATTTTGATCTGGGCACAAAAGGACAGCCTAAAAATTTTAAAAGTGTGCCAGCTGATTTGACCCAAGGAGAAAAAAGACTGCACAGAATTGCACACAGCCCCGGAGTTCACACACTTATTCTGGCTCTTTTTTTTAAATTTTTTTTTATTAAGGTATTATATGTGTACATATCTTACCATTGCCCCCCCCCACCCCACTCCCATACATGCCCTCACCCCCCAATGTTTTGCATCCATTGGTTACTCTTATATGCACGCATACAAGTCCTTCAGTTGATCTCTTATTTCCCCCACCTCTCCCTAACCTTCCCGCTGTAATTAGACAGTCTGTTTGATGCTTTACTGCTTCTGAATCTATCTTTTTGTTCATCAGTTTATACTGTTTTTCATTATCCCCAAATGAGAGAGATCATGTGGTATTTCTCTTTCACTGACTGGCTTATTACACTCAGCATAATGTTCTCTAATTCCATCCAGGTGCCTACAAATGGTAATAATTCCTTCTTTTCATGGCAGCATAGTATTCCATTGTGTAGATGTACCATAGTTTTCTGATCCAGTCATCTGCTGACGGGCACCTAGGCTGTTTCCAAATCTTAGCTATTGCAAATTGTGCTGCTATGAACATAGGGGTGCATACATCCTTTCTGATTGGTGTTTCTAGTTTCTTAGGATATATTCCTAGGAGTGGGATTACTGGGTCAAAAGGGAGTTCCATTTTCAGTTTATTGAGGAAACTCCATACTGTTCTCCACAGTGGCTGCACCAGTCTGCATTCCCACCAGCAGTGCACGAGGGTTCCTTTTTCTCCGCATCCTCGCCAAGACTTGTCTTTTGTTGATTTCTTGATGATAGCCATTCTGACAGGTGTGAGATGGTATCGCATTGTCGTTTTGATTTGCATCTCTCGGATAATTAGTGACTTTGAGCATGTTTTCATGTGTCTCTTGGCCTTCGTTCTGCCTTCTTTCAAAAATATTCTATTTAGGTCCGTTGCCCATTTTTTTATTGGATCATTTATCTTCCTTTTATTAAGTTGTATAAGCTGCTTGTAGATGTTGGAGATTAAACCTTTATCAGTGATAACATTTGCAAATATGTTCTCCCATACAGTGGGGTTTCTTGTTGTTTTCCTGATGGTTTCTTTTGCTGTGCAAAAGCTTTTTATTTTGATGTAGTCCCATTTGTTTATTTTCTCTTTGGCTTCCATTGCCCTAGGGGCAGTATCAGTGAAGAAGTTCTTTCAGCATATGTCTGAGATTTTGCTGCCTGTGGATTCCTCTAGTATTTTTATGGTTTCCCATCTTATGTTTAAGTCCTGTATCCATTTTGAGTTTATTTTTGTGTATGGTGTAAGTTGGTGATCTAGTTTCATTTTTTGCATGTATCTGTCCAATTTTCCCAACACCATTTATTGAAGAGACTTTCTTGACTCCATTGTATGTTCATGCCTCCTTTGTCAAATATTATATGGGCATAGTGGTTTGGTTCGATATCTGGGTTCTCTATTCTATTCCATTGATCTATATGTCTGTTCTTGTGCCAGTATCAGGCTGTTTTGAGGACAGTGGCTTTGTAATACAGCTTGAAATCTGGTATTGAGAACCCTCCTACGTTTATCTTCTTTCTCAGGATTGCTGTGGCTATTCGAGGTCTTTTTTTTATCCCAGATGAATTTTTGGAGAGTTCTTTCTAGGTCTGTGAAATATGCCATTGGTATTTTAATGGGGAGTGCATTGAATTTATAGATTTCTTTGGTTAGTATGGACATTTTAATGATGTTGATTCTACCAATCCATGAACATGGTATGTTCTTCCATCTGTTTACATCTTCCTCTATCTCTTTTTTCAGTGTCCTGTAGTTTTCCACATATAGGTCTTTTACCTCCTTGGTTAGGTTTATTCCTAAGTATCTTAATATTTTTGGTGCGATGGTAAATGGGATTGCTTTTTTAGTCTCTCTTTCTTTAAGTTCACTGTTGGTGTATAGAAATGCCATAGATTTCTTGGCATTAATTTTGTATCCTGCTACATTGCCGAATTCTTTTATTAAGTCTATTAGTTTTTTGATGGAGTCTTTTGGGTTTTTTATGTACAATATCATGTCATCTGCAAATAAGGACAGCTTTACTTCTTTTCCAATTTGGATGCCTTTTATTTCTTCTTCTTGTCTAATTGCAATGGCTAAAACATCCAGTAGTATGACGAACAGGAGTGGTGAGAGTGGGCATCCCTGTCTTGTTCCTGTTCTTAGGGGAAATGGTTTTAGTTTTTGCCCATTGAGTATGATGTTACTTGTGGGTTTATCATATATAGCTTTTATTATGTTGAGGTCTGATCCTTCTATTCCCACCTTGTTGAGAGTTTTTATCAAGAAAGGGTGTTGGATTTGTCAAATGCTTTTTCTGCATCAATTGATATCACTTTATGATTTTTATTTCTCAATTTGTTTAGGTGATGTATCACATTTATTGATTTGTGGATATTGTACCATCCTTGCATCCCTGGGATAAATCCTACTTGGTCATGGTGTATGATCTTTCTGATGTAGTGCTGGATCCGATTTGCTAGAATTTTCTTGAGGATTTTGGCATCTACATTCATGAGGGATATTGGCCTGTAATTCTCCTTCATTGTGTTGTCTTTATCTGGTTTTGGTATTAGGGTGATGCTGGCTTCATAGAAGGAGCTTGGAAGTGTTCCTTCCTCTTGAATTTTTTGGAATAGTCTGAGGAGGATCGGTTTTAGTTCTTCCTTGAATGTTTGGTACAATTCTCCTGTGAAGCCGTCTGGCCCCGGGCTTTTGTTTGCCAGAAGCTTTTTGATGACTGCTTCAATTTCTTCCATAGTTACTGGCATATTGAGCTGTTTAGATTATTCCTGATTGAGTTTTGGAAGGTTATATTTTTTCTAGGAATATGTCCATTTCCTTCAGGTTGTCCAGTTTGTTGGCATAGAGTTGTTCATAGTATTTTTTAACAATCCTTTGTATTTCGGTGGGAACTGTTGGTATTTCACCTCTTTCATTTCTGATTTTGTTTATTTGGGTCCTCTCTCTTTGCTGCTTGGTGAGCCTGGCTAGAGGTTCATCAATCTTGTTTATCCTTTCAAAGAACCAGCTCTTGGTTTTGTTGATCTTTTGTATTGTTTCTTTGGTCTCTATGTCGTTTATCTCCACTCTGATTTTTATTATTTCCTTCCTTCTGCTTACACTGGGCTTTTCTTGTTGCTCTTTTTCTAACTCTTTGAGTTGTTGGGTTAGGTAATTTATTACCCCTGTTTCTTGTTTTTTGCAGTAGGGTTGTAGAGCTATGAACTTCCCTCTCAAGACTGCTTTCGCTGTGTCCCATAGATTTTGGATTGTAGTGTTTTCATTGTCATTTGTTGCCATGATGTTTTTTATTTCTTCCTTGATCTCTCTGGTAACCCAATCATTGTTTAATAGCATGCTGTTTAGTCTCCATGTGTTTGATTTTTTTGGATTGTTTTTATTGTAGTTGATTTCCAGTTTTATGCCACTGTGGTCTGAGAATATTCTTGATATGATTTCTATCTTCTTGAATTTGAAGAGACTTTGCCTATGTCCCAATATATGGTCTATCTTTGAAAATGACCCATGTGCACTTGAGAAGAATGTGTATTCTGTTGCTTTGGGGTGAAAATTTCTGAAGATGTCAATTAATTCCATCTGATCTAGTGAGTCATTTAGGATTGACGTTTCTTTGCTGATATTTTGTTTAGAGGATTTGTCCAATGGTGATAGTGGGGTATTAAAGGCTCCTACCATGATTGTATTGCTGTCAATTTCTCCCTTGTTATCCTCCAGGAGTTTTTTTATGTATTTGGGTGCTCCTGTATTGGGTGCATATATGTTTACCAGAGTTATTTCTTCTTGTTGGATTGCTCCCTTTAGTATTATGAAGTGGCCTTCCTTCATAATACTTCCTTCAAAAGGCATGCCAAACAGAACAGTAGAGGAAGTGAATGACTTTCACTATTGCACATTTTTATTTTTATTTTTTTCATCTTTTACTTAAGAAACTAATTTTTTTTCTTTATTTCTCACTTGATTTTACCTTTTTAATTACATTTTTATTTACAATCAGTATTAATACTACTACTATTTTATATTACCTTTTTTTTATAAAAAAAAGTGTCATTTTATTTTCTCTTTAGTTTACTTTGGGATTAGTGTTCTACATTCTATTTTCATCTTTCCTATAGCATCATTTTACTCTATCTCAACTTTACCTTCATCTCTTGTTATGACCTTCACTTTGAGATCTAATTTGTCAGATATAAGTATTGCTACCCCAGCTTTTTTTTCATTTTCATTTGCCTGGAAAACCTTTTTCCATCCCTACACCCTCAGTCTGTGTGCATCTTCTTTTTGAGGTGTGTTTCTTGTAGACAGCAGATATATGGGTCTTGTTTTCTTATCCAATCCATTACCCTATGTCTTTTGATTGGGGCATTTAATCCATTTACATTTAAGTTATTATTGATAGGTACTTATTTGTTGCCATTTTTATTTTTTACCCCTGTGTTCCTTCTTCTTACTATTTCTTTTTTTTTTTAACAGCAGACCCTTTAGCATTTCCTGCATTGCTGGTTTGGTGGTAATAAATTCCCTTAGTCCCTTTGTGTCTGTGAAGCTCCTGATTTCACTTTTAATTTTGATTGATAGCCTTGCTGGGTACAGTATTCTTGGATTCAGACCCTTCCTTTGCATTACTTTGTATATTTTATTCCATTCCCTTCTGGCCTGATGAGTTTCTGTTGAGAAATCAGTTGCTAGTCTTATGGGGGGTTCCTTTGTATGTAACTTTCTGTCTCTCTCTTGCCACTTTTAAGATTCTTACTTTGTCGTTGGTGTTTGCCAATTTAATTATGATGTGCCTTGGCGTCGGTCTTTTGGGTTTCATTTTGCTTGGGACTCTGTGAGCTTCTTGGATTTGTGTGGGTTTTTTCTTCCCTATATCAGGGAAATTTTCTGTCATTATTTCTTCAAAGAGGTTTTCTATTCCTTGTTCAGCTTCCTTTCCTTCTGGGACCCCTATTATGCAGATGTCGTTTTGTTTCATGTTGTCCCAAAGTTCCCTTAGGCTCTCCTCCTGCCTTTTAATTTTTTTTTCTAGGAGTTGCTCTATTTGGGTATTTTTTCCCATCTTGTCTTCTAGCTCACTGATGCGGTCCTCTGCTTCTTCTAGTCTACTCTTGAAGCTTTCTATTGAGTTCTTTACAGCAGTGATGTCATTTTTCATTTCTTCTTGGTTCTTCTTCATTTCCTCTTGGTTCTCCCTCATATTGTCGAATTTGTCTTCCATTCTTTTCAGCCACCTTATGACCATTTCTCTGAATTCTTTCTCAGGAAGGTTGCTTGCCTCCATTTCGTTTACTTCCTTTTCTGGTGATGCCTGCTTTCCTCTCATATGCAGACTGTTTCTTTGTCTCCCCATGGTCTCTCTTCTCTGGATGTCTGGTTATCTAGTTCTCTCTCTCCTTTCCGTGGTGGAGTGTAGAGCTCCTCTGAATCCGCGTGTTTGTGCCAATTGGGGACCGGTGTTCTGGGGCTCGCAGCTGTTCCGTGGGTGCCGCAGTTGTGGATTCTCAAGCTTCTGATAAACTCCACATTCCCGTTCAAGATGGCACAGATCTCTGGCTCTTTTTTTATTTCCTTTTTAAATCCTTGCTTCTGATTACTAAGCTGCGTGGTCAGCAAACTGTGGCTCGCGAGACACATGTGGCTCTTTGGCAACCTTGAGTGTGGCTCTTCCACAAAATACCACAGCCTGGGCCAGTCTATTTTGAAGAAGTGACTTAGAAGTTTAAGGTTTAAAAATTTGGCTCTCAAATGAAATTTCAATCGTTGTACTGTTCATATTTGGCTTTGTTGACTAATGAGTTTGCCGACCACTGACTACGCCCAATACATAGGATCACCCAATTGGGGACACTCTAAGAGACTGCAGGGGAAAGTTGTTTTTCTAGAACCTGGGGATCAGAGCTGGGAATAACCATCAGAGAACCAGCTCTGGGGCAACCCACTCTCCCAAACCGGAATTAAGTCCCACAGGGAAAACAAAATCTAAACACTAGCTAGAGAGGACCTATAGACCTGGAGGTCAATCCAGAAACACTGCCACTCAGGGGTTGAATCACAAATTGACTCTTGTGTAAACACAAATAAAGGAATATAAGAAAAATCAAGACTGGCTTACAATACTGAGGAGCAGTGGAAAGCAGGGAACTTCAATACTGTCCTGACTACGAAAAAGGCATGCCAAACAGAACAGTAGAGGAAGTGAATGACCTTCACTATTGCACATTTTTATTTTTATTTTTTTCATCTTTTACTTAAGAAACTAATTTTTTTTCTTTATTTCTCACTTGATTTTACCTTTTTAATTACATTTTTATTTACAATCAGTATTAATACTACTACTATTTTATATTACCTTTTTTTTATAAAAAAAGTGTCATTTTATTTTCTCTTTAGTTTACTTTGGGATTAGTGTTCTACATTCTATTTTCATCTTTCCTATAGCATCATTTTACTCTATCTCAACTTTACCTTCATGCCATAATTTCTTCCTCACTTTTCCCCTTTTGTTGTCCTATTTCTCTTACCCTATGCCTGCTTTAGATTTTCCCTATTTTGTTTACCACCTGGTAAAATTTCACCCTACCTATCCCCTGCTCCAAGTCCATACACACCTCTCCCTTCTCTTTCTTCATTATCCAAAAAATTTTTTAATTTTTTATCTCTCTGACCTTTTGTTATTGTTTGTTTGATTGTTGATTTTACTGATTTTTTATGCTTGTTTGTGCGATCATTTTGCTTTTTCTCTTTGATTTTTTGTTTTGTTTTTGTTTGGTTTTTACTTCTGTTTTCCCTCACCCCACTTGATATTAGTTGTTGTTTGTAGTTTGCATTCATCTCCAGGCACTTGTTGCTGGCATGTGTTGGGATTAGTGCCTGCTCTATTGGAGTTTTCTACCCATATATATAGTTTTCCCCCACTTCTTTCTTATTCTCTCTCTTTTCTCTTTACTTTTTTTTCCCTTTACCAAATATTATTTTTGCACTTCCTTTTTTTCCCTCTTCTCCTTTCTCTCCTATCTTCTAATTCACCTTTTTCTGGTGATCACTTTATTTGGGGTTATTAATATCATGAATACATTTTTGTTCAGTGCCTTGTGCATTTGACCATATTGTGTTGTATTTTGTGCCTTTATATCAATGCAGAAGAGAGAGAACTACAAAACCAGACACCCGGAGAAGAGAGACCATGGGGAGAAAAAGAAACAGCCCTCATATGAAAGAAAAGCAGGCATCACCAGAAAAGGAAGTAAACGAAATGAAGGCAAGCAACCTTCCAGAGAAAGAATTCAGAGAAATGGTCATAAGGTGGCTGAAAAGAATGGAAGACAAATTCGACAATATGAGCGAGAACCAAGAGGAAATGAAGAAGAACCAAGAAGAAATGAAAAATGACATCGCTGCTGTAAAGAACTCAATAGAAAGCTTCAAGAGTAGACTAGAAGAAGCAGAGGACCGCATCAGTGAGCTAGAAGACAAGATGGGAAAAAATACCCAAGTAGAGCAACTTCTAGAAAAAAAAAATTAAAAGGCAGGAGGAGAGCCTAAGGGAACTTTGGGACAACACGAAACAAAACAATATCCGCAAAATAGGGGTTCCAGAAGGAAAGGAAGCTGAGCAAGGAATAGAAAACATCTTTGAAGAAATAATGACAGAAAATTTCCCTGATATAGGGAAGAAAAAACCCACACAAATCCAAGAAGCTCACAGAGTCCCAAGCAAAATGAACCCCAAAAGACCGACGCCAAGGCACATTATAATTAAATTGGCAAACACCAACGACAAAGTAAGAATCTTAAAAGCGGCCAGAGAGAGACAGAAAGTTACCTACAAAGGAACCCCCATAAGACTAGCAACTGATGTCTCAACAGAAACTCATCAGGCCAGAAGGGAATGGAATGAAATATACAAAGTAATGCAAAGGAAGGGTCTGAATCCAAGAATACTGTACCCAGCAAGGCTATCAATCAAAATTGAAGGTGAAATCAGGAACTTCACAGTCAAAAAAGTACTAAGGGAATTTATTACCACCAAACCAGCAATGGAAGAAATGCTAAAGGGTCTGCTGTAAAAAGAAGAAAAGAAAAAAAAGAAGCGAAGAAGGAACACAGGGGTAAAGCATAAAAATGGCAACAAATAAGTACCTATCAGTAATAACTTTAAATGTAAATGGATTAAATGCCCCAATCAAAAGACATAGGGTAACAGATTGGATAAGAAAACAAGACCCATATATCTGCTGTCTACAAGAAACCCACCTCAGAAAAAAAGATGCACACAGACTGAGGGTGAAGACATGGAAAAAGGTTTTCCAGACAAATCGAACTGAAAAAAAAGCTGGGGTAGCAATACTTATATCTAACAAATTAGATCTCAAAGTGAAGGTCATAACAAGAGATAAGGAAGGCCACTTCATAATACTAAAGGGAGCAATCCAACAAGAAGAAATAACTCTGGTAAACATATATGCACCCAATACAGGAGCACCCAAATACATAAAAAAACTCCTGGAGGATATCAAGGGAGAGATTGACAGCAATATAATCACAGTAGGAGACTTTAATACCCAACTATCACCATTGGACAAATCCTCTAAACAAAAATTCAGCAAAGAAACATCATTCCTAAATGACTCACTAGAGCAGATGGAATTAATTGACATCTTCAAAACATTTCACCCCAAAGCCACAGAATATACATTCTTCTCAAGTGCACATGGGTTATTTTCAAAGATAGACCATATATTGGGTCACAGGCACAGTCTCTTCAAATTCAAGAAGATAGAAATCGTAACAAGCATATTCTCAGATTATAGTGGCATAAAACTGGAAATCAACTACAATAAAAACAATCCAAAAAAATCAAACATGGAGTCTAAATAGCATGCTATTAAACAATGACTGGGTTACCAGAGAGATCAAAGAAGAAATAAAAAAACATCATGTTAACAAATGACAATGAAAACACACCAATCCAAAATCTATGTGACACAGAGAAAGCAGTCTTGAGAGGGAAGTTCATAGCTCTACAATCCTACTGCAAAAAAAAACAAGAAACAATGGTAATAAATCACCTAACACTACAACTCAAAGAGTTAGAAAGAGAGCCACAAGAAAAGTCCAGTGTAAGCAGAGGGAAGGAAAGAATAAAGATCAGAGCAGAGATAAACGACATTGAGACCAAAAAAAAAAAAAAACAATACAAAAGATCAACAAAACAAAGAGCTGATTCTTTGAAAGGATAAACAAGATTGATGAACCTCTAGACAGGCTTACCAAGAAGCAAAGAAAGTGGACTCAAATAAATAAAATCAGAAATGAAAGAGGAAAAATCACAACAGACCTCACCGAAATACAAAGGATTGTTAAAAAATACTATGAACAACTCTATGCCAACTAACTGGACAAACTGGGGGAAATGGACATATTCCTAGAAAAAATACAACCTTCCAAAACTCAATCAGGAAGAATCTAAACATCTCAATAGACCAATAATTAAGGAAGAAATTGAAGCAGTCATCAAAAAGCTTCCAGCAAACAAAAGCCTGGGGCCAGACAGCTTCACAGGGGACTTTTACCAAACATTCAAGGAAGAACTAAAACCTATCCTCCTCAGACTATTCCAAAAAATTCAAGAGGAAGCAACACTTTCAAGATCATTCTATGAAGCCAACATCACCCTAATACCAAAACCAGATAAAGACAACACGATGAAAGAGAATTACCGGCCAATATCCCTCGTGAACATAGATTCTAAAATCCTCAACCATATTCTAACAAATCATATCCAGCACTACATCAGAAAGATCATACACCATGACCAAGTAGAATTTACCCAGGGATGCAAGGATGGTACAATATCCACAAATCAATAAATGTGATACATCACATAAACAAATGGAGAGACAAATATCACATAGTCATATCAATTGATGCAGAAAAAGCATTTGACAAAATCCAACACCCTTTCTTGATAAAAACTCTCAACAAGGTGGGAATAGAAGGATCATACCTCAACATAATAAAAGCCATATATAATAAACCCAAAGCCAACATCATACTTAATGGGCAAAAACTAAAACCATTTCCCCTAAGAACAGGAACAAGACAGGGATGCCTACTCTCACCACTGCTGTTCGACATACTACTGGATGTATTTGCCATTGCAATTAGACAAGAAGAAGAAATAAAAGGCATCCAAATTGGAAAAGAAGAAGTAAAGTTGTCCTTATTTTATGATGACATGATATTGTACATAAAAACCCCAAAAGGCTCCATCAAAAAACTAATAGACTTAATAAATGAATTCGGCAATTTAGCAGGATACAAAATTAATGTCAAGAAATTTATGGCATTTCTCTACACCAATAGTGAACTTACAGAAAGAGAGACTAAAAAAGCAATCCCATTTACCATCGCACCAAAAGAATTAAGATACCTAGGAATAAACTTAACTAAGGAGGTAAAAGACCTATACTCAGAAAACTAGAGTACACTGAAAAAAGAGATAGAGGAAGACATAAACAGATGGAAGAACATACGGTGTTCATGGACTGGTAGAATCAACATCATTATAATGTCCATACTACCCAAAACAATCTATAGATTCAATGCACTCCCCATTAAAATACCAACGGCATATTTCACAAACCTAGAAAGAACTCTCCAAAAATTCATCTGGAATAAATAAAATTAAAAAAAGACCCCGAATAGCCACAGTAATCCTGAGAAAGAAGAACAAAGTAGGTGGGATCTCAATACCTGATTTCAAGCTGTATTACAAGACCACATTTCTCAAAACAGCCTGGTACTGGCACAAGAACAGACATATAGGCCAATGGAATAGAATAGAGAACCCAGATATTGACCCAAACCACTATGCTCAATTAATTTTTGACAATGGATGCATGAACATACAATTGGGTCAAAACAGTCTCTTCAATAAATGGAGTTGGGAAAATTGGACAGATACATGTAAAAAAATGAAACTAGACCATCAACTTACACCATACACAAAAATAAACTCAAAATGGATACAGGACTTAAACATAAGACGGGAAACCATAAAAATACTAGAAAAATCAACAGGCAGCAAAATCTCAGACATATGCAGAAGCAATTTTTTCACCGATACCGTTCGTAGGGCAATAAACACTAAAGAGAAAATAAACAAATGGGACTACATCAAAATAAAAAGCTTTGCACAGCAAAAGAAACCATCAACAAAACAACAAGAAACCCCACCGTATGGGCGAATATATTTGCAAATGTTATTACTGATAAAAATTTAATCTCGAACAGCTACAGGGAACTTATACAACTTAATAAAAGGAAGATAAATGATCCAATAAAATATGGGCAACGGACCTAAGTAGTATCTTTTTGAAAGAATACAGAAGGAAGGCCAAGAGACACATGGAAACATGCTCAAAGTCACTAATTATCTGAGAGATACAAATCAAACCAACAATGCAGTACCATCTCATACTTGTCAGAATGGCTATCATCAACAAATCAAAAAACGACAAGTGCTGGCAAGGGTGTGGAGAAAAAGAAACCCTCGTGCACTGCTGGTGGGAATGCAGACTGGTGCAGCCACTGTGGAGAACAGTATGGATTTTCCTCAGAAAACTAAAAATGGAACTCCCATTTGACCCAGTAATACCACTTCTAGGAATATATCCCAAGAAACTAGAAACACCAATCAGAAAGGATATATGCACCTCTATATTCATAGCAGCACAATTCACCCTAGCTAATATTTGGAAACAGCCTAAATGGCCCTCAGCAGATTAGTGTATTAGAAAACTATGGTACATCTACACAATGGAATACTACGCTGCTCTAAAAAAGAAGGAATTCTTACCATTTGCAGCAGCATGGATGGACCCGGAGAGCATTATGTTAAGTGAGATAAGCCAGGCAATGAAAGAAAAATACCACATATCTCACTCACTGATGGAAAATAAAGAACATTATAACCTGATGAACAAAAAGATAGATACAGAGGCAGTAAAGCACCAAACAGACTGTCAAATTACAGCAGGAAGGCTGGGGAGTCTTGGGTAGGGGGGAAAAGAGATCAAACAAAGGACTTGTATGCATGCATATAAGCACAACCAATGAACACAAGACACTGGGTGGGGGTGTTGGATAAGGGCATGCGGCAGGGGGTAGGGAAGGCTGGGGGAAGGTCAATGGGGGGGAAAATGAGATATATGTAATATTATATGTAATACTTTAAACAATTAAAAAACAAATATATAGTTAAAAAATAAAATAAAACTACAATGAGATATCACCTCACACCTGTCAGAATAGCTACCATCAACAAATCAACAAATGTCAAGTCTTGCTCCAAGATGTAAGGAAAAGACTACACTCATGCACTGTTGGTGGGAATAAAGATTGTTGCAGCCACTGTTTAAAATAATATGTAGTTTCCTCAAAATTTTAAAAATGAAACTGCCTTATATCCAAGATAGTGGTAGGCAGCTCTGGAATGAGGGTAAGATTGTGAGTGGGTGAACAAGTGCGAGAGAGTGTGTGTGTGGCTGGGAGAGTGGTTGGGATTCTGTCTGTCATTGCAAGAACTCAGAATAGGCAGTTTGGGCACTCCAGGAAGGGGATTTGGGAAGGGCCTCCCACCATGTGCTGCTAGACTTGGCACTCCTTCCCACTTGACATCAGAGAGAATGCCATTTTGGTGTTGCTGCAGGGTCCTCCTTGGGAGGAGGCTGTGAAACCCAGCAACCCAAGGCCACAGACAGGTGTGCCCTGGTCAACGGCCCAAACACCAAAAGCTTCAATGTAAGCAGCCACGGGCCACCAGATCCATAGTGGCAAGCCACCCGTGTAAGAAGATATATATAGAGAGAGTGAGGAACACAGGCATAAAGAACAAAAATGTCAACAAAAGTGCCCATCAGCAGATGAGTGGATTAAAAAACTGTGGTACATCTACACAATGGAATATTTTGCTGCTATAAAAAGGAACTTTTACCATTTGCAATAGCATGGATGGAACTGGAGAGCATTATGCTAAGTGAAATAAGTCAGTTAGAGAAAGATATATATCACATGATCTCATTCATATGTAGGATATAATGATCAACATAAACTGATGAACAAAAATAGATCCAGAGACAAGTGGCAGGGGAGTGGGGTAGAGATCAACCAAAGGACTCATATGCATGAATTTTAGCATAACCAATGGACACAGACACTGGGGCTCCGGGGGCTTGCCCTCGGGGGTGGGATTGGCCAGGGGGGCCAGTCAAGGAAAAACGAGACATATTTAATGCTTTAAACAATAAAAAATGAGATGATGAAGGCCACTTCATAATACTAAAGGGATCTATAAAACAAGAGGATATAACTCTGGTAAACATACGTATATGCACCCAATATAGTAGCACCTAAATATATACTTTTTAAAATGTTGGTAGAATTTAAGGAAGAGATTGACAGCAATACAGTCATAGTAGGGGACTTTAACACCTCAGTGACATCACTGGTTAAATCTTCTGGACAAAAATATCAAGGCAAGAGTGACCCTAAATGACACTAGATCAAATGGATTTATTATATATTACAGAACATTTCACCCCAAAGCTGCAGAATATACATTCCTCTCAAGAGTACACGGAACTTTCTGAAGGATGGACCACATGTTAGGACACAAATTAACTCTCTTCAATTCTAGAAGATTGAAATCATTTCAAGAACTTTTTCAGATCACAATAGCATGAAACTAGAAATCAACTACAATAAAAACACTTAGAAACATTCAAACACATGGAGGCTAAATGACATTTTATTAAACAATGAATGGGTTACCAATTAAGTCAATAAATAAATCAAAAACTTCCTGAAAACAAATGAAAATGAACACACACAACCAAAAAGCAAAAGCAGTCCTGAAAGGGAAGCTCACAGCACTATAGGCTCACCTCAAGAAAAAATAAAATTTGCTAATAAACTATCTAACCCTACAACTTAAATAACTAGAAAGGGAACTATAGAAAAGCCCAGAATAAGTAGAAAAAAGTAAATAATAAAGATCAGAGTGGAAATAAATGGCATAGAGACTAAAGGTCAAGAAACCAAGAGCTGGTTCTTTTAAAAGATAAACAAGATTTATTAAACTTTAGCCAGACTTATTAAGAAATAGAGCTGCACCAAAAGAGAGGTGCCCATCCCACCCATTGCACCAGCAGAGAAGTGCCAGGGCCAACTTGGCCCCTGCATCATTGGAAGGGTGCCCATCCCAGCCCCCATTATGAACTAGGGAGAGGTGCCTGGCAAGGACTGCACCCTGCACCAGATGAGCAGATCCTGCCCCAACCTCTGCACCATTCCAGTAGCGACTGACTCCACCTCTCTCTTACACAACCACAGAAGTGCTTGGCCCAGCCTGCCCCAACCACAAGCAGAGCTCCCAGCCTGCCCACCACCTTGATAAGAGGCCCACCTGGACACAGGGATCTGCTTCCCTGAACAAACACACTTGGCCTGGCACCATGACACAACGTTGCCAGAACATGGACTTGCAACTGTGACCTACTGTGCCTGACCTGGTGTCACTGGACAAATGGCCCCACTGCCTGACACATCCCAGTAGAAGTTGCCTGACACGCTCAGATGCAGAGACCTGCCTAAGCGACCCAGTGCAACTAACCTGGTGCCTACAAAAGATTTGATCCACCACTGTGACCCAGTGAGACCAGTAAACTCTAGACATATGGACCCTTCCGTGCAATGCCACGATTCTCACATGGCACCCCAGACTATTGGCATGCTAAAATGGGGAGACATAGAAACAAACCCCACCAATGAAAGAAGAGGAGGAATCTAAAAAAAGAAATGGAAGCAAGCAATTTGTCAGATAAAGAATTCAAAGTAATGATTATAAAGATGCTCGAACAACTCAGTGGGAATTACAAGCAACTTAATGAGAATTGTAAGGGACTTAGTGAGAACTACACCAACATGAAAAAAAAGGGTTGAAACAATAAATAAGAATCAAACAGAGATGAAGAATGACAGAAATGAAATAAAGAAAACACTGGACGGATTCAACAGTAGACTAGAAGAAGCTGATGGCTGAATCAGAGAATTAGAAGACAAGGTAGATAAAAACACCCATTCAGAGCAGCAAATCAAAAATAAGGAGGAGAACCTAAGGGAGCTTTGGGACATGAAACATAACAACATTCATAAAATAAAGGTACCAGAAGAAGAAGATTGTGAACAAGATATAGAGAACCTGTTTGAAGAAATAATGACAGAAAACTTGCCTGACCTGGGGAAGAAAAAAGTCACACAAGTACAGGAAACAGAGAGAGTCCCAATTAATATGAACCCCAAAATACCCCCACCAAGACACATCATAATTAAAATGGCAAACCTTAAAGACAAAGAAAGAATATTAAAGGCTGTCAGAGATAGAAAGAAAGTTACCTATAAGGGAGCTCCCCTTAGACTGGCAGCTGATTTCTCAATAGAAACACTTCAGGCCACAAGGAAGTGGCATGAAGTATACAAAGTAATGAAAAATAAGGGACTGAACACAAGACTATTCTATCCAGCAAGACTATCAGTCAAAATTTAAAATGAAATTAAGACCTTCACAAACTGCCGAAACCGGTTTGGCTCAGTGGATGGAGCGTCGGCCTGTGGACTGAAGGGTCCCGGGTTCGATTCCGGTCAAGGGCATGTACCTTGGTTGCGGGCACATCCCCAGTGGGGGGTGTGCAGGAGGCAGCTGATCGATGTTTCTCTCTCATCGATGTTTCTAGCTCTCTATCCCTCTCCCTTCCTCTCTGTAAAAAATCAATAAAATATATTAAAAAAAAAGACCTTCACAAACCAAAATAAGGCTAAAGGAGTTTGTTACCTCCAAACCAACATTGCAAGAAATGCTAAAAGGACTGTTATAAGAAGAAGAAACAGAGAGAGAGGGAGGAACACAGGCATAAAGAACAAAAATGGCAACAAATTCCTATCAATTATAACCTTAACTGTAAATGGCTTAATGCTCCAATCAAAACACATAGGGTACCTCAATGGTTAAGAAAACATGACCCATATATATGCTGTCTATAAGGGACTCACCTCAAAACAAAAAATTCACAGGATGAAAATGAAGAGATGGAAAGAAATCTTTTCATGTAAATGTAAATTTTTAAAAAGCTGTGTAGCAATACTCATCTGACAAAAATTGATTTCAAAATGAAGACCATAACAAGAGACAATGAAGGCAACTACATAATACTAAAGGGATCTATACAACAATAGTATAGATGGAGGAAAAATGGCGACGGAATAGACAGACGTGTTCCGAGCCTTGTCCTGGAGCAGAAAGAAAAAACAGCTGAGGGTCGCACGAGGAGTGTTTGTTGGCAAGTTAAGGGACAGCTAAACTCCAGAAGAAGGTGGGGGACTGCTAGACAGGGTTCCCCTGACCTGGCAGCCCCCACTGCGGCTGGGTCCCCTCCCGGAGCTACGGGATCCGATGAGGAGTTTGCGCCATCTTGAATGGGAAAGTGGAGCTTATCGGAAGCCTGAGAATCCACAACTGCGGCACCCACGAAACAGCTGCGAGCCCCAGAACACCGGTCCCCAGTTGGCGGATTCAGAGGAGCTCCACACTCCACCACAGAAAGGTCAGATTTCGCCTGGGATAAGGTGAGGTCTCTGGTCCAGGCGGGAGAGAGGAACGCGCCTTTTGCGGGAGCAGGAGGACCAGGGAAGTCTGTGCCTAGAAAAATCCGTGGCTGTTGGGGCTGACGTGATCCGTGAATGTGGGAGGGGGTCCTCAGAGCTGCTAACAGAAGGGATCTCTAAAAAGCAACCCGTTTTGATCTGATGTGCAGGGACACCCTAAGAATCTCAAAGGTGTGCCGGCTGCTTAAACTTGCACACAGCCCCGAGTTTGCACACTTGGGCTTTTTCCTCTTCAAATCCTTGCTTCTGATTACTAAGCCCAATACATAGGATCACCCAATTGGGGACACCCTGGGAGACTGCAGGGGTAAGTGTTTTTCTGGAACCTGGGGATCAGAGCAGGGAGTGACCATCAGAGAGCCAGCTCTGAGGCAGCCCACTCCCACAAACTGGTAGTGAGTGCCACAGGGAAAGAAGGCTCTAACACTGCCTAGAGAGGCCATATATAGACCCGGAAGTCAATCCAGAAACACTGCCACCCAGGGGCTGAATCATAAATTGACTCTTGTGTAATCAAAAATAAAGGAATACAAGAAATTAAGACACACCGCCTGCTTAAAATCAGGACTGGCTTACAACACTGAAGAGCAGTGGAACGCAGGGAACTGCAATACTGTCCAGACTGAGAAACAGGCGTGCCAAACAGAACAACAGAGGAAGTGAATGACCTTCACTACTCCACATTTTATTTTTATTTTTTATTTCTTTATTTTTTTTCCAAATTTTTATTAAGGTATTATATGTGTACATATCTTACCATTGCCCCCCAACCCCACTCCCATACATGCCCTCACCCCCCCCAATGTTTTGCATCCGTTGGTTACTCTTATACGCAAGCATACAAGTCCTTCAGTTGATCTCTTATTTCCCCCACCGCTCCCTAACCTTACCGCTGTAATTAGACAGTCTGTTTGATGCTTTACTGCCTCTGTATCTATCTTTTGGTTCATCAGTTTATAATGTTTTTCATTATCCCCAAATGAGTGAGATCATGTGGTATTTTTCTTTCATTGACAGGCTTATTTCACTTAGCATAATGTTCTCTAAAAACATCCAGGTGCCTACAAATGGTAGTAATTCCTTCTTTTTTATGGCACCCTAGTATTCCATTGTGTAGATGTACCATAGTTTTCTGATCCAGTCATCTGCTGACGGGCACCTTAGGCTGTTTCCAAATCTTAGCTATTGTAAATTGTGCTGCTATGAACATAGTGGTGCATATATCCTTTCTGATTGGTGTTTCTGGTTTCTTAGGATATATTTCTAGGAGTGGGATTACTGGGTCAAATGGGAGTTCCATTTTCAGTTTTTTGAGGAAACTCCATACTGTTCTCCACAGTGGCTGCACCAGTCTGCATTCCCACCAGCAGTGCACGAGGGTTCCTTTTTCTCTGCATCCTCGCCAGCACTTGTCGTTTGTTGATTTGTTGATGATAGCCATTCTGATAGGTGTGAGATGGTATCACATTGTCGTTTTGATTTGCATCTCTGGGATAATTAGTGACTTTGAGCATGTTTTCATGTGTCTCTTGGCCTTCCTTCTGTCTTCTTTAGAAAAGATTCTATTTAGGTCCGTTGCCCATTTTTTTATTGGATCATTTATCTTCCTTTTATTAAGTTGTATAAGCTGCCTGTAGATGTTGGAGATTAAACCTTTATCAGTGATAACATTTGCAAATATGTTCTCCCATACAGTGGGGTTTCTTGTTGTTTTGTTGATGGTTTCTTTTGCTGTGCAAAAGCTTTTTATTTTGATGTAGTCCCATTTGTTTATTTTCTCTTTGGCTTCCATTGCCCTAGGGGCAGTATCAGTGAAAAAGTTCTTTTGGCATATGTCTGAGATTTTGCTGCCTGTGGATTCCTATAGTATTTTTATGGTTTCCCATCTTATATTTAAGTCCTGTATCCATTTTGAGTTTCTTTTTGTGTATGGTGTAAGTTGGTGATCTAGTTTCATTTTTTTGCATGTATCTGTCCAATTTTCCCAACACCATTTATTGAAGAGACTGTCTTGACTCCATTGTATGCTCATGCCTCCTTTGTCAAATATTAATTGTGCATATTGGTTTGGGTCGATATCTGGATTCTCTAATCTATTCCATTGATCTATATGTCTGTTCTTGTGCCAGTACCAGGCTGTTTTGAGGACAGTGGCTTTGTAATACAGCTTGAAATCTGGTATTGAGATCCCATCTACTTTGTTTTTCTTTCTCAGGATTGCTATGGATATTTAGGGTCTTTTTTTATTCCAGATGAATATTTGAAGAGTTCTTTCTAGGTCTGTGAAATATGCCATTGGTATTTTAATGGGGAGCGCATTGAATCTATAGAATGCTTTGGGTAGTATGGACATTTTGATAATGTTGATTCTACCAATCCATGAACATGGTATGTTCTTCCATCTGTTTACATCTTCCTCTATCCGTTTTTTCAGTGTCCTGTAGATTTCCGCATATAGGTCTTTTATCTCCTTGGTTAGGTTTATTCCTAAGTATCTTAATTTTTTTGGTGCGATGAAAAATGGGATTGCTTTTTTAGTCTCTCTTTCTGTAAGTTCACTGTTGGTGTATAGAAATGCCATAGATTTCTTGGCATTAATTTTGTATCCTGCTACATTGCCGAATTCATTTATTAAGTCTGTTAGTTTTTTGATGGAGTCTTTCGGGTTTTTTATGTACAATATCATGTCATCTGCAAATAAGGACAGCTTTACTTCTTCTTTTTCAATTTGGATGCCTTTTTTTTCTTCTTCTTGTCTAATTTCAATGGCTAATACTTCCAGTACTATGTCAAACAGGAGTGGTGAGAGTCGGCATCCTTGTCTTGTTCCTGTTCTTAGGGGAAATGGTTTTAGTATTTGCCAATTGAGTATGATGTTAGCTGTGGGTTTATCATATATAGCTTTTATTATGTTGAGGTATGATCCTTCTATTCCCACCTTGTTGAGAGTTTTTATCAAGAAAGTGTGTTGGATTTTGTCAAATGCTTTTTCTGCATCAATTGATATGACTATGTGATTTTTATCTTTCAATTTGTTTATATGATGTATCACATTTATTGATTTTCAAATATTGTAACATCCCTGCATTCCTGGGATAAACCCTACTTGGTCATGGTGTATGATCTTTCTGATGTACTGCTGGATCCGATTTGCTAGAATTTTGTTGAGAATTTTGGCATCTACATTCATGAGGGATATTGGCCTGTAATTCTCCTTCATTGTGTTGTCTTTATCTGGTTTTGGTATTAGGGTGATGCTGGCTTCATAGAATGAGCTTGGAAGTGTTCCTTCCTCTTGAATTTTTTGGAATAGTCTGAGGAGGATAGGTTTTAGTTCTTCCTTGAATGTTTGGTAAAACTCTATTGTGAAGCCATCTGGGCCCGGGCTTTTCTTTGCTGGAAGCTCTTTGATGACTGCTTCAATTTCTTCCCTAGTTACTGCCATATTGAGCTGTTTAGATTCTTCTTGATTGAGTTTTGGAAGGCTATATTTTTCTAGGAATATGTCCATTTCCTCCAGGTTGTCCAGTTTGTTGGCATAGAGTTGTTCGTAGTATTTTTTACCAATCCTTTGTATTACTGCGGGATCTGTCGTTATTTCACCTCTTTCATTTCTGATTTTGTTTATTTGGGTCCTCTCTCTTTGCTTCTTGGTGAGCCTGGCCAGAGGTTCATCAATCTTGTTTATCCTTTCAAAGAACCAGCTCTTGGTTTTGTTGATCTTTTGTATTGTTTCTTTGGTCTCTATGCCGTTTATCTCTGCTCTGATCTTTATTATTTCCTTCCTTCTGCTTACACTGGGCTTTTCTTGTTGCTCTTTTTCTAACTCTTTGAGTTGTTGGGTTAGGTAATTTATTACCATTGTTTCTTGTTTTTTGCAGTAGGCTTGTAGAGCTATGAACTTCCCTCTCAAGACTGCTTTCGCTGTGTCCCATAGATTTTGGATTGTAGTGTTTTCATTGTCATTTGTTGCCATGATGTTTTTTTATTTCTTCTTTTATCTCTCTGGTAACCCAGTCATGGTTTAATAGCATGCTGTTTAGCCTCCATGCGTTTGATTTCTTTGGGTTGTTTTTATTGTAGTTGATTTCCAGTTTTATGCCACTGTGGTCTGAGAAGATGCTTCATATGATTTCAATCTTCTTGAATTTGAAGAGACTTTGCCTATGTCCCAACATATGGTCTATCTTTGAAAATGACCCATGTGCACTTGAGAAGAATGTATATTCTGTGGCTTTGGGTTGAAATGTTCTGAAGATGTCAATTAATTCCATCTGCTCTAGTGAGTCATTTAGGATTGATGTTTCTTTGCTGATTTTTTGTTTAGAGGATTTGTCCAATGGTGATAGTGGGGAATTCAAGTCTCCTACTATGATTGTATTGCTGTCAATCTCTCTCTTGATATCCTCCAGGAGTTTTTTTAAGTATTTGGGTACTCCTGTATTGGGTGCATATATGTTTACCAGAGTTATTTCTTCTTGTTGGATTGCTCCCTTTAGTATTATGAAGTGGCCTTCCTTATCTCTTGTTATGTCCTTCAGTTTGAGATCTAATTTGTCAGATATAAGTATTGCTACCCCAGCTTTTTTTTCAGTTTCATTTGCCTGGAAAACCTTTTTCCATCCCTTCACCCTCAGTCTGTGTGCGTCTTTTTTTGTGAGGTGGGTTTCTTGTAGACAGCAGATATATGGGTCATGTATTCTTATCCAATCCATTACCCTATGTCTCTTGATTGGGGCATTTAATCCATTTACATTTAAAGTTATTATTTATAGGTACTTATTTGTAGCCATTCCTATTCTTTACGCCTGTGTTCCTTCTTCGTTTCCTATTTCCTTTATTTTTATAGCAGACCCTTTAGCATTTCTTGCATTGCTGGTTTGGTGGTAATAAATTCCCTTAGTCCTTTTTTGTCTGTGAAGCTCCTGATTTCACCTTCAATTTTGATTGACAGCCTTGCTGGGTACAGTATTCTTGGATTCAGACCCTTCCTTTGCATGACTTTGTATATTTCATTCCATTCCCTTCTGGCCTGATGAGTTTCTGTTGAGAAATCAGTTGTTAGTCTGATGGGGGTTCCTTTGTATGTAACTTTCTGTCTCTCTCTTGCTGCTTTTAAGATTCTTACTTTGTCGTTGGTGTTTGCCAATTTAATTATAATGTGCCTTGGCGTCGGTCTTTTGGGGTTCATTTTGCTTGGGACTCTGTGAGCTTCTTGGATTTGTGTGGGTTTTTTATTCTCTATATCAGGGAAATTTTCTGTCATTATTTATTCAAAGAGGTTTTCTATTCCTTGCTCAGCTTCCTTTCCTTCTGGAACCCCTTTTATGCGGATTGTGTTTTGTTTCATGTTGTCCCAAAGTTCCCTTAGGCTCTCCTCCTGCATTTTAATTTTTTTTTCCAGAAGTTTCTCTACTTGGGTATTTTTTCCCATCTTGTCTTCTAGCTCACTGATGCGGTCCTCTCCTTCTTCTAGTCTACTCTTGATGCTTTCTATTGAGTTCTTTACAGCAGCGATGTGATTTTTCATTTCTTCTTGGTTCTTCTTCATTTCCTCTTGGTTCTTGCTCATATTGTCGAATTTGTCTTCCATTCTTTTCAGCCACCTTATGACCATTTCTCTGAATTCTTTCTCTGACAGGTTGCTTGCCTCCATTTTGTTTACTTCCCTTTCTGGTGATGCCTGCTTTTCTTTCATATGCGGGCTGTGTCTTTGTCTCCCCATGGTCTCTCTTCTCTGGGTGTCTGGTTATGTAGTTCTCTCTCTCCTGTATTGATTTAAAGGCACAAAATACAGCACTACCAGGTACAACACACAAGGCACTGAACAGAAATGTATTCACAATATTAATAACCTCCAATAAAGGTGACCACCAGAGAAAGGCAAATTAGGGGATAGGAGAGAAAGAAGAAGAGGAAAAATAAAGAAAGAAGAAGAAGAAAAAAAAAGGAGTGTCAAAATGAAATTGAGAATAGGGAAAAAAAAGAAGAAAAAAAAAGTTAGAGAGACAAGAAAGAGACTAAGAGAGAAAGGGAAACAGACTATATATATTGGGGATAAAACTCCAATAGAACAATCACTTATCCCATCAAATGCCAGCAACAAGTACCTGGGGATTAATACAAACTACAACACCAACTAATATTGAGTGAGGCAAGGGAAAACAGAAGCACTAAAGAAACAAAAACATTAACAAAAGAAGAATAAGCAAAACAATCTCACAAAAAAGCATAAAAATTCGATATAATCTACATTCAAGCGAACAACAACAAAAGGACAGAGAGAAAATCAATTTTTTGGATAGTTAAGACAGTGAAGAGAGAGGTTTGTATGGACTTGGAGCAGGGGATTGGAGATTAGATATATAAGTAGGGTGAAATTTTAACGGGGGTAAACAGAAAGAATAGGGAAAATCTAAAGCAGGAAAGGGGTAAGATAAATAGGACACAGAAAAGGGAAAAGTGAAGAAGAGAGTGATGGCATAAAGGTAGAGTTGAGAAAGAGTAAAATGATGCTAAAGGAAAGATAAAAATAGAATGTAGAACATTAATCCCAAAACAAAATGAAGAGAAAATAAAATGACACTTACAAAAAAAAAAGATAAAATAGCAGTAGTAATAATACGGATTGAAAATAAAAATGTAATAATTAAAAAGGTAAAATCAAGTGCGGAAAAAAGAAAAAAATTAGTTTCTTGAGTAAAAGATGCAAAAAATAAAAATAAAAAATAAAAAATAAAAATAAAATGTGGAGTAGTGAAGGTCATTCACTTCCTCTGTTGTTCTGTTTGGCACACCTGTTTCTCAGTCCAGACAGTATTGCAGTTCCCTGCATTCCACTGTTCTTCAGTGATGTAAGCCAGCCCTGATTTTAAGCAGGCGGTGTGTCTTAATTCGTATTCCTTTATTTTTGATTACACAAGAGTCAATTTGTGATTCGGCCCCTGGGTGGCAGTGTTTCTGGATTGACTTCCGGGTTTATCTATGGCCTCTCTAGGGAGTGTTAGAGCCTTCTTTCCCTGTGGCACTCACTACCGGTTTGTGGGAGTAGGCTGCCTCAGAGCTGGCTCTCCGATGGTTACTCCCCGCTCCAATCACCAGGTTCCAGAAAAACAACTTTCCCCTGCAGTCTCCCAGGGTGTCCCCAACTGGATGATCGTATGTATTGGGCTTAGTAATCAGAAGCAAGAATTTCAAGAGGAAAAAGCCCAAGTGTGCGCACTCCGTGGCTGCGCTTAAGTCTAGCACACCCCTGAAATTCTTAGGGTGTCCCTGCACGTCAGATCAAAATGGGTTGCTTTTTAGAGAGCCCTTCTGTTAGCAGCTCTGAGGACCCCCTTCCACATTCACAGATCACGCCAGCCCCAAAAGCCACGGATTTTTCTAGTCACAGACTTCCCTGGTCATCCAGCTCCCGCAAAACGCGCGTTCCTCTCTGGCGCTGGGACCAGAGACCTCACCTTATCCTAGGCGAAATCTGACCTTTCCATGGTGGAGTGTAGAGCTCCTATGAATCCGTGTGTTTGTGTCAATTGGGGAGTGTTTTTCTGGGGCTCGCAGCTGTTCCGTGGGTGCCACAGTTGTGGATTCTCAGGCTGCCGATTAGCTCCACTTTCCGGTTCCAGATGGCGCAGACTGCGCCTCCAAGCCTGCAACTCAGGGAGGGGACCCAGGCACAGTGGGAGCTGCCAGGTCAGGGGAACCCCGTCCAGCAGTCTCCCACCTTCTTCTGGAGTTCAGCTGTCCCCCAACTTGCCAACAAACACTCCTCGTGCGACCCTCAGCTGTTCTTTCTTTCTGCTCCGGGACAAGGCTCGGAACACGTCTGTCTATTCCTCCGCCATTTTTCTCTCCTCTATTTATTTATTTTTTTATTTTCATTTTTTGCATCTTTTACTCAAGAAACTAATTTTTTTCTTTTTTCCTCACTTGATTTTACCTTTTTAATTATTACATTTTTATTTTCAATCTGTATTATTACTACTGCTATTTTATCTTTTTTTTTAAGTGTCATTTTATTTTCTCTTCATTTTATTTTGGGATTAGTGTTCTACATTCTATTTTCATCTTTCCTTTAGCATCGTTTTACTCTATCTCAACTCTACCTTTATGCCATCACTCTCTTCCTAACCTTCCCCTTTTTGGTGTCCTATTTATCTTACCCCTTTCCAGCTTTAGATTTTCCCTATTCTTTCTGTTTACCCCTTGTTAAAATTTCACCCTACTTACATATCTAATCTCCAATCCCCTACTCCAAGTCCATACACACCACTCTCTTCGCTGTCTTAACTATCCAAAAAATTGTTTTTCTCTGTCCTTTTGTTGTTGTTCACTTGAATGTTGATTATATCGAATTTTTATGCTTTTTTGTGAGATTGTTTTGCTTATTCTTCTTTTGTTTATTTTTTTGTTTGTTTTTTGCTTCAGTTTTCCCTTGCCTCACTTGATATTAGTTGGTGTTGTAGTTTGTATTAATCCCTAGGTACTTGTTGCTGGCATTTGCTGGGATTAGTGATTGTTCTATTGGAGTTTTAGCCCCATATATATAGTTTGTTCCCCTTTCTCTCTTGGTCGCTTTCTTCTCTCTCTTACTTTTATTTTTCCTTTTCCCAATTTCATTTTGACACTCATTTTTTTTCCTTTCTTTTTTTTTCCTCTTCTTTTTCTCTCCTATCCCCTAATTTGCCTTTCTCTGGTGGTCACCTTTATTGGAGGTTATTAATATCGTGAATACATTTCTGTTCAGTGCCTTGTGTATTGTACCTGGTAGTGCTGTATTTTGTGCCTTTAAATCAACGCAGGAGAGAGATAAGTACATAACCATACATCCAGAGAAGAGAGACCAGGGGGAGACAAAGAAACAGCCCACATATGAAAGAAAAGCAGGAATCACCAGAAAAGAAGGTAACAAAATGGAGGCAAGCAACCTTACAGAGAAAGAATTCAGAGAAATGGTCATAAGGTGGCTGAAAAAAAAGGAAAACAAATTTGACAATATGAGCAAGAACCAAGAGGAAATGAAGAAGAACCAAGAAGAAATGAAAAATGACATCGCTGCTGTAAAGAACTCAATAGAAAGCATCAAGAGTAGACTAGAAGAAGCAGAACCACATCAGTGAGCTAGAAGAAAAGATGGGAAAAAATACCCAAGTAGAGCAACTTCCAGAAAAAAAAATTAAAAGGCAGGAGGAGAGCCTAAGGGAACTTTGGGACAACATGAAACAAAACAACATCCACAAAATAGGGGTTCCAGAAGGAAAGGAAGCTGAGCAAGGAATAGAAAACCTCTTTGAAGAAATAATGATAGAAAATTTCCCTGATATAAGGAAGATAAACCCCACACAAATCCAAGAAGCTCACAGAGTCCCAAGCAAAATGAACCCAAAAAGACAGACACCACGGTACATTATAATTAAATTGGCAAAAACCAATGACAAAGTAAGAATCTTAAAAGCAGCAAGAGAGAGACAGAAAGTTACATACAAAGGAACCCCCATCAGACTACCAATTGTTTTCTCAACAGAAACTCGTCAGGCCAGAAGGGAATGGAATGAAATATACAAAGTCATGCAAAGGAAGGGTCTGAATCCAAGAATACTGTACCCAGCAAGGCTATCAATCAAAATTGAAGGTGAAATCAGGAGCTTCACAGACAAAAAAGTACTAAAGGAATTTATTACCACCAAACCAGCAATGCAAGAAATGCTAAAGGGTCTGCTGTAAAAAAAAAAAAAAAAAAAAAAAAAGAAATAGGAAGCGAAGAAGGAACACAGGGGTAAAGAATAAAAATGGCAACAAATAAGTACCTATCAGTAATAACTTTAAATGTAAATGGATTAAATGCCCCAATCAAAAGACATAGGGTAACGGATTGGATAAGAAAACAAGACCCATATATCTGCTGTCTACAAGAAACCCACCTCAGAAAAAAAGACGCACACAGACTGAGGGTGAAGGGATGGAAAAAGGATTTCCAGGCAAATGGAAATGAAAAAAAAGCTGGGGTGGCAATACTTATATCTGACAAATTAGATCTCAAAGTGAAGGACATAACAAGAGATAAGGAAGGCCACTTCATAATACTAAAGGGAGCAATCCAAGAAGAAGAAATAACTCTGGTAAACATATATGCACCCAATACAGGAGCACCCAAATACATAAAAAAAACTCCTGCAGGATATCAAGAGAGAGATTGACAGCAATACAATCATAGTAGGAGACTTGAATACCCCACTATCACCATTGGACAAATCCTCTAAACAAAAAATCAGCAAAGAAATATCAATCCTAAATGACTCACTAGACCAGATGGAATTAATTGACATCTTCCGAACATTTCACCCCAAAGCCACAGAATATACATTCATCTCAAGTGCACATGGGTCATTTTCAAAGATAGATCATATGTTGGGACATAGGCGAAGTCTCTTCAAATTCAAGAAGATAGAAATCATATCAAGCATCTTCTCAGACCACAGTGGCATAAAACTGGAAATCAACTACAATAAAAACAACCCAAAGAAATCAAACACATGGAGACTAAACAGCATGCTATTAAACAATGACTGGGTTACCAGAGAGATCAAGGAAGAAATAAAAAAACATCATGGCAACAAATGACAATGAAAACACTACAATCCAAAATCTATGGGACACAGCGAAAGCAGTCTTGAGAGGGAAGTTCATAGCTCTACGAGCCTACTATAAAAAACAAGAAACAATGGTAATAAATTACCTAACCCAACAACTCAAAGAGTTAGAAAAAGAGCAACAAGAAAAGCCCAGTGTAAGCAGAAGGAAGGAAATAATAAAGATCTGAGTGGAGATAAAAGACATAGAGACCAAAGAAACAATACAAAAGATCAACAAAACCAAGAGCTGGTTTTTTGAAAGGATAAACAAGATTGATGAACCTCTAGCCAGGCTCACCAAGAAGCAAAGAGAGAGGACCCAAATAAACAAAATCAGAAATGAAAGAGTTGAAATAACAACAAATCCCACTGAAATACAAAGCATTGTTAAAAAATACTATGAACAACTCTATGCCAACAAACTGGACAACCTGGAGGAAATGGACATATTCCTAGAAAAATATAACCTTGCAAAACCTAATCAGGAAGAATCTGAAGAGCTCAATATGCCAGTAACTATGGAATAAATTGAAGCAGTCATCAAAAAGCTTCTGGCAAACAAAAGCCCGGGCCCAGATGGCTTCACAGGAGAGTTTTACCAAACATTCAAGGAAGAACTAAAACCTATCCTTCTCAGACTATTCCAAAAAAATGAAGAGGAAGCAACACTTCCAAGCTCCTTCTATGAAGCCAGCATCACCCTAATACCAAAACCAGATAAAGACAACACAATGAAGGAGAATTACAGGCCAATATCCCTCATGAATGTAGATGCCAAAATCCTCAACAAAATTCTAGGAAATCGGATCTAGCTGTACATCAGAAAGATCATACACCATGACCAAGTAGGGTTTATCCCAGGAATGCAAAGATGGTACAATATCCGCAAATCAATAAATGTGATACATCACATAAACAAATTGAGAGATAAAAATCACATAGTCATATCAATTGATGCAGAAAAAGCATTTGACAAAATCCAACACCCTTTCTTGATAAAAACTCTCAACAAGGTGGGAATAGAAGGATCATACCTCAACATAATAAAAGCTATATATGATAAACCCACAGCTAACATCATACTCAATTGGCAAATACTAAAACCATTTCCCCTAACAGGAACAAGGCAGGGATACCCACTCTCACCACTATTGTTTGACATAGTACTGGAAGTATTAGCCATTGCAATTAGACAAGAAGAAGAAATAAAAGGCATCCAAATTGAAAAAGAAGAAGTAAAGCTGTCCTTATTTGCAGATGACATGATATTGTACATAAAAAACCCAAAAGACTCCATTAAAAAAACTAACAGACTTAATAAATGAATTCGGCAATGTAGCAGGATACAAAATTAACGCCAAGAAATCTATGGCATTTCTATACACCAACAGTGAACTTACAGAAAGAGAGACTAAAAAAGCAATCCCATTTACCATCGCACCAATAAAATTAAGATACTTAGGAATAAACCTAACCAAGGAGGTAAAAGACCTATATGTGGAAAACTACAGGACACTGAAAAAAGAGATAGAGGAAGATGTAAACAGATGGAAGAAGATACCATGTTCATGGATTGGGAGAATCAACATCATTAAAATGTCCATACTACCCAAAGCAATCTATACATTCAATGCACTCCCCATTAAAATACCAACGGCATATTTCACAGACCTAGAAAGAACTCTCCAAAAATTCATCTGGAATAAAAAAAGACCCCGAATAGCCATAGCAATCCTGAGAAAGAAGAATAAAGTAGGAGGGATCTCAATACCAGATTTCAAGCTGTATTACAAAGCCACTGTCCTCAAAACAGCCTGGTACTGGCATAAGAACAGACATATAGATCAATGGAATAGAATAGAGAATCCACTTATTGACCCAAACCAATATGTACAATTAATATTTGACAAAGGAGGCATGAACATACAATGGAGTCAAGATAGTCTCTTCAATAAATGGTGCTGGGAAAATTGGACAGATACATGCAAAATAATGAAACTAGATCATCAACTTATACCATACACAAAAATAAACTCAAATTGATACCGGACTTAAATATAAGATGGGAAACCATAAAAATACTAGAGGAATCCACAGGCAGCAAAATCTCAGACATATGCCAAAAGAACTTCTTCACTGATACTGCCCCTAGGGCAACGGAAGCCAAAGAGAAAATAAACAAATGGGACTACATCAAAATAAAAAGCTTTTGCACAGCAAAAGAAACCATCAACAAAACAATAAGAAACCCCACTGTATGGGTGAACATATTTGCAAATGTTATCACTGATAAAGGTTTAATCTCCAACATCTACAGGCAGCTTATACAACTTAATAAAAGGAAGATAAATGATCCAATAAAAAAATGGGCAACGGACCTAAATAGAATCTTTTCTAAAGAAGACAGAAGGAAGGCCAAGAGACACATGAAAACATGCTCAAAGTCACTAATTATCTGAGAGGTGCAAATCAAAATGACAATGTGATGCCATCTCACACCTATCAGAATGGCTATCATCAACTAATCAACAAACGACAAGTGTTGGCGAGGATGCGGAGAAAAAGGAACCCTCGTGCACTGCTGGTGGGAATGCAGACTGGTGCAGCCACTGTGGAGAACAGTATGGAGTTTCCTCAATAAACTGAAAATGGAACTCCCATTTGACCCAGTAATCCCACTCCTAGGAATATATCCTAAGAAACTAGAAACAGGCATCAGAAAGGATATATGCACCCCTATGTTCATAGCAGCACAATTTACAATAGCTAAGATTTGGAAACAGCCTAGGTGCCCATCAGCAGATGACTGGATCAGAAAACTATGGTACATCTACACAATGGAATACTATGCTGCCATAAAAAGAAGAAATTATTACCATTTGTAGGCACCTGGATGTTTTTAGAGAACATTATGCTAAGTGAAATAAGCCTGTCAATGAAAGAAAAATACCACATGATCTCACTCATTTGGGGATAATGAAAAACATTATAAACTGATGAACAAAAAGATAGATTCAGAGGCAGTAAAGCATCAAACAGACTGTCAAATTACAGCGGTAAGGTTAGGGAGAGGTGGGGGAAATAAGAGATCAACTGAAGGACTTGTATGCATGCATATAAGAGTAACCAACGGATGCAAAACATTGGGGGGTGATGGTATGGGAGTGGGGTTGGGGGGCAATGGTAAGATATGTACACATATAATACCTTCATTAAAAAAATCAAAAAAAAGAAAAGAAAAGAAAAGAAACATTAATTGTGCAGCAAACAAACAAACAAACAAAAACAATGGTATATAACCCTGGTAAAGATATATGCACCCAATATAGGAGCAGCCAAATATATTTAAAAAAAAAAAAACTTCTGGAAGACTGTAATGGAGAGATTGGCAGCAATATGATCATAGTAGGCGACTTTAACACCTCACTGACATCACTGGACAGATTTTTCTAGACAAGAAAATCAACAAGGAAAGAATGACCCTAAATGACACACTAGACCAGTGGTCGGCAAACTGCGGCTCTGTTGACTAATGAGTTTGCCGACCACTGACCTAGACTCTCAATTCCAATAATTACAGGCTGTTGTTGTTCCTTGTGATTAAGCCCCTATCCCAATGGTCGGCAAACTCATTAGTCAACAGAGCGGCAATCCACGGCTCACGAACCACATGTGGCTTACAAGCCACAGTTTGCTGACCACTGCACTAGACCAAAGGGACTTACAAGACATTTACAGAACATTTCACCCAAAAACTGCAGAATATACATGATTCTCATGTGCACATGGGTCATTTTCAAAGAGAGACCACATGTTAGGACACAAATTAAGTATCTGCAAATTCAAGAGGATTAAAAGCATATCGAGTATCATCTTGGATCAAAAGGTCATGAAACTAGAAATCAAAGACAACAAAAACTCCCCAAATCACTCAAACACACGGAGGCTAAATAGCACGTCATTAAACAATGTATGGGTTACCAATGAAATCAAGGAAGAAATAAAAAACTTCTTCATTTGACCCAGTAATCCCACTTCTAGGAATATATCCCAAGAAATCAGAAACATCAATCAGAAAGGACATATGCACCCCTATGTTCATAGCAGCACAATTTACAATAGCTAAGATTTGGAAACAGCCTAAGTGCCCAATAGCAGATGAGTGTATTAAAAAACTGTGGTACATTTACACAATGGAATACTACGCTGTTGTAAAAAATAAAGAAGTCTTACCATTTGCAACAGCATGGATGGACCTGGAGAGCATTATGCTAAGCAAAATAAGCCAGTTGGAGGAAGATAAATATCACATGATCTCACTCATTTTTTAAATTTCATGAACAACATAAACTGGAACAAAAATAGAGCCAGAGACATAGCAGCATCAAACATACCATCAAACTTCAGAGGGAAGACAGCGGAGGGTGGGGGTGAGGAGTAAGAGATCAACCAAAGGACTTGTATGCATGCATATAAGCATAACCAATGGACACAGGCACTGGGGCAGGGGGTGAGGGCATGTGCCGGGGGTTGGGGGGGAGGGGCTGGGGAGAGGTCAATGAGGAAAAAAGGAGACATATGTAATACTATATGTAATACTTTAAACAATAAAGAATTTCTTAAATGCTAAGATTAAAAAAGAAAAAAAAACTCCCTGAAAACAAATGAACACAAAACAACCCAAAATTTGTGGTACACAGCAAAAGTAGTCCTGAGAGGGAAGTTCATAGTGCTACAGGTCTATCTCAAGAAGAAAGAAAAATTTCTAATAAACTAACTATAAAGTTAAAGAACTAGAAAGAGAACAAGAAAATTCCAGAGTAAGCAGAAGGAAGGAAATAATAAAGATCAGAGCAGAAATAAATGACAGACACAAAAAAAAAATATATATATATATATAAAATTAATGAAAACAAGACTTTATTCTTTGAAAAGATAAACAAGATTGATGAACCTTTAACCAGACTCATCAAAAAACAAAGAGAGAGAACCCAAATAAATAAAATCAGAAATGAAAGAGGTGAAATAACAACTGACATCACAGAAATACAAAGGCTTGTAAGAAAACACTATGAACAACTGTATGACAACAAGCTGGACAACCTGGATGAAATAGACTAATTCCTGGAAAAATACAACCTTCCAAAACGGAATCAGGAAGAATCAAAAACCTTAACAGACCAATGACAACTGATGATATTGAAGCAGTAATTTTAAAATTCCCAGAAAGAAAAAAAAAAAGCTCTGGCCAGGATGGCTTCACAGATATTTTGGAAATTAACCCCTTATCAGATGTATCATTGGCAAATATGTCCTCCCATACAGTGGGTTCATTTTGATGCTGGTTTCTTTTTCTGTGCAGAACCTTTTTATTTTGATTTAGTACCTTTTGTTTATTTTTTCCTTTGTTTCTGCTCTAGGCATTGTATCAGTATAAATTTTGCCACATGAGATGTTTGATTATTTGTTGCCTATGTTTTCGTCAAGGATTTTTATGGTTTCATGACTTACATTTAAATCTTTTATCCATTTTGAATTTATTCTTGTATATTGTGTAAGGTAGTGGTCTAGTTTCTTTTTTTTTTCATGTACCTGTCCAATTATCCCAACACCATTTATTGAAGAGACTGTCTTGACTCCATTGCATGTTCTTGCCTCCTTTGTCAAATATTAATTGAGCATAATTGCTTGGGTTGATTTCTGGGTTCTCTGTTCTGATCCACTGACCTATATGCCTGTTCTTGTGCCAGTACCAGGCTGTTTTGATTACAGTGGCTTTGTAGTATAACTTCATATCCAGCATTGTGATCTCTCCAACTTTGTTCTTTCTCAAGATTGTGGCAGCTATTCTGGTTTTTGTTGTTGTTGTTTTGGGAGGTTCCATATGAACTTTTGGAGTATTTCTTCTAGATCTGTGAAATATGCTGTTGGTATTTTAATGGAATTGCAATGAATCTATAGATTGCTTTGGGTAGTATGGCCATTTTAATAATGTTAATTCTACCATTCCATGAATAAGTTACATTCTTCCACTTGTTTATAATTTTTCCTATTTCTATTTTCAACGTACTGTAGTTTTCTGAGTACAAGTCTTTTACGTCCTTGGTTAAGTTCATTCCTAAGTATCTTAATTTTTTGTTGTACTGGTAAATGGGATTGCTTTCTTTGTTTCTCTTTCCAAGGGGTCATTATTGCTATATAAAAATGCCTTAGATTTCTGGGAGATCATGTGATATTTATCTTCCTCCAACTGGCTTATCTTGTTAATTTTGTATCCTGTTACATTGCCAAAATCATTTAGTAAATCTGGTAATTTTTTTAGTGGCGTCTTTAGGGTTTTCTATGTACACTATTATGTCATTTGTGAATTATGACAGTTTCACTTCCTCCTTTCCAATTTGGAAGCCTTTTTTTTTCTTTCTCTTGTCTGATCTCTGTGGCTAGGATGTCCAGTACTATGTAGAATAAGAGTGGTGAAAGCGGACATCCCTGTGTTGTTCCTGATCTTAAGGGCAACACTTTTAGTTTCTGCCCATTGAATGTGATGTTGGCTATAGGTTTGTTATATAGGGCCTTTATTAGATGGGTTATGATCCCTCTATCCCACTTTGTTGAGATGTTTTGTCATAAATGGGTGTTGGATATTGTCATATCTTTTTCTGTGTCTATTGATATGATCATATTGTTTTTATCATTCATTTTGTTTATGTTGTGTATCACTTTTATTGATTTGCAAACATTGAACCAATCTTGTATCCCTGAAAAAAAATTCCACTTAGTCATTGTGTATGATCTTTTTAATGTATTGCTGGATCCTACTCGCTAAAATGTTGTTAAGGATTTTTAAATATTTATCTTTATTGTTAAAAGTATTCCAAATGGCCCCTTTTGTCCCATTCACCCCCATTCATCATATAACTGGAACTCCCAAGCCTTTACCATACTATTGTCTGTTTTCATGGGCTATGCATATATATATATATATATATATATATATATATATATATATATATATATATATATATATAAAACCCTGATATGCAAATAGACCGAACAGTAGAACAACCAAACAACCAGTTGCTATGATGTGCGCTGACCACCAGGGTGTGCGCATGGAACATGACAGGCATCGGCCACAGCGGGAGGGTGGAGCAGGTGAGCGGGGGTGCCAGACCAAAGCAGAGCACCAGTTGCTGTCATCGGGGCGAGCATCTGGTGGTTACTGAAAATTCTTTGCTCACACATGCTGTGGTCCCACCTGGCACTTGCACCCACTGTCAGCACTGGCCCCACTCACACCCGCTGCCAGCGCTGGAGCCAATGCTTGCACCCACTGCCAGCACCGGGCACCAGCCCAATCACTCAGCACCGTCAGTGAGTGTGAGTCGCAGCTGCCGGCCCCGATTGCCCCTCAGGGCTTCTCCACCTCCCCCTGCTCCTGAGGGGTGATCGGGGCCAACAGCTGCCTCTCGCACCCACTACCGGCAATAGCCCTGCTCGCGCCTGCTGTCAGCGGGGCCAGCACCATCAGCGTGTGGAAGCGGTAGCGGCAGAAGCAGGGCTTTTGGCAGACAGGGGACCAGGAGCTGCAGCAGGAGGGGTCAGGCAGGGGCGCAGATGATGGCTGAGACCCGCCCCTGTGCCCACTGCAGCCTCACAACCCACAGTTCCTTTCAAGGTGCATGAATTCATGCATTGGGCCCCTAGTATGCATATAAGTTCCCCAGTTAATCTCTCTGCTCCCAAGCTCACTCCTTCTTTCTCTCTGAGATTCAACAGTCTGTTCCATGTTTCTATGTCTCTGGGTCTATTTTGTTGAGGATTTTAGCATCTGTGTTCATCAAAGATATTGGCCTGAAATGTTCTTTCTTTCTAGTGTCTTTATCTGGTTTTGGAATTAGGATAATACTGGCCTCATAAAGAGAACTTGGAAGTATTCCCTCCTCTTGAATTTTTTAGAATAGTTTCAGGAGGATTGTTGTTAATTCTTCTTTGAATAATAAATAAAACTCACCTGTGAAGCTATCTTGTACAGCGCTTTTGTTTGCTGGAAGTTTTTTTTATTACTACTTTTATTTCAACAATGTTATTGGCATATTCACATTTTATGATTCTTCCTGATTGAGTTTTATTGGATTCTATGTTTCCACAAATGTGTCCATTGCACCCATGTTGTCCTGTTTGTTAGCATATAGATGATCAAAGTGTTTTTCTTATAAACCTTTGTATGTCTATGAGGTCAGTTGATACTTCATCAATTTTATTTCTGATTTGATTTATTTGGGTCTTCTCCCTGTTTCTTGATAAATCTGGCTAAAAGTTCATCAATTATGTTTATCTTTTCAGAGAACCAGCTCTGGGTTTTCATTGATCTTTTGTATTTATTTTTTACTCTCTGTCATTTATTTCCTCTCTTATATTTATTAGTTCCTTCCTTCTACTTATTCTGTGCTTCTCTTGTTGTTCTCTTTCTAATTATTTTAGTTGTGCTGTTAGATTAGAAAGTTGTGCTTTTTCTTGTTTCTTGATGTTGGTCTGTAGTGATATGAACTTCCCTCTCAGGAGTGCTTTTGCTGTGTCCCATAGATTTTGGGTTAATTTTTGTTCATTTTCACTTGCTTCCAGGAATTTTTTTATTTCTACTCTGATCTCATTGGTAATCCATTCATCCTATATAATAAAAGGCTAATATGCAAATTGTCCCCTCGAGAGTTCAACCGACTGGGAGTTCACCTGATGGCTATGATGTGCACTGACCACCAGGGGGTGGTGCAGAATGAAGGAAGGCCCCATACAGCAGCCAGAAGCTGGGGGAAGGAAGGCCCCGATGGGTCCTGATAGCCAGCCAAGCCTAGGGACCCTACCTGAGCACAAATTTCATGCACCAGGCCTCTAGTTGTTTAATAACAAGCTATTTAGTCTCCATGTGTTTGAATGTTTTTTAGTTTCTTTGTTTTTTTTAATTCTTTCTTTTATTTTTTTTTGTTTTTAAACTTTATAAAATAAATCTTTATTGTTCAGATTATTACAATTGTTCCTCTTTTTTCCCCCCATAGCTCCCCTCCACCCGGTTCCCACCTCACCCCATGCCCTTATCCCCCCTGACTGTCCTCATCCATAGGTGTATGATTTTTGTCCAGTCTCTTCCCGCACCTCTCACACCCCCTTCCCCCCGAGAATTGTCAGTCCACTCCCTTTCTATGCCCCTGATTCTATTATATTCACCAGTTTATTCTGTTCATCAGATTTTTATTCAATTGATTTTTAGAGTCACTTGTTGATAGATATGTATTTGTTGTTCATAATTTTTATCTTTACCTTTTTCTTCTTCTTCCTCTTCTTAAATAATACCTTTCAGCATTTCATATAATACTGGTTTGGTGGTGATGAACTCCTTTAGCTTTTTCTTATCTGTGAAGCTCTTTATCTGCCCTTCAATTCTGAATGATAGCTTTGCTGGGTAGAGTAATCTTGGTTGTAGGTTCTTGCTATTCATCACTTTGAATATTTCTTGCCACTCCCATCTGGCCTGCATAGTTTCTGTTGAGAAATCCGCTGACAGTTGTATGGGTGCTGCCTTGTAGGTAACTGTTTTTCTCTTGCTGCTTTTAATATTCTCTCTTTGTCTTTTGCTCTTGGCATTTTAATTATGATGTGTCTTGCTGTGGTCCCCTTTGGATTTTTTTTGTTTGGGGTTCTCTGTGCTTCCTGGACTTGTAAGTTTATTTCTTTCACCAGATGGGGGAAGTTTTCTGTCATTATTTCTACAAATAGGTTTTCAATATCTTGCTCTCTCTCTCTTCTTCTGGCACCCCCAACATTCTGATGTTGGTACGCTTGAAGTTGTCCCAGAGGCTCCTTACACTATCTTCATATTTTTGGATTCTTTTTTCTTTTTGCTTTTCTAATTGGGTGTTTTTTGCTTCTTTGTATTTCAAATGTTTGACTTGATTCTTGTGATCCTATAGTCTGCTGTTGGATATCTGTATATTATTTTTTATTTCAGTCAGTGTATGCTTAATTTCTAGTTAGTCCTTTTTCATATCCTCGAGGATCTCATTAAATTTATCGGCGGTTTCTAGAAAATTCTTGAAAAACCTTATAACCGTGGTTTTGAACTCTATATCCTCCATTTCTTTCATTTGTGACCTGTTTCTTTGTCTCCTCATTTTGGCTGCTTCCCTATGTTGATAGAGTGGCTTTGTGTGCTAGGTGTCCTATAGGGCCCAGTGGCTCAGCCTCCCCAGTTACCTGAGGTGGACACTCTTGGTGCACCTCTTTGTGGGCTGTGTGCACAATCTTGTTGTAGTTAAGCCTTTATTGTTGTTGGTATCACTGGGAGGAATTGACCTCCAGGCCAATTGGCTGTGAGGATCAGCTGTGTCTACGATGGGAGAACTTCTGTGCTGGACACACCCTTATGAGGCAAGACTTGCTTCAGTGGGGCTTTAGTGCTCACTGAGTCTGCCCCCTGAGTGTGTCCCTTATGGATCTGAGGAGTTGTAATCTGGATGGTCCTACTCTGACCACTGAGTACACTGGCTCTTGGATCTCCAAGGAGGTGCAAATTTAGCCTCTGCCTGTGCCACCCAGCAGGAGCTACAGAGAGATCTGCAGATTCCTCTTCTTTGTTTGAGGTTTGGAGGTGCCCAGATGAGGCCCAGCTGTGAAGCAATGCAAGCTGCTGTGGGGCCTTGGGCCTTCTTTTCTATGTTCTGTGTCTCACTGTCTCAGCTGTAGTTTGTTAGGTAATTTTAGATTTCAAAAGACCAGGCCATTCATATGCAAAAGCCTCTGCGCACAGCTTGGGTGGGGCGGGGTCTCAGGGTGGAGCAAACAGCAATGGCTTCCCGTCGGCCCTGCCCTAAGAGGCCCCCAGGTCTCAGTGTCCCTCAGTAATCGCTGCAAGCACCTCTGAGAGAAAGCCGCCCTCGAGTTCCGCCCGATGCCAGACAGTCCAATTTCTCCCCGTATGAGTCTGGGTCCCCAGAGTCTCACCCAGAACTGGAGTTCAGAGCAGTGGGGAGCTTGTGTCTCCCTCCGGATTGAAAAAGCCAGCCACATACTCAGTTGCCAGCCCTTTCCGCGCATGCGCCTCCGTACCTGTGCACTTTACTTCCACAGCTCCTCTGAGTCTCAGTGTGCTTTTCTCTTTCCTTCTAGTTGTAGAATTTCCACTCAGCCAGCCTTCCTGTGGTTCTGGATGATGTCCATTTTGTCTTTTAGTTGTAGTTTTGAAGTGGTTGTGCACGGCAGCAAGTTCAGGTGTTTACCTATGCCGCCATCTTGGTTTCTCTCTGGTTTTTTTTTTTTTTTAATTCTTTATTGTTGAAAGTATTACACATGTCCCCTTTTCCCATATTGTCCACCCCCATCCCCAGCCTTCATCACCCCCCATTGTCTGTGTTTATTGGTTATGCTTATATGCATACAAGTTCTTTGGTTAATCTCTTATCCTCCCCCCCCTCCATCTCCCTCTCCTACCTTCCCTCTGAGTTTTGACAGTTCGTTTGATGATTCTATGTCTCTGTTTTTGTACCTCAGTTTATGTTGTTCTTTATATTCTACAAATGAGTGAGATCATGTGATACTTATCTTTCTCTGAGTGGCTTATTTTGCTTAGCATAATGTTCTCCAGGTCTATCCATGCTGTTGCAAATGGTAAGAGTTCTTTCTATCTTTTAATTTTGTTTTTATTGATATTACTTTTATTTTTTTACAAGCAATAAACATTAATATTTCAAAAAAATTATTTTAAATATAATGTTACATGCAATAAGCATTAATATTCCAAGAAAATGATTTTAAATATAATAACGTTACATGCAATAAACATTAATATTTCAAGAAAAAAGATTTTAAATATAACAATATTACCAAAATTGTACTAACATAGTATAATATCACATAAGTTGTAGGAAATATTAAAAATCTGCAAATAACAGGATTACTTCTATTATATTCTAAAATATTTTTCCCCTCTGGCTCTGTTTTTATTCATCAGTTTATGTTGTTCATTATATTCCACAAATGAGTGAGATCATGTGACATTTATCTTTCTCTGACTGGCTTATTTCACTTAGCATAATGCTCTCAGAGTCCATCCATGCTGTTGCAAATGGTAAAAGTTCTTCCTTTTAACAGAAGCCTAGTATTCCATTTTGTAGTTGTACAACAGTTTTTCTTTTCTTTTTATAATTTTTTTTAATTTTTTAAAGTTTTACATATGTCTCCTTTTATCCCAATTGACCCTCCCACCCCCCAGCCATTCTCACCCCGGGCAAGACCCCACCGCCCCAGTGTCTGTGTCCATTGGTTATGCTAATATGCATGCATACAAGTCCTTTAGTTGCTCTCTAACCCCGCCTCCCCTATTATTTTTCTCTAGATAGATCTATTCTTGCTCATCAAATAATGTTGATCATTATATACCACATATGAGTGAGATCAGGTGATATTTATCTTTCTCCGACTGGCTTATTTGTCTTAGCATAATGCTCTCCAGTTCCATCCATGCTGTTGCAAAAGGTAAAAGTTACTTCTTCTTTTATAGTGGGTTAGTATTCCATTATGTAGATGTACCACAGTTTTTTAATCCACTCATCTGCTGATGGGCACTTAGGCTGTTTCCAAATCTTAACTATGGTGAATTGTGCTGCTATGAACATAGAAGTGCGTATATCCTTTCTGATTGGTGTTTCAGGTTTCTTGGGATATAGTCCTAGAAGTTGGGTTTCTGGGTCAAATGGAAGTTCCATTTTTAATTTTTTGAGGAAACTCCATAATCTTTTCCACAGTGGCTGCACCAGTCTGCATTCCCACCAGCAGTGCATGAGGGTTTCTTTTTCTCCACATCCTCTCCAGCACTTGTCATTTGCTGATTTGTTGATGATAGCCATTCTGACAGGTGTGAAATGGTACCTCATTGTTGTTTTGATTTGCATCTCTCAGATGATTAGTGACTTGAAGCATGTTTTCATATGTCTCTCAGCTTTCTGTATGTCTTCTTTCAAAAAGTGTCTATTTAGGTCCTTTGCCCATTTTTTAATTGGATTGTTTATCTTCCTTTTGTTAAGTTGTATGAGTTCCCTGTAGATATTGGAGGTTAACCCCTTATCAGATGTATCTTTGGCAAATATGTTCTCCCATGGGGTGGGCACTCTTGTTATTTTATTTTTTTAATTCTTTATTATTTAAAGTATTACATATAGTAATACATAAGTTTCTTTTTCCCCTCATTGACCTCTCCCCAGCCACCCCCCTCCCCAGCACATGCCCTCACACCCCTAGTGTCTGTGTCCATTGGTTATGCTTATATGCATGCATACAAGTCCTTTAGTTGATCTCTTACCCCCCTCCCTTCCTGACTTCCCTCAGAAGTTTGATGGTCTGTTCAATGCTTCTCTGTCTCTGTATCTATTTTTCTTCATCAATTTATGTTGTTCATTATATTCCACAAATGAGTAAAATCGTGTGATATTTATCTTTCTCTGACTGGGTTATTTTGCTTAGCATAATGTTCTCCATGTCCATCCATGCTGTTGGGAATGGTAAGAGTTTTTTACTTTTTTACAGCAGTGTAGTATTCCATTGTGTAGATGTACCACAGTTTTTTAATCCACTCATTTGCTGATGGGGACTTAGGCTGTTTCTAAATCTTAGCTATTGTAAATTGTGCTTCTCTGAGCATAGAGGTGAATATGTCCTTTCTGATTGATGTTTCTGATTTCTTGGGATATATTCCTAGAAGTGGAATTACTGGGTCAAATGGAAGTTCCATTTTTAATTTTTTGAGGAAACTCCATAATCTTTTCCACAGTGGCTGCACCAGTCTGCATTCCCACCAGCAGTGCACAAGGGTTCCTTTTACTCCACATCCTCACTAGCATTTGTCATTGTTCATGATAGCCATTCTGACAGGTGTAAGATGGTATCTCATAGTCCTTTTGATTTGCATCTCTCGGGTGATTAGTGACTTTGAGCATGTTTTCATATGTCTCTTGGCCTTCTGTATGTCCACTTTCGAAAAGTGTCCTTTTTATTTTTTTGCACTTATTTTGATTGAATTGTTTGTCTCTCTTTTGTTAAGATGTATGGTTTCCCTATAAATTTTGGAGATTAGGCCCTTATCGGATATAACATTGGCAAATATGTTTTCCCATGTAGTGGGCTTTCTTGTTGTTTTGTTGATGATTTCTTTTGCAGTGCAGAAGCTTTTTAGTTTGATGTAGTCCATTTGTTTATTTCCTCCTTAGTTTCCATTGCCCTAGGAGCTGTATCTGTAAACATATTGCTATGAGATATGTCTGGGATTTTGCTGCCAATGGTTTCTTCTAAGATTTTTATGGTTTCTCATCTTACATTTAAGTCTTCTATCCATTTTGAGTTTATTTTTGTGTGCAGTATACATGATGTCTAATTTCATTTTTTTCATGTATTTGTCCATTTTTGCCAACACTATTTATTAAAGAGATTGTCTTGACTCCATTTTATGCTCTTGCTTCTTTTTTCAAGTATTAATTGAGCATAATGACTTGGGTCAATTTCTGGGTTCCCTGTTCTGAGCCAGTACCAGGCTGTTTTGGGTACAGTGGTTTTGTAGTATAACTAGAAATCTGGTACTGTGATTCTTCCAACCTTGTTTCTTCTTACTCAACATTCCTGCTACTATTTGGGGTCTTTTTTGGTTCCATATAAATTTTTGCAGTATTTGTCCTAGATCTGTGAAAGATGCTGTTGGTATTTTAATAAGGATTGCATTGAAACTGTAGATTGCCTTGGGTAGCAGGGACATTTTAATGATTCTACCAATCCATGAAGACGCTATAGTCTTCCACTTGTTTATATCTTATTCTATCTCTTTTTTCAATGTCCTGTAGTTTTCTGAGTACAGGTCTTTTGCCTCCTCAGTTAAGTTGATTCCTAAGTATTTTTGTATTTTTTTCTTTATTGATTAAGGTTACATATGTGTCCTTATTGCCCCATTGCCCCCCCCCCCAACACATCCCCACTCATGCCCTCAGCCCCCTGTTGTCTGTGTCCATTGGTTAGGCTTATATGCATGCATACAAGTCCTTTGGTTGATCTCTCCCCCCTACCCCCACCCTCCCTTACCTCCCCTAAGTATTTTAATATTCTGTGCAATGGTAAATGTGATTGCTCATTTAGTTTCTCTTTCTAAGAATTCATTACTGGTGTATAAAAATGCCATAGATTTCTGGGTGTTAGTTTTGTATCCTGCTACATTGCCAAATTAATTAAGTCTAGTAGTTTTTTGTGTTTTGTTTTTTTTCATGGAGTCTTTAGGGTTTTCTATGTACAATATCATGTCATCTGTGAATAATGACATTTTTACTTCCTCCTTTCCAATTTGGATTCCTTTTATTTCTTCGTCTTGTCTGATTGCTGTGGCTAGAACTTCCAGTACTATGCTGAATAAGAGTGGTGAAAGCAGACATCCCAGTCTTGTGCCTGTTCTTAGGGGAAATGGTTTTTGTTTTTGCCCATTGAATATGATATTGGCTGTAGGTTTGTCATATATGGCCTTTATCATAGTGAAATATGCTCTCTTTATTCCCACTTTGCTGAGAGTTTTTATCAAAAATGGGTGTTGGATTTTGTTGAATGCTTTTTCTCTCTCTATTGATATAATCATGTGATTTTTGTCTTTCAATTTGTATACATGATTTTTGTCTTTCAATTTTGTCTTTCAATTTGATCATGTTTATTGATTTGCAAATATTGTGCCAGCATTGCACCCCTGAAATAAATCCCACTTGGTCATGGTGTATGATCTTTTTAATATATTGTTGGAAGCGATTTGCTAATATTTTGTTAAGGATTTTAGCATCTATGTTCATCGGGGATATTGGCCTTTAATTCTCTTTCTTTGTAGGGTCTTTATTTAGTTTGGGGATTAGGGTAATGCTGGCTTCATAGAAAGAGCTTGGAAGCATTCCTTCAGCCTGGATTTTTTTTTTGCAATAGTTTGTGGAGTATAGATGTTAGTTCTTCTTTGAATGTTTGCTAAAAGTCCCCTATAAAATTGTCCTGACCCAGGCATTTGTTTGCTGGGAGGTTTTTTTTTTCATTACTGCTTCTATTTCATCAGTTGTTATTGTCCTATTCAGGTTTGTGGATTCTTCCTGATTCAATTTTGGAAGATTGTATTTTTCTAGGAATTTGTTAATTTCTCTGGTGTCAGTGGTTACTTCTCCACCTTCATTTCTGATTTTATTTATTTGGGTCCTCTCTCTTTGTTCCTTAATGAGTCTGGCTAACGGTTCATCAACTTTTTTTTAATCCTAACAAAGAACCAGGTCTTGGTTTCATCAATTTTTGTATGTTTTTTTTTTAGACTTTGTGTCATTTATTTCTGCTCTAATATTTATTATTTCCTTCTATATACTGTGGGTTTTTCTTGTTCTCTTTCCAGTTCTTTATGTTGTAGGGTTAAATAGTTTATTGTTCATTTTTCTTGTTTTTTGAGGTAGGCCCATAGTGCTATGAACTTCCCTCTCAGGACTGCTTTTGCTGTATCCCAGAGATTTGGGGTTGCTGTGTGGTCATTTTCATTTTTTTCTGGTAAGTTTTTTATTTCTTTTTTTATCTCATTGGTAACCCATTCAATGTTTAATAACATGCTATTTAATCTCCATGTGTTTGAATGTTTTGGGGTGTTTTCACTGTAGTTGATTTCTAATTTCATTCCACTGTGATCTGAGAAGATGCTTGATATGTTTTCAATCTTCTTGAACTTAAAGACTTGTGTCCTAACATGCAGTCTATCTTTGTAAATGATCCATGTGCACTTGAGAAGAATGTATATTCTGCAGTTTTGGGGTGAAATGTTTTTTAAATGTCAATTAAATCCATCTGATCTAGTGTGTCCTTTAGAGTCACTGTTTCCTTGTCAAGTGTTTATCTGGAAGATCTATCCACTGAAGTCAGCGGGGTGTTAAAGTCTCCTATTATGAGTATATTGTTGTCTATTTCTCCCTTAGAGTCCTCTAGTCCTCCCTTATATATTTAGGTGCTCCTATATTGTGTGCATATATGTTTATCAGGGTTATATCCTCTTGTTGGTTCAATCCCTTTAGTATTATGTAGTGATCTTTGTTGTCTCTGGTGATGGCTTTCATTTTAAGGTCTATATTTTTTGAATATGAGCATTGCTACTCCAGCTTTTCTTTTCTTTTCCATTTGCATGGAAAATATTTTTCCATCCCTTCACTGTCATCCTGTGTGTCTTTTGTTTTGAGGTGGGTCTCTTTTAGACAGCATATAGATGGCTCATGTTTTTGTATCCATTCAGCTACCCTATGCTTTTTGATTGGAACATTTAACCCATTTACATTTAGGGTTATTATTGATAGGCACTAATTTATCACCATTTTAATTCTGTATACTGAGTTTTCTCTCTGTTTCTTCTCAAAACAGCAGTCCCTTTACCATTTCTTGTAGTGCTGGCTTGGCAATGATGTACTCCTTTAGCCTATTTTTTTTTTCTGGGAAGTTCTTTATTTGATCATCTATTTTGACTGATAGCCTTGCTGGATATAGTAATCTTGGTTTCAGATCCTTGCTTTCCATTACCTGGAGCACTTCATGCCATTCTCTTCTGGCCTTCAGAGTTTCTGATGAGAAATCAGGTGTCAGCCTTATGGGAGCTCCTTTGTAGGTAACAGTTTGCTTTTTTTCTTTCTGCCTTTAAGATTCTCTCTTTGTCTTTAATTTTTTGAATTTTAATTATGATGTATCTGGGCATGTGCTTGTTTGGGTTCTTCTTGCTTGGGGTTCTCTGTGCCTCCTGGACTTGTGTTACTTTTTCCTTTACCATGTCAGGAAAGTTTTCTACCATTATTTCTTCAAACACATTCTCTATCCCTTTATCTCTTTCTGCCTCTTCTGGCACACCTGGTATTCTAATATTGTTATATTTCACGTTGTCCCACAGCTCCCTTAAGATGTCCTTCAGCCTTTTAATTGCTTTTTCTTTTTGGTTCTCTGAACGATTTTTTCCAACCCTGTCTGTTAATTCACTGATTCGATTCTCAGCTTCTCCTAATCTGCTGTGTATTCCTTCCAATGTGCTCCTTATTTGTGCTATGTCATTCTTCATTTCTGTTTTCTTTTTTTAAAAATATATTTTATTGATCTTTTACAGAGAGGAAGGGAGAGGGAGAGAGTTAGAAACATCGATGAGAGAGAGAGAAACATCAATCAGCTGCCTCCTGCACACCCCCCACTGGGGATGTGCCTACAACCAAGGCACAGTATGCATTCCCACCAGCAGTGCATGAGGGTTCCATTTTCTCCACATCCTTGTCAGCACTTACCATTTGTTGATTTATTGATGGTAGCCATTCTGGCAGGTGTGAGATGATACCTCACTGTCATTTTGTTTTGCACCTCTCTGATGATTAATGACTTTGAGCATGTTTTCATATTTCTCTTGGCCTTCTGTATGTTCACTTTTGAAAAGGGTCTATTTAGGTCCTTTGTCCTGATTGGATTGCTGGTCTTCCTTTTGGTAAGCTGTATGAGTTCCCTATAAATTTTGGAGATTAAATACTTATAGGATATAACATTGACAAATATGTTGTCCAATGCAGTGGGCTCTCTTATTGTTCTGTTGATGGTTTCCTTTGCTGTACAAAAGCTTTTTAGCTTGATGTAGTCCCATTTATTTATTTTCTCCTTAGTTTACATTGTCCTAGGAGTGTATTGGTAAAGATACTGCTATGACATATATATACTACTTTGCTGCCTAAGGATTCTTCTAAGATTTTTATGGTTTTCTGTCTTATGTTTAAGTCCTTTATCCATTTTGAGTTTATTTTTGTGTATGGTATAAGTTGGTGGTCTAGTTTCATTTTTTTGCATGTATCTGTCCAATTATTCCAACACTATTTATTGAGGAGACTGTCTTGACTCCATTGTACTATATGCTCTAGTCTTCTTTTTCAAGTATTAATTGAGCATAATGGCTTGGATCTACTTCTGGGTTCTCTGTTCAGTTTCATTGGTCTATATGTCTGTTCTTGTACCAGTACCAGGGAGTTTTGAGAACAGTGGCTTTGTAGTATATCTTGATATCTGGTATTGTGATCCCTCCAATTTTGTTCTCCTTTCTCTGGATTGCTGTGGCTATTCAAGATATTTTTTTATTTCATACTAGAAGTCCAATGCATGAAGATTTGTGCAGAATGGAGCTTCCTTTTCCTGGCTGCCAGAACCACCTTTCTGCTCTGGCCTCAGAGCTGCCTCTTTTGGCTCCAGCCCGTCCTTCCCACACTGCCCAGAGGCCGTGAGTGGCTGGGCAGTGTGGAACGACTGCGTCATTGCCATGGCAACGATGCAAGCATCCCCACCCCGCCCCAAGCTGCTTGGTGCCTGCATATGCAAATTAGCCTGCCATATTTGCTTGGTTAATTTGTATACTCACTCCTGATTGACTGGTGGGTGTTGTGAAGGTACGGTCAATTTGCATCTTTCTCTTTTATTTGTGTAGATGAATTTTTGGAGAGTTTGTATTTTAAAGGGGATTGCTGTGGCTATTCGGGGTATTTTTTTTATTTCATATGAATTTTTGGAGAGTTTGTTCTAGGTCTGTGAAATATGCCATTGGTATTTTAATGGGGATTGCATTGAATCTATAGATTACTTTGGATAGTGTGGAGATTTGTAGATGTTGATTCTACCAATCCATGAACATGGTATATTCTTCCACTTGTTTATGTCTTCCTCTATCTCCCTTTTCAACGTCCTGTTGTTTTCTGAGTATAGGCCTTGCACCTCCTTAGTTAAGTTTATTCCTAGGTATCTTAACATTTTTGTCGCAATGGTACATGGGATTGCTTTTTTACTTTCTCCTTCTGTGAGTTCATTATTGGTGTATAAAAAAGCCATAGATTTCTGGGTGTTAATTTTGTATCTTGCTACATTGCGGAATTCATTTATTAAGTCTGGAAGTTTTTAATGGAGTCTTTAGGGTTTTCTATGTACAGTATCATGTCATATGCAAATGATGACAGTTTTACGTCTTCTTTTCCAATTTGGATGCCTTTTATTTCTTCTTCTTGTTTGATCACTATGGCTAGCACTTCCAGTACTATGTTGAACAGGAGTGATGAGAGTGGGAATCCCTGTCTTGTTCCTGTTCTTAGGGGAAATGGTTTTAGTTTTTGCCCATTGAGTATGATGATGGCTGTAGGTTTGTCATATAAGGCTTTTATTATGTGGAGGTATGATCCCTCTATTTCCACTTTGCTGAAAGTTTTTATCAAGAAAGGGTGTTGGATTTTGTCATGCTTTTTCTGCATAAATTGATATGATTATGTGATTTTTTTTACTCTCAATTTATGTGATATATCCCATTTATTGATTTGCAGATATACCCGCCTTGCATCCCTGGAATAAATCCCACTTGGTCATGGTGTATGATCTTTCTAATGTAATGCTGGATCTGATTTGATAGAATTTTGTTGAGGATTTTAGCATGTATGTTCATCAGGGATATTGGCCTGTAATTCTCTTTCTCTGTAATGTCATTATCTGGATTTGGGATTAAGGTAATGCTGGCTTCATAGAGCTTGGAAGTGTTTCTTTCTCTTGAATTTTTTGCAATAGTCTTAAGAAGGTAGGTTTTAGTTTTTTGGATGTTTCATAAAACTCCCCTGTGAAGCCGTCTGACCCAGGGCTTTTGTTTGCTGGAAGTTTTTTGATTAGTGCTTCAATTTCCTCCATAGTTATCAGCCTATTCAGATATTTTTATTCTTTCTGATTGATTTTTAGAAGATGGTATTTTTCTGGGAACATGTTCATTTCCTCTAAGTTGTCCAGTTTGTTAGAGTAGAGTTTTTCATAGTACTTTTTTACAATCCTTTGTATGTCTGTGGGGTTGGTTGTTACTTCACCTCTTTCACTTTTGATCTTGTTTATTTGGGTCCTCTCTTTTTGCTTCTTGGTGAGCCTGGCTAGAGGTTCATCAATCTTGTTTATCCTTTCAAAGAACCAGCTCTTGATTTTATTGATCGTTTGTATTTTTTTTTCTCTATGTCATTTATTTCCACTCTGATCTTTATTATTTCCTTCGTCTGCTCACTCTGGGTTTTTCTTGTTGTTCTCTCTCTTTATTCTTTAAGTTGTAGGGTTAGATAATATATTACCAGTTTTTTCTTGTGTGTGTGTGTGTGTGTTTTTTTGGTTTTTTTTTTATGAGGTAGGCCTGTTATTCTGTGCACTTCCATATCAGAACTGCTTTCACTCTGTCCCATAGATTTTGTGTTTTCATTGTCATTTGTTTCCAGGATATCTTTTTGGTTCTCCTTTGATCTCTGGTAACCCAATCATTGTTTATTAACATGCTATTTAGCTTCCTAGTTTTTTTATTTTTTTTATTGTAGTTGATTTCTAATTTTATGCCATGGTGACTTGAGAAGATGCTTGATATGATTTCAATCTTCTTGAATAGACGTAGCCTGCATCCTAATATATGGTCTGTCTTTGAAATGTCCCAGGTGCACTTGAGAAGAATATATATTCTGTAGCTTGGGGGTGAAATGATCTGAAGATGTCAATTAATTTCATCTGATCTAATTAATCTTTTAGGATTGCTGTTTCTTTGTTGATTTTTTGTCTAGATGATTTATCTAGTGATGTCAATGGGGTATTAAAGTACCCTACTATGATTGTATTGCTGTCTATCTCTCCTTTGATATCTTCCAGAAGTTTTTTTTTAATATATATTTGGGTGCTTCTGCATTGGGTGTGTATATGTTTACCAGAGTTATATCCTCTTGTTGTATCGATCCCTTTAGTATTATGAAGTGGCCTTTCTTATCTCTTGTTATGGCCTTCATTTTGAAGTCTATTTTTTCAAATATAAGTATTGCTACCCCAGCTTTTTTTTTTTTTTTCATTTGCCTGAAAAATTTTTTCCATCCCTTCAATTTCCATCTGTGTGAGTCCTTTGTTCTGAGGTGGGTCTCTTAAGGACAGCATATATATGGTCATGTTTTCTTATCCATTCAGCCACACTATTTCTTTTGATTGAAGCATTTAAACCATTTATATTTAAGGTTATTTTTTAATATATTTTTTATTGATTTCAGAGAGGAAGGAGAAGGGAAGGGGGGAGAGGGAGATAGAAACATCAATGATGAGAATCATTGATTGGCTGCCTCCTGCATGCCCCCTACTGTGAATCAAGCCCGAGACCTGGGCATGTGCCCATGACTAGAATTGAACCCAGGACCCTTCAGTCTGAAGGCCGACACTCTATCCACTGATCCAAAATGGCTAGGGCTGCCAAAACCGGTTTGGCTCAGTGGATAGAGCGTCGGCCTGTGGACTGAAGGGTCCCAGGTTCGATTCCGGTCAAGGGCATGTACCTTGGTTGCGGGCACATCCCCAGTGGGAGGTGTGCAGGAGGCAGCTGATCGATGTTTCTCTCTCATCGATGTTTCTAGCTCTCTATCCCTCTCCCTTCCTCTCTGTAAAATATCAATAAAATATATTTAAAAAAAATGGCTAGGGCTAAGGTTATTATTGATAAGTACTTGTTTTGTAGCCATTTTTATTCTTTATGCCTGTGTTCCTTCTTTCCTTTTTATTTCTTCTTTTTACAACAGTCCCTTTAGCATTTCTTGGCTTGCTCGCTTGGTCATTATAAACACCCATGGCCTTTTTTTGTCTGCAAAGCTCCTGATTTCCTTTTCAATTTTGAATAAAACCTTACTGGATAGAGTATTCTTGGATACAGTCCCTTGCTTTGCAACACTTTGTATACTTCATTCCATTCCCTTCTGGCCTGATGTGTTTCTATTGAGAAATCATTTGATAATCTAATGGGAGATCTCTTGTAGGTAACTTTCTGTCTCTCTCTTGCAGCCCTTAAGATTCTCTCTTTGTTTCTATCTCTCTCTCCCTTCCCCTTCCTCTCTGAAATCAATAACGAAATATATTTTTTTAAAAAGATTCTCTCTTTGTCATTGATGTTTGTTTTGCCATTGTAATTATGAAGTGTCTTGGTGTGGGTCTTTTGGGGTTCATCTTGTTTGGGACTCTCTATGCTTGTCTGACTTTTTTCTTCCCCCGAACAGGGAAGTTTTCTGTCATTATTTCTTCAAATAGATTTTCTAATCCTTGCTCCTCTTCTTTTCCTTCTGGCACTCTTATTATATTGATGTTGGTTGGTTTCATGTTGTCCCAAAGCTCCCTTAAGCTCTCCTCCTGCCTTCTAATTTTTTTCTCCAATTGCTGTTCAGATTGGGTGTGTTTTTCTACCCTGCCTTCTAACTCACAGATTTGGTCCTCAGCTTCTTCTAGTCTCTTCATTGTCTCTGCTCTGACTTGTACCCCCTTCTCCCATGGTTCCTCCCTCAGTTGTCCACTTCAGATTCTCAGGGTTGGTGGGGCATGTGCACAGTTCCTCTGGTATGCAACTCACTGTGAGAGCCCAGAACCCTCTGGCATGCAATTCACTTTGTGGCCCTGGCACATAGGCAGGATGGTGACCTAGGACCCTCTGGCAGTGCATATGCAGCGTGGTCCTGTGACCAGTGACTGAGCACACCAGGTCGCACCAGCAGCCCTGACCTGGGAACATGGCATGTGACAGCTCTGTCTGAGCCAGGGGTGGAATGTGGGCTGGCCTGAAGGCTCTGTTCATTCTGGAGTGCTGAGTCCGTGCTGCCCGAAGGCTATATCTGTGCCAGGGGCAGAGTGAACACTGGTCTGTGGCTCTGTACTGGGATGGATGATTGAGCAGGAGTGGGGTACACCTGGCTTGCACTCACAGTGCAGGGGCTTGTAGGATCCTAGGATGCTAGTTTTGGGCTCTGGTGAAGTGGTGCAGCTGGGGAATTCTCTCTGGCTGCACTCACTGCAGATGTCTGGGACTAATTGCATGGTACTGTGCTAACTGCCAGGGTGTGATGGTGGTTCCAGGTAGGTTATAGCTGCAAGCAGCTCCCTTTATAGGTCAGTCTGGGTGTTTGTGTGGCTGCGCTTCTAGCCATTTCTCCCCTCTACAAGATGGCCTGGGTTCTGCACTAAAACCAGGCCAGCCTGAGAATGCTCAAGGTGGTAGCAGGGGTTCCCTGTCTTGGAGAGCCTGATGTGTCAGTCCCCTGGATTTCTGCAATGTCTAACTGTCCCTTACTCCCTCCCACACACACTACACATGTCTACACACACCCCTCTAGCTCCTTTATTCACTCACAGTCTCTTCCTCCCTGCCATCCTGTCAGCTGCCATGTTCAAATCCCACCCAAATGATTCTTATTTATGGGTTTTCTTCTTTCATGCTTCTGTAGTTCCACTAAGTTCTTTATAATTCTTATTAAGTTCCTTGAGCATCCTTATAGCCATTACTTTGAACTCTATATCTTATAAATTTCTTGCCTGCGTTTTGTTTAGCTCTTTTTCTGGAGTTTCCTCCCTTTCTTTAATTTGGGGGTTGTTTCTTTGTCTCCTCACTTTGGCTGTTTCTTTATATTTGTTTCTATGTATTATATCAACCTGCTATGCCTCCCAGTCTTCATAGGGTGGCCTTATGTAGTGAGTGTTCTGTGGGACCCAGTGGTGCAGTCTCTTTGATCTCCTGAGGTGGGTGCTCTAAGAATGTCCTTTGTGTGTGTTATTTGGGCTCTCCTGTAGTAATTGGATCTGGATTGTCATTGTCCCTTTAATGGATGGGATCTCTTCCCAGTGTGGCTGACCGTGAGGCTCACCCCCAACTATGTTGTATGAGCTGTTGTGCAGGAGCTTACAGAACAAAACAAAACAAAATTCTTGAATCCTCACAACATTTGTTTAGCACATTGAAAGTATTTCATACCATACACTTTCCTTATGTTATGAGAATTTTAGGAGCATTCAATTTATACAAGCACTTATTTACAACCAAAAGACCCCTACAACAACAAAAACAACAAAACAACCACAAAAATGAATTGGGAAAGAGAACAAGAATAGAGAAAAATAAAAAAATATATATGAGAAGGAAAAAATAGAGAAGAAAAAGGAATATGAAAGGGCAGAGATGAAAGAAAGAAAATAAGAATAACAGAATAAGTTAAGGGGGGAGGAGAAAAATGGCGAATGGCAAGAAGGTAGGGTAGGAGAATGTGAGAGAGAGTGAGGGAGTGATAGAGGCGTGTGTGGACGTGTGGGGGTGTGTGTGTGAGTGAAATAGGGAGAGTTAGATCCTGCAGGTCTTCCAAGGGGCTGCCAATCTGGGCAGTCTTAGATGGCAAAACCCCGCTGCCACCGCAAACACTCCGGGGAGGACACCGGCTGCACAGAGACCACGCCATTTGAAAAACAGAATTGCTTGAGACTAGGATCCTAGCCTTGCCACCACCCAGTCTGGTCTCAGTAGCAAACCAGGACCCTATAGCCACTCATGTAAAAGCCCTGCGACCACAACTTCAGACCCAGGGACACCAAGACTCCAGGGACCCCAGCCACAGATTTCTGTGAGTCACAAAGGCAATCCCCCTCCCCGCCAGCCCCGTGGCAGCAACATAGAAACTACCAGACCCTCTCCACACAAACAGGCTTTCTGCCCACACACAGCAACAGCAGCTCTAACTGAATTTGAGCCTTGGTGTCGGACACAGGAAGTTTGTTTCCCACGACCAAGCTCCTCGCCCAAGGAGGGAGACTGCTGAATTTGACCCTAAGAGCGCACTGGCATAGGATATGCCAGACCCTGGCCACACAATAGGGCTTTCTGCACACACACAGCAGCCGTAGCTTGACCTGACTTTGAGCCTTGGTGTCGGACACAGGAAGTTTGTTTCCCACGACCAGGCTCTAAGCCCAGGCAAAGAGGCTGTGATGAACTTGAGCCTAGGTGTGCAACCTTGGGGAGATTGTTTTCTGTGACCAGATCCTGCACACATGCAGGGAGACAGCACTGAATTTGAGCCTGGGGGTGCGAACCGAGGAAATTTGTTTCCCGCGACCAGACTCCACGCCCAGGTAGGGAGGCTGTGCTGAATTTGAGCCTAGGTATGCGACATTGGGAAGATTGTTCTCTGCAACCAGATCCCGTGCCATCACAGGGAGACAGCACTGAATTTGAGCCTGAGGGCGTGAACCCTGGGAGTGTGTTTCCCATGACCAGACCCTATACCCAAGCAGGGAGCCTGCGCTGAATTTGAACCTGGACGTGCGAACTCAGGAGTTTGTTTCCCATGACCAGACCCCGTGCCCACACAGGGGGACAGCGCTGAATTCGAGCCTGGGTGCATGGACACAGGGAGTTTGTTTCCTGCATTGCACACCCATGTGACCAGACTCCACACCCACATTGGGAGGCAGTGCCACCTGACTTTGATTCAGGGCAAGCGCACACGGAAGGCTGACACAGGGCGAGTGTGCAACCCAGTCTCCCAAGCAGATCAGGGACCCTGAATCTCCACACAAGAGGCAGCACTGAGCACCAGAGACTAGACTCTGTTTCTCGTTGCATGCGCCTGGGATCCCTGATTCCCAGTGCATACACTCCAAGTGCCAGCAATTCTTGGCAAATGCACACACAGGGACCCTGATTCTCGGCGCAAGACCACACAAATCTGATACTCGATTCTCAGTGCTAACACAGAACCTCTGACTCCTGACACTCACTAGGGGACTTTGATTTTTGGCACAAGCCAGCAGGGTCTCTATTTCAGCATGGCACAGGCAGAGTCCCTAATTCTAGGTGTGAACATGAAGCCATATTAAGTGCCTGTGACTCTGACCCTGGGTGAGTGTGGCTCTCACAAACCCACAGCAGCCACACGTCTTGGTGTCAGAGCTCTTCAGTGACACTCGGAGGGTGCAAAGCTCCCACTACATACAGCCCAGGTCCCCACAAGTCTACATTTGAACCTTCTGGTGATTGTCAGAATGGGGAGACAACAAAACAATCCCAGAGGAAAGAAAAGGAGGAATCTCCAAGAAAGGAAATAAGTGAAACTGAAGCATGCAACATGACAGAAAAAGAATTCAGAGTAATGGTCATACAGTTCATATACCGGATGTACGAGAAAAACAACAACGTATGCAAAAATCAGGAAAAAATGAAAAGCAAAATAGCTACAATAAAAAATACCATAGAAGGTTTCAACAGTAGACTAGAAGAAGCAGAGGACCGAACTAGTGAATTAGAATATAAGGTAGAGAAACAAGCCCAATCTGAACAGCAACTGGAGAAAAAAAATAAAAAGCAGGAGGAGAGCCTAAGGGAGCTATGGGACAATGCAAAACAAAGTAACATACATATAATAGGGCTGCCAGACGGACAAGAAGAACAGCAAGGATTAGAAAAATTATTTGAGGAAATAATGAGAAAAAAACTTCCCTGATGTGGGAAAGAAAAAAGTTACACAAGTACAGAGAGTCCAAAGCAAGATGAATCCCAAAAGACCCAGACCAAGACACATCATAAATCAATGGCAAATGTTAACAATGAGAGAATCTTAAAGGCTGCAAGAGAGAGACAGAGAGTTACCTACAAAGGATCCCCCATCAGATTATCAACAGAAACACATCAAGCTAGAAGGGAATGGAAGGAGGTATGCAAAGCAAGGCACTTAATCCAAGAATACTCTATCCAGCAAGACTATCAATCAAAATTGAAGGACAAATCAGGAGCTTCGTAGACAAAAAAAAGGCTAAGGGAGTTTATCACTACCAAGCCAGCAATGCAAGAAATGCTAAATGGAATGCTGTAAAAAGAAGAAATAAAAATATAAAAAGGAACACAGGGTCAAAAAATAGAAATGGCTACAAACAAGTACCTTTCAATAATAACTTTAAATATAAATGGACTAAATGCTCCAATCAAAAGACATGGAGTGGCTGAATGGATAAAAAAAACTTATATATATATATATGCTGTCTACAAGAACACACCTCAGAACAAGGGACTCACACAGATTGAAAGTGAAGGGATGGAAAAATATCTTTATGGCAAATGGAAATGAAAAAGAAGCTGGGGTAGCAATACTTATCTGACAAAATAGACCTCAAGGTGAAGGCCATAACAAGAGATAAGGAAGGCTACTTCATAATACTAAAGGGATCGATACAACAAGAGGATATAACCCTGGTAAACATATATGCACCCAATGCAGGAGCACCCAAATACATAAAAAATCTCCGGGAAGATATCAAGAGAGAGATCGGCAACAATACAATCATAGTAGGGGATTTAATACACCACTGATATCACAGGATAAATCCTCTAGACAAAAAAATCAGCAAGGAAACAGCAATCCTAAAAGACTCACTAGATCAGATGGACTTAATTGACATCTTCAGAACATTTCACCCCAAAGCCACAGAATATACATTCTCCCCAAGTGCACATGGGTCATTTTCAAAGATAGACCATATATTAGGTCGTAGGCAAAGTCTCTTCAAATTCAAGAAGATAGAAATCATATCAAGCATCTTCTCAGATCACAGTGGCATAAAACTGGAAATCAACTACAATAAAAACAATCCAAAAAAATCAAATACATGGAGCCTAAACAGAATTCTAGTAAACAATGACTGGGTTACCAGAGAGATCAAAGAAGAAATAAAAAACATCATGGCAACAAATGACAATGAAAACACAACAATCCAAAATCTATGGGACACAGTGAAAGCAGTCTTGAGAGGGAAGTTCATAGCTCTACAAACCTACTGCAAAAAAACAAGAAACAATGGTAATAAATTACCTAACCCTACAGCTCAAAGACTTAGAAAGAGAGCAAAAAGAAAAGCCCAGTGTAAGCAGAAGGAAGGAAATAATAAAGATCAGAGTGGAGATAAATGACATAGTGACAAAAAAAAACAATACAAAAGATCAACAAAACCAAGAGCTAGTTCTTTGAAAGGATAAACAAGATTGATGAACCTCTAGCCAGGCTCACCAAGCAGCAAAGAGAGAGGACCCAAATAAACAAAATCAGAAATGAAAGAGGTGAAATAACAACAGACCCCACCGAAATACACAGGATTGTTTAACAATACTATGATCAACTCTATTCCAACAAACTAGACAACCTGGAGGAAATGGACATATTCCTAGAAAAATATAACCTTCCAAAACTCAATAAGGAAGAATCTAAACATTTCAATAGGCCGATAACTATGGAAGAAATTGAAGCAGTCATCAAAAAGCTTCCAGCAAACAAAAGCCCGGGGCCAGACGGCTTCACAGGGGAGTTTTACCAAACATTCAAGTAATAAGTAAAACCTATCCTCCTCAGACTATTCCAAAAAATTCAAGAGGAAGCAACACTTCCAAGCTCCTTCTATGAAGCCAGCATCACCCTAATACCAAAACCAGATAAAGACAACACAATGAAAGAGAATTACAGGCCAATATCCCTCGTGAACATAGATGCCAAAATCCTCAACAAAATTCTAGCAAATCGGATCCAGCACTACATCAGAAAGATCATACACCATGACCAAGTAGGATTTATCCCAGGAATGCAAGGATGGTACAATATCCACAAATCAATAAACGTGATACATCACCTAAACAAATTGAGAGATAAAAATCACATAGTCATATCAATTGATACAGAAAAAGCATTTGACAAAATCCAACACCCTTTCTTGATAAAAACACTCAACAAGGTGGGAATAGAAGGATCATATCTCAACATAATAAAAGCCATATATGATAAACCCACAGCTAACATCATACTCAATGGGCAAACACTAAAACCATTTCCCCTAAGAACAGGAACAAGGCAGGGATGCCCACTCTCACCACTCCTGCTCCACATAGTACTGGAAGTATTAGCCATTGCGATTAGACAAGAAGAAGAAATAAAAGGCATCCAAATTGGAAAAGAAGAAGTAAAGCTGTCCTTATTTACAGATGACATGATATTGTACATAAAAAACCCAAAAGACTCCATCAAAAAACTAATAGACTTAATAAATGAATTTGGCAAGGTAGCAGGATACAAAATTAATGCCAAGAAATCTATGGCATTTCTATACACCAATAGTGAACTTACAGAAAGAGAGACTAAAAAAGCAATCCCATTTACCATTGCACCAAAACAATTAAGATACCTGGGAATAAACTTAACTAGGGAGGTAAAAGACCTATACGCGGAAAACTATAGGACACTGAAAAAAGAGGTAGAGGAAGATGTAAACAGATGGAAGAACATACCATGTTCATGGATTGGGAGAATCAACATAATTAAAATGTCCATACTACCCAAAGCAATCTATAGATTCAATGCACTCCCCATTAAAATCAAATGTCATATTTTACTGACCTAGAACAAACTCTCCAAAAATTCATCTGGAATAAAAGACCCCAAAGAGACATAGCAATCCTGAGAAAGAAGAACAAAATAGGTGGGATCGCAATACCAAATTTCAAGCTATATTACAAAGCCACTGTTCTCAAAAGAGCCTGGTACTGGCACAAGAACAGACATATAGACCAATGGAATAAAATAAAGAATCCAGATATCGACCCAAACCACTATGCGCAATTAATATTTGACAAAGGAGTCATGAACATACAATGGAGTCAAGACAGTCTCTTCAATAAATGGTGTTGGGAAAATTGGACAGATACATGCAAAAAAATGAAACTAGACCACCAACTTATACCATACACAAAAATAAACTCAAAATGGATACAGGACTTAAACATAAGATGGGAAACCATAAAAGTACTAGAGGAATCCACAGGCAGCAAAATCTCAGACATATGCTGAAGCAATTTCTTCACCGATACAGCTCCTAGGGCAATGGAAACTAAAGAAAAAATAAACAAATGGGACTACATCAAAATAAAAAGCTTTTGCACAGCAAAAAAAAAAACCATCAACAAAACAACAAGAAACCCCACTGTATGGGAGAACATATTTGCAAATGTTATCACTGATAAAGGTTTAATCTCCAACATCTACAGGGAACTTATGCAACTTAATAAAAGGAAAATAATTGATCCAATAAAAAAATGGGCAATGGACCTAAATAGAATCTTTTTGAAAGAAGACAGAGGAAGGCCAAGAGACATATGAAATTGTGCTTAAAGTCACTAATATTCCGAGAGATGCAAATCAAAACGACAACGCGGTACCATTTCACACCTGTCAGAATGGCAATCATCAACAAATTAACAAAGGACAAGTGCTGGCGAGGATTCGGAGAAAAAGAAACCCTCATGCACTGCTGGTGGGAATGCAGACTGGTGCAGCCACTGTGGAGAACAGTATGGAGTTTCCTCAAAAAACTAAAAATGGAACTCCCATTTGACCCACTAATCCCACTTCTAGGAATATATCCCAAGAAGCTAGAAACACCAATCAGAAAGGATATATGCACCCCTATGTTCATACCAGCACAATTCACCATAGCTAAGATTTGGAAACAGCCCAAATGCCCATCAGCTGATGAGTGGATTAGAAAACTATGGTACATCTACCACAATGGAATACTATGCTGCTATTTAAAAAAAGGAATTCTTACCATTTGCAGCAGCATGGATGGACCTGGAGAGCATTATGTTAAGTGAAATCACCCAGGCAATGAAAGAAAAATACCACATGATTTCACTCATTTATGGAAAATAAAGAACATTATAACCTGATAAACAAAAAGATAAATACAGAGGCAGTAAAGCACCGAACAGACTGTCAAATTACAGTGGGAAATCAGGGGAGTGTTGGGGGGCGGGGGAAAGAGATCAACCAAAGGACTTGTATGCATGCATATAAGCACAACAAATGGACACAAGACACTGGGGGGGTGGGATGAGGGCATGCGACAGGGTGTATAAGAGGCTGGGGGAAGGTCAATGGGGGAAAAAAGGAGATATATGTACTACTACATGTAATACTTTAAACAATAAAAAAATATTAAATAAAAAAATAAAATATTTTATAATCTAATTTTATATCATACAGAGTTAAAAAATATAATATAATTATACTATGAAAAGCAAAGGCCTTTCTGAGTTACATATAAACATACAGATGGATGAATAGACAGCTTATAGCTTTAATTATAAAATTTCAACCATGGGTCAAGTGTAAACACAGAATTATAAAACTCACTGTTCTATATCAAAGAGCTGTTCTTTTCCTGATAGGCAAGGGATTCTTAATTTAAGCTCAAAATAGACAGGAACAAGAAGCAATCAGATCCTGTCACCTTTCACCAACAGAGATAAGATCTATATAAAACATTAATATATTTACAGAGATCACTGAATAGTCAGACCATGAAAACCAAAGCAAGGAGGCACCAGAAATCAAGTAAGTACTCAAAAAATATTTAAAATCAAATCCTTACAGTGCTAACAGTGAACAAGAGTCCAGAACACAAGATCTGGTGCTGGACTCACTGTTGGATTCCTAGATTCCTAGATTACCACTCAGGAAAGGAACACAAAGGGCTCTGTGGAGCCTTATACCATGGTAGGGGAAATAGGCATCTGACAGTAAGATCTTACCCATTCTGGTCATGGCAACAAAGCCATGAAAGACAAAAGGCAACAATTAAGGAGATCATTTTTTTAAGCTATTGCAATAATGAGAAGGTTCATAAATGAGGAATGTATCAAAGAAGAGAGGAAAAACTTGGAGTGGCCTTATCTGAGTCATTCAGAAAGGGTGGAGGTGGGTCTTTTTTGTGGGGGCAGGGTGGTCCTTTGCAGTTAGCCACTTCTTGGAACACAAAATTATCATTCATAAAAGGGTAAGGGGTTTTCCAGAAATACAGGGCTCAAAACAATGCTCAACATTGCCAGGTTTGCTTACCGTATTTGTTTGTGTTCATCCTAAAACAATGGGAAGTTATTGAGGGTTTAAGTAGGACTATGGCAGGGTCACTTGACTTAAGACAGTCTGATTCTATCTTCCTATTTGCAGAATATTTTTTCCCTCAATGCTTCCTGCCCAGGTCTTCACAAGATGCTGCATTCTGAACTTCCTATTGCTGTGATCCCTCTGCCTCACAGTATGCCCAATGGCGATCCCAGGCTGCCTCTCTCAGGCTTTCTGACTATTTTCAGGCCCCACCACTCATCTCATCTCATCTTATCTCATCTCATCTCATCTCATCTCATCTCATCTCATCTCATCTCATCTCATCTCATCTCATCTCATCTCATTTCACAATGCTTTGCTGCAGAATCTCCCCATTAGGCCTATTCCACCATCATGAATGTTGAATATTGAGGGATCACAAACTGGTTTACAAGAGCCAGACAATCTAAATAAAAGGACACCTGGTATAATGCCATCAATAAGGAAAGGGGGTACTGTGAAAAACTGGAAAGTGTAAACCTGCCCAAATGTGGCAGCCACTACTCAGTATAAAAGTGCTAACAGTGAACAAGCTTACCCAGTGTTATCTAATTCTTTTATTTTCAAGTTTATGAATTTTTAAATGTGGGCAACCAATTCAAATGCTTTAAAACACTGTTCAAGTCACATAAATTGTGAATGCTGAATTTGGCCTTCAGATTCCCACTTGGTAACTTCTACTCTCATCCCCAAAGAGATTCTGCCCCTCTCAGCCTGTTCCCCAACCCATCCCAGCTTCCAACAGAGCTCTGAACACCTGTTCAGATGCCCTTGGCCCAAGAAAGAATTAACCTGCAATCCTACTGCACTAAAATCAAATCACCTGTAGATCACCTCTTGGCTCATGAACAACATTAGCATATACATTTACATATTAAGCCAGCCACATGGAGAGAATAGGTCCATCTGAGTCTACCACAGAAAATGGGTTAAATTGCAATACATAACTGAGTGGAGGCTTCATCAGCACCCCTGGCAGGAGCTGGATTGTAGGACAGTCTGTTGGCCACTGATTCCACAAAAGCTGAGAAACAAGGTATTTTCCAACCAAAGGGAGGTGTGGTTCAGCTCTCTCCCTCTTCACTCTTCCTCTGGAGAAGCAGGTATGAGGCAGAGGAGTACAAGTGGCAGATAAACCCTGTGATAACCTACCAGCTGCAAGACAACTAGCCTCTGGCAAAGTTCAACCTCTCCTGAATCACTTTTCCAAAACTTATCCAAGGTTCCCACATTGTGAATGGAAAACACTGAGACACAGAGTGGCAACCTATTGTGCCTGGGTATTTCTGACTTCAACACATTTAAGAATAATGCTCCAAGAAGCTTACATGATGGCTTTACTTACAGAAAAGGAAGCAAGAAAGAACAATTTCTTTCATAGCCAACTCTTGCACTAGAAAATCTTTACAAGAACCAAAGGACAGATTCACAGAACATACATATAGGCCATGCACACTCAAAATACACACTCATGCCCACAGCCCACACAGGAACACCCTGCCCCCCCCGCCCCCCCAGTGCTGCCCATACCTGCAACTCAAACTAGTCCCAGCCAGTAAACCCCTCACCTTCACCTCCTGGTCTTCAACACACGTGCAATCCTTGGCATTGATATTTCAGGCTCAAAACTTATTTCTGCTTAACATTAAAAGCACACTTATTTCCAAAGGAATTTAACACTGGACCCCATCAAAGGCACCAGGCTATTCTGTGAGTCTGTGAAAAGCCTTAGGAGCTGCTTGGGGGAATTAGTAGAAACAATATTCACAGACTACTGGCTTTCCCGGGTCCCAGGTCTGATCTATAAGCGTGGAACATAACTAGCTCATCAGGCCTTCTGAAGTCAGTGTGACTCAAAACTCAGGGAAGGAGCAGCTAAACTGCTAGAGACTGGTTTTGTGTGCTTTTTGAGGCCTCATAAGAAAGAAGCCCCCATTGTGGTCCTATGTGCCTCAGGCATTTGCTACATGCAAACACACAGTGTGTGCAGCATGACAAGACCTGTGTGAACTAAAGTTGGTGGCCCCTTACTAGGGAAGTTTCAGAAATGGCTTAAGAGGCCCCCTAACAACAACAAAATGCAGTCCTCCCCTGCCCAAGCACCTGGAATCCACCATTACACTTTCTTCCTGAAGCAGGGAAAGTACCCTGTTGAAATGTAAATATATCATCCAATTAATATCCATTAACACATTAGCATGGATTCTTTATCCAGATTTAGTGATAAAATTGCCTAGAGAACAGAAAGTACAGTCCTAAAGGGATGGTAAATAGGTTTAGATAAAAGTTGCTAGGCAGGGGGAATGAGGAGGAAAAGAGGCCTAAAAGGCAGTAATTATGATTCCCTTAGAGGTTACAAAGAGCTTGGGCCCCTCAAAAATCCTTGTAAGTAGTTTATTTATCCTTCTCTTATTTTTATACATCAATAATGAACTCTCAGAGAGAAAAGAGGGAAGGAGGGAGGGAGGGAGGGAGGGAGGGAGGGAGGGGAGGGAGGGAGGGAGGGAGGGAGGGAGGAAGAAAGAAAGAGAAAGCGAGAAAGAGAAAGAAAGCGAGGAAGGAAGAAAGGAAGGAAGGAAGGAAGGAAGGAAGGAAGGAAGGAAGGAAGGAAGGAAGGAAGGAAGGAAGGAGAAAGAAGAAAGAAAGAAAGAAAGAAAGAAAGAGAGAGAGAGAGAGAGAGAGAGAGAGAGAGAGAAAGAAAGAAAGAAAGAGAAAGAAGAAAGAAAGAAAGAAAGAAAGAAAGAAAGAAAGAAAGAAAGAAAGAAAGAAAGAAAGAAAGAAAGAAAGGACCCAGCCAGCATGGCTCAGTGGTTGAGCATCAACCTATAAACCTGGAGATCACGGTTCAATTCCCAGTCAGGGCATGAGCCCAGGTTGTGGGCTTGGTCCCCAGTGTGGGGCATGCAGGAGGCAGCAGATCAATAATTCTCTCTCATCATTGATGTTTCTCTCTCTTCCTTCCTCTCTGAAATCAATAAAAATATTTTTTAAAAAGAAAGAAACTAAGAAAACAATCCCATTCACCATTGCAACAAGAAAAATAAGATACCATGGAATAAACTTAACCAAGGAGGTAAAAGACCTGAAAGACCTGTACTTGGAAAGCTACAGGACATTGAAAAAAGAAATAGATGAAGATACAAACAGGTAGAAGCATATACCCTGTTCATGGATTGGAAGAATGAACATCATTTACACAATGAAATACTATGCAGCTGTGAAAAAAAAGGCTCTCTTACCCTTTGAGACAGTGTGGAAGGACCTGGAGAGTTTTATGCTAAGCAAAGTAAGCCAGTCAGAGAAAGACAAGTATCACATGATCTCACTTATATGTGGAAAATAATGAACAAATAAACTGATGAACAAAATAGATCCAGAGACATGGAAGCATGAACAGACTGACAAATCTCAGAGGGAAGGGGGGCGTGGGGGAAATTAACCAAAGAATTTATATGCATATATGCATAAACCATGGACAAAGACAATAGTGTGGTAGGCCTGGGGGTGGGGCGGGTCCAGGATGGAGGGGGTTAATGGGGAAATAATGGGGCCATCTGTAATACTTTCAACAATAAAGATTTTTTTCAAGAGGCTAATTGATTTGACCTAAGTTAATCAATGGCTAAACCCAACAGTAGATCAGCTCATCATTTGAATCCTGTAAACCAGGCGTCCTCAAACTACGGCCCGCGGGCCACATGCGGCCCGCAGAGGACATTTATCCGGCCCGCCAGGTGCCACTGCCTGTCCTGCTTAGCAGCCTACTCATCCCGGGCCCGCAGTGCACATAGGAATTTGTTCATAGGTTTTTTTTTAAACTATAGTCCAGCCCTCCAACGGTCTGAGGGACAGTGAACTGGCCCCCTGTTTAAAAAGTTTGAGGACCCCTGCTGTAAACATTTTCTGCTCATCTGCTCCACTCAGGCAATATGTTTTCTGTCCAAGATACGGAGATGGTAAAAACACTGTCCTCTCAAGGAGCTCAGTCTACTGTAGATGACAGACTACAATATGAAAAAGGAAATAGTAGGCACTGTGAGAACACACAAAAAAGGGCACCTGACCCAGGCAGAGATGTAGGGGTGCAGCAATGTCAAGGAAGGCTTCCTGCAATAACTAAGCCTTAAATTCAAATATTCTCACTCCAAACCCCACACCCTTTCTATACCCCTGATGGTAAGCATCATGATGCTTTGACACTTTGGTTTTCTCAGTTCATGGATAAGGTATAACATGCTCCAAGATTCCAGGCCATCATTCCCAAGTCCTAACCTCAGGTCCTTACAGCTGTGGCTGTCAAATCAGTCAGGCT